>NC_062548.1:16853573-17466040 GCF_016906955.1 Phacochoerus africanus
CCAGGGTCCTTCCAGCTCACCACTCTGCCATCTTTGTCTTCATGGTGTCAGATGGTGACATTCCCACTCCGGTAATAAAAAGGAGGGAAGGATAAAGAAGAGGAAAAATGCACCAAAGTTGCCTGATGTCACTTCTGCTTACATCGCAATGGCCAGAACTTACTAACATGGCCACACCTAGCTCTTAAGGAGACTGGAGCATCCATTTGTCCAGCAAACATTTCTCTTAGAAAATTTTAGAAGGAACTAATACTGGGGACTAGCTAACCAGATCTCTTGCAGCAGCTAATTAATACAATTGGGTTAGTCCCAGATCTGTGGGACTTCAGAGATTCTACTCTGCCAGTAGGCTTTAATTCTTATTTCTATAGCAAAGAAAGCATTGGTCCTTTCTTCTTCACTGCATAAAGAAATTGCTAAGCATGACTTTAGAATTTTCTATAACATTTCACCAGCTTTCAATTTAATCGCTAGAAACCATCTCCAAGCTAATTGGTATGATCTTTAGTGGTTTTAAAATACACCTGCTAATGCTTTAATATTCACCCCATCAAAAGATGGAGCCTAATTCCACTTACCTTAAGGAAGGGCTATATTTAGTGACTCATTTGTAATGAGCATATGTGGCAGAAGTGACGGAATGTGACATCTGAGACAAGCTCACAAAACGATCACTCATTTGAGGAAAAGCCAAATCCCATGTTATAAAGTCACTCAAGCAGTCCTACGGAGAGGCCCTCACAGAAGGAACTGAGGCCTCCAGCCAACAGCCCTGTGAATGCGTGTGGATGATTCCCCAGCCACGGTCAAGCCTTCAGATGACTGCAAGTCCCAGTAAATGTCTGGACTGCAAGCCTGTGAAAGACTTTGGGCCAGACCAGCCATCTACACCACTCCTGAATTCCTGATCCGCAGAAACTGGGGGATAAAAATATCTTTTGTTCTAAACTGGGTAAGTTGGGGAGTAATTTGTCACCCAGCAATATAGCAATATAAGTCTCAATGTAAATTCAGTGCTCTTCTGGCTTGAGAATTAGGGAATGTAGAAATGACCATCCTGACAGAGAAAATTTGTATTTTATTTCTTTTGTATCATTTTCATTAGATTCCACATGTGAGTAATCTCATATGATATTTGTGAAAATGTGTATTTCATTTTTTATTTTTTAAAATGATTTTTACAGCTATGATGGAAGATGCGTATTTTAAATGGCTGTGTCCTAGCTCATCCCCTGCTTTTAAATGGTTTGGAGTGGTGTTTGGATATGATGCCCTGGATGCAGTGGTGCAGGGGAAAGACTGGTGAGCCATCCCTGCTAGAACATATTGCTGATATCACAGCCCTGAGTGGTCCCAGGAAACAGCTGAACCTGCTGTTGGCCAATTACCACCAGGAGAAACAGCTCAGTATCAATGAAGCCAACGTCAAAATGATGACTTTTGGCAAACTCCCTTCAGTGTCCAGATGGATAACACGGAACAATTCAACTCAACAGGTTAACTTATTCAGTTATCTGGGGAAGCAATGTGGGGCTTAATTACCTTAGCAGATCTATTAGGATGCATTTCTGTTGAAAGTAGATGGGTCCACGGGAAGAATATCAAGGTTATTTTATGACGGAGATGAATTGTTGGTAACTCCTGTTCTGCAAATATCTCAAGCCAAAGGTCATGCTTTATGATGCAGGTCCTTGAACGTTCCTACTGAGCTATCCCTTCTGCCTCCTATCTCAGGTAGGGGTCCTTAGGAGGGGGAACCAGAGAAATATGTCCTATAGGAAGTACTTAGAATCATCTGGTTCTGGGAAGGTTTCTCAAACTACCATCTGTCCTCATCTCATCTGGCGTCTAAGATTAGCACCTAGTCCTTCACTGAGACTCGCCACCATCAAAAGCCACCCTTAGTAGGAAAAATAGGTTTAAAAAAGCTTTCAGAAATAAAGAGGTGGAGGAAAAGTTGAAAGCCAACAACACAAAATGCAGGTATATTGGGTACTTTCATTACGAGCCAGAGGGCTCCTATTTACAATACAGATGAGGTGTTCCCATTGTGCCTCAGCGGGTTAAGGACCCAGTGATGTCTCTGTGAGGATGCCGGTTTGATCCCTGGCCTCGCTCAGTGGATTAAGGATCCAGCGCTGACACAAGCTGCAGCATAGGTCATGGTTGTGGCTCAGATCTGGTGGTGTTATGGCTGTGGCACAGGCCTTTAGATGCAGCTCCAGTTCAACCCCTGGCCCAGGGACTTCCATATGCTGCAGGTGTAGCTGTAAAAAAATAATAATAATAATAAAAATAAAATACAGATGAGAAGACCATATTTCCAGGAGGGCCTGTGAAGGCTGTCATTGGAATCAGGTAAATCCTGTTACGTTCCAATCAGCTGGAAGCATGGAGCCACATTTAACGCTCATTCACAGTAAATGTATTCATTGTAGGGGCCGTCATATTTTTTTTTCTTCCTCTTTGCGTGTGAATTTTTATTTTCTATTTCTTTTCGGACAGCCTTGGCAGCGTGGGCTTCTTCTCTTATCATATGACGTCTTGATCACTTTGGGGAGCAGACAGCATATAAATCACCAATGAAGCAAACGGAAGTGGCAGGCATGGTACCCAGGCTTCCTTCTTGGCCACAGCTATCAAAATGTGTTTTCAGAACACAATGTGGGAAACTATAAGAAGACTTAGGCAAATGTCCCTTTAAGGAGTGAGTCTTTGGAAGCAGCCACCATCAAAGAAATCCCTCCTCGGCTCTGCTCACAAAGCTTCACAACTCTCCACAATCCACTTTCCCTCTCAAGCTCAAAGGCAGGTCAAGCCTCCGGGAGGGACGTACCCAGGTGGATAAAAGGCCCAGGTTGTGAGGCTAATTCCCAGCTCGAGAACAGAGCTGTCTATCTGGCACTCCCACTCCTGTTCGATGATGTGGCTCATTGTGTAGGTTTTATTGCCTCCTCTGGAGGAGAGAACTTTGAGCCATCAGCCTTCTCAGATAAGAGTTGAGAGCTTCTCTTCCTGTGACAGTAACGTCTGCTTTCTTAAAACCCCCCTGGAAAAGCCTGTTAGGGAAGCATCTCAAAAAAGGCAAAAGTAGGGTGTGCCTCTGGGATTTTTAACTCAACCAGCAAACGTAGAGGAGAATGAAAGGGGGGATGGGAAGGAGGGAATTTTTCTCTTTTTTTCTCTGGCCACACCTGCAGCCTGCAGAAGTTCCCAGGCCAGGGATCAAACCCAAGTCACAGCAGTGATAACACCAGGTCCTTAACCCACCGAGCCACCAGGGAACTCCAGAAAAGTCTTTCTTTCTTTCTTTCTTTTTTTTTTTAAAGAAAATATATGATGGACCAGACAAGAAAGAGTGAAATGGGTGGAAGGAGCTTGTGGCACAGAGCCGGCCCCCTTCTAGCATGAAAGCGAGCCCATCCCCAGCCCTTCCTGGGCGGCAGTGCACCTCTGCTCCCTGTGAGAAACACACTGGGCTCACACAGAGCTTTAAAAATATCTCTCCTCCCACTGAAAGTTTGATGAATCAGCCAAGTTCTCACCCAGGTGTCACCATGGTGGCAGTGATAGGTATGATAGTGAGGTGAGGGTGCGGGGAAGGCACAAAGGGGCTTACTTCTTTGCAGGGAGGAGGATGCAGAGGATAGAATTTAAAAAGCATGAGCTCAGAAGCCAGTCTTCACCCCAATCCCAACACGTGCTAGTCACACGACCTCAGACAAGGTTAGTTAACATCTCCCTTTTCCATCTTTGCAAAAAATGGAGTTAATAATAGTACCTGCATCATAGCGTTATTGAGAGGATGAAATGAGTTCATTCACCTCACGTACTTTGGGGTTTTTTGTTGTTGTTTTTTTGGGTTTTTAGGGCTGCACCTGCAGCATATGGAAGGTCCAAGGCTAGGGGTTGAATCGGAGTGGCAGCTGCCGGCCTCCACCACAGCCCCAGCCACGCGGCACCCGAGCCATGTCTGAAACCTACACCACAGCTCTCAGCAGTGCTGGATCCCGGACCCACTGAGGGAGGCCAGGGATCGAACCCGCATCCTCACGGATACTAGTCAGGTTCATTACCACTGAGCTGCAATGGGAACTCCCATCTCATGCGCTTTGAACAATTCCTGGCACATAGCAAGCACTCAATGAACTCCACTTGCGATGAAGAGGGTGCGCACCCTGGGTCACGTTGAAACTTACAAGAGGGAGAGCTGTTTCCCAGGTAGACAGAACATTCCTGAAAGAAGCCACTAAAACAAATGCAGAGAAGCAGGAGAGATGGGGAGGCAGCAAGAAGCCCCCTGGAAGGCAAGTAAGCAGCCGAAGCAGACAAAAAGGAAGGGTCCAGGCCACACGGGGCTTCATGTGCTTTGTCACCAAGAGGCTGTGTTCCAGCCAACACAGCTGTAGGCTGTGGAGAGCCATTTCAGAATTATAAGCAGAAGTGAAGTGTTGAAGGGTGAACTGCCTTGATGGTTGAAAATGACTTTTAACTGATTCAGGGTTTTGTTTGTTTGTTTGTTTGTTTGGTCTTTTTACCATTTCTCGGGCCGCTCCCGCGGCATATGGAGGCTCCCAGGCCAGGGGTCGAATCGGAGCTGCAGCCACCAGCCTACGCCAGAGCCACAGCAATGCTGGATCCGAGCCGCGTCTGCAACCTACACCACAGCTCACGGCAACACCGGATCGTTAACCCACTGAGCAAGGGCAGGGACCAAACCCGCAACCTCATGGTTCCTAGTCGGATTCGTTAACCACTGCGCCACGACGGGAACTCCTGATTCAGGTTTTTTAAAAATGACCAATAATAAGCTTTTGCTATGACAAAGTAACGGGTCCAAGAAAAACCCTCCCACCACGTACAACCCTAAACCTGCACCGAATCTATAAAGCAACTGTTTTCAGGCAATAAACAGCAGGCAGCACAAGACTGCAATTGCAGGGCGAGAGGAAATTCACGTGGTGAACCCCACGTTCACCCTGGCTCTCTGCCCAGGGACAATTTCCCAACCACAGCTCTCATTTGGGGTAGCTTAAAGGGCTAGGATCTGTGGGGCCAGGCAGCAGAGAGAAGAAAACTATGCAGGGGCGGTGGGGGGGGGGGGGCGGCGGCCTCAGAAGCCTGTGTGTGGGTTTCCTAGGAAAGCCTGGCCAAAGGCTGGGCAACCCAAGTGCAAGTTGAGATTAAACCAGACTTATCAGGAAGCAGCTGCTATGAGGTCGAGAAAGCAAGACAGATTCTGGAATTTAAGCATCCCTAGAGGATGTCTGAGAAATGTCATTAATATCCCAAGCATCCATCTGAGGCACTAGAAAGACCACATCTTTTTTTTTTTTTTCTTAAGAAGCTCAATAAATCCTTTTGAATTTTTATTTTTTAAAATGATTTTTTTTTCCATCATAGCTGGTTTACAGGGTTCTGTCAATTTTCTACTGTTCGGCAAAGTGACCCAGTCACACATATACATACACAGTCTTTTTCTCACATTATCCTCCATCCTGCTCCATCACAAGTGACTAGATAAGGTTCCCAGTGCTACACAGGAGCATCTCTTTGCTTCTCCATTCCAAAGGCAACAGTTTGCATCTATGAACCCTAGATTCCTGGTCCACCTCACTCCCTCCCCTACCCCCTTGGCAACCACAAGTCTGTTCTCCAAGTCCATGAGATTCTTTTCTGTGGAAAGGTCACTTATGCCACATATTAGACTCCAGATATAAATGATATCATATGGTATTTGTCTTTCTCTTTCTGACTTACTTCACTCAGGATGAGAGTCTCTAGTTCCATCCATGTTGCTGCAAATGGCATTGTTTTGTCCTTTTTTATGGCTGAGTAGTATTCCATTGTGTAGATATACCACATCTTCTTAATCCATTCATCTGAGAAAGACCACATCTTACAGGTAAGGATCACAATCTTAGGAAAGCCTGCTTTAGACCCACCTGAACCAAACCTAAAACCAAGCTCTGATAAGATCCGTAAGGAAGACAGACTTTGAAGGCTGAGTCCCTGCCAAGTTAGAGCGGCTTGGGATCCCCCTTGGGATTTCCACAGATCTAGCCTAACAGAAAATAAAACATAAAATCAAACCTGCAGAAGTCTCAGGTGGTCAGCTAGTAATTGAACTGTGAGAATAAAAATCAGCCCTCTTCAGAGAAAACTAACAGGACACGCAGTCGCTACAATGTAGCATTCACAGTGTCCAGTATACAAATATTAACAGCCGTGCAAAGAAACGGGAAACTCTTTCCAGAATCTAAAAGAAAAAAAAAAAGACAATAGAAATCAACCCTAAGATGAGCTAGAACCTAGATGTTGGAGGTAGTACAGAAAGACTTTAAACGGCTATTATAAATTTGGGAAAATAGGTGCAAAGAATGAAAGAAAAATATTATTTACATGAGTAAACAGTATTTCAGCAGAGAAATGGAAACTATAAGAAAAGAACCAAATTAAAAATTCTAGAGCTGAAAAAAGTGTGTGTGTGTGTGTGTGTGTGTGTGTGTGTGTGTGTGTGTTGAGAGAAAGGAAAAGAGAGAGAAGCAAACACTGAAATATCAGTGATCAGATGAAGGGTATACAGGTATTTCACTGTACTTTCCAAAATCTCTGTAGATTTGACACTTTTAAAGGATTAAAGAAATACTACATGAAATAAATTGAATACACTGTTGTTATAGCTGTGTGTGTGTAATTGTAGGATAAGAAGACCAAAAGTGATAGGCTAATCCAGTGTGTATTTGAGGAGCATCCCTCCAGTGAAAAGGAACTGAACTGATGCAGGGCTAGTGTCACAGCTGATTCACAAGGTGGTCGCTCCCTGGGGACTGCAGGTCTGGGGCAGGGACCTGGCCCAAGGAAATGGCGATGAGGTCGGAGAGGAAGTTGATCTGCAGGGCTCTGCCACTTACACGCGTGGAGTACGATAAAAAGAGGAATCAAGGATGCCCTCCAAAGTACAATTGCGGCTGACTGCGTGCACTGTGCTTCGAGTTCCCCGAGAAACATTCCAGAGGAGGGGCAGTTTTAGAGGAAAAAAGGAAAATCTGTTCAGCTTTGGGTCCACGGAGCCAGGGACTCCAGGGATACCCTCCTGGGACTACGAGGAGCAGGTCTGCAATTCCGGGGGGCGGCAGGGATGCACGATATCTACCCCGGGGCCATGAGGATGTCGTTGCCCAGGGGGATGACAACCCAAACCAGCCCCGGGAGACAACAAACACAAGGAGTGGGCAGAAGAGGATGCGCACACCGTAAACAAGTAAACAGCGGAGACGACAAAGAGGCGGAGAAGGGGAAGGAGGAGAGCCAGCTGGTGACATGGATGCCAAGGCAGTGACAAACCAAAACTAAGAGCATGAGCAACACGGCCAGATGCCACAGAGAATCCGGAATAAACACTGAGAGCCTGCTGGCTCAGGCCAACAAGAGGCCACTGGGGAAACTGGGCTGTGCCGACGCAGGGACTCTAGAACAGTCCACATGAAGGTGGCTGACCACCAAAGGGGTGCTTTGTGGGAGAAAGCTGGCAGATCGATACGTCCATTCCCAAACGCAAAATATGCTCGAAAACTGTATGTCAATATGCTCGAAAACTGTATGTCGGATGAGGCATGCACTTCACCAGAAATGTTAATTTGGAGATGTAAGCACGTGCCAGCGGCTGAGGAGAAGTAACACAACTTCCCCACACCCTGTGCCCCTGCCCCGCCTGGGAACCACAGAAGACACAGGCTCAGCAGCACCGTTCACCCAGCAGGGATCCAGAGGCGACGCTGCCCAGCGAACCGAGCAGTCCGTCCCTGTCGCATGGCACCGGTTCTCCACGGAGATCTACTCCTCAACCCAAAACCACCTTAGCAGCACCTCCTTTCCAAGCCCCCTCAGGGAACACAACTGAGAGTCACAAGAGCTGTGAGCGGGTGTGACTGGATTATTTGGGGCAGGGGGAAGGGGGGATGAGGACCAGAATGTTCCAGAATGCTGGGTACCAGCTTGGGACCCGGAAGGAGACCCAAAAAAGGGAAGAATGAAGGAGTTAATATAACTGCGGTATAAGGAGCAAATCCGATACGTGGGGCCATCAAGATCCCACCTCCGCTCAGCAGCCACAGACTAAATGAAGGTCTTCTAGAAACGGTTAGAAGAAACCGGACTCTCCAGGTGAAAAGGGGTACATGATCCCAGGTCTGGAATAACGTGACGCGAGAATGAGGAAAGACAACCAGCGCTTCCTGAAACTTGCTGACAGATCCTGAGGCTACAAAGCACTGTCCCTGTTGAGCCACAAAACAGAACAGAGAAAAGCCAAGAGGACTATGCTTTTTTTTTCCTCTCTTTTGCATTCTTCTAATGCAAAACAACAGTAGCATCAGCTGGAACACTTGGAGAAACAGATTTTCATGAGAAAGAGGTCTCTCTAAATAATTTATGGCAAAGAACAGAAGAGAGTGTCATAAGCTGTGTACAAGTCATTCTCAATAAGACAAAGAGAATGAAGGGATACGGCCCCAGTCAGAGAGGAAGAGGCTGCCGTGAGGGGCGTATCCTAAGACCACGGCAGCAACAGCAACGACTATGTCCCAACAGCTCCAGACTGGAAACAACGCAAATACCCATGGAGAAGAGAAAGGATAAATAAACTTAGGTACGGATATATGAAGCAACACGATCGCCTGATGAAAATGAATGAACTTCAACTACCCTTGGAAACCTGGTTGAGTCTTGCAAACGTCATGGTGAAGAAAGGGGGCTAGACATGAAAGGACAAATATAATATGACCCCATTGAGAGGAAGGGAAAACAGAAACACAGTTAAGTAATGACAGTTGAGTCAGGGCAGTGGTTGTGAGAAAGAGGTGTTGGGAAGGACAAGGAAGGGGGCTGCTCTTGGCTTATTCCTGAAGCTGGGTGGTTGTTGCATGAGTGTTGACGTTTGGTAACATTTGAACGGTACACTAATCCTTTTCTGTATCATACTTTGACCAAACTACAGAAAGAGGAAGACAAGTACCGTATGATATCACTTATATCTGGAATCTAATATATGGCACAAATGAACCTTGCCACAGAAAAGAAACTCATGGACTTAGAGAACAGACTTGTGGTTGCCAAGGGGGAGAGGGAGGGAGTGGAATGGACTGGGAATTTGGGCTTAATAGATGCAAGCTCTTATCTTTGGAATGGATAAGCACTGAGCTCCTGCCCTGCAGCTCTAGGAATTATATCTAGCCACTTGTGATGGAGCATGATAATGTGAGAAAAGAAGAATGTATACATGTATGTGTGGCTGGGTCATCTTGCTGTACAATAGAAAATTGACAGAACCCTGTAAACCAGCTATAATAGAAAAAATAAAAATACTATAAATACACCAAAAAAAAAAAAAAAACCAAAACTTTGATCAAAATAGTTAAGGGAGAGCTACTGAAATAAAGTCAAGCTACAAAGAAACGGAGGCTTTCATCCATAATGGAAATATGCTCCAAAGGCAATAATAAGTGTTTTTTCAAATGACTGCAAACAACTAAGTCGGCGATGTGGTAGACAGACTCAAGAATGAGTGTAGAAGTGCAAAGAAGGGAAAAAGGGATGTGAAGAGACACGTTTTATGGAAAACACAGAAGGAAGATCTGGCATCAGGATGGGAGGCACTCCTGAAGGAAGGAAAAAAAAAAAAAAGACACAGAAATAACCACCATCCAAGATGGAAGAGCAAACTAACCTAGGCTAAAAGGAAGAGCCAAGACCCAAATCTAAAGAGCTGACACTGTTGCTGGCAAAAACAACATGAAACACACACATACTCAGACATTTTGCAAGGGCCATGAGGAGCCGTGAGGACAGCAGACCCCAGCAGCACAGCTGCAACAGGATAGGGAAGGCTGGATGACATCCTAATAGCCCCAAACTGGAAACAACCCAATATCCATCCCGAATAGAATGGATACAGAAATTGAGATAGATTTACACACAATGGAACACCATACATTAATGAAAATGAGTGAACTTCAGACAGAGGCAAGTTTCGTTGATTAAGACAGCCTGACAAGATTATTCAATAAATGGCACTGAGACAACCGGTTTTATAAAATTATAATTCATGTATCTAATAAAATTCCACATGACCCACTCTCAAAGTGCAAGGTACCGCTAATACATTTTGTATGTGCATTCACTCCCTGGGTAGATTGCAGACACCCGGGGACAGGCAACGAATATTATACTTCCTTGAATTCCTCCTCCACCCAGAGAGCATTTGGGTCCATGTTCCCAGAGTGAATGAATGAATGAATAGGAATGAATACATGAATGAACATGAACGAATGAATGAAGATCTCAACCAATTCATTATCGCTGAATGTGTCTGTTGGGTGATTTCCAACGCCAGTGTGCCCAGTGTGATGGGAGTTTTGCATTGTTTCCTCCTGAGCTTGGTTTAAAGAGAAGAAACAGAAACTTCCCAGAGTGAATGGCAATTGGAAATGGACGGCACGGCGAGTGGCTCTGCTCTCAAAGGGTAAGTGCTCATGCACCAGATGCCCTTGACCCTTACACTGAAGGAAAGGGGCATTCCATCCCCGGTGGTAAACTGACCAGGTAGGGGAGCCTGCCCCGTGGTGATCCACATGCAAGAGGCTGCAGCTGCCGCGGGGCGGGAATGGTACCCAACTAACATTTGCATCCCTAGTGAGGCCAGACCCCAAAGGATGCTTCCCTATCCACCAGCATCCAACGCATCAACTCCCTGTGCGATACCACATGTCCTCTGTGGATAAATGAGTGGCCCCAAACAGTAGGACATTAGGGCTCAGCTGACATGAGGCAGCTCCAAGAGAACAGCAAGCAGGCCCAGTCTTGGGACCTTGAACTTCCCCAAGAACCGGCCTGCAGTCCTCCAAACTGACTTAAGCCGGCTTGGTTTTCAGACCCCGCCCACCTGTTCTACACACAGAACACATCTGCACAGCCCTGCCCGGAGCCCCAAGATGCTCATAAAGAAGCACGAGGCGTCATAACTCAGGGTTCACCTTGGCACAAAAAAGACAAATAAATAGAAGGAATCTTCCATCAGAAAATAAATGGCATTTCTCCAGGCTGAGAGCCGGGATTGCCCTCCTGAAGGGCAAACACAGCATCTTCAGCAGACGGTCTCAGGCCATAACGTCCAGCTTTACTCCACCAGCGCTTCCATGGTTCAGGCTGCCCACCTGGGTCCCCAGGGCTGTGACACCCACTCCATCCAGCGCCCCCCATCCAGCGCTTCCATGGTTCAGGCTGCCCACCTGGGTCCCCAGGGCTGTGACACCCACTCCCTGCTGGTCTCACCTGCTGAGAAGGTGCCGTTCAGCCCCTTGGCAGCTGCTGGGACCTGGGTGAAACAACAGGACCCCGGGCTCTGCTGCTTGACCAAGAAGACGAAGGATGACGGTTTGGCCAGTGCCTGAGGGGAGAAGGGCTGAAATCCAGCCACCGGGTCTCTTGAAAAGCTATGTGCCCTGGTGGTGGCCCAGATTTCACAGGAGGGGAAAAAAAAGCCATTGCTCTGAGTAGTCTTGGAAAAATCATCTGATTAGTCATGGCCAAGTTGGGAAGGAGGAAAAGGAAGAAAAATGGAAAGCCAGGGTACACGAAAGCCACAGATGACTTCCAAACTTCACTGGGTTAGTGATTTAGTGATGGTAGCCTCTTCCAGAGTCGCCCAACAGAATAGGAATCTCCGTTGCAGTGGGGGTGTGGATTATAACAGAGAACTGCCATTCTGGATCTTTTTTGATGGATATCTAAGCATCTATGTCTTACATTTATTCATTCATCATACCTTTATTGAACATCCACTGCACACCACACACTGTTTCCTAGGCACTGGGGACTCAGAGGTAATTAAGGAGATAAAAGCTCTTGGGAGGAAAAAGAGAAATGTGCCCCAAATATGCAGATTCTCTACCCACGTCACGTGGCCTATGCTCTGTGTGGCTCCACACAGAGGCTCCCAGCCCCTCCTGCTAACTGAGGACTTACTCAAACACCAGCAACCACCCGCCCCTGCGTCCAGGATGCAGGAAAGCCTGGGCCTCGCCTCACCTGCCAAACACACCCAGCCCAGCCTCGGCCTTCTCTGTGGCCACCAGGACCGGCTCATTTTGGAGGCAGTCAGGGCTTTGTTTCCCACCTCTGTGTCCTCGTCGGAATGTCCCCTAGCCAATCGAAGGCCAGGAGATCCAAAGTAGCCCTCTTGTCTCCAGCCGGCCCCCACCTCCCCCGCCCCCGTCTGTCCAGACCCTAGTGAGCTGCTGCAGGCCCTAAGGAGCCTGGCTTGACCCTGTCACTCCCTTTCCCCTCACATCCTCTAGTCTCTCCTCCAGATCCAGCCCAGAGGCCCCGGAGCCTCACTGCTGCATCAGAGAAATAACCAAGCCTCTACAGGCAGGCCTCCGAGACACTGAGGGTTGGGTACCAGACCACCGCAATAAAGCGAACATCACAATAAAGCAAACCACAGGACTCTTTCAGTTTCCCGGTGCCTGTAAAAGTTACGTTTATCCTACGCTGTAGTCTAGGAAGTGTGCAATAGCCTTATGTCCAGAACACTGTACCTACCTTCATTTTAAAATAATTGCTACAAGATGCTAACCAGCCTCTGACAAGGCAGGGTTGCCACAAGACTTCCAGTTGTAAAACACGTGGTATCTGTGAGGTGCAACGAAATGTAATAAAATGCAGTCGGCCGGTGGAGAAGCAGGCCGAGCATGGGCAGGCGTGAGAAAGCCTGCCCGATGGCCTTCACGTGGCCCAGCGCCTGCTGATCAGGAAGCAAGTTTGGCTTCCTTGGCCCAGAGCTGCCTCTCCCTGCGTTCCCCTTGTGAGAAATGCACACAGAGCGAGCTCACTGGTTCCGACCATGACACTTCAAAGCAAAGATGTGCGCCATCTGGGGTAATTTTGCCATCCCTATTTTAGAAAGTAAATTTAAACTTCTTGTTTCAAAACAGTGTTACCAGGAACATAGCATTCCAAAACAAGAAGGGAGACCAATTCCGGCTTAGCCTCAGCAGATGCAGGACCTAGGCAAACATCTGGCTGAATCAATCTAATTCTCTCATCTAAAAAAAAAAAAAAATCCTTCTTTCTTGTTTTTTTTTTTTTTTTTTTAAATCAAAGGGTTGATTTTTCCCAGGACCCAAAGAGGCACGAACCCAGGAGGAAGGCAGTCATGTCCGCAGGTTTGTTCCCGTCCCTAAGCCAGGGATGCACTGTATGACAAGGGTCCAGAGGCAATCAAAATAATTGCTGGCCACTCCCACCTAGACACAGCTTCCAGATGATTCTGATCTGGGTGGGATTCAAAACACCGTGGCCACGAGTCAAGAGACAGCCACGAACAGGGCTTCAACCTCCCCCGCAGCTGGGCCCCATCATAAATGATGCTCTGGAATCAGGGCAACACCATTGGCGATAAAGAGTCCAACAACTGGAAAACACATGTGCGGAGCTGAAGGCTATCGCCCCCATCAGCATCCAAAGGAACCAAAATATATGCACCGTGGATTTTTTTTCAGGCGACAAGGTCCATCCCACGCCAAGAAGTCATTGAGACAGAATTGGTCTCTGCACTCGTTCCGGATGCGTCACGGTTAGACTTGGCCACCACTGGTGGCAAGTCCTAGACGCATCATAGCCACGGACGCCTCCCTGGGGTGCTGACCGCCCTCCCATCCCACGCCGGGCGGGCTCCTTACCGTCAAGCTCCTCCACAGAGATGTTGGCCAGCTGCTCGCTGTCGCTGCCAGCAGAGAGAGATCGGTTGAGGTAATTCCCTTTGTACAACAGGCCAGCGGTCACATGGTGGAAAGGCATCTTCTCCCTGCTCACGAGACATGGGGGCGGGGAGAGAAAATCATCATCATCCCTTCCTCCTTTCCTTCCTGCAAGGACCGCCCTGGTGCTCAGATGGCCAGGGTTATTTAAAAAAAAAACTTGAACATTTCTAGGGGTTCCCGCTGTGGCGCAGCAGGTTAAGAATCTGACTGCAGAGGATTCTTGGCAGCTGCAGAGGTTTGGGTTCAAACTCCAGGCCAGCGCACAGGGGTTAGAGGATCCAGCATGGCCATAGCTGTGGCTTGGATTCAGTTCCTGGCCTGGGAACGTCCATATGTGGCAGGTGTGGCCATAAAATAAAAAATAAAAATAAAAAAAATAAGAAAATAAAAAAAATTTTTTAATGTTAACATTTCTAGAGGAAAAGTTGGAGCATTTTTCTGGTGCCCGTGGCCAGAGCAACTCCCGAGTGACCTCGAGTTTCTACCCCTTCCTTCAGTGTCCATCTCCCCCCCCACCGAATTACGAAGTGGAGCCATGCTGTCCGGCAGACTGTGGGGTACCAGGCATCCTCCAGCTGCCTCTGTAGGCAAACAAGGATGCTCTCTACCTGCTTCCCTAGCCTCTCCCCATCCTTATAAGAAAGGATTACGCACCACCCCCGAGAATCGTGAGGCTGCCCAGACCCTGGATGTCTTTGCCGTGACCATGAGAAAACCCCGGTGTTTCCCTTTTCCCAGATAAAGCAGGTGTGCCACTTCTACTGCATTCAAAGCCGGTCGGAGTGCCAGGCTCTGAGTATGCACAGACGACAGTCTGCACCTCTGAGAAGCAGCCCCATGCCTGCTTGCTCACGTGGCTTTGTGAGCACTGCCCTCTAATATGCCAGTCCTGCTGTCCCATGGGAAAGGTGGACGTCATCTCAAGTTGTCCCAGAACAAAGCGGACCCCAGCACTCTCACGAGAAATGAAAGCATCATCCCCTTAAACCAGACTAACGCACCCTCCAAGGCACCAACCCCGGGGCTCTGAAGTTCCACCAGTGCCAGGCAGGCCAGGGGCCCCAGACTAAGGTAAGATGGACGGAAGAGAGGGAGTAAGAGAGAGAGTCAGAAAAATGGGTCTCTCACAGCATAGAGGGTCATCAAAACATTAAAAATAGAGTTGCCATATGATCCAGTGATTTCGCTCCTGGGCATATATCCGGACAAGACTCTAAAAGATACATGCACCCCTATGTTCACAGTAGCACTATCCGCAACAGCCAAGACATGGAAACAACCTAAATGTCCATGGACAGATGAACGGATAAAGAAGATGTGGTATATCTATGATGGAATATTACTCAGCCATAAAAAAGAATGAAATAATGCCTTCTGCAGTCACATGGATGGACCTAGAGATTATCATACTAACCAAAGTAAGAGAAAGACAAATACCACTTATATGTGGAGTCTATAATATGACTCAAATGAACTCACCTACAAAAGAGAAACAGACTCACAGACATAAAGAACGGACTTGTTGCCAAGGGGAGGGACGGTGGGGGAAAGATGGATTAGGAGTTGGGATTAGAAGATGCCAATCATTGTATGTAAAATGGACAAACAAGGTCCTACTGTATATCCCAGGGAACTACATTCCATACCCTGTGATAAACTATAATGGAAGAGAAATTTAAAAAAAAAGGGGGGGGGGAGAAAAAGAAATCTCTCTGTAGTGGAAAGAGCAAGCTCAGTTCTAATGAGTGAGCCATGGGGCATGTCAGGTTCCGCCCCTCCATCTGTAAAGGGGGCCAAGAGGATTGATAAACCTCTGAGCAGAATTAGGGAACTGGCAGGAAGGAGGGGGAGTCACTTCTAGGGCAGGGGCAGAGAACACCTTTTGAACATAGCTCCGGGAAGGAAAGCTCGGTGGCACTAGAAGGGGTGATCTCCCCGCCCCTGGGGGCATTCAAGGAGAGGAGTTCTGTGGGAGAGAAATGGCCCTGTGCACTCTCCCCACACACCTTCTCCGTGGGAGTCACATTCTCCGTGGGAATCACTTGTACAGTCCCTGCGGGCCCTAGAGTTTGCATCTGTGAGTGAGGCTGGAGTGGTCTGAGCGGCCCCTCTGGGCGCTGCTGAGTAACAAGGTGTAAACGACAGGAAGAGACAGCCAACAGGAGGCCAGTCTCTGGGGATGGCTGTTCAGGGCTTCAGGGCTCCCAAACGTTGCTGTCCCTCAAACCACACTGATGAGAGCAACTGTCCCTGATGACACCTGCTGGAGCTGGCAGGCATCAGGTCTTCTTTTCCCTGTGACCCCCTTGAGTGACAGTGGGGGTGCCCCCAACAGGACACCCCCTCCTCTCTCTCCCTCCGGTCCAGAGCCCACCCCAGTAGGACACCCCCTCCTCTCTCTCCCTCCGGTCCAGAGCCCACCCTATCCAGCAGGCCCCTGTTTGGGCTGGGAGGCACTGACTTAAGAGATCAACCCATGAGACTCCTAAACATTTCAGAGCTTGACTGTGAGCAGGAAGCTGGTTAACGATAGAATCTATTTGAGAACACGAGCCTCCTAAGTGCTCTTTCGACACAGCAGCCTCAGCTCCACACCAGACATTTCCACCGGATGTCAAACTCTCATTTCAAACTCAAGATGTCGAAAAATGAATTCATTATCTCCCCCCCAAAAGAGGCCACACTTCCTGATTTCTCGATTTCTATCGAAGGTACGTCTCTCTCATCCTAACAACTGGGAAGACTCTCACAAATGTGCTGGGCACCGCCCCCCCCCCTCCAAAGTAAAACAGACACATGGCAGAGGCAAGAGCCAGCTGCCAGCCTCCAAGCTACCCATCACTCTTGCCCCGCTCACAAAACACACACATAAACACACACACACACACACACACACAGGCCCATCGCAATGGACAGGAGGCAGTTAGAAAGTACATGTGCAGGAGTTCCCGTCGTGGTACAGTGGTTAACGAATCCGACTAGGAACCATGAGGTGGCGGGTTCGGTCCCTGACCTTGCTCAGTGGGTTAACGATCCGGCGTTGCTGTGAGCTGTGGTGTAGGCTGCAGACGCGGCTCGGATCCCGCGTTGCTGTGGCTCTGGCGTAGGCCGGTGGCTACAGCTCCAATTGGACCCCTAGAGCCTGGGAACCTCCACATGCCGCGGGAGCAGCCCAAGAAATAGCAAAAAGACAAAAAAAAAAAAAGAAAGAAAGAAAGTACATGTGCATTTGCTGGTTCTAAGGGGTACGGCTTCAGCTAATTAGAAGTGAGCCTCTCCCCCTCCCAGCCAACCTGTCCTTACACACAGAGAGAAGGCAGGCATCTTTCTCTGGAAGAGGGCTTCAGTTACCATCTCCTCATTCCTCGAGGTTAAACTTCTGACCAAACAGGTTTAAAGGCAAAAAGCAGATGCAGAGCCAGGACCTTGCCTGAGGCCAGTGCTGATTTTCGGGCGCCATAGGCCGCTGCCACATTCATCTCCGCTTGGACCAATTCCCATGGTCCAGGGGATGAAAAGTCATCACTGGCTAGTGCTTCCTTTGTGGTTCCAGCTTCCCCCTCATCACTGGCCCCAGGACCCAGTCAGTCTCACCGGCTGTTGTTTTAACCATCCTTTAAATCCTTCATGGAGTTCCCACTGTGGCGCAGCGGAAATGAACCGGACTAGGAACCATGAGATTGCAGGTTCCATCCCTGGCCTCGCTCAGTGGGTTAAGAATCTGGCATTGCCATGAGCTGTGGTGTAGGTCGCAGATGTGGCATTGCTGTGGCTGTGGTGTAGGCCGGCAGCTGTACCTCCGATTCAACCCCTAGCCCGGGGAACCTCCATAGCCTGTGGGAGCAGCCGGAAAAAAAAAAAAATCCTTCATAAACATCAGAAAACACCCACCCTGATCTTCTCTCGATCTGCCACCTGGAGGAAGGATGCTTTGCTCAGTCAGTACAGATGCAGGAAGCACTTCTTTGCATTTTACCACTCATCTCTCTAGCTTCTCAGTGTTTGCTAAATACCTTCTCATTACCTTCTTTTGCCTGGTTGTCTAAAGCTTCGGACCCATCACGTGTGTTTTGACAGCCGCAGGAACAAGGTCATACTCAAAACACACACGGCCAAGCCACTCTCCCGTTCAGCCGCAGAAGTGCTGAGTACACGGCAGAGCCAACTGGTCACAACCGAGTCCCACGTGATAGATCAACGTAATTTGCTTCTGGAAAAAGCAGCTTACGAAATGAGGTGCACATTCAGTTCATTCACCCGAAATGCTCAAAGTCTAGTGGGGGAAAAAAAAGCACGTGCAATGGAACCATCCGTCTGCATAAATAAAGTCACGCTCGAGAAAGGGAAGCGCATGATCGCAAGTAAGCTAAAAACAGCTGCTGCAATGAAAGAACTCAATTTCACTCCAAGCCACCTGGGGAACCCCAAGCTTTAAGACTCTCTCTCTTTGGCTAAGGAAGGGAAGCGTGCAAGTTCGTGGGCAAGGACAGACATGGTCCTGAACTCAAATTGAAGAGCTGGATCCTTACAGGAAGGGCAATGAATAAATAAATATATATATATTCTTCCAACGGCAGTTTTACTCATTGTGAAATATCATTTAAGTGACTGTTTAGCACGTGAACAAGTCTTCTGTATTTTCTGTAAGGTGGTAGGGTTTCCTGGCTAAGAATCAGGGCTTTCTGGTCAAAAGCCATGTTAGATTTAAATTCTAGCTCTGGGGAGTTTCCATCATGGCGCAGTGGTTAATGAATCCGACTAGGAACCATGAGGTTGCGGGTTTGATCCCTGGCCTCACTCAGTGGGTTAAGGATCAGGTGTTGCTGTGAGCTGTGGTGTAGGTCGCAGAGGCGGCTTGATTCCCACGTTGCTGTGGCTCTGGCATAGACTGGTGGCTACAGCTCTGATTAGACCCCTAGCCCAGGAACCTCCATATGCCGTGGGTGTGGCCCTAGAAAAGACAAAACAAAACAAAACAAAACAAATTCTAGCTCTGCCCTGATTAGCCATATAGGTAAGTTGACCCCTGTAAGTCTCAGTCTTCTCCTGTGGAAAACTGAGGTTTTGATACAAACCGAATAGTATTTTTGTGGATATGAAATAAGATAAGGTATGGAAAGTACCAGACTTAGCATCAGGCATGTTCTCAATAAATCTCATCAGTCATTATCTTTGAAGGGTTACAGGAAGCAGGATACAGGGCCAAAGAAGGTCACGATGGGTTAGGTGGAATACAAAACGCACTGGGTTTTGAGGGAGGGTCAGGAAGGACCTGGCAGATGGTGAGTTTCAGAGAGGAGCTGGCTGGCATCATACACCATGATGCCCAGGGATCCAGAGTGTAAGCAACAGAGCACCAGGGGGCCGGGGCCGTGAGCGGCATCAGTAAGCCGCTGACTGTATCAGGAGGAGGGGGCTACTGGAATGAAAAGTGCCAGAGCTGGAAAAGAGTCAATTTCCTGGGTACCAGGAAGGCCGGCTCCATGGTCGCATCACGGATTAGGTGTCAGGAGGGTAAAGACAAAAGGGGTGGCCTGCTGTTTTCAGGGTCGAGGAACGGGTACACTTCTCGGCTGAGTAATAGACCAAACAGGCCCCCCTCACCTTGACCTGAAAGGATGCCCTTCAGAGACACTGAATTTTGTGTCAGCTTGACCGGGTGGCAGGGTGCCCAGATATCGGGTTAATCACTATGCTGGGTGTGTCTGGGAGGGTGTCTGGGGGTTTAATCACTATGCTGGGTGTGTCTGGGAGGGTGTCTGGGGGTGAGATGAACATTTAAATCAGTTGTCTGAGTAAAGAGGGCCCTCCCCGAGGTCTGTGGGCCGCATCCGATCTGCTGGAGGCCTTCGAGAACAAAAAGGCAAGTCAGGGAGCGAACATCTGTTCTTTCTGCCTGACTGAGCTGGGACATGGGTCTTCTCCTGCCTTTGGACTTGGACTCAGGCTGGAATTTACACCAACAGCTCTCCTGGGTCTCCAGCTTGCCAGACTGTGGGAATTCTCGGCCTCCAAAACTACGTGAGCCAATTCCTTATAAATCTCGTTCTATATATACCTCTCTCTCCTGTAAGTTATGTTTCTCTGGAGAACCCAGACGACTATACATTGTATTTTTTTCGCTGCAGTACCAAAGATCCAGGCACACTGCTATAGGCTGATATTATTATTCCGGGCAAAGAGTACCCCAAAAGATAATTCTGCAGGGTTTCTTAGGCAGCACAACTGTGAAGTGTACACTGGCGCCAGTAGAATGCCATGTGCTGCTGGTGTGCGACAAGATAAGGACAGGCATTGAAAGAAAGCACGGACATTCTTACAGCAGTCTGTAGCATTGTTCCAGCACCTAAGCATGGGACCAGCTGATTTTTGGGTATCTTTGCTTTTTTGGTTTCCTTTTCCAGTAATTCATTCTTTCTAATTTTACAGAAATCAGCCTGCCAACGACTGAAGCTTTAAACGAAACAAACAAACAAATAAAAAAACCACACAAAAAAAACCCAAACCAAACCAAAAAAGCGGTCCTTCCCCACAAATAGTTTAGTGTAAGAAGCACTTCTCTCGAAAAGTCCTTTGAGTTGCCTTGATTTCTGGCAGTGGACTACAGAGAGAGGAAGAAAGACATCTAGAGAAATTCATTTGACGTGCCTCTGACAATTTTTCAAAGACCGTAAGATTTTTAAAAGTCTTAGTTGGATTTTGGAAAGGAGGTGCGACAGACATAGAAAACAAACTTAGGAGTTCCCGTCGTGGCACAGTGGTTAACGAATCCAACTAGAAACCGTGAGGTTGCGGGTTCGGTCCCTGCCCTTGCTCAGTGGGTTAACGATCCGGCGTTGCCGTGAGCTGTGGTGTAGGTTGCAGACGCGGCTCGGATCCCGCGTTGCTGTGGCTCTGGCGTAGGCCAGTGGCTACAGCTCCGATTCAACCCCTAGCCTGGGAACCTCCATATGCCACGGGAGCGGCCCAAGAAATAACAACAACAACAAAAAAGACAAAAAGAAAAAAAAAGAAAACAAACTTAGGGTTCCAAGGAGGGGGAAAGGGGAGGGGAGATAAATGAGCAGTGTGGGATTAACATACATACTACTATATATAAAAGAGATAAACAATGACGGTCCACTGTAGCGCATATGGAACTATATTCTATATCTTGCAATAACCTATCATGGAAAAGAATTTGAAACTGTATACCTGAAATTAACGGCTTACTGTAAACAACCATAGTTAAATAGTTAAAAAAAAAATACTCTATATACAATGCATTATTCAAACAATTATTACACCACATTGAAAAGTTTAGTGCTAAAAAGTGATATTGGAAGCATTTAAATGTCATAAATATTTCAAATATAGGAGTTCCCGTCATGGTGCAGGGGAAATGAATCCGACCAGGAACGATGAGGTTGCAAGTTCGATCCCTGGCCTTGCTCAGTGGGTTAAGGATCGCGCATTGCTGTGGCTGTGCTGTAGGCCGGTGGCTACAGCTCCGACTGAACCCCTAGCCTGGGAACCTCCATATGCCGCAGGTGTAGCCCTCAAAAGACGAAAGACAAAAAAAAAATTCAAATATACATGGAAATAAAACTTGTAATATCCTTTGTTTCACACTGAAAAACAAACAAACAAAAAAAAAGAAAGTAGGTGCAAGATGTCAGCTGAAGTCTGGGCTCTCTGCTGAGTATGAGTGTGAGTGTCTTGAGTGTGCAAGGAGCCTACTGCAGGAGTTTCTGTCCTCTAACTACCAGCCATACAAGGAGCAATGTTGATCCTACATTCTAGAAGTTAAAGAGCCTACCCTACCCTGATAGAGCTTTTGCTGAATTCCCCTAAAAATATCCATGAAGGCACACAGAAATAATATTCCCAACAACACCAATGCCAGGATGTGGAAGAAGCTTCCATTAAGTTGGCAGTTAGGATTAAAGTGGAAAATAATACGCAATATGGCCATACTTTGACTTCGGACTAAAGAATAGAGTCAGATGGAGTTCCCATCATGCCTCAGTGGTTAACGAATCTGACTAGGAACCATCACTTTGCAGGTTCGGTCCCTGGCCTCACTCAGTGGGTTAAGGATCTGGGGTTGCCGAGAGCTGTGGTGTAGGTTGCAGACATGGCTTGGATCTGGCATTGCTGTGGCTCTGGTGTAGGCTGGTGGCTACAGCTCTGATTGGACCCCAGCCTGGGAACCTCCACATGCCACAAAAAGACAAAAGACAAAAAAAAAAAAGAATAGAGTCAGAGAGTAAAGGGATAAGAAAAGATTTCTATCTGCCCCAATTCTTCTCTATGTCTGGGTCTCAAGGATGGATGACCAACCATGGCATCCGATAGCCATCCTTCTGCCTATGTTGGAATTGCTTTTTCAAAACAGCCAGAGTCAAATCCTCCACTGTCCTTAGCACCACTAAGAAGCAACAGTTCCCCCTCCTCCAGCTCCTTAGGGCTCACCCCTCCCTGTCTGCAGCACGGCTAGGAATGGAAGGGTCTGAGGCAAGGGCCCTTCACAGAAGATGTGAAACTTGCTCTACGCACAGTGTCAGGGAGCACAGCGACCTACAGGATTATGGGGTTTTGGTGTATTGCTTTTGATTAAGAAAGAACCGCAGAAGACCTCAGGTACCCCAGAAATGTATGTCTCCCCCCTCAGAGTCCAAGAGTTAAGTTGTGCGGACAACAAGATCCCATCTTACTCCAGCAAAGGTGCGGTAGATAGATGCCAGCTAAGCGCTTGGCTAAGCACTTATAAAACAATTGTGTTCCCTTGTAAAAATCCCGCAGAGGCAGGCCAACTGGCAAGGAGGGTTTGGATAGAGTTCAAATCAGACAGGGATGAGTAAGCAGAAAACATCACCGTGAGGGTCTGTGTAAAAGTTCTGCATCAGTAGAGGAGGAAGCACCTTTGAGATGCAGAACAAAAAGCAGACTGTCGACAATAATATGATACCAGAAAGAAGGCAGTTTTACAAAGGTTCTGGCTACGTTCTTCAAGATAAGTAAGAAAGCCGGGTATCTATGAAATAAGAATGCAAATTCATAAGGAAATCTCAGAGTACAGGGAGGAGATAGCAAATCAAAAAGAAAAGACAGCTTGCTGAGAGGCAAGCTGATTTGGAAAAGGTGCGGGTTTTTGCAAAGCAAAGGAGACAGCCAAAAATAGCAGCAGAGTGCAAATCTACATTAATGACAATAAAGAGTATTTCAAACAAACAGAAAATACACCAAATAATAAAAGGCACCCATGGACCCACCACCCAGATTGAACATGGGCTAATACTTTTCCTTATTTGCTTTAGATTTTCGAAAAGAAATACTATCTTACATTGAAGCCACGCCACCTCCAATTCCTCCCCACCTACTCCTCTAATTCCTTCCCACCGCTGTGACAACTCTCTTCTGGAGGTGAAATGTATCCTTCTGGTCCATGGCTTTAAATTTTCCTACATCTGGAGTTCCGGTCATAGCTCAGTGGAAATGAATCTGACTAGCATCCGTAGGGATGCATGTTCGATCCCTGGCCTTGCTCAATAGGTTAAGGAGCTCTGATTAAGCCCCTAGCCTGGGAACCTCCATGTGCCGTGGGTGTGGCCCTAAAAAGACAAAAAAATACAAATAATATCACACCATATGTATGTTTGTGCAACTTGCACATTTCAATCTCTATTAGAGTTGAGGGACTTAGGCAAATCCATACACATACACCTAGTTAATTTATTTTGAACTGTGCCATAGTTTTCCATTGTATAAACATATTGTAATTTATGTATCCATTCTCCAATTGAAAGAAAAGCATTCTGCAATTAAAATCCTCATGTGTGTCTCTTTGTATATATTTGGGGGAATTTCTCTAGCCTTAGGCTACACACCTAGATAAAATATTATAGGATTTTGCTAAAATGTTCTCCAAGGAGGTTGGGTTAGTTGTCTATTACTACATAACAAATTACCCTTGAACTTAATGACTTAAAACAGCAACTACTGCAGCACTATTCACAATAGCCAAGAAGCATCCTAAATGTCCATTGACAGATGAATGGATTAAGAAAATGTGGAACATGTATGCAATGGAGTATTACTCAGCCATAAACATGAAAGAAATAATGCCACTTGCAGCAACATGGATGCAACTAGAGATTCTCATGCTAAGAGAAGTAAGTCAGAAAGAGAAAGACAAATACCACACGATATCACTTCTATGTGACATCTAAAATATGGCACCAATGAACCTATCTACAAAACACAAACAGACTCCCAGACAGAGAGAACCTTCTTGAGGTTGTCAGGGGGAGGTGGAGGAAATGGGATGGACTGGGTGTTTGGGGTTGGTCGATGCAAATTATTACATTGAGAATGGATAAGCAACGAGGTCCTAGTGTACAACACAGGGTACAATATACAATCTCTTGGGACAGAATACGATGAAAGATAGTATGAGAAAAAGAATGTGTGTGTGTGTGTATATATACATATATATATATATGTATACGACTGGGCCACTCTGCTGTACAGCAGAAATTGACACAACACTGTCAATCAACTATACTTTAATAAAAATAAAATAAAATGAAACCCACAAATATTTATGTCACAGTTCTGTGGGTCCAGAATCAGGAGTTGCTTGGCTGGGTGGTTCTAGCTCAGGAGGTCTCATGAGGCTGCAGTCAGGATTTTGGCCAGGGCTACCACTATCAGAAGGTGTGACTGGGGCTGGAGGCTCCACTTCCAAGGTGGTTCACCCACAGGGTGGTTCACGACACCCTTGGGGGACCCTCCAGAGGGCTCCTCAAGTATTCTTACGACCTGACAGCCAGCTTCCCCCAGCAAGCGATCCAAACCACAGGAGGAGGAAGCATTTATGACTTAGTCTCGGAAATCACAGCCTCCCTTTCAAAATGTTCTATTCACTAGACGAGAGATGGTAAGGAAAGCCGACACTCGGGGGAGGGAAATGAGGCTCAATCTTTTGAAAGATGGAGTATCATAGAAGTTGTGGGCATTTTAAAACCGTCATCGTGGTTGTGGCAATTTACAGACCCACCCTTAACCTAATAGCATGTCAATTTCCCGCACTGCTTTGCCAATACTGAGTGTTATCAGGCTGCTGCATTTTTCTTAACTGGATTTCCTTGATTGCTAATTTAGGCATCTTTTCATAAGCTTTTTGGCCATCCTAATTTCCTCTTCATGATATTGTCATCCAATATTCCCATATTTCAGTTCAACCTTACTTTTAACCCCCACCCCCCACCACCACCACTGTGCGCCACTGTTATTGTTGTGGTTGTTACGGTTGCATCTTATAACCAAGGCTTATCTAGACATTTCCACAAGTTTATGAATTTCTGTGCTCATTGTTGCCTCTTGCAGGGCATTCTTCTGGGTTCCATTCCCTTCTAAATGAAATGACTATAGTAATTCTTTCATTTAAAAACAGGAAATGGAAAGCTTTTAAGTCTCTGTCCTTTAAAAGAAAAAGCCTTTATTTCAATCGTATACAAATTATAGTTCAACTTGGTAAGCAGTTACACATTTTTTCACTTAGTACTCAGGATATTTAAGTTAATACTCATTCTAGACAATTCTAAGTCTATAACTGCAGATATAGGCTTTCTCCATTTGGATATTCTCTCTTTCAGAAAGAGAGGTATTAGATGTATGTTGGACTTCTTTTTTAAATTTTTTTCTTTTTACAGCTGCACCTGCAGTATATGAAAGTTTCCAGATTAGGGGTTGAATGGGAGCTATAGCTGCCAGCCTACACCACAGCCACAGCAACGCGGGATCCAAGCTGCTTCTACAACCTACACCACAGCTCATGGCAACGCTGGATCCTTAACCCACTGGGTGAGGCCAGGGATTGAACCTGAGTCCTCATGGATGCCAGTCGGGTTCGATACTGCTGAGCCACCCTGGGAACTCCCGTTGGACCTCTTCCTTCAAGCTCAATACCCTCGATTGGCTCATCCCACACTGATGCATACCCTGTCTGATTAAAACAGTTACAAAAGTCAATAACTTTGTTTTCCAGAGCTCTGTATGAGAATTAGTTTCAGTATTAGAAAGCCCTTGCACAAGTTTGGAATGCAGACGTGAGATGAAAACAGTGGTATGCTGGGTCTCCGGAAAAAAAAAAAAAAATCTTGATCCAGAGCATGTACCCCAGTGGTATAAACACTCCCGCAATGGCCAATTCCAAGCCGCCACTGTGCTATCAGTGAACATGGAACTGGGAATTGACATGAAGTAGTAATACCAGCACAGGCTTCTATAGTACTGCCACCACACAGATGTCACAGACTAAATTAACCTCCAAATCACAGATAACAATCAAGTATAGTCGAATAATTAGGAAGGGAAGAGTTTCTGGTATCTTTACCCTTGTGCTGTAATGTAATTTATTTCACTATTAGCTGATACTTCATCCGAGAATATAAATTTACATTTCATTTACCATTCATTTCAGAATGCCTATGTTTCATAATACCTAGACAATTCCTAAAGAGTTATTCAGTGGCTTTCACAGGCTGGCATGAGTGGGCGCTAGCATGCCACGCGATATGGGTCTTTTTCCTGACCGCTCTGGCTGTTTCTATAGGAAAGAAAAGTCGGGGAAACATCACACTTTCCTGCAGCTATGTTCCACTGTCCACGCTCCAGTTTCCTGGCTGTTGAAGAAGCGGTCAAGGTGCGAGCAGAACAGCAAGGGAATCTCAAGTCCCTTCTCCAGCTTTTGGGGGGGTCAGGAGGAAGGTTTTGTTTGTTTTGTTTTTTTGTTTTGTCTTTTTGCCATTTCTAGGGCCACACCTGCGGCATATGGAGGTTCCCAGGCTAGGGGTCGAATCGGAGCTGGAGCTGCCGACCTACACCAGAGCCACAGCAACTCGGGATCTGAGCCACGTCTGCAAACTACACCACAGCTCACAGCAACGCTGGATCCTTAATTCTTGAGCAAGGCCAGGGATCGAACTCTCGCAACCTCATGGTTCTTAGTCGGATTCGTTAACCACTGAGCCATGACAGGAACTCCAGGAGGAAGTTTTACGAACCAGGAGCATATTCCAGTGGCAGACTCAGTGGTGGCAAACCTCCAGAAGGGTTGATTTTGAAGTATTCTGGGTGTCATTCTAGAGACCTGTCCAAAATCCACTCCTTCAGCCCTTCCATGCTTCTGGAAGCCTCCAATTCCCTGTATGACACCGCTTCCTTCTTCACATATGAAGTGTGGTCACTGGTCCTTAAAACTCACCTGATATATTATTGTATCTGCCAAGTTTCCTAAACATTTTTTTTTTTTAATTTCGTAGCTTTACCCACGTGTCTTAGAAGCAATTACCTCCAAAGGATGTCTGAACTCACCAATTCTTTTCTCAGCTGTAAACGAACTCATGGTTTAACCTGTCGGCTCAATGGTTCTTCTACATGCTAATGTTTTCCTGTTCTAGCCATGTGGTTCTTTCATAAATCCGCCTTTTACTGATCCCTGAGGATACGTGTTTCATTATAGCTGTGTTCTTTCACCTTCTCATACCTTCTTTCAGAATGTCATTCTGTTGTCTCAAATTCTTCAGGCGCCCATCTTTTTGGTACCTCCCTGATGTCCCCAGCCATCCACAGCCATCCACAGGCGTGGTTTTCCTCTGCGGGCAGGAGCAGCAGGCGTTGCTCTTCCCTTTGGGGCTGCACCTGCGCCGAGATCCATGCCCACGACACGTGTGGGCTTCCCCAGCTGAGGACCTCCTGGCCTGGACTCCCTGCAACACGTGGGTAGTTTCGATGTGGTGTGCACGTCCCTGAGGCACGGGTTTGGGGTTCTGATTTGTCACGGGGAGGGGGCTTTTTATGTGGCAACCATTGCTCCTGGTAGAGCTAAGCCGCACTGCCTCTAAGCACTGAGTCTAGGCCCCACTTACAGGAGGTGGCAGCCAAACTGGGGTCTCAGCTCCTGCTTCCTGACCGCTATGGATCCAAGCCCACACCTTTCCTCCCTGCACGGACAGGAAGACTGCCACCTGCCAAAGGCTTGGGTGACCCACCTACCCTGCAGTGCCGTCTGCCCCCTACGCTCTCCTCTCGGGGCTCTGAGTTTCCTCTTTCTCTCTTTCAACTGAGTTATTTCACCAGTCCCAGTGAAGCAAACGTCAGTAAAGGTATTCAAAAGCAGGTCTGGCGCCGCGGAACAGAAATAGAAACAACAGTAACAGCCTGTTCGAAGCTCAAATTGACATTCTTTTCTAGCGATACGGAGACAGAACGGACACACACCGTCGTCGTGTAAGTTCGAGCTGCACGACTGTTGATACCCTTACAGGTTGCAAAATGATTACTCTCCTAGCTTTAGCTAACACCTCCATCGGGTCCCATAATTACCCTTTTCTCATTTTGCGGTGAGAGCGTTCAAGACCTACTGTCTGAGGAAGGATCGAGTACATAATCAATCTTCTTAGCGATCGTCACTGTGCTGTATATGCCATCTACAGAACGCAGTCATTAAATCGGGAAATGTTGGGAGTTCCCGTCGTGGTGCAGTGGTTAACGAATCCGACTAGGAACCATGAGGTTGCAGGTTCGGTCCCTGCCCTTGCTCAGTGGGTTAACGTTCCGGCGTTGCCGTGAGCTGTGGTGTAGGTTGCAGACGCGGCTTGGATCCTTCGTTGCTGTGGCTCTGGCGTAGGCCAGTGGCTCCAGCTCCGATTCCAACCCTAGCCTGGGAACCTCCATATGCTGCGGGAGCGGCCCAAGAAATAGCTAAAAAGACAAAAAAAAAAAGAACAATCTATAATGGAAAAGAATTCGAAAAAGAATACACACACACACACACACACACACACACACACAGACGTATACACATATATAACCCAATGACTTTGCTGTACACCTGAAACTAATAAAGAGTGTAAATTAACTAGACTTCCATTTTAAAAAATGGTTTAAGAAAGAAAAAAAAGAACAACAAAATAAAACGGAAAAAGGAATACGGAGAGAAATGCATTTGAAAACAGATAAATTAAAAGAGCTGATTCTTTGAAACAAAAGCAATAAACCAAAGAAATCTCTGACAAGTTTATTAAAACACATGGCAAAAGCACCAATAAGACGACATTCTGAAATATGAGAATTCTATGCACAACTCTAGACTAATAAATTTAAAACACTGCTTAAATGAATGCGTTTTCTCTCAAAATATAGAAATTGGATTTTTACTGAAAGCAGCATGATTTAATACTGTTCATGCTTCCTGAAAATCTTGACATAACGTTTTGTTATACAGTGATTCAGAAGATGTGGTTTTAGGTTGGGTGTATCTCCCTCCTTGATTTTAACATCTGCCATAACCGAAATACACCTCAGAAAAAAATTTACAGATCCAAATGGAAGAAAAAGGTCATTGGAAGTATTTACTAAATCACAATATTCCTTCTTGAATCCATCCCGGAAGCACGCCAAAATTTCTGCTGATATTTGGCTGGTAAAGGTTCATCTTCTTTAATGTCAACAGATGATTTTGCAAACTAATTGAAAGCAGTTGCATTTTCAAATTTTTAACAAATGGGGCTAAAAAAACCCTTGATCTCTCCATTTGGAAGATACTTAAGCAGTTGTCCGAGATTTTTGAACTTTTTCACAGATTTGAGTTCGGAGGTAGCACACTCACACCATTTTTTTCAGCAACAAAATCACATACTGGTAGTAACACTGCCAGAAACATCCATTTTCAAAAGTGTCCTCGCCCTAGCACGAGTTTCCTTTTAAAAAGCAGTTATTTTCTCAATCGTTGTTCAAATGCCCTCTTGGAGCGGGTGCAGGAGACCACGTCTTGCCGTCTCCGAAGAGATCACAAATGTGGACCGTGAGCTCGTTGATGACAGAAAGCGTGGGACTCTGCTTTGTGTGTGACAGCTCTGAAGAACTCTGCCCTGGTCTGGAGCTGCACACTTTCCTAAGGTACAAAAGCCACCTCGAGTCATCTTCCATCCCATTTCAAAGATGAGGCTAGGTTTCATTATTATGAAAGCGAATATTTTAAATAGTCTTTTAGAGGCTGTTCAATTGTTTCAGCCGACGTTTGCCCCATCAGAGGGCTTGTCAGTGTTTTAACCCATAAAGTGGCTGAGGAAGGTGTCTATTGGGAAGCATGGGAAACGCCAGCTCAGCCATTGTCTTGTGGTCCACTTGGGCCTGCCTGATCGGTATGATGCAAAAGCTGGGGCTCCTTGGCAGACATCTTGCTTATTTTCTGAGTATAAGTCCAATTAAAATTGATTAATATAATGTGTAAATCCACCTAGCCAGGCACGTGTGTCACAAATAGCTGGTAACAAGTGCATGAGGAAGGTCCTACTGGCAGTGTCCCCACTTATGGGATGCCCACCTTCCTGAACACGTCACACCTGCCTCACCAGAGCGGCACACATATGGGCAACTGAGGGCATTAGTGTCACTCCCCACAGTGGATATTCGTAAAGTGTAATTTCTTCCTTCTTTTTTGTTCCTGCACCCTAAAACAACACCTTACACACCCCACTTCAAAAAAATCACTGCAGAGATACCACCATTAAAATCCAAAAAAAGACAAGACATACACCAAAAACAAACACAGCATGGTAAATCAACTGCATTTCAATTTTTTGCAAAAGAACAAAAAAGACAAGATGTCCATTACTTCTACTGTTAGGTAATTCTATCCTATAAAGTCTACTTAATGCAGTTAAGACATAAACAAAACGACACGACTGTTTAAGAGGAGGCGACCAAGAAAAAAATTGAATAACCAAAAACCTAGAATGAAATATACTTATCTTTTATAATTAAAAGACATTAATCTATCCTGAGATATGGTCAAAAATTTGTGCACCCCAAAATTGTGTTGCATTGTATTTAAAATGAAAAAACAAAGACAAGAAAAGAAAGGAAAAAGCAAGACGCAATCTAAAAATATAGAAATCAATAAGCAAAGTACAGTCACATCAGAGTGGGCTGTGTGTCAGTGATGTTCCCTAAAATCTTTATGATGTCAGGAATCTTTATAACATGCTGTTAACTCTACAAAGTATTCTGAGGAGGAAAACTGAACACACACGCCTCTCTCCTAAAACCCCCTTAAAAGCATGGCATAGAGAAACAAAATGGAGTAAAAGCATAAGAACTTAGAAGATGGAAGAGCAGGAGAGGGGAGCATCATCAGTTCAGAAGAATCGGCAAATTTCTGGAAGGCAAAATTATTTTGCTCCTCTTGATGGACAGAGGTTGACCTGGGCAAGGAAGCGCTGAAAGCGAAACAACAGAAGGCTATAGTGGAAGAAGTGGTGGGATGCCTCAAAGCACCCCAAGCTGACAGATACCAAGAGCTGGATGGAGATGGGGTGGACTTGGGGAGACTGACGAAAGCCCTTTGCTTGGAACAGTGAGCTGGGTCTCCCACTCAGAGGACAAGGTCTTTTGAAGAGAGCGATGTGCCCGAAGGTTGGTGGGGGTGCCCCAGAGTGAGGACCAACTTCTGTGGTACTTGCATGGGAGACAAGCTGCTCACCCCTTCCCTCCCAGTCTTGAACCCTAAAATGAATCGTGTTCATCAAGATGCCCCGACCTCTAAAAGTTTGTTGTCATTCACTCTCTTCTTTGGGGGGGAGAAGCTAGTGCTCAGAGGAAACCTGACTCCTGGTGGCACATTTCACTTAGATACATCAGAAATGCCAATGGTCGTACAAGGACTGCCAGATGCTTCAAAACAATCAGCATCACTAAAGAGCAGAACAAAAAAAAAAAAAAGGCAACCCTAGAAACAACAAGGATGATTCTGGAAAGAGGAGACAACTTGGACAAATGTTCACATAACATTTCAGAGAGATCTGAGAGACCGGTACAGAAAAATCTGCAGTCTAATCAAAAATTTAGAGAAGTAAAAATTTTAACTAGGAAGAAAAATCAGAAGAACTAAAGGGAAAAGTCATGGCAAACAGAGAATATACAAAACCAGAAACAGAAATTTTAACTAATAAACAGTAAGGATGAACACAGAAGGGCCCCATCTACCTAAGAAGCGATTCAGAATAAGAGAACAGAGATGTGGAGGAAAGAAGTAATAGAAGAAAAAATTTCCAGAGCCGATGACATGAACCTTCAGACTAAAAGGTCCTGTCAAACAGCCAAAACCTCTTTAAGAGCCCCCAAACCTAAAACATTTCAGAACACAGGCATAAAGAAGCACTCTAAAGCTTCCAGCAGAGAGAATAGCCAACTTTTTCTTTTCTTTCTTTTTTTTTGGGGGGGGGGGTGCATGCCTGTGGCATGCAAAAGTTCCTGGCCAGGGACTGAACTCGAGCCACAATTATAACCAGAGCCACTAAAGTGACAATGCCAGATCCTTACCTTGCTGAGTCACTCCGAGAATACGCAACTTTCTACTGCATGACAATCATACTAGCATTGGGCGCATAGCAGCAGCATCAGATACTAGGTGACAATGGAACAAGACCTTGAGCCTCACAGGAAAAATTAATTGACACCCATTCAAAATCCAATCAAGAGAGGGACTTGGGAAGTTTCCCATCCATAGACATTTCCTAACAGAATCACTCAATAAATGATTTCAGCATGACGCAGAAGGAATCCAAGAATTTAAGAAATTGGGATCAGTGCAATCTAAGGATGAGGTGCAACCCCAGAGGACCACTGTGGGAGCAAATCGGATATAGAGTGAGAAGGGACTCGCAGCAGCCAACAGTGCACCAAAGCTGGATCATCTGCTCAAGAAGAAGGAGAGGCTACAGGTCCGTAACAAATACGAAATCCAAAAAAGAGGAGGCGGATCAAGATGGCAGAGGAGTAAGACATCGCGCTCACCTTCTCCCACAAACACCTCAAAAAACACATCGACATGTAAAATGACTCCCACAGAACATCTACCGAATGCTGGCAGAACTTAAACCTCCAAAAAAGATACATGCACGCCAATACTCACAGCAGCACTCTTCACACTAGCCAAGATACGGAAGCAACCTAAAGGTCCATCAACAGGTGAATGCATAAAGACAGGGTACTTATATACACAGTATATAATATATACAGTATATAATACTCAGCCATAAAAAAGGATGAAATTCTGCCATTTGCAACAATGTGGATGGATCTGCAGAGTGAAAGAAGTCAGAGAGAGAAAGACAAATACTGTATGTTATTGCTTATATGTGAATCAAAAAAAAAAACCCCAAACAAATGTATAAAATAAAACAGAAACAGACTCAGACATAAAGAGAACAAACTAGTGGGAAGAGGGGAGGGGGAGGGGCAAGAGGAATACGCGATGAAGAGATTCAAACTGCTGCGTACACAAGAAATCAGCAACAAGGGTATATTACACAGCCTACAGAAGTTTAGCCATTGTTTTGTAATAACTCTGAATGGCGTATAATCTATAAAAATATTGAATCACTATGTTGTACACCTGAAGCTAATATGATATTGTAAATCAACCATACACCTCAATTAAAAACGCTAAGCAGAGCTTCTAAATCACTTGTCAAAAAATGTCAAATACAAGTAGAGTAGGCTCCCCCTCCCTCCTTCACTCTTCCTCCCAAGTTATGATTTGTTCGGGTTTTTTGAAAACACATTTCTCCTGCAAATGACACGGGGTTAGTGAAACAACACAGGGTTGTTTCTGCGGGGATTCATGTTTACATAATCGTAGCATTAGAAACACTTTCGGTTTTGGAATCTGAAACTGATCGACAAAAATCACAGAAATTTCAATTCTCGGTAGAGGAGAGAATGTTGAGTGTTTGACCCCATGATGGTCTAGGGATAAAAGTGGTTGAGGAAAAGGAAAAAAAAGTATTATCGGGTGGGAAGTGCTTCATCTTTCCTGGCAGGAGGTCAAACGGTCCTGTCTATTTATTTATTTATTTATTTATTTATTTTTGGTTTTTTAGGGCCGCCCCCACGGCATAGGGAGGGTCCCAGGCGAGGGGTCAAATCAGAGCTGCAGCTGCTGGCCTGCACCACAGCCACAGCCACACGGGATCTGAGCCGCATCTGTGACCTACACCACAGCTCACGGCAACGCCAGATCCTTCCCCCACTGAGCGAGGCCGGGGAATCGAACCCATGTCCTCACGGTTCCCCGACGGATTCATCCACCACTGAGCCAACTCCCAAAATGGTACTGTTTAAAGTGAATGAAACAAAGATTTACGTCGACGAGCTAAAGCAATGAAGCTATTTAATTTAAAGATGAAAACAACAGGTGACTTCCAGGGAGTGCTGCAAGGCAACAGGGATCTAGCTTTCATAAGAGCGGATGCAGGGCAGGGAGTCCACTTCGAGTAGACAATGAAAAATGCAGAAGCACTTCATTTGGTGTGATTTCATCCAGCACAGGCAGTAACAATTACGAATGATTAAAAATAGTTGGCCCTGGCATGTAAACTTCCGCTGGGGGGCTCTTTCTTTTCATTTGTCCCCCTTCCACTGCTTTTTTATTATCCTATTCTTGTATAACTTTTATAAGGTCAGGCCATAAAATTATACGGAGGGCATAATCACAACTACACAAATATAATTACCTAGACACACACACACACACACACACACACGCAAAGATGTAGATAGACCCATTCAAGGGAAAAGTTATTGGAAGGAAATTATCCAAAGTGCAAATACCAGCCATTGCTGAGTACGAGATTTACTGAAATTGTATTCCTATTTGTTTGAACTTTCCACGCTTTGTACCATGGGTCTATTTCATTTTTATAGCTAGAAAAAAACGGGATTTTACAAACTAAAGAGCCTGCCTGGAATATCCTCCACGTGGGGGTAGGGCCCCTGGGGGAGCCTGGAGGCAGGACCAAGGCTGCATCAAGGGCAGACCTCAAAAGACCCACCGCACATGATGTGGCTGCAGCACAGGCCTGGGAAGAGGGGAGTCTAGGCCAGAGATAACAACCAACCGGCCATGTCGACTGGAACCCATGTGCCTCACCTCAAAAAATTTGATTCGGGGGCAGCACTGTCTCCCCAGGAATTTCCAAGGACCGAGAGCCTGCAGAGGAACTGCCATGAGGAACTGTACCTCAGTGTCACGGGAATGCAGAAGCTCGCCTGCCAACAGGGATGCTTCTGGCAGATGATTCTGAGTTGTTCTTTCTGAAAGTAATTGCGCAAAAAGTTCAGCTGCTTTTTAAGGCTATTACAATCTTTTTCAATTAATAAGTTGACAATAAGAGGATTTAATTTTAATACATTTTTATGGTTCTTCTTCCGAGATCCTCGTGTAAAGTTGTCCTGCTACCTCTTCCAGACATTTTGGGCTGCTCAGGGGTCCGTGTCAACCCAGAGCCCTGGCTACCTTCCTGCAAAGGTGAAGGCTCATGCTGGCTGAGTCAGGACTCCTCCACTCAAGACAGTGGGGAGCAAGAGACTGTTGGACCAGCCGGAAAAAGTGGACACAGTCCCCACTACTGATGGCAGAGAGTTCTCCAGAGTGGCCGTTCCAATTCTTTACCAGCTGCCATAACAAAATACCATAGACTGGATGGTTTAGATAACAGAAATTCGTTTTCTCACAGTTACAGAGGCGTGAAGTCCACGATCAAGGGGCCAGCACCGATTTCTGGTGAGAGCTCTCCTCCTGATTTATAGACGGCTACTTTCTTGCTGCGTACACAGCACAGGGCCAGAAAGAGAGAGTCAGCCAAGTGTGGGGTCTCTTCTCATAAGGGCACCAATCTCACTCCAAAGGCCCCATCCTCATGACCTCATCTAAACTTAATTATCTTCCATAGGACCCACCTCCAATTACCACCCCACTGGGGGGTTAGGGCTTCCATATAAGAATATTTTTTCTTTTTACAGCAGCACCTGCAGGATATGGATGTTCCAGGCTAGGGGCTGAATCAGGGCTGCAGCTGCCGGCCGAGGCCACAGCCACAGCCATGCCAGACCTGAGCCGCATCTGTGACCTACACCTGAGCTTGCAGCAATGCCGGATCCTTAACCCATTGAGAGAGGTCGGAGATCAAACCCACATCCTCAAGGATACTAGCCAGGTTCTTAACCCACTGAGCCACAATGGGAACTCCATATAGGGATTTTTGAAGGGACATAATACCATCTACAGCACTAGCCAAGTTGCAAACAAATAAGGTTAAAGATGGCCAAGATGAAGCAAAAATCTCAAAGTCTGCTGCTTTTTATTCCCCCTTTTTGGCTGCCCCATGGTATATGGAGTTCCCTGGCCAGGAATCAAATCCAAGCAGAGCTACGACCACAGGTGCATCCACACCAGATCCTTAACCCACTGTGCCAGGCCAGAGATCGAACCCACGTCCCTGCCGCTGCAGAGACACCATCAATCCCGTTGCACCGCAGCAGGAACGCCTTCATTATTTTTTAAACTTGAATTAGCCCTATCTTTGCTGGAAGAGGCCATAAGAAATGGATAGAGAGAAGTACAGAACCCCAGGAGATTTATCCTCATTGGGGCCAATTTACATGAAAAATATGCAAATTTGATTCATTCAATCCATCATTCGACTGGAAAGTGGTTTGAAATTTACTTATTATTTTAGAGTTGAGAACATAAGAATATTTGGAAATAAAGCTACAGAGCTGAGGACAAGGATTTCATTTCTTCCCTGAGATTTCTTCTCATTCTGCCATAAAACTGAGGATGCAAGGAAGGGCAGGGGGTGTGAAACAGATGCAGCCACAAGGGAGGTCAGTTCGTCCATTCGGCTGTTCCGGAAGCATGGACTTAAATCACTGGACTGCTGTGACCCAGGACGGTGTCAGAGCAGCAGGCACAGCCCATGTCATCCAGATTCAGGGCTACCCGGGGCATGCACGGGCTCGAGAACGATGCACTTAGCAAAGAGTAAAGCTCAGAAGCAAGCATCCTGGCTGCGCCTGTAGGTCCAGGTGGTGTCGGGAAGATGACACCGGGCACAGGCTTCTCACCTGCAGGCTAGACCCCGGGGCCCTGTGGGCAGCTGCGCCCAAGGCAGTGAGTGGCCCCGGGAATGCTGCAGACAGGACACAAGGTCATCCCGGCAGCCAGGCAGAGGACGGCGAGTACAGGATGGCTGTCACCTCAAGGACAGCTGCTGGCAAGAGGAGGGTCCCAGCTGACAGGAGAAGCGGAATGCAGAGACCAGAAATGAACACGACCGAAGATGCTGAGGTCGCCCGGGGGACATCCTTCCTGCGATGCCTCTCAGTCACAGTCTAACCTTCCCAAAGACACTGTGGTGGAGACGAATCAGCTACAAGAAATGAGAAGCTTCTCTATGCTCGAGAAACATGAAAAACTAAACAGTATCCTCAATGACAACAAAAATCCACAAAGTACAACCAGCCTACGGGCTCTTCAGACACCGTGTTCTCCCAGCATCGAGCCCGGGGTTGGGCATACAAGGAATTAAGTCCTAATGTTTGCAGAACGCAATGAACCAATGAATGAATGAATGAATGAATGAATGATATGAAGAAGCTCCTCTGGGGAACCACCGTGATAGAGAGGCAATAAGACAACCCATTCCCTGCAGTTATCCCTCCACAGCCAACCCGCAACACAGCGCAACCCTGGGGTTACAGGGGCCAGAAAAGGACAACCCAGGAGCAAGAACGCTCATGGAGCCGTGATGATGCTAGAAGGTTCTCTGGGGACCAGGCCCATCTGGCGTGCAACTACCAAAGGACAATTTCTGAAAACAGGTCAGGCATGAACAGACTGACTACTGGCAGAGGGCTAACTGTGTGGTCGGCATTTCGAAGCAATGGTAAGCAACGTCTCAGTTGTACCTGGTGAGGCGGGATTAGCAGGCTCCCCAGTTTGCCGAGGAGGACAGGCAAGCGCAGGCACATTCAAAGCCTGCTCCAGACCTGCAGAGGGAGTCCGTGGGAGAGCAGGGACTCGAACCCAAGTGGCTTGGTGCCAGAGGCAACACCTAAGACAACCTCTCCAGCTGCCTCCTAGGACGAAAGAGGCTCTGAGTCAGAGGATGGTCAGAACTCACCCGGGGGTGGGCAGAAAGCAGCAAGCGAGCCATTCGTTTATCTAGAGGTGGGCGTTCATCTTTCTGAAGCTCTCCGACAAAGAGAGGGCCTCTGCCCTTTGGAACACACACACACACACACACACACACACACACACACACACACACAGGTCCATCTACGAGTGAATACGCTGGAGGCCAGGGTGAGCTCAAAGGGTCCGAGAAATGCAGGGCTGGAACCCTCTCCTCTGACAAAGGGTCCCAGCCCAGGTAACGAAGAGTAGACACACCGCCCTATCAGGTGTAAAAGGCAGGACAGAAGACACGGGGGAGGGAAGCACGCACAGCGGTTACACACCTGGGGACTCGAGGGGCTCAGGAGGGGTGGCCTTGACGGAGGAGAAGCCACCTTCGAGAGCCCTTGGCTGAGGGCATCAGAGGGAAGCTGATGGATCAGGAGTGGCAGGAGGGAAGGGCACCGAGAGGCAGCACAGACCCGAGCGCGAGGTCCCCCACTGTTTGCTGTCTTCTTCTGTCCCCCAGCCGGCCAGGAAAAGCAACGCTGGATCGCGTCCCACACCGCGCTCCCAGCCAGGGAGGTACAAACGCCAACCTAACTCAGTCCTCTTCTCCTCTCTCTCTCCTGAAATGACCTTACTCACCAGGGCCAGGCAGACGTTCCCAGTGTGAACGAGGATGGGCTTCACTTGTGCTTCCTGCTTCACGGCTGCCCGGGGGCGGGGGAGGGGGGGGGGCAGGGGGCTTCCGCCCAGAGGATGAGGAAAGAATCGGAGTCTGGTCCAGGTGCCGAGGCTCTCCAAGGGGCACCTGCCAGCCCTCTCCCACCTGAGTGCCCTGCCAGCATCTCCCACCATGGCCCACCGCTCGCCCCTTCAGGTCATCAGCCTCTGACTGCTGTTGGGGGCCCTACTGAATGTCCAACTCAAGGTCTTGGTCAAGGAAGAGGTCCGTCACGCCCCTACACACTCACCCAGCAGCGGCAGAGCAGACCCCTGACCCAGCCCTGGCTCTGCCACATTCCAGCTGCAAAACCCTAGACCACCCAACTCTGCTGAGCCTTAGTTTCCCCAGCCACAGAAGGGGAGTCATAAGGTATCGACCTCACTGAGCCGTCGTGAGGATTGACTGGGACGCTGCAGAAAACACTTTAGGGCAGAGCCTGGCACATGGAAAGCAATGCGTCTAGCTCCTGGCACGCAGGATCCTGTTACAACAACGGCTCCACCTGGCAGTGCTCACGAACGTTAGGGGGTGGGGATGCTGTTGATGCCCCGCTGCCACCTGCGACAAGACCCTGGGTAGTTCTAGTCCCCCATCAGCAACCGGGATGGCGGTGGGGGACTCTGACGCCTCTGATGACATTGGCATTGAAACACAGCAACAAGAGTGTGAAATTTCAGGAGTGGCCAACAAGGAAAATGAAGGATTTAAAGACACAGAATACGTTTCTTTTAAGAGGAGGAGGGTGACCTGTACAGGTTTGGATGCCGCAGCCAGGACCAGACTTTAAAGAAAATTAGGGATGATCCAAAGGAATTGGAAAGAGGCCCAGGACAGGGGTGGGAAGACAGGGAAGGAGCAAAGCAACGACAACAGAAGGCACCTGCCACCAGGGGGTCATTTCCAGCCACATGAGATCCACTCACACCTGGGACATTCGGCTGACTTCTCAGCATGGCCGAGGGCCACCTGCCCAGACGACAAGGAGACGTCTGGTTCCAATGAGTCATTCCTCTAGGCGGTTGTCGTTTTTGCCTGTTAACCTGGTTGTAACCCCAAGCTGTGTTCCCCGTGAAAGACGTCACTGTGCCACCTTGAACTTGAGAAGACTGGGTTACAAGCGAGCCAACCACTCCGAGAAACCCTCATTCCAGGGGATTTCCTTTTTCTTTTCTTTCTTTCTTTCTTTTTTTTTTTTTTTTGCTTTTTAGGGCCACACCCGTGGCATATGGAGGTTCCCAAGCTAGAGGTTGAATTGGAACTGTAGCTGCCAACCTATACCACAGCCACAACACCACCAGATCCCGAGCCACGTCTGCGACCTACACCGCAGTTCAAGGCAGTGCCAGATCCTTAACCCACCGAGCAAAGCCAGGGGTCGAACCTGTGTCCTCATGGATACTAGTTGGGTTCTTTACCGCTGAGCCACAACGGGAACTCCCAACAGAACTTTTTTGAAATATAACTTTAGAAGAGATGCCTCAGGTTTAGAAAATTCAGGAAGGACAAGTAAGTTAAAGAAAAAAACATGACAACTGCATCCTTTCCAAAAAAAGTGGTTTTGACACGTTGAAAGCTCTGGGACATCTGGATAAATAGTGACTATAAAAAAAAAATCATCATTATTTTCCCATTGAATAAAATTGGCAATTTAAAAATATAAGAAAGGATAAGAGGAAATGTGTCCTCTCACGGATTTTTAAAGATGCTCTAATTAAACCAAGAAAAAGAATAGTAGTTGCAACACTGGAGCAGAACCAACAGATGAGACATTAGCCCAAATGAGTAGGATAATTTGGTACATAACAAAACCAGCATTTCCAAATTATTCAATTTAGAATTCACTAAGTTCTGTGATGCAATACTGGAAAAGTTGATGACAATTTGGAAAAAGAATAATACAGTTCGATCCCTATGCCATATCACAGCCAAAATTAAATACCAGATGAATTCAAAGAGTTAATGATAAAAATGTAAGATTTCTGGTAAAACCCGGCAAATTGATTTCATTCATTTATCACCTTTCCTTCCCAAAACGCTGCTCACATAAGAATGAAGAACGGGAGGCAGGGAGCTATTCCCCTGTAAGCCACAAGGACAAAGGGAGGTGGCCGAAGAGGTCTCAGAGGAGATGTGGAGGGCAGAAGGAGCCGTCACCTTTGCAAAGTGAAGGGTGGCACAGATCCTGTGCCTCTCATGGATCCACGCCAGAAAGGAACCAGCCAGTCAGCCTCAGAACCCTGAAAGGCGCACATTGACAGTGACCTTGGAGGCCCAGGTCATGGGCACACAGCAAGCCCTGTCCCCAGCCTGCAGCCAGCACACGGTTCCTGTGCCCTGTGCCCCAGGAGCCAGCAGGTCAGCCCTGGCAAAATGAATCTGAGGGTACACCAGGCCCCTCGCAGGGCTGGGATGAGATGCCCACTGCCAAGGACACAGGGACCACTCTGTGCACAGGAGCCCCAACCTGGTGGCGGCATTTCTGCACCCAAGCTCCCAGGACCCCCACTCTATAGAGCACCTCTCCAGGATGGCAAGAGAGTGCCATGCCACTTGGTGTTAGAAGCCGCTGCATACCCCTTAACGTTTGAGCAATACTCTACGTTAATGACTTTTTTTTTAAGTTAGAAAGAAATGTTAACTTTAGAAGTGATAATCTACGTGGTCTTGGGGGTGAGAAAGCATTTCCTAAGCATGACTCCAAACCTTAGATTAAAACACTTTTTTCAAAACCAGTAAGTTAAAAATAATATAAAAGAAATAAAGAGATAAACAGCAAACCTGGAAATGTTTGCAACACAGAACAAACCAAGGGTACTATTCTTTCTGCTAGATTTCTTACGAATCATTTTTTAGAAAAGAACGCAACAGAAATAGACATAAGGAGTTCCCACTGTGGCTCAGCGGGTTAAGTACCCGACACAGTATCCATGAAGATGCGGGTTTGATCCCTGGCCTCGCTCAGTGGGTTAAGGATCCGGTGTTGCCCTGGCTGTGGTGTAACCCTGCAGCTGCGGCTCCAATTCAACCCCTAGCCTGAGAACTTCGATATGCCGCAGGTGCGGCTGTAAAAGAAAGAAAGAAAGAAGGAAGGAAGGAAGGAAAGAAACAAAGAAAGAAAGAGAAACAGATATAAAACAGCAATACACAACTCACAAAAGGAAAAATCAAACAGCCAACAAATACTTTTTTTAAAAATGTGTTTCCTTAGGGTCCCAGAAATCTAGGATAAAACAACCATGACAAACCACATGGCGACCGAATTTCAAAAAAGAGCTAATGCCATAGCAGGCGGTGAGGATGGATGGAAAAAGAGGCATTGGAATGAGCCATCCCACATGGTCCCAAGTGGGAATGGGAAAAATCTTCAGAGGAGGTACCCAAGTCCTTGCCCTGATCATTCCACTTCTAAGACTTTATCTCACAAAGATAACACACGTCAAAGATAATACACAGCACACCCATGTGTGGAAGAGGAGGCATTCATTGAACATGCTAAGGTGGGAGCACAGAGAACAACCTGGAGGGATATCCACCCTAAATCCAGTTAAAAAGCAGCTTAGGAGTTCTCATCGTGGCTCAGTGGTGAACGAACCCAACTAGGATCCATGAGAACGTGGGTTCGATCCCTGGCCTCGCTCAGTGGCTTAAGGATCCGGAGTTGCCATGGGTTGTGGTGTAGGTCGCAGATGTGGCTCGGATCTGACACTGCTGTGGCTGTGGTGTAGGCCGGCAGCTAGAGCTCAGAGTCAACCCCTAGCCTGGGAACCTCCATAGGCCGCGGGTGCGGCCCTAAAACAACAAAAAGACAAAAATAAATAAATAAGGAAAAATCAAAAGCAGCTTATCTTCCATCACGGTCTATCCCAAGCGACTGGACTCAGTTCCCTATGCTGTACAGCAGGACCTCATTGCTTATCCATTCTAAATGGAATAGTTTGCATAATGGAAGATAATAGAAGAAAAAGAATGTGTGTGTATACACACACACACGCACATGTATGTGTGACTGAGTCACTTTGCTGCACAGCAGAAATTGACAGAAGATTGTAGATCAACTGTAATAAAAAAAATTCTTTTTAAAACCAAAATAAATAGAGGAAGACTTCATAAACGCACACCAAGTGCCCGCGGGTACACAGACACCAACACCGGCTCTGGCAGATTTTCTCCTCCAGCTGCGATCCCTGAGTTACCCCTGGGGTCATGGGATTAAGAGAAAATTTTATTGCCTTCTATTGACTTATTCTCCGAAGTCTGGCCGCGCATCTTTTGACGTTTGTGCTTAAAGCGGCCTTGCAATAGCCGATGGTGGCCGCTTTCTCCCGCAGGCAGCCCCATGGGGGTGGTGAGTCTGAGCGCCCATCGGCCCGGCCCGGGGAGTTCATTCCCAAACGTTTCTAAAGGAAAGCTGGATGGATCTAAACTGGGCCATTCGGCGCTACAACTGTTCCCACAACGCTGCTGGCTCTGCCCGGGCGGCTCCACCAGGGGACTGGGGATGATGGGAGGAGGGCGATGCAGCAACGAATGGGGACAGAGCTGGGACCACAGGTGAGCCTTTGTGGCCCCCAGACAGCCCTGACCTCGCAAGGGCCTCCCAGACACAGCCAGGAGTCTGGGCCAGAAGAAAGGAAGGGGTGAACGATGTGTGGGAGGCATTTCTTCCAGAACAAAGGACTCTGGGAGCCTCGAGAGGCACCAACAGGCACCACCGTCCACCAGTCCAGGGGAAGGAGGGACCCGAGCACCTTCTTGACAGCAGAGAAACATGGAGCTTCGTGCACGCGTTGAAAAGGGAGAAAAGAGCCATGAGCTCCTGCTGTGTAGCCCTGGGAACTGTGTCTAGGCACTTATGATGGAGCCTGATAATGAGAAAAAAGAACGTATACATGTGTGTGTCACTGGGTCACCTTGCTGTACAGAAGAAAATGGACAGAATGCTGTAAACCAGCAATAATGGAAAAAATAAAAGCCATTATTCAGGAGTTCCCGTCGTGGCGCAGTGGTTAATGAATCCGACTAGGAACCGTGAGGTTGCGGGTTCGGTCCCTGCCCTTGCTCAGTGGGTTAACGATCCGGCGTTGCCGTGAGCTGTGGTGTAGGTTGCAGACGCGGCTCGGATCCCGTGTTGCTGTGGCTCTGGTGTAGGCCGGTGGCTACAGCTCCGATTGGACCCCTAGCCTGGGAACTTCCATATGCCGTGGGAGCGGCCCAAGAAATAGCAACAACAACAACAACAACAACAACAACAACAACAAAGTTGGAAAAAAAAAAGAAGCCATTATTCAAAGGATGCGCTGGGGGTTTGGGATGGAAACGCTATAAAATTGGGTTGTGATGATCATTGTACAACTATACATGCAATCAATTCATTGAGTAATATAAAAAAAATCTGATTGATAAACAATTTGAACACTAAAAAAAAAAAAATGGGGGGGAAGAATGTCAAACCTTCACACCCTTTCAGAGAAGAATTTCGCTCCTTGGGCAACAGATCAAACCCGAGCTCCCGCTGATTTGCATTATAATACCTGACCTGCTGGCCTTTAGTTCTGATTGGCCTTCCCCTGGCTATTCATGCAGGTGATTTTCTCAGCCCTCACCTCCCTCTGTCAGCTACCTAAGGATCTGGAAACCTCCCTCAAATGCAGGAGGGGAGTTCTTTTATAAGAGGACCCTACAGTGGATTATTTGATTTCAATGCAAATAATTGCTCCCTCTTCGTCTGTTCAGATTTACTTCAAAGGTCCCTTTAAGAAGCACCTTACAATGAGCTTCTGCTGTATAGCCCAAGCAACTATAGCTGATCACTTGAGATGGAACATGATGGAGGATCATGTGCAGAAAAGAATGTGTATACATGTAAAATTGGGTCACTCTGCTGTACAGCAGAAATTGACAGAACATTGTAAATCAACTACAATAAAAAAAAACTTTAAAAAAAAAAAACCACCTTAATTTCCCTTTGTTGCCCCTCCTGCTTCTCCTCTGAGGAATCCAAGGACCTGAAAGATGCGGTTCTTGTCATTCATTTCCGTTCCTCCTCCACCGGCCCCCGCCCCCCCGGTGCGCGAAGTGGCTGAACTATTATCTCCATCTCATCCTCAGCAAATAATCACAGAGCAAGTGACGGAGACAAAGGTTACGTGCAGTGAGAACCACCCTGCAAACCGACCCAGGTTGGTTCTTCCAATGCTGATGTCCACGTCTTAAGACTGCAGAGGGCCAAATGCACAGCCAGATCCCCACAATACTGCCCTCCAGTTCCACTTAAGAAACAGCTCCAAACACGCCTTATGGGTGAAGCACTATGCCAAGACCATGGAGAAAACACACACACACACACTTGTGCACGCAACCATGTATGCAGACACGCCACCAAGCCCCTCCCCTCAAGAGATGTAATTGCAGGTTAATTTGCATTTGACCCTGTGTCACCCTCTAAATTCCCTTTATTTCAACCTTTCTAGGATCCTGAAATTCTAAATGCGATACCTAGCCCAAGCCAAAAAGCATTAGGGTAAATGTTGAGGCAACAAGACCCTTGGGTAATAAAATTACACAAACACGGAGGAAGCAGAAATGAAATCCATCTCGGAAATCAAGCAACACTCCACCAGAAAAGTCAGATCAGCTCTGCCTCTGAAAGCCAGGGGGCTTCGGGGCTGCAGAAGCATCAGGAGCAGACACAGGGGTCTGTCGTCTGGTGGAACTTGAAGGAGGCAGGGGTCAGCGATCAAGGTGGCCAGACGAAAGTCACCAAGGAGTCGGCATTTCAACCTCAGGGCTATGCACCTGGAAGGTTCTGGAAGCCCAGAGCAGCATCAGTCATCATGTGTTTCTAGAGGATGGACTCGTAGGAGCTGACTCAAGTCCAGGCAATGACAACAGCTGTGCCAGTGGGGTCAGAATCTTGGTGCCAAATAACAGAAGTGACACATCGATCAAGCACAGTGGGTGGGGACAGGGGGCCCCCGAGATGACAACAAGCAACCTATTCCGAGCATTTGAGGGGCTGGGGGCCTGAAGCCAGGCAGCAGGGTGCGCTGTGTACTGCGGAGCAAACGGTCCATTCTATTTGGGCTCCGTTGAGGTCAGGGTGCCCGTGGGACAATTAATATCTCACGCCTGGTTAGATCTGATGTTGCAAGAGCTGGTTAGAGCGTGGAGGCAAAGAAGATGGTTCAAAGAGAAACTACAGAGAACACAAAAAGCAGGGAGCCAAGGCATGGACCTTGGGAACAGCTACATACGAGAGGAAGTAAAGTGAAACACAGAGAGAGCCAAGATTGTTAGGCTAGATCATATGAGAAAAAGAACACAGACATATGTATGACCAGGTCACTATGCTGTACAGCAGAAATTGGTGCAACACTGCAAATCGACTCTTAAAAAAAAGAAAATGCAGTACAATAAAATAATTAAAATAATCTCACAAATACCAAGCATAAGGATCTATTCGTTGAAGGGGTAAATAAAGACATATTGACAATCGCTGCTTAAAAAAAAAAAAAAAAAAAGGTGTTATGGGCTGAATTCTCCAAAAATTCATCTGTTGAAGTCAAAGCTCAGAATGTACCTCAGAAGGGGACTGTATTTGGGGAGAGGCTTTAAAGAGGTAGTTCGGTTAAAATGAGGTCATCAGGGTGGGTCCTAGCCCAACATGACTGGTGTCCCTGTAAGAAAGACGAAACTGGACACAGACAAAGAAGACCACGTGAAGACAGAAGGCGGCCGTCTACAAGCCAAGGAGAGAGACCTGGAACTGAACCTCCTCTCGGCCTCTGAAGCCAACTCTGCTGACACCCCGATCCTGGACGCCAGCCTCCAGAAGTGTGAAAAGATAAAGTTCTATTGTTTACGCCACCCAACCTGTGGTGCTTTGTTACAGCAGCCCCAGCAGAGGCGAGAATGAAGCCAGGTGAGTTCATTCGGCGGGGAGTCCCCGAGGAAAGGGTGATCCATGTGTCAAACGTTGCTAAGCATGAGAAGTGAAGTCCACGTCGGTAGATTTTTAAAATGAGGATGTCAGTGACCTTCCCTTTTTTGGGGCAGCAGGGCGGCTTGCAAAAGTTCCTAGGTCAGGGATCGAACCCATGCCACAGCATGGCAATGGATCCTTAACTCACGGAGCGAGCAGGGAACTCCTATCAGTGACATTTCAAAAAGTAAGTTTCCGATATATTAACTGTATAAGACTTAACGCAGGAGGAGCCCACCGATAGGGTTGGCCAGTAGCAAAAGATTAATGGGCAAGAATAAGGTCAAAAAGTGAGAGGGGCAGGGACAGAGCCTTCTTTTCAGCAGCTTTGCCCTAAAGAGAGGGAGTGAAGGAGTTTCTGCTGTAGTGCCACAGGATTGGCGGTGTCTCTGCAGTGCCAGGATGCAGGTTCAATCTGGATCTGGAGCTGTGCCAGGCACAGTGTGTTAAAGAATCCTGCGTTGCTGCAGCAGTGGCATAGGTCGCAGCTGTGGCTGGGATCTGATCTCTGGCCTGGGAGCTCCATATGCCACAGGGCGGCCAAAAAAAGAAAAAGAAAAAAAAAAAAGGAGAGAGGGAGTGAAATAGGATGGCAACCTGGGGAGGCAATGAGGTCAAAGTTTTAGAGAGACTTATGTTTATGAGCTAAAGGAAAGAAAATCTGCATTTGAGCCCAAGAGAAATGGAAACTGATTAGATTCATGGCACGGTCCAGTCTTCCTTGGAAAAGAGTAAGGATACCTCTTCCTCTGAAACAGGGAGAAAGGAGGAATTTCAAAGCAGAAAGGATGGAGCAGGTCGAGGTCCAGGGAAGACGTGATTGGGGTTCACGCCCTCAATCACGCAAAGCAAGAAGCAAGGTCGGGTGCGGAGAATGACAGTGGGGGCAAGGAGCAGGACACCAAGAGGAGAAGAGACTCGGGAATGTGGCTGTGGTACTTCTGGTCAAGAAACCAGCTGGAATTCAACCGAAGGATTGGTAAAAAGTTTGAGACCCAGCTGTGGGTGAATAACATACATTTCTAATGGAATCGATTTAGTCCACTGAGAACTTGGAAAATGAATGGCTGTTGTTATTCAAGGTCAAGGGTCGCAAAGTGAATAGAGCAATAGGTCAGGAAGGCCCATGGGTACAGGGTTGTATGGAATTCAGAGAGAAGTCACGGTCCAGGGTTCTAGGCTAGGCGTGCCAATGACCTCTGCAGAGACAGAATCATTGCAGGCTGGAAGTCACACAGGGGCAGTGAAGTGACATCTTGAAGGTCAGCAAACTACAACCGCTGGCTGAAATCCAGCCCATCCTCTGCTTTTGCAAATAAAGTTTTATTGCAACACAACTACACATGTTCATTTATACTTTATCCACGGTTACTTTCCGGCTTCAACAGCAGAACTGAGTCACTGCAACAGGGTCCGTCTGACCTGCCAAACCTAAAATATTCACGATCTGTCCTATTACAGAAAAAGTTTGCCAACCCTTAAGGAACAGACATGAAAATCAGGCAGCAACACCAGACAAGCAGGAAGGGACGGAGAGCAAGAGCCGGCCAAGCTGATGACCAGAGCAGTGGACATGGGCTGGGGACAGTGAACCATCAGATGGCTCCAGCCCACGGCCAGGGCAGAGCACTTGTGGCACAATTCAGGTAAGGACTGGACCCAGGAAACGAGCAAGAGAGCAGGCCGGAGGCGAGGGAGCGCTCAGGGGGTTCCACCTGGCCGCCAGGTACAGAACCCACACGCAAGGCTCATGATGGGGAAATAAGCTCAACCAATACGAACAATCTGGCAAGAGTGAGGCAAAGACTCAAGGCAGAGCCCTCACCCCTGGGAATCGATGGGAAGATGAAGGTGAGAACAGAGTCAACAGCCAACAGGGGAAGGTGGCAAAGGCTGAAAGTCAAATGGGATACAGGCATCCGGGGCCACCAGAGACACGGCTGCCCCCAAGGACTTTCCAACACTACCAACTGGATCCTCCCCTTGTTCAAGAACGAAGATTTGCCCAGAGGTGGACCGGTCAATGGCTACACCTACAGAGAGCGGGGAAAAGCAAAGACTAGGGAAACAGGACAGGGCCAGTGTCATCAGGACCAGTGGGGTGAGACAGCAGGCCTCCACTCCAAAGTCAAAGGATGCTCCAGGAGGGGAGGGGAGGATCTGGATAATGCTCTCCTGGGAAGCTCTCTGCACAACCTGGGCACTCAGAATACCAGAGGCAGTACCGCCTGGGGGCTTAAGGGCATGGCTTCCAAGGTCAGGAGTCACGCTTCACTACTCATGTGCTGTGTGACCTTCAGTAAGGCACTTAACTTCTCTGTGGTTTGGTGTCCTCGTCCACACAAATGGAGACAATAAGGGCAACTACTTTATGGGGTCGTGGAATGGATTTCACGAGTTAACACACGGGAAGTACTCCAAGAGGGAAGACTTACGTAACCATCAGCTATAATTATACTGCCTCAATCTTTATACTAATTTCCTGTGCCCCTAAGTCTTCTCCCGCTCTGTTTAAAGACAACCTTCTGGGGCAAAGATACATGCACCCTGAGAAAGCAGTGTCCATGTCAGCCCCTGGGTTTCATTCTCATTGTCCTTCTCTCAAGTTAGTTTGTAAAGCACAAAGGGATGGACAGGAAAATGTCCCTGGCGACAGTGACGGGCTGAAACAGGTGCTTCGAGTTGAAAAAGCAGAGAAAAAGGCTCCGACAAAATATAATCTATTAGTCATCACCTGCTGAACACGTCACGGCTGGGTGATAAATGCCAAGAACATCAATTAGGAACTATTCTTACAGCAGGATTAACATAATCCACCACGACATCCAGAAACCCCTATGTCGAGATTGTTCTTTAGTTGTTTGGACGACCGGAGGAAAATATTGGGGGAGAAGATGGTACAAGCACTTATTGTGCACAAAGCAGGGCAGCCTGCGTCAGTCACTGTCCCCCCCGGGACCGGGCTGAGACTTGAACATGGGTCAAGATGTCAACACCACCCATCGGAAGGCGCAATGAACTTGGCCACACGTCTGCAACGTTACCGAAAGTTGGTGGGATGGCTGCAGGGAGGGGACAGAATCTCGGGTAACAGTGGCAGTAACATCTCTGGATTCGCCAGTGTTTTAACGTGACTATATCCGAACACTTTCTGGAGGTCTCCGTCTCGTGACTCCCCTGCCCCGGGAGCAGTAGGGGGTGTTGTCACCCCAGGATTCATCCTCCAAGGTCCGTCCTCCTGGTCTCAAGTCCACAGCAGCCCCCACCTGATCATCTGTGACTCTGGGTCTTAGCTTCCTCCTCTCCAAAACTGAGTGGTTTGGACTAGATAATTCCTACGGGGCCTTCCCGCATTCTGAGTCTCTGACCCTCCAAGTGCTGCCCAGGGACGGGACAATGAGCTGGATCCCGAAAGACAAAGAATGCAGGTGATTCGTAATCCTGACACCCACTTGGGGCTCTAAGACAAGAACAAGAATGTTTAAATGTTCAGACCTGAACTTTTCATGAGTATTTAATTGCTCTATTATTCTTTACAAGAACACGAAGTGGGGGAGGCAGGATCCGGGCGCCCCTGTTCTCCAGTCCTACCTTGAATGAAACAAGAGGTCGTAATCGCATGGAAAGGGGATGGTTCCAGAAGCCCTCCGTGTGAAGCGAAGACGAGAATGTGATTCTTCTAACTAGACCGTGAACTCCAACAGCACTGGGAGCTGGTTAGAAATGCAGGTTCTCGGCCTGCTCCAGACCCGGCCCTCAGAACATGCATTTGCACAAGATCTCCAGGCGATTTGCAGGCACCTTTGAGAAAAGCCGTCTTCAGAGAGCCTGGTCCTCAGAGGTGGCTGCACAGCGGATTTACTTGGGGGCCTCAGTCCCATCCCCCACCCCCACCCCTCCCGCTCCCTTAACCCTCCCCACAGTGATTCGCATTTCACTGGTCTGGGATGTGATGAGGCACTGAGCCTCTTTAAAGGCATCCCAGGGAATTCTAATGTGCAGCAAAGTTTGAGAAGCACAGTATTAAATTCTCAGCTTCCGGTTCTAAAACTCAAATCCAAAGCCAGCCAACCTCCCTCTAGAAAGATCTGTAAATAACACTTTGCCCAAGACCACAGCAGGGTCGCCCACTCACTGGAACTAATGATGATGGGTCACCATCCCAAGTCCCTGCCTCTTGCACTTTCCTTCATGTCTGAGGTGACATCCAAGCTCTTGCAGGATGACTGGGTCACTCCCAGGAAAAGCTACCTGTCAGCACTGGTTTTCTCTCTCTCACCATCTCTGTTTCTCAGGGCAACCACAGTGCTCTCACTCAGAGGACAGAACCTGCTTCTTCAGTAACACCTTTCATACAGGGGTCTCCAACATATGGACCCCCATGGCCAGAGGCTTGAACTCAGGGAGCCAGAAGAGTCCAGAGCAAATGTTCTTTGGCTTCAGTCTCTTCTGGCGTGGGAGACTGGGAGCCAGCCTGCATCAGAGCCAATGACTTCGGGCTAAGCTCTCTGAGTGAGGATCCACTGACAGCATCCTAAGCTCTCTGAGTGAGGACCACTGACAGCATCCTAAGCTCTCTGAGTGAGGACCACTGACAGCATCCTAAGCTCTCTGAGTGAGGATCCATTGACAGCATCCTAAGCTCTCTGAGTGAGGACCACTGACAGCATCCTAAGCTCTCTGAGTGAGGATCCACTGACGGCATCCTAAGCTGTCTGAGTGAAGACCACTGACAGCATCTACCAGCATTTTTAACTGTGATCCCTTCCTGTTGCCTGCTGTCCTTTGAGGGCTCCATGGATTCTGTGCTTCTGGGTTTTGGAAAAAAGCATGTATCTCCGTGGGTATGAGAAGTTGATCACTTTGGTATTTATGTAAAGCCAGCAGAGGAGCCAAGCCGGAAATCAGCGGTTCTTGAATCTACCAGAGCTCCTAAGCCCGGTTTGTGTTGCTGCAACTAACTTGAGGGTTGAGCCTTGGAATGAAAAGAGAAGCCACCACCTTCAGCTGATGGCAGATGATCTGTCCTCAACCTACCACCACCAAGTGACTCAGGAAGGGAAGGGATTGGGGTCATTCCCAAAACAGACTTGAAAATGCCATTCCCGCATAGACTCTTTGCAGCTCGACATTCAAGAGTTTGCCCAAATGAAAAGCGATTTTCCTAACGTGATTTTGCCAAGTCACACCTGATCTTCTTTTTTTTTTTTCTGCTTTTTTAGGGCTGCACCCGTGGCACATGGAGGTTCCCAGGCTAGAGGTCTCATTGGAGCTACAGCTACAAGCCTACACCAGAGCCACAGTAACGCCAGATGCGAGCCACGTCTGTGACCTACACCACAGGTCACGGCAATGCCGGACCCTTAACCCAGGAGCAAGGCCAGGGATCAAACCTGCAATCTCATGGTTCCCAGTTGGATTCGTTAACCACTGCGCCACGATGGAAACTCCAAGTCACATCTGCTGTTTAGCGCGGAAAGCCTGCCTGTCTCTGGGAGGCAAGGGAAGGTGGAGATTTTGCCTAAGGAGTCACAAGCCTCTGGAGGGGAGAATGTGGCGGCCGTTCCCATCCACCACGGGCTCACCTGGACCCCTGAGCTGCATCTTCAATTCCTCACCTGTAAAACTGGGGGAAGGCATCATCAGCGTGTGGATGACACGGAGTAAGAACGAGACAAGTTTGCTGTCATTACTCGTCACTTGCCGCTGGATCCAGAATGTGTGTTGATGTGTCTGTGCGTAAAGTGACTCATCCACCGTGGACCAGAGGAAATAACAAGAGCAACTGGTTTAAGGAACGAGCAGTAGGATGCTGGAGGCTGGAATGCTCCATCAATGTGCAGTACAGATGTTTGAGGTTTTCTTACCAGGCTACAAAAATGTTTACACAGTAATTAGGCCTGTTATCAGCACACAAACAGACTACAGTTTACGGAATGAATGAACAGCTCCCAAACCCTCCCATTTCTCATCAGGTTCGGCGTGCTTTCCTAATTCTCGGGTTTACCAAAATAAATACCTTTTTCTAACAACACGGAGCCGGCGCTGAGTATAGGGAAGAGGCCCTGGGGTGGGGAAAGCGACTCTGTTTGACGGAGCACCTACCATTTGCTCTGTCTGGGCCTTCTTTTTCCCCCATCTGTCAAATGAGATAACTAAGGTCCCTGGTCTCAAACTCCATGGACCTACGGCTTTAAAGCATTTGCCCTTTTAATTAAGAAAGGATGTGTTTAATGGTAATTCTGAAGAATCCTCTGAGTCTCCTTCCAACCCACTACCGCTGAGTTAGTGGCTCTTCATTTCTGACACTGTGGTCCCCAAAGCCAGTCCACGTGGGGAACCCCCGCAGAGGTATGCGGGCACCCCAAACACATCCATGGCTCTGAGCAATGCTTCATGGACTGCGTCTCTTTTCCTGTTTTCAAAGGCTAATATTCTCTTGTAATAAATATGTCAGAAAATTCATTAACCAAGCTCCCTGACTTGCACTTCTACGTTTTCACCTGAGCCAACTTGTGTTCATGAAAAAGTAGAAATGATTTGTAATCATGAAACCAACTTTGGGGCTCCAAGACTAGAGCAATATTGTTTAAATGCTCGAAGAGGAACTTTGCGTGACTAACCGCTCTATTCTTTATAAGGATAAAGTATGCCTTCAGTGAACACTCTGAATAGTAAAAAGGGCAGGATTCCCTTTCTCCGAAGTTAGGTGTTCAAGTTTCCTAATGATTTTATTTCAAGGGGGAAAACGTCATCCAGGTTCCAAGCTCCAGAGGAAAGGACCGGATGGGTAAACTGGAGCTAGGGTGACTTGTTACAGCAATATTCCAAAATCCTTCAACAAAATATAGATGTAGGTTTTTGTTTTGTTTTGTTGTTGGTTTTTTTTTTTTTTTTTTGGCCACCCTAAGGTATACGGAGTTCCCAGGCCAGGGATCAGATCCGAGGTGCAGCTGCAACCCAAGCCACAGCTGCAGCAACGCAGAATCCTTAACCCAGCATGGGGGGCGGGGGATGGAACCTGGGTCCCAGCACTCCCAAGATGCTGTCTATCCTGATGTGCCACAGCAGGAATGCCAGATGTAGGCATTTGAAACACATAGGAAGAAAATATAACCATATATGTGCGGAAGTACGGATGGTCTGGGGAATGAGAGTACGGAACGGTGCTTCTTTTTTTAATGTCATGTTTCTATATGGCTTTAATTTCTTTAAAAGAAATGAATGTTTTCATAACTAAAAATATATTCTAAGCATAAAACAAAGAGCCGCCCATTGGACAGTTGGTACAAAATAAGTATCTTCATTTCTGCCCCAACCAGGACCACGGATTCTCGACATTAAAATTTCCAGAAATCAGACTTCCTGTCGTGGCGTAGCAGAAACAAATCCGACTGGGAACCATGAGGGTGCGGATTCGATCCCTGGCCTCGCTCCGTGGGTTAAGGATCCGGCATTGCCCTGAGCTGGGGTGTGGGTCGCAGACACGGCTCAGACCCTGAGTTGTTGTGGCTGTGGTGCAGGCCGGCAGCTGTAGCTCCGATTGGACCCCTAGCCTGGGAAACTTCCACAGGCCGCGGGTGCAGCCCTAAAAAGCAAAAAATAAAAATAAAATAAAATTTCCAGGAATGAAGTGGTCGGAAAAAAGTGATTAGTCAATGTAGTCTCTCAAAACCCCATTCAAGACATTGGTGGTCAGCAGTGTCTACATTTTAAAACAGTTTGGTTCTGATTATAAAAGAAATTTGAGCACATTTTCCCAAAAAAAAACAAACAAACCCCAAAACAAAAAAAATCACTCATAATGCCAACTCCTTTGGACCAGCAGTGTTAACATTTTTAGTCCACTTCTTTCTATTATTCTTCTGTACCATGTTTTTAAACAAAACCGAAATCATCCTAGAAATGTGGTTTTGCCCATATCCACTTTTAATTGGTACATTAGAAACCTCTAAATTAAGGTCACCAAAGCATTTTCTCCCCATCTGTTACTCTTAAACACTACATTTCATTTTATACTCTAATGAATAAAGACCCACTTTATCATACTGAGGTAGTACACACAGAACACACAGCTGCCAGGGTGCTCTTTTGAAAACATAAATTAAAGCATGTCACTTCACCGTTTAAAACCCTCCAGGGGCTGCCATCAAACTCAGTTTCAAACCCACATTCGGCAGGGTGACCCCTGAGGCCCCTCGCCATGAACCAGCCCCTGCTTCTTTGTACCCGTCTCCCAACACACGAGCCCCCTTCCAGTTCCTCTATAGCACTCCACTGTTCCTACCTCAGGACCTTTGCACTGGCTGCTGCCACTGCCTGGAAATTTTTCCCCAGATCTTCCCCTGACTCACCCAGCTTAAATATGGCTCCTCAGTGAGAACTTTCCTGACCATCCAATTGGAAACAGCCCCTACAATCATCTCAATGATATCATCTAATTTTCTTTTCTTTGCTTTTTTTTTTTTTGCTTTTGAGGGCCACACCTTTAGCATATGGAAGTTTCCAGGATAGGGGTCAAATTGGAGCTACAGCTGCCAGCCTGCACCACAGCCACAGCAACACAGGCTCTGAGCTGCATCTGCAACCTACACCACAGCTCATGGCAACACCGGATCCCCGACCCACTGAGCAAGGCCAGGGATCGAACCCGCATCCTCATGGATACTAGTCGGATTCGTTTCTGCTGCACCACAACAGGAGCTCCTAATTTTATTTTCTACTTGTATTTTTTATGGTGTCTTACACCAAGGCTATGAAAGTACCCCCCCCCGCCCCCGTCTAATTCACCATCTTCCTCTGTACCCTCTTCAAGTACCCAAACCAGAGATGCTCAATAAATATCAGTTAAATGAATGAAAATGTTTTCCAAGGACCCAGATTTGTGGAGCATGAGCTAAAGTAACCTACTTAAACAGGTCTTATTCGCAGCAGCACAGCCCCTTCATGAGACTTTTTAAAATAGGCCGTCGCCTTCTCCGGTGGCCTGGTCACAGAGAGCGGCCCACAGCCCTGCTGGGGGGGACACAAGCAAGGTACTTAGTCTGGGCCAGGTTTTCATTTTGTTTATCCACCCCGTTACCTAAACCAGAAACCCTGTGGTCCCACGACACCCTTCCCTTCCCCTAGTCCTACGTCAGTCAGTCAGGAAGTCCCACCAACCATCCCTCCCGCGGAGGACACGCCCACGTCTTTGCCTAGGATCATTTCCGGTTTCCTTTCAGGAAAAAGCACCTCCTTCCCCATTGCAATGACCTCTCAGAAAACGACGCCTGATATGAACACCCAAAGCTATGCCAACTGGCTGTTTGCTTTCCTCTAAGCATTCTGCATGTAGCAGAATAACCATAACAACAACAGTAATCATAATACATGAGGAAGACGAAGGAAAAGGCTGGAGGTCATGTACTTCCCTAGCATCGCCCGTGAGAAACCAGAAGACAACTCCAGCCTCCAAGATCCCCTTGGCTGCCTCATTTCCAGCTGCTCCAAGCCTGGCTTGCCCTCAGGCCTCAGCCCTGTGAATTCTCATCCGTACCTCCCACCCATTCTCTCTGTTTTAGTTGTTAGGCAGAGCTGGGTTCGGTTGCTTGCCCCCCAGGAGCCCTCACCGAGAAGAGAATTCTCTTAAATGTTTGCTGAATCCATCTCTGTGCATCCACATGCCCCACGATAACCACAGCACCAGCTGCCTCATGGGCATCCATGCCTCTGGTCTTCTCACTGCCAAACCCATTCTCCACGAGGTCCCCAACCGGACTTACCGAAAACTCAAAGCTGACCGTGGTGCCACCCGCCTCTGGGTCCTGACCAAAGGCCTCCTTCTATCATTTCAGCCTCTTGGCATTCCTGCCTCACCCATGAAGCTCCAGGAGCTCCAAACCACCAGCCACGCCCTCATATTTTCCCTTGATTCCTCTCCCGTCCCCTGGTGTGCACCCCACCTGCATCGGGGTGCTCAGGGAGGCTTCATAACCATCCCGAAGCTCAGCCCAGTCATCACCGACATCCCGGGCTGACTGCCTTCCCAACCGGCTCGCAAATGTGGGTCCCTCACACATGCTTTGCCTTCGCTGCTCATCTGTGAATTTTTTGATGGCAGCCACTGTGTCATATGCCTCTCTATGGTCACACCACACAACGGGCCCTGAATACATTTTTGCTAGAGGTTAAATGATTAAAAACATAATTCACTTGGAAGGTCTCAGGTTGGAGGCAACCACTGTGCTTTCATTTCCCTCCTTTCCAAGCTCACGCCGAATTACCCTCCAGTGCAGTAACCGAGGGATCCGCCAGTGCCCTGCCTGTCTTGAAGGAGGGTTTCATGGCTTGAACGTCAGGACGCACGCTGCTTTAACAAGCATCGGAGGCTGTTGCTGGTTGCGCCGCCTAATGGTTCTCCATCAGGAAAGGACGTTTCGGATGCTCTGATGACATCGGGTTAAGCCTCATGGGAAAAGCAAAGACGCCACCCACCCCGTACCAATGTGGGCACAGAGAGGGAACATGCAAACACGCAAAAGATGTGGCTGCCTCTCATCAAGCCAATCTGGGCTCGACCCTCAGGAGGCTCCGGGGTGGGCGCCCTTGGAGAACAGGGCCTCCTCCTGACCTGCTGCACAAGGCGTAATTCCTCCTGTGCCTGAGTTCCTCATCAGGCATGAGAGGCTGTCCTAGAGTCACTCAGCAAACACAGACGAGACACCCACCACAGCTCTGCCCCAGACCGGGGGCTGAAGGTCAAAGGTTACTAAGACACTCTTTGGAGCAGTGTAGGAAGAGCCCTGGATTTAGAATCAGGAACCCCGTCCTCTTAGAATCAAACCACAGCCCTGCCTCTCAGGGAAAAAGTTAACCTCGCTCAGCATCAGTTTCCAAGTATGAAAAATGAGGGTTGCATGAGCTCCCATGTGTAGACATGTCTGCCACTACACAGGGTCCCAGAAATCTGAGCGAAAAGGGTCTGCAAAGACCTTAAATGCCCAAAGTTCTGTGTGAGCCACCAGAATTCCTCTCAATATAAGAACTAGCGCCCCCTTCTGCTACCCACGGAACACTGCATGGGCTGTCAGCGCTGGACTGGGCTGGCAAAGCCAGCAAGACTGCAGATACAGGGCCAGCACTGAGTACCAGCTCTGACACCTCTCCCGGATGTCAACCCAGGGCTACACTGTCGCTTCCCGAAGCCACTTGGTATGAAAAAGAAATTTCTAGATTGGAGCCTCACCCTGCCCGGTACTTGGGCACTGATCAGAGGCCTCCCAGGTCAATGTTAAACTCGACCAAGCAGCTGCCACACATGCACCCTCGCCCCAGCCCGGTCCCCACCACCCCTTAGCCAGGAAAGGGTGTCATGGGTCTTCAGCAAGCCTGACCCATCATGTTCTCCGCGGAACCAGCTGAATGAAATTATTTTCTTTCTAAAAGCCCCGATGCTGCACCCTCGCTGAAGGCCTGATTACTGGCAATAGTTCCATCCCGAGTTCAGAGAAAGGTGATCTTGATGAACAATTCTAAGAGGATTTAGCACTCCTCCAATAAAATATCCCAGGGATTGGGTTTCCAGAGAGTTTTGTTTTCATTACTCGGCTTGGATACAGCCAGTAACCAACATCAGTGTTGCCGACCAGTTTCTCAGTAAACAGAGCTGCTCTTCAGGCAGCTACTGCCATGAAAAACCCACATGTCTGCAGGGAGCTCAGAGCCTGGCCCTCCATCAGAGCAGGGTGGGGGGGCGGGGGGGGGACACAGGAAGCGCAGGGGCATTCGTAGGGGTCAAATGCCCCAGGAACTGGCAGGATTATGCAGCTCCTGGAGCCCAGGAATGACTCCTAAGCTGAGGTGTCCCAACAGAGCTGCAAGCCCCAGAGAGGTCTTGCCATGAGTTGCCACGCAGACCTCAGCACCTCGTATAAACAAGCAGAACATAAAATGGGGACCCCACCAATACTGACTTCTTCTCCCCCCACCCCCTACTTCCTTCCACCCCACGAAGATGAAATAAAAACCATCAGCAAGCCACGGAGAAGAGCTGGAGTCAGACTTCCATAAAAACCGTGTCCTGCTCTAGCCCGGAGACAATTTCACACCAAATGGCTTTAAAACCCTTTCCGAAGCTCTGATGCCTGAATCGAAAGAGAGTTGATCTTTTTGACTGAAAAGTCAGCAGTTAAAGAAGCAGAACGTGAAAGTCCTAAGAGTTAGAAGTTTTCACATCTGCACAAATGCCGTGCGTGTCTGGGCACACGGAGGGCAGAAATGTACCCATTCTTTCTACAGAAGGTCACCTCAACCTTATCCCTGAAGCTGCTCTTGCTCACTGTGGAATGGAGTTATTATTAGCATTAATCAGACTTCGGTGGACACGACCCAATACAGCCACACACACAGCCGGCACTGAGCTAGCTGCACTGAGCTGCTATTCTCCGAGCCCAGGAAAGTGTGCTTTTCTGCAAAAAAAAAAAAAAAAATCAAGCTTGGGACCTGGGGATGGCGCCCCAGTCTTGGCACCGCAGGAACTGCAGGCACTGTTTCACCTGGGCAAAGGGCTTCAACATTAATGGCAAGTAAGGCGCTGTCCCCACGCACACTGGTCCTCAAAGAAAAAGAAAGCAGAGGGAAATGATGCTGGGGGTCGGGGCAGAGGGCGCACGTGACTGCCAAAAAGTAGCCCTCGGTTCAGGCTCAGCAGCCCCATCCCGTCGGGGTAAAGCGTCCTCGGCTCTCCCTGGGCCCGAGACCGGCCCCAGAACTACCTGCTGCTGCCCAGGCGCCCTCAGGCCAAGTCCGAGGAAGTTCACTCCCCGTCGCGCCCATCCGGGGAGGCTGGGACACCCGGTAAACCCAGACTGCCCGGGAGAGTCGGCGACCGCTCCTGCCCAGGCGCGGGACTGGGAGCTACTGGGGGCCCAGTGGCCAGCTGAGTGGCAGCCAGGTCCTAGGCTGGGCTGCCGGAGGCCTGGGGGTGATCCCGCGCTCGCCGGGGCCCGCGGATGCCGGGCGGGTGGCTGCGAGGAGCGTGCACCCGGGAGGACGAGCAGCCCGCGCTGGGGCTGGAGGAGGAGGGGATCCTCCCCCGATCGCCATGACTCCCGGCTTCCCGAATACCTGGAAGCCGCCCGGCTCTCCCACCTGGGCTGCAGTACGGCTCCCCTCCCTTCCACCGCCCCGGCGCCGGCGACCGGGGGCACGCAGACTAGCAGCCACCAGCGCCGGGGACTCGGCCAGCGGCGCCCAGCCTGCAGCCCGCACAGTTCCGGGACACCTGGGTGGGACACCGGCGGCCCTACCCGGGCCCCACGCCCCCGGGCGGGCGGCCAGCAGCCACCCCCAGGTAGGGCAAGGTGGCTCGGGCAACCCCCAGCCCGCCCGGTGCCCTCCGCCAGCGCCAACAGGTATGGGGGCGTTGTCGCTGGGGGCCCGCGGCAGCCTCGGGCTCTAGGCACCGCGCAGAGGGGCGAGGACCGAGGGAAGCGGCGAGGGCGGGAGCGAGCGGGCGGCGGTACTCACCTCTGGCTGGGCCGGGGCCGGCCGCGCGGGCCCGCCGCCCCGAAGCTGGGATTCCGAGGCGCCGAGGAGCGCGCGGGGGGCTTCCTCCGAGGCCCGCAGGGAGGGGGCGGCGCGGGGGGAGGCGCCGGCGGGCAGCGCTCAGCCTCACGCTCACACCCGCCGCGGGGCGCCGCGGCCCCGCGTCGGCATTCTAGCGGCCGCCGGCTCCCACGGCGCCCCGGGCCGCTCCCCAAGCGCGCGCCGGGGCCGGCGCGAGCCCCTCTTCGGCTCGGAGCGCGATCTGGGCGCGCTCCTCCTGTCCTTGTCCTCGGCTCCCGTCTGGGGACGCTGCCCCGCACCCCCGGCTCGGCGCGCTCCTCTACCCCTCCCGCTCCCGCTGGCCGTGCAGAGCCCCGGCGCGCGGGCTCAGCCCATGTGCGCGGCTGCCGAGCTGCGCCCCGGAGCCCAGTGGCCGAGGCCCCGCCGGAGTTGCGCGCCCTAGAAACTCCATGCAGCTCCGGCCTCCTCCCCGGCTCCTCCCCGGCGGGCCCCCCGGGGCCTGGAGGCCGCCCACAGCGCCGTCCCCGCCCTGCCTTCGCCCGCGTCAGAAGCCCGGCTTTGGGGCACGCCTCGCCTCGAAGGGTCGGGGAGCCCCCACCCCCACCCCTCCGCCTCGCCAATGGCTCCCTTGGTTTCCAGGCAGCGCAACCTGAGGAACGCCTCGGCGCGCGCGCACTCACACTCGCGCACACACACACACACGCACTGCACACAGAGGCACACGCGCGGGGGGCGAAGTGGAGCTTGGCAGACGGTCCTCCTTCCTTCCTCCCCAAAGAAGCTGCCCACGTTAACTCCGGCAAACTGCTGTCCCTCGGTATTGGACAACTCACCCAAGCGCCCCCCACCTTAACTACTTCATCCCCGGTGCCACGACCACACCTGCATCTGCGCCCAGGGCGGGCGCGGAGTTGAGGGGCCGGCGGCCAAAACCAGGAGAAAGGATTGGGGTGCCCACCCCAACACCATCTAGGGAGGCACTTCTGCGGCGATCGCCCGCCAACCTCTGAGCCAGCTTTCCCCCTGCCCCGGGGAACACATGTTTGGCCCCCCGCTTCCCTTTCCAAGGTCACAGAATGGATTTGATGAGAGGGAGAGGGTACCTGGACACAGGTGTTAGCTAGACCTCGCAAAGATTGCCTGCTACCTGCCCTGGCACTGCCCTCTGCCAAGTCCATACCCATACCCTTTCCTCTGCCCCATGTCTCAAGGGCAATCCATTACCTTAGAGTCTCTGGTCACCTTTCCTGGTCCCCACCTGTCTACCTCTCATGTGCCCAGAAGCTGATAGAATACTACTAAGGTCTGTGTTATCAAAAAAAAAAAAAAAAAAAGAAAGAAAGAAAGAAAAAAGAAAACAATCAAAACACCAAGATGCATCTCAACTGTCCCAGAGACAGAATCAGACACCTACCTTTCTGCCCCTCCCCAAAGTGTGCTCACGAAGCTACAACCCGCCTGGCTGGAGCAGGTTTGCAGCGCCCTCCTTTCCAGAGTTCCCAGTTTCCTGCCCCCTCTAGGTGGCAGAAAGACTGCTCCAACCAGCTCAGATTCCTCCAATGCCCAGAATCAAAGGAAAAATATATATTACAAATCCTCACACCAATCAGGAACAAAGCAGCCAATGCTGCCATAAGCCTCTGGTCCAAACAGCTCAGCAATCACCCCTCTTCTGGCTGGGGCAGCTGCCAAGAGAATGTGGGCATTGCTGCTTTCAGCCAGTGGCACAAGTTAATTAGGGTCCCCTCCTTGCCTGCACCTCCTGGTTTGCAGCCTGGGCGTGGTTCCCTTGAGCCCTTGCCACACTCACTGCTGGTTGGTCTCAGACCTTTGGCATTTAGCATTTGCTACCCTGTATTCTTTCTATCTTGTACCAGCCCTACTTCCCCAATTATCTTCTTAAGTCACCCGTTGAATCCTGTGTACCTAGTTCAGAGAGGTGCACAGAAGGCATTTCTGGGGGTTGCCTAAAGGGTCAAGGACAGAAGAACTAACAGAGCTGGTGAAATCTCAAAATAACCTTTCCCTCTGATCTCTTAGTTTGGATGAACGCTGCATCTTCTAGCAATCTGCTGCCTCTGTAAGCAGTTGTCTTGTCATTTTCTGGATGGCAACCAGGTCACCAACATCCTTTCTACCGTGGAGTTCCTGGTAGAAGGTAGGAGTCACCGTTTCACCCGAGCAGGACATATCCATCGGCAGGTCTCTGCCCTCACTGCCTGTGTGATTTGGGGAAGTTGGTTGTTCTCTCAGTCTCACTGTCTTCATCTGCAAAATGGGGACAGTCACCGTGTCTGTTCTGTAAGGTTTCTTGTAAAGATTAAATGTGAAAACCTGAAATAGCAGTTCGCGCAGTACAACTCAGCTCTAGGAATCGGAAGCTTTCAACAAATGTTAGCTGTTGTCAGTATTTGTGAGTACTTAACACATATCAAAGGCATTCCTTGGGGGGAAAAGACAACAAGGATCTCAACATACACCAAGAACTAGGAAACCCCGTGGCAGACTTTGGTAAGCACGCCAAATACAGTTTCCTGATCCTCACCAACTAGGACCATTTTGATGCTTCCAGGTTAAGAGAATTTCAGGGGAGTTCCCACTGTGGGAATGAACCTGACCAGTATCCGTGAGGATGCGGGTTTGATCCACACTGGCCTCGCTCAGTGGGTTAAGGATCTGGCACTGCTGTGAGCTGTGGTGTAGGTCGCAGATGTGGCTCAGATCTGGCATTGCTGTGGCTCTGCCGGACGCCGGCAGCTACAGCTCTGATTAGACCCCTAGCCTGGGAACCTCCATATGCTGCTGGTTCGGCCCAAAAAAAGTCAAAAGACAAAAAAAAAATTTTTTTTTAATTTTAAAAAGGGTTAAAATGTGTCAGCTCTTTCCTGTTAAACTGGCAAAGAAAATCTTGTACCAAATATCAGAATGGAAGCTGAAATCAACATGGAACGACATGGGTCCCATGCATTGGTAGCTTGATTTAGCCGAACTCCTCTCTCCAACCCAGGATAATACAGCCCCTCCCAGAAACAGCTGAGGGTAAACATTAACTTTTACCTTTAGCTTTGGGACTCAAAGTTAGACAAATCAAACACCTGGACAATTTACCAAATGATAATCACTTTTAACATGGTCATATCATTGCCACCTCTCCTCAGCCCTTCCCTTGTCTTTCCTTCTTCTGCTTTACCTTCAATAACTACGTCCACTTCCAGTGGGCACAGCGATCAAGGGTAGAGGGTGACGAAGGGGTCTGTTGCATTCTGAAGAGAAACGGGCAGACAATGAAAACAGCATCTGGGTATGTGCTTCATGTGTAAGGTTGTCGTGGATCCCATCTAAATGCAGACAATGAAATGCATTGACCTCTTGACAATACACATTCTCTACTTTCTGCCCAGGGGTTTTCGAGGGGTTTGTTAGGCAGCCACAGATAACCAGAACAAAGTGCAGTACCTGGAAGCAGAATCTGCTGCAACAGAAACTTAAAACGTTGGCTTTGGGATTGGACAATGAGCGGAAGCCAGAAGTGCCTTGTAAGACTGTCAGTAAAAGCTGCAAGGGCCTCAGGAGGACTCCCGGGGAGGGCTTGAAAGACACCAAGAGAACCATTCCTGGAGGCTGGAAAAGGCAGCACCTGAGCCATGTCTGGGTGGGTCGGTTAGCAAAACGGTTGCCTGTAGTAACGTGACAGATGGGAAGGCTACCTTATGAACCTATGGATCTGACTCGAAGAGTTCCAAGTAGAACACAGAAAAAGCCACCTGGGTTTTTCCAGATGCCTATAATAAAAGACAAACAGAGATGAACCAAAGCAGAAATTAGTCCACTTTCTAGGAGACTTTAGAGGAAATGAAAAGATCCGGGACTTGCTGGATGAGAAAGGCTAACTGTTTCATATTCTGACATCTCCAGGCAAAACCATTCAAATCCAGGGCAGTAAAATGTGGTCTCTGGATTAAGTCAGGGCTGGGCAGTCAGATCCTTTGTTAAGACCCTGCACATATTTAAGGGCAGGCCTAAAAGAGCTCTCAAGAATCTTGGAGACATGGTCCCTCAGCAGCCTCACCAGGGACTAAAAATAGAGACAGGCCTATCTTTCTTTCTTCTGACTTTCTGTCCTTTTCTTCTTTCTTTTCTCTATCTCTCTCTTCTTTTTGATTCTTTATTTCTTTAGGTCTTTCGTTGTCTGTTCCTTTATTGCTGTCTTTCACTTCTTCTTTCCCTCCCTCCCTACCTTTCTTTCTTTATTTCTTTCTTTTCTTTTTATTTCTTCTTTTTCTTTCTTTCCTTCCTTCCTTCCTTCCTTCTTCCTTCCTTTTTCTATACAGCCATACCTGTGGCATATGGAGTTTCCCAGGCTAGAGGTCAAATCGGAGCTGCAGCTGTAGACCTATGCCACAGCCACAGCCACACCAGATCCAAATGCATCTGCCACCTACTCTACAGCTTGTGACAATGCCAGATCCTTAACCCACAGAGCGAGGTCAGGGATTGAACCCACATCCTCATGGACACTATGTCAGGTTCTTAACCCACTGAGCCACAACAGGAACTCCAAGATGGGTCTATTCCTTAAGAGATTTGTAAGTGTGGCTTTTGCCTAATGGATGGATGATAATTTGAATCACAGGATACTCTCAAGGTTTTTTTTTGTTTGTTTTTTTGGTTTTTTTGTTTTTTGTCTTTTTGTTGTTGTTGTTGCTATTTCTTGGGCCGCTCCTGCGGCATATGGAGGTTCCCAGGCTAGAGGTCGAATCGGAGCTGTAGCCACCGGCCTACGCCAGAGCCACAGCAACGCAGGATCCGAGCCGTGTCTGCAACCTACATCACAGCTCATGGCAACGCCGGATCATTAACCCACTGAGCAAGGGCAGGGACCGAACCCGCAACCTCATGGTTCCTAGTCGGATTCGTTAACCACTGCGCCATGACGGGAACTCCTACTCTCAAGGTTTTTAAAGAAAAGGGACAGAGGAGTTCCCATTGTGGCACAGTGGCTAACGAATCGGACTAGGAACCATGAGGTTGCGGGTTCGATCCCTGGCCTCGCTCAGTGGGTTGACGATCTGGTGTTGCCGTGAGCTGTGGTGTAGGTCATAGATGCAGCTGGGATCCCGCGTTGCTGTGGCTGTGGTATAGGCCGGTGGCTACAGCTCTGATTAGACCCCTAGCCTGGGAACTCCATGTACCTCGGGAGCGGCCCTATAAAAGGCAAAAAGACAAAACCAAAAAGAAAGAAAGAAAGAAAAGGGACAGAGACCATACAGAAGGAAAAGAGGCCTTGGGATCCCCAACCCTCTCTGGGGAATAAACAGGCTACAAATACAGGCCATTTCTTATGAGAGAGGGAGAATGACTCAGAGGGGAACCAAGAGCCCAAAAGGTGACACCAAGGGCCATGAAGAATCATCCCCAAGAAGCAAGACAGGGTTCTAATCAAGGAACTGATGACATATTCCAAACTGGACTTCAGAACTGCTGTGAACCAGGGGCTGCTACAGGAAACACCATCCTGGTCCTTCCTTACAGAATGGGTTGTCTATTGCAGTCACTTTCTCTGCCTCACTGGTGTCTGTGGGGTGTTTAGGGGAGAAGAGGGAGGAGTTCACACGTCTCCAAATCAAGAAGAACCTCTCCTGATCCTGCTTTTGATGAACAGATCCAGGACCCCAAGCCAGAGCCCGGTGCCACAAAGAAGCGAGCCTTTTTGAGCTTTGGGATGTGTCTGGGCATGTTTCATGTTACAAGAATGTAAATAATGTTTGAAGGAAGATGAATTTTTGACTCTGTTGGAGTAAATAGAGCCAGGAGTTCTTTATTATTCCTGCCATCGAATTGGGATCTAGATCACTCTTCCCTGAAATCTGGATGTGTTACTTCTTTAATAGGAATAAAGGAGTTATTTTGTGCCAGTTTCCAGGCTTAGGACCTAAACTGGAAGTTTTTATTTCCAGTCTCTTGGAACACTGTCGTAGAGCCATAAGTCACCATGTAAGCCGTCTGATTACCCTGAGTTGGCCACGCTGCAAGGCAGCCCGAGCTACCTACCTGCATGGGGCGGCTGTGTGACAAAAGGAGATGGGGGAGGGGTAAAGGAAGGAGAAGTGGAGAAGGAGCAAGAGGGAGAGGGAATCGGAATGGGAGAGACAGCTATCTGGCCAGTGCCCAGCTATTCTAGCCCCTGCTGGAAGAGTCTGCCCAGCTGAAGACCCAGAGACTATAGTGCAGAGATAAGCCGTCTCCACTGTGCCCTGTCTGAATTCCTGACCCACATTCTAAAAGAGGTGATAATACTTTGGTATTTGAAGCCACGTAGTTTTGGGGTGATTCGTGATGCAGCAACAGATAACCAGAAAAATTTGCTCACTTCAAAAGACTTTCAAACTATATTATAAAATAAAAAAAGGGAGTTCCTGTCATGGCACAGTGCAAACGAATCCGACTAGGAACCATGAGGTTGCGGGTTTGATCCCTGGCCATGCTCAGTGGGTTAAGGATCGGGCATTGCTGTGGCTGTGGTGTAGGCCGGTGGCAACAGCTCTGATTAGAGCCCTAGCCTGGGAACCTCCATGTGCCTCGGGTGTGGCCCTACAAAAAAGACAAATAAAAATAAAAAAAATTGGAGTTCCCGTCGTGGCGCAGTGGTTAACAAATCCGACTAGGAACCATGAGGTTGCAGGTTCAATCCCTGGCCTCACTCAGTGGGTTAAGGATCTGGCATTTGCCGTGAGCTGAGGTGTAGGTGGCAGACACGGCTCAGATCTGGCATTGCTGTGGCTGTGGCGTAGGCCAGTGGCTACAGCTCCGATTCGACCCCTAGCCTGGGAACCTCCATATGCCACGGGAGCGGCCCAAAGAAATAGCAAAAAGACAAAAAAAAAAAGTAAAAAAAGCAAACTGCAAAATAGGTTTCGAAAAAGAAAACCATGTAGTATCTGTATATATATATATATATATATATATGTAAGTTGTACAGAATATCACTGGAATGCTGTTACCCAACTAACTCTGGAGAATCAGTATTAGAGGGGACTTCTACTTTTTAGCTCATATATATGAATGTTACACAACAAATTTTTTTTTTTTTGTCTTTTTCTGGGGCTGCACCCGTAGCACATGGATGTTCCCAGGCTAGGGGCCTAATCGGACCTGTAGCCTCTGGCCTACGCCAGAGCCACAGCAATGCCAGATCTGAGCCGTGTCTGCCACCTACACCTCAGCTCACGGCAAATGCCAGATCCTTAACCCACTGAGTGAGGCCAGGGATTGAACCTGCAACCTCATGGTTCCTAGTCAGATTCATTAACCACTGAGCCATGACGGGAACGCCTACAACTAATATTTTTAATATTGGCTTAATTTTTTTTTTTTTTTTTTGGTCTTTTGCCTTTTCTAGGGCCACTTCCTGTGGCATATGGAGTTCCCAGGCTAGGGGGCTAGTCAGAGCTGTAGCTGCTGGCCTACACCACAGTCACAGCAATGACGGATCCGAGCCTCGTCTGCAACCTACACCACAGCTCACAGCAACGCCAGATCCATAACCCACTGAGTGAGGCCAGGGATTGAATCTATGACCTCATGGTTCCTGGTCAGATTCATTTCCACTGGGCCACGACGGGAACTCCTGGCTTAATTTTTTTAAATGAGAAAACTATCCTGTATTTGTTTCATTTCAAAGCAATAAACATGTAGTACATACCTATGAAGAAAATAACACGCTCTCTGCCTTTAAAAAACAAAGGGTTAACTCTGTTACAGGATTATTAATGAAAAGAGATTATATTGACACATAAGCTAATAATCTTTTAATTTCTAGAATAAAGAAAATTGAAACTATCAACAAAGAAAAAACAAGTTATGAAAAAAAGGGGAAAAAAAGATTTACTTCATGAGTGTATGTAACACTAGGCCACAGAAGAAAAATAAACCAATAAACCAAGGGTAATTAGTCTGATCCAGGGCTTTTTTTTTTAGGGCCGCCCAGAAGGCATATGGAAGTTCCCAGGCTAGTGGTCAAATCTGAGCTGCAGCTGCTGGCTTATACCACAGCCACAGCAACACCAGATCCGAGCTGTGTCAGCACCCTACGCCACAGCTGCAGCAATGCTGGATCCTTAACCCACTGAGCAGGGTCAGGGATCGAAACTGAATCTTCATGGATACTAGTCAGGCTCCTTACTGCTGAGCCACAATGGAACTCCCAGGGCTTATACTTTAATTTAGGTTATTATCATGTATGAAAGTACTAGAAAAATATTTTCCAAATGAAACAGGTCAGAAAAAATGGCTCTTTACATGCTCCGGAAAAAATACTCAAAGACTTGTATTAGCCAATAAGAAATCAAAGTGAAGAACTCAAGAATGGGACCAACAACCCACGGAGAAGGAAAAGGCATTGGGGTGAACCTGACCTTCTCTGCTGCCTTTGATTTTGAAACAGCAGCTGATTTCCAAATAGCCTTGGACCAAAAGGCCAAATAGAAAGTTAGAGTGCAGAGATTTTGAGAATATCACAGGTTTAGAGGGAAAATACCCAGGTTGCAATGCTACCAAGACAGTCGGGACCTGAGGGACTAAAACCCAAGGAAAAGAAAACCTCAGAAAAGCGAAAGTATCATTCTGCTCCCTTTTCCTCCTAAAGACATTTGCCCCATTTGGAGCTGCACAGAGTGAAAGGCAAAGAAAAGAACTCACGTGGCAGCTAAGAGGATACAGAGTGGAAGAGAGTACTCAGGGATCACAGTGCCAGCAGAACAAAAATCAGAGTATAGATCCTGCCACGAAGGAAGGAGACAGACACCCCCAGGGTTTCAGCTGAAGCTCTTAGAAGACTATATGCATTAAGGGGAAGGGCCAACCAGACGGTCTCAGAGAATCAAATCCATCTTCAAATTACCTCAATTATTCATTAAAAAAGGTGATCTACACCTATCTTTTTTTTTTTTTGTCTTTTTGCCATTTCTTGGGCTGCTCCCGCGGCATATGGAGGTTCCCAGGCTAGCAGTCGAATCAGAGCTGTAGCTGCCAGCCTACACCAGAGCCACAGCAACGCGGGATCCAAGCCGCGTCTGCAAACTACACCACAACTCACGGCAACGCCGGATCCTTAACCCACTGAGCAAGGCCAGGGACCAAACCTGCAACCTCATGGTTCCTAGTCGGATTTGTTAACCAGTGCGCCACGATGGGAACTCCTACATCTATCTTAATTGCCTGCCAGATGAAAACTGAAATCTCTCTGAGGGGAGAGGAGAACATGTAGAGAGAGCCACCACATGTTTCAGATATAATAGGTGGCATTTAATTTTGAAAAATTGCCAAACATACCAGGTGATAAGGCCAAATTTTTTTAAATCAATAGAAAAAACAAAGGTGATCCAGATATTAGAGTTACATAAAACAAACATTAAAACAATTGCGATAAATACTCCAAAAAATGAATGATAAGACAAAGAAATGTACCAGGGAAGAACTAGAATTTATTTTATTTTTTAAATTTGTTAAGGACCACACTCATAGCACATGGAAGTTCCCAGGCCAGGCACGGAATCCGAGCCACAGCTACAACCTACCCTGCAGCTGTGGCAATCCTGGATCTTTTAACCCACTACACCAAGCCAGGAATCAAAGCTGTGCCTATGCAGCACCTCAGCCACTGAAGTTGCAGGTTCAATCCCTGGCCTCGCTCAGTGAGTTAAGGATCTGGCATTGCCATGAGCTTTGGTGTATGTCACAGACACGGCTCAGATCTGATGTTGTTGTGGCTGTGGTGTAGGCCGGCAGCTGTAGCTCTGATTGGACCCCTAGCCTGGTAGCATTTAATTTTAAATGCTGCAGGTGCAGCCCTAAAAAAAAAAAAAAAAATCATTGAATGGATCAAACTAATTCTCAAGTAACTTATCTGCCTAACAAACAAAGTTTAAAATTCTTTAAGGACAACAACACAATCCATAACATTCACAGCATCCATAGAAAGAGAAGAAGAAATAAGAGGAATAGCTGAATTAGCCAATGAGAGGTTTCATATAGCTATTATGAATATGCTCAAGGATTTAAAGGAAACTATAAACACTATAAATAAAGGGGTAGAAATTATTTCGAGAGCAAATAAAATTCTGGAGCTAAAAATATAGTATTTAGTATTAAAAAGTTGCTTGATGGACTTAATATTAGATGCTGTAGAAAAAAGACTTAAGACATAGTAACAGAAGCACACAGAAAAAAGAATGGCTGAAAAATAGAGCACAGTGAACTGTGAAAAATAGCAAGCAATCTAACATATGTTCAATTTTAGTACCTGAAGTGGGGGGAGGGGGCAAGGAAGTTAGGAAGAAAAAGATTTTTTAAATAACTAAAGTCCAAAATTTTTCAAATTTGATCAAAGCTATAAATATACAGACCCAAGTGGCTCAATGCACCCCAAACAGGAAGAATTCAAGGAAAGCCACACCAACATATGTTATAATTAAGTTCCTGAAAACTAACAGCAAAGAGAAAATCTTAAAGCATCCAGAAGAAAAGGGCACATTATATCAGGAGAACAAAGGTTAAGAACCAACTAACTTCTTCTCAGAAATAATGCAAGCCAGGAGACCATGGAGCAGAATGTTAAAGTGCTGACAGAGGAAAAAAAAAAAAGAAAAATCTAGATTCTCTATCCAGCAAAAATAGTCTCCATATTTGAAGATGAAATAGTTTTTCAGATAAACAAAAAGTAAAAGAATTTATAGCCATCAGACTGAAGTAAAATGATAACCAGGAGAAACTCAAAAATGAGGAGAGCTGCAATGGTATGTATCTAAGGAAACATAAACAATTTTGTTTTCTCTCTCTCTCTCTTTTTTTTTTTTTTTTTTTGGCCACAACTGCTGCATGCAAAAGTTCCCAGGGCAGGGAATGAACCTGAGCCACAGCAGTGATAATGCCAAATCTTCAACCACTAGGCCACCAGGGAACTCCATGTTTCTCTTTTTCTTTTTCTTTTGAAACCCAATAATTGTACCAATTCATGGTCCTAGGAGAATTGATTATTTTGGTATTTAGCTTCTACATATTATTATTTTTTCTTTATTTTTTTTGTCTTTTTTTTTTTTTTTTTTTTTAGCTATTTCTTGGGCTGCTCCCTCGGCGTAGGGAGGTTCCCAGGTTAGGGGTCCGATCGGAGCTGTAGCCTCCGGCCTATGCCAGAGCCACAGCAACTCGGGATCCGAGCCGCGTCTGCGACCTACACCACAGCACACAGCAATGTCGGATCCTTGACCCACTGAGCAAGGGCAGGGAGCGAACCCGCAACCTCATCGTTCCTAGTCGGATTCGTTAACCACTGCGCCACAACGGGAACTCCCTCTTTTTCTTTTTTTTTTTTTTTTTTTTTGTCTTTTGTCCTTTTAAGGCCACACCCACGGCTATGGAGGTTCCCAGGCTAGGGGTCTAATCGGAGCTATAGCCACTGGCCGACACCAGAGCCACAGCCACACCAGATCCAAGCTGTGTCTGCGACCTACACCACAGCTCACTGCAATGCCGGATCCTTGACCCACTGAGCGAGGCCAGGGATCGAACCCGCTCAGTGGGTCAACCTCTTGGTTCCTAGTTGGATTTGTTTCCGCTTCGCCATGACGGAACTCCCCGTGTTTCTCATTTTTAAGTTGCTCTAAAAGATAACTCACTGTTCAAAGCAAAAATAATTCCAATATATTATGGAATTTATAATAAATGGATAAATAAAATATATGTGACAATAGCAACATGAAGGATGGGAGGGAAGAAATGGAAGTGTACTGTTGCAAGATTTTGTCCATCAAATATTTGACGGTATGCTGCTATATGTTGAAGGTGCACATAGTAAACCCTAGAGCCCAAAAAGATATAGCAAACAATCTTCAAGAGAGATTAGTGGGATATTTGCAAAACAATTAATGCTAAAGAAGGCATGAAAAGAGGAAAAAGTAAAGAACAGATGGGACAAATAGAAAATAAACAGCAAGACAGTAGATTGAAACCTAAATATACTGTGAATTACACTTAATGTTAAAAGTCTGATGTTAGAATTAAAGGGCAGGAACCATCAGGCTGGGTAAAAATACAAGACCTAACTATAGACTGTTTACAGGATACACTCTTTAAATATACAAACAGAGATAGGTTAAAAGTACAAAGACAGAAAAACACATATCATGAAAATATTCATCATAAGAAATCTGGAACAGCTATATTAATATTGGGCAAGAGGTACTGACAGAGATAAACAGGGTTAATTCATAATGATAAAGAGTCAATTTCTTAAGAACGTATAATAATCCCAAATGTACCCATAACAAAGCTTTAAAATACATGAAGCACACGAGAAAGACAACAAATCCACAAACACAGTGGCAGACTTTAGCACACACCCCTCAATATGGATAAAACATGTAAAGATAGAGAAGACGGTTCAAACACTAGCAATTAAGCTGACTAAATTGAATTTAGAAAGCATTGCATTAACAACTGTGGGATATACACAGTCTTTTCAAGGCCACATGGAATGTTCCTAAAAAAACAGACCATATCCTGGGCCTCAGAAGGATCCTCAGTAAATTAAAAAACACAGAAAACATTTTTCGACCACGATGGAAATAAATTAGAAAGCAGTAACAATACGATATTTAGAACATTCTCAAATATTTCATAAGCAAAACGCAGTTTTACATAAGGCACAAGTCAATGAATACAAAACAAAGGAAGTTTAAAAATATTTTAAACCCAATGAAATGAAAATACATGTGTTAAAATTTATGGAATGCAGCTAGTACAGTGCTTAGAGGAAAAATTATAGCTTAAAATAGCTTAACGTGTCTATTTGAGAAAAAAGAAGGAAGGTTTAAAACCAATATTCTAAGATTCCACTCTAGGAAGCTAAAAAAAAGAAAAAGCAAATTAAACCTAGAGAAAATAGAAGGAAGGAAATAATAAAGGTAAGAGCAGAACTCGGTGAAATAGAAAATGTACAAATAAAAGAGAAATTGATGAAACTAACCATAAAATTGGTAAATCTCTAAACTGGTTTTAAAATCTGGAGAAAATGTAAATTACCAAGGTCAGGCATAACAGAAGGGACTTCACTATAGATCCTAAAGATACTAAACATAAAGGAATATTATAAATAACTTCAGTCAAAAAAAATGACAAAATAGAAAAATTTCTTGTTAAAATAAAAATTAACGAAATAGATCCAAGAAGAGATAGAAAATTTGAATAGTTTCCTATGATAGAAGTATGAATAGAAAATATGAATAGTTTTTTTAAAGAAATTTAATTCATAATAATCTCCTCCTTCCCAAAACAAAAACAAATCCCTTCATGCCCAGATGACTTCTCTTTTGAATACTAACACATATTTAATAAAGAACAAATGCTAATCTTATAAAAAAACTTTCATAAAATAAGTCAAGTCATTTTACAAGGCCAATGTTACCCCATTACCAAAATCAGATAAAGGCTTTAGAAGAAAATAAAACAAATACAAATGCAAAAATTTTAACAATATTTCAAGAAACAGAACCCAGCAAGGTACAAAAAGAACCCTACATCTTGGCAAAGTGGAGGTTTTCCCAGGCCTACAAAGTTGGTTTAAATTTTTAAAAATTAATCAGTGTAATTTATCATATTCAGAGAAGAAAAATCATGATTATCTTTTTAAAAAATTTTTTTATTTTTAATGATTTTTTTCCCATTATAGTTGGTTTATGGTGTTCTGTCAATTTCTACTGCACAGCAAACTGACCCAGTCACACATATATACATATATATACCTTCTTTTTCTCACATTATCCTCCATTGTGTTCCATCGTAAGTGACTAGATATAGTTCCCTGCTCATGGTGATCCACTCCAGAGGCAATACTTTGCATGTATTAACTCTAATTTCCCTCTTCATCCCACTCCCTCTCCCCTCCTCCTTGGCAACCACAAGTCTTTCCTCCAAGTCCACGGGTTTCTTTTCTGTGGAAAGGTTCATTTGTGCCATATCTTAGATTCCAGATATAAGCAACATCTTAATGCACACATAAAGAGCATTTGACAAAATTCAACACCCATTCACGATTTTAAGAAATTTCAGAAAAGCAGGAACAGAAGGGAACTTGCTCAACTTAACCAAGGGCCTTACAAAAAATGACAGCCACCATCATACCAAATGGTCAAAGACGGAATGCTGTCCCTGTAAAACCAGGAACAAGGCTTCTACTGAACATCTTTTGGGGGCTTCGGCCAGTGAAGTACGTCAATTAAAATAAATAAAGTGCCTGCTACTTGGTAATAAAAAAGTAAAACTCTTTTTCATTCAAATTCAGCATGATTGTATATGTAGACAGTCTTAAGGAATTGACCCAAAAAGCTTTTAGAACTAATTAGAGGCTTTAGCAAGGTCGAAGATTACAAGATCAATAAATTCCACAAATAAGCGACTGGAAAACAAAATTTGAAAAACGGCACCATTCACAGCAGCATCAACGACATGAATATTAGGGATAAGTCTAACAAAATAAGTCCAAGATCTGCATACTAAAAACTGTAAAATGCTGCTGAGAGGAATTTTAAAAGATCAAAAATAAATGGAAATATATAACTCGTTTGTGGTTTGGAGTTTTGATATTTTTATGATTTTCTTTTTTGGTCTTTTTAGGGCTGCACCCATAGCATACGGAGGTTCCCAGGTTAGGGGTCCAACTGGAGCTGTAGCGGCCGGCCTACGCCACAGCCACAGCAACGCCAGATCCTGAACCCACTGAGCCAGGCCAGGGATCAAACCTGTGTCCTCACGGATGCTAGTCAGATTCGTTTCCACTGAGCCACAATGGGAACTCTTATTATTATGATGTGAATTCTCCCCCAAATTGATCCATGGGTGCAACATAATCCAAAGCAAAAAAACACTTCCCCAAAATGTGACAAGCTGGTTCTAAAATTTATATATAGGAGTTCCTGCTGTGGCACAAGTGGGTTGATGGTGTCTCTGCAATGGCCTGGGGCCGTGTGTTAAGGATCTGGCGTCACAGCTGTGGCAAAGGTCACAGCCCTAGCCCGGAAACTTCCATATGCCATGGAAAGGAAGGATGGGGGAGGGAGGGACAGCAAAAGGAAGGAAGGCAGGATATTTATATATAAATGCAAAGAACATCAAATAGCTAAAACAATTTTTATAAAGAAGAAACTTGGATAGGACAGCCTGATTTTAAGATTTGCTGCAAAGCTAATTAAGAGAGTGTGGTTTTGGCAAAAGAATAGATATACAGATCCAAGGGGATGCTAGATCCAGTATCCATCTACACATATATGGTCACGTGACTTTTGACAAACGTGCCAAGTTAATTCCATGGGAGAAATGACAGTCGTCTCGTCAAATTATTCTGGACCACTGGATATTCGATATTCATGTAGAAATAAATGAACGCTGATAATTACCTTATCCTATATGCAAAGAAATAACTCAAAACTGGACCTAAATAAAAGCTGAAGTCACAAAACTTTAAAAAATAAAAGAATTTTAAAAAGAAGTTCCTGTCGTGGCGCAGCGGAAATGAATCCGACTAGTACCCATAAGGATAACGGTTCGATCCCTGGCCTCCTTCAGTGGGTCGGGGGCGGCTCGGATCCCATGTCGCTGTGGCTGTGGCGTAGGCCAGGCAGCTACAGCTCCAATTCGACCCCTAGCCTGGGATCCTCCATATGCCGTGGGTGTGGCCCTAAAAGAGCAAAAATAAATAAAAACAGGAGAAAATCTTTGCCACTTCGCATAAGCAGAAATGTCTTAAATAGGACACAAAGGCACATATTTCAAAAGGAAAATATTGATACTTTTGCTTCATCAAAATTAAGTCTTTTACTCTTCAGAAGACACCTTTGAAACATGAAAAAACCACAGATGGGGATAATTATGTATATATAAGTTATATTTATATATGATATATACATATATAATGCTAGATATCTGGCAAAGAACTGTAAAACTATATCAAGAAATCTTACAACTCAATGAAGTGAAGATAAACAACTCATTTTGTGAATGGGCAAATGATAGAATGACACCACACGAGATACATGAATGGCCAATCGCACATGAAAAAAGCCTCAATGTCGGGATTTCCGTCGTGGCACAGTGGTTAACGAATCCGACTAGGAACCATGAGGTTGCAGGTTCGATCCCTGGCCTTGCTCAGTGGGTTAAGGATCCGGCGTTGCTGTGAGCTGTGGTGTAGGTGGCAGACATGGCTCAGATCTTGCGTTTCTGTGGTTGTGGCATAGACCACTGGCTAGAGCTCTGATTCGACCCCTAGCCTGGGAACCTCCATATGCCACAGGAGCCACCCAAGAAATGGCAAAAAAAAAAGACAAAAAAAAAGGCTCAATGTCATTAGTCATTAGGGAATGCAAATTAAAACCACAGTGGACTACTACCACACAACCAGTAGAATGGATAAAATTTAAACACCTGACAGTACCAAGTGTTGACAAAAATGTGGAGCAACTGGAACTCTCAAGCACTGTTGTTGGGACTGTAATTAGTTCAACCACTCTGAAAAAACGTCAGCCCCTCTTGAAGTTAAACACGGTTTTACGATGATTCAGCAATTTCTGCTGTAGGCAATTTTCTTTGAGAAATAAAGTCCACACTACGACTTTTACATGAATGTTCATAACAGCTTGATTCATAACAGCCCCAAACTGGAAACAATCCAAAGAGGCATCCACAGGTGAATGGAGAGACCCAGTATGGCGTATGCATATGATGAGATACTGCTCAGCAATCAAAAGGCTTAATTAAACTAGATACTTCCGACCTCATGGCCAAATCTCAAAAATGTTATTCTGAGTGAAAGAATCCAGACACAAAAGGGTACTTCCTTCATTATGTCATCCTCATGAAATTCTAGAACAGGCAAAATAAATTGATAGTGACAGAAACTAAATCAGTGGATGCCTGGGGTAGAGACTAGGAGGGGGGCTGACGGCAAAGGGGCACCAAGGAAACTGGGGGGACTGATGGAAATGCTTGTTTTGGAGTTCCCGTTGTGGCGCAGTGGTTAAGGAACCCCACTAGGATCCATGAGGATTCGGGTTTGATCCCTGGCTTCACTCAGTGGGTTAAGGATCCAGTGTTGCTGTGAGCTGTGGTGTAGGTCGGTGGCTACAGCTCTGATTAGACCCCTAGCCTGGGAACCTCCATATGCTGGGGGAAGCGGCCCCAGAAAAGGCAAAAAAAAAAAAAAGACAAAAAAAAAAGAAAGAAATGCTTGTCTTGACTGATGGCTACAAATGTTCATACATTTGTCAAAACTCATCAGACCATACACTTAAAATGTACATTATTGTATATAAATTGCCCTCAACAACATTTATTTATTTAGGCCATGCCTGGGACATGCGGAAACTCCCAGGCCAGGGATCAATCCTGCACCATGGCAGTGACAATGCTGGGTCCTTAACCCCCTAGGCCACAAGGGAATGCCAACAAATTTTAAAAGAAAAACTAAAGGAAAAAAAAAAAAAAGGCTTGAAAATATTATGATTGAAAAAAATTTGTGAAGTAAATATATTTCTAGACATACAGATAGGTTTTCAACTCACCCATCTGAAAAGAAATGTTACGATGAGTCAGGCAGAAGAAATACGAGCCCAGCTAAGAGAATGGAGGCAGAAGAATAAAGAGCATTGGAAATGGCAAATAGGTGCTAAATCTAAATAGCAATTATTAGTACAAGGACATTCAGCGCCGTTGTTTCTGGAACCACGAAGTCGGTCATGTCCAAAAGATCCCCAGTTGCCCCAGAACATAGGGGAAAAAATAGCAATTATTATATTTTCATCTTATAACAACACATCTCAATAGTAATGTTTGGTAGGTTCTTAAATATATGAAGAAATAAAATCCATTGACAACAATCGTACAAAAGGTGGGATTGGGGTGAATGGAGTTAAAGGTTTTCTCAGGTCCTTGCATCCTATGGAAACGAGAAAAGGACTCTTCCAGGATATATACCATCGGGTCAAGGATACACGTCGCAACCTCTGGGGTAATGGCTAAATGACCGTGTAATTAACATGGAGGAAAAGGAATAATAAAAGCACGTCATTCCACAAAAGGGAAGAAAGAAGTGAAAGAGGAACACAGAACATACGAGATGAAAGTAAACAGATTGTTGATTGAAATCCACATAAATCAACAATCACAGTCCATACCACCAGACTAAATATATCCTAACCGCCAAACATTGTTAGATTAGATACAAATATAAAAATGTGGATTTGCTCATAAGAAAAACACATCAATTAGGAGGCCCCGGGATTTTCAAACAGGAAAGGGTGGCGAATGCAAACCCACTCTGAAAGCAAGCTGGGACAGCTGCCCTCCTATCAAGCAACACGAATTTTAAGGCAGGAAGAGACAGAGGGCCTTTCTGTGGGTAAGAAGGAAGCCGGGATGCAGGATGCGTGCCAGCAAGGTGGCAGGTGTGTTTGGTGGGTAGCAGGAAATGTTATTTTTACATAAATCTCTGTCGACTTTGCCACTGATGACAGATGGAGAGGAATCAATAAACTGCTCATTTCTTCTCTCTCTGGTTGAAATTTTTGTTTAAATGCCGGGGTCAGGCAGACAGGGATCAACATGTCAGCTTCCGTATGCTGCACGCAGAATTAGGTAATTTACCACCTGGCCGATCACAGGAGGCGATGGGCAAAGGCAAGCTCAAGGCCAGCAGTGCTCTTTGCAGGCAGGAAGAGCCCAAAAGAGAGAGCCCCCAAAAAGTACTAATTAGAGATGTGAGAGGAAGCAGGGCTACCCCTAACTGATTTCATTCCATGTGGAAACATGAAATCCAAGAAAAGATCTCCTGCCACTCACTTTTCCCTCGGTATTCTTATCAACGTGTTTATTTCTCTACACTTCTGCCAATATTGAGTGTACGTTAATACTTTAAAATTTTGCCCATTGAAATGGGCTAAACATGTTAGCTTGTTATGGAGAAATGTTTCAACTATGGTCGTTGCCTGGGCCTCATTTTTGTAGGATTCCGATTCGGCTGGTTTGGCATGACACATTTAAAATATTTTAAAACATTCAAAAATCGCATTCCTGCTAATCACGTTATCCAGCTAAGACTGAGAAAGCTCTGACATTTGATGGGGCGGGAGGTGGGGGTGGATGAGGTGGTGTCAGCAAATTTTTTTTCCACCTTTGATGTACTGCTTTGATTAGAAATTTGCTTTATTTCCAATCGAATTCCTCCCTTTCCCCATCAGAAAGCTGGGATACATGAAAATTGGCGGTGTCAGGACACACAAGCCCCCCCACCCCGACCCAGCCTCTCTGCTGTAGCTCCTTCTGGGCCCACCCACCTCTCCAGAGCTCTCTGCTCTAGCTTGGGGAGGGGGACATAATCAGGGAGGCTCTTTGGCCCCCAGCACCATGCCGATTTTCCAGCTAAGGAAACTTGGTCAATCCCCAGCATCCCATTTCATTTTGGTTCCAGTCGTGCTGTGTCTGGCAACTACTCTTCAGCATTTGTAGGAAAAGGCTAAGGTTGTCCCAAAGTTTCAGCTGAGTTTTCACTTTAGTTGGTAATGCCTTTGTTGGTTTTGTAAGTTTCAAGGAAGAGGCTTTAAAAATGTCTACGTACACTGCCATATTTCCTGGAAGTCCCTCCTTCCTCCCCTGAATTAAAAAAAAATAAATAAATAAGCTCAGTGTTCACATTGAAAAGCAATAAATTCTTGCTCCAGGCTTGTTCACCCGCCCTGAAGCAATGACATTTAAACTGATCTGTTGCAACACATACAGACTAAATAATATGCTCAGATTTTTTCCTTACCTTACGGATTTTGTATATTTTGATTCTTTTATATTTTGCTTTATGGTTGTCTTTAGATGTTTGATTATTTGCTGTAGCAGTCAGGCTATGTGTCTAGTGCTGCCCATTTTGCTTTATGTATTTTCAGCATATGTTATTAGGTGTATCCAATCCATCTCTAGGTCCCCTCACATGGCTCAACATTCCAAAGTAAAGAACAATATTCAGGAAAACAGCTGCCTTCTACCATTCTTCCAGATACTTCGCTCTGCTCCCATCAAGCAAGCACTATTATGACCGTCTTGTGTGTCCCGCCAGAGATATTGTACAGGTGTAAGTTGCACCCTTATACACATGGTACCACACCATACAGAGTGTTTTGTGCCTTTCTTTTTCACTTGGCAGGATACTGATTTCAGGTGAAATTTACGTACAGTGAGGTGCCTGGATTTCAGGTGTGCCAATGTGATGACTTTGAGACACTTCAGCAACCACCTCAAAGTCAAGATTCAAGTATTTCCATCACCTGGAGTCGCATCAGTTTCCTACCGCACACATTCCTTGGTTTGTCACTTCTTTTAGCCAATAGAACACTCTATACAAGTTGCCATCCTCTCTACCACCTTATTTGGCGGCCAATGATGAGGCTCCCAGCATCACCTCTAGGAGACTGGCTTACTCCAAGGCTCCTCTGATCTGGGTACCACCCCATCTACAAAATACACTTTTGTGACTTTCCTGTGCTCCTTGGATGAAGCTCCAAATTCTTCCAAGGACAATGACCCCTGAGGGTCTGGTTCCATGTTCTCTCTGTGTGCGTCTGATACTATTTTTAACCATGAATTCATTCTGCCTGTTCCCACTGCTGGCCATCATTTAGCTTTACCTGCATGTCCAGCTCCCACCCATCTCTCAGATGTTCCTCTCTCTTTCGTTTTCAGGATGCTGCTTCTACCACCTCTTCTTCACGGAAGTAATGATACTTATCCTCCAAATCTCAGCTCAGTCATCACCTCTCTGGGGGAGCCTTTGTTTCCTGCTGACTACCCTGACAAGCTCATATCCCTCTGTTCAATGCTCCCCTAGACAGAACTAATTGCAGCTGAAAGTTTACATTAATTTATGCGATCGTTTGATTAATGTCTGTTTTCCCCACTCGAAGGTAAGTTCCATGGGGACAGGGACTATGTCTATTTCTGTTTCGCATGACATGCCCAATAACTCACACAGCGGGCATACTATAACTTCTAACTGAAAAATAAAAATTCAGCATTCTTTTGCCATCGTTAAAAAAATGGAAACAGATCCATAACTTTGTATTGATTCCGAAAACATTTTCTAAAAGGGAGGGGAGGAGGGACGCTTCTTGCAGAGGAATGCCAACCAAGAAGCATAAAAGGAATAATAGAAATGTAAGTTCCCCTTCACGACCGCTACCGTAATGATTGATGTAGGTGCGAATTATCAACATATCTGTTTATGTACAGCGCTCCAGCTAAGACGGGTTGGGCAAAAACCCTTCACATTTTTAAATGGTTGGGCAAAAAAAGAAAATGGAACGGAGCCCTTACACAGTCTGCAAAACCTAAAATACATGCTCTCTAGCTCTTTACAGAAAGAGTCTGCCTACCTCTGCACTTGATGAGAGATGGCTGGAGAAGAAAAAATGGAGACATCTGGCAGGCACGACTTAAACCAATGATGAAATCTGGCAAAACAAATAGTTTGGCACCCTGGCACCATGTACCTTCTAACACGAAACACTGATGGAATGACGTCCTGCCAAAAATGCATAACCTGATTCCAAACACAAGGAAACATCGTACAACCTCAAACCAAGGGACCATCTCAGCAAAACAACCGACCTCAACTCTGCAAAAATGTCATTGCCATAAAATACATAAAAAGAGAGTAGGCAACTGCTTAGGATTAAAGACCTGACAACTACATGTAATGTGTAATTACGATTGCGTTTCGGATTTAAACAAACATCTCCAAAGGACATGATGGCAATTATGGCAACAATCAGGGAAATGCTATGTTGGTCTGTATTCACTCTCTCCATGTTACATTTCTTGGGGATGATAATTAGATTGCGGTCATGTATAGGAATGCAAATCTTCTTAAGAGATACATGCTGCATATTTAAGGCTGAAGTCTGTCATGATGTCCCCAATTTACTCTCATCTAATTTTCAAAACGTTCAGGGCAGAGAGAATGAAAGAAAAAAAGAATGAGACAGGGTGATGTGAAGGAGTATAAAGATTTTTGTAAACTATTTTTGCAATTTTTCTCTAGGTTTAAATTTTTTAAATAAAAAATGAAAGAATGAAAATAACATGCATAGGAAAAAACATGGTTTTAATAAAAACCGAACTGGCAGCATTGGTTGTCAGTCACCGCGGCGGTGGGGGTGGGAGGTTAGAAAAGGGTGGAATTTGATAACATTCCTTATTCTATTTACTTGTGCCTTGCTGGTGATGTGCTACAAGGAGAATGTAATTTTTTTTATACATATTTTGGATTTTAGGAGTTCCCGTCGTGGTTCAGTGGTAACAAACCCAACAAGTATCCATGAGGATTCAGGTTCGATCCCTGGCCTCGCTCAGTGGGTTAAGGATACAGTGTTGCCATGAGCAGTGGTGTAGGTCACAGATGTGGCTTGGATCCTGCGTTGCTGTGGCTGTGGTGTAAGCCCGGCAGCTGCAGCTCCGATTCGACTCCTAGCCTGGGAACCTCCACATTCTGCGGGTGTGGCCCTAAAAAGACAAAAAAAGAAAAAAAAAGAAAAAATTATGAGAATAAACAACCAAAGTGGGAAAACAGGTTGAATGAAATAATCAAGGTAAGAGCTAGAAAACAGGCAGATAGCATGGAGGGAGCCTGGAAGTGCCTGACACACTTGCTTCCAAATGACCATGAATGAACTTAAGAACTCACACAAAAAGACCAAGTGGCAAACAGCATTTTAACCATAAACCCAAAGAACTAGGGGGACTTCTGATTTCACCATCACAGGGAAGGATTTGAAAATTCATTTTAAAAACAGGCTTATGGAGGTACAATTGACATATAGTAAACTGCACATAAAATGCACAATTTTTTTATGTTTTTAATGCATGTATGCAACTGTGAAGCAGCCACCATAATCAAGATGGCAATTATATCCATCGCCCCCCAGATTCCTCATAGCTCTTTGTAATCCCTTCCTTCCTCTTTCTTCATCTTCTCCCCTCACCCCCAGGAATCATTACAGTTTTTATTTCCTAGAGTTTGATGGAAATAGAATTGGACTATATGCATTTTTGTTGCTGGCGTCTTTATTGCAGCATAATTATTTTTAAAATCATCCATAATTTTGTATGTAACAATAGTTTACTGAGTCGTATTATACTGTATGAATACATCATGATTTGTTAATCCACTAACCTATTGATGGACTTTTAGCTTCTGTCCAGTTTTGACTATTACAAATAAGCTTGCAATGAGCCGCCACGTTTAAGTCTTTGTGTGAACATATGCTTTTATTTATATTGATTAAATATCTAGGAGTGGAATGGCAGACCCTATGATGAATGTAAAAAGAATGCAAAAAACTTAATGTATTAAGGTGTATGGTTAACTGCTGTTTAAAAAACTGACAAATGGTTATGCAAGTGGCTGTATCATTTTATATTCCCACCAGCAGTGTACGAGCATTCCAGTGGTTCTGCCTCTTCACCATCGCCTGGTATAAGCAGTCATTGTAATTTGAGATATTCTACTAGGTGTGTAATGGCATCTCATTGTATTTTTGATTTGCATTTCCCTGATAATTGATGATGTTGGATATCTTTTCAGGTGTTTATTGCCATCTGCGTATCTTCTTTGGCAAATTATCTGTTTATATCTTTTAGCCATTTTTGGGGGGGGGGGTGCTGTGCCCACAATGTATGGAAATTCACCAGTCCAGGGATTGAACCAGAGCTGTAGAAGTGACAACGAGCCTCAGCAGTGACAAGGCCAAATTTTTAACCACTAGGCCACCAGAGAATTCCTCTTTTCCCCAGTTTTATATTGGGTTGTTTTCCTACTGAAATTGGAGAATTCTTCATGTGTTTTGGATACAAGTCTTCTATAAGATATGTAATTTCCAAATAGTTTCACTCAATCTGAAGACTGGGAGATTTGTTGGTTCCAAGAATTTAAGAGTCTCTATCCAACCATTAGGTAACTACTAAGTTAACAGAACAGAGACTTCAGTGGCCACACATAACAAAGAATATAGTCTTTACAAAATTAGTTCAGAGAAGTCACTAAACAGACAAAAACTAACAATTAAAACAAGGAGCAACCACAAATTCCAAGGAGGGGAAGGGGATCTAAATTCCAAAATTATCCCAGCATAACAGCCAAAATGTCTAGTATTTAAGAAAAAAATACAAGACATGCAAAGAAACAAGAAATTATGACTCATATAATCTACAGAGAAAACGACAACAGAAACAATACTTGAGGGAGCCCAAATGTTGGACTCACTAGACAAAGACTTTCATTACTTATTTATTTTGTCTTTTTGTCTTTTGGGGGCCGCACCCGCGGCATATGGAGATTCCTAGGCTAGGGGTTGAATCCGAGCTGTAGCTGCCGGCCTACACCACAGCCACAGCAATGCCAGATCCGAGCCGCATCTGCAACCTATACACCACAGCTCATGGCAATGCTGGATCCTTAACCCACTGAGCGAGGCCAGGGATCGAACCCGCAACCTCATGGTTCCTAGTCAGATTCATTTCCACTGCGCCACGACGGGAACTCCTAGACAAAGACTTTAAATTAGCTATTTTTAAATTGTTCAGAGCTAAAGGAAAATTATCTAAAGAACAGTACTACCCGGATTGACCTGCACACTTAAAGAAGTCTATATCAAAATTTCACCTGGCTTTTTATGAAAATGGACAAGCTTATCCAAAGATTCATACGGAATTTCAAGGGACCCTGAATAGCCAAACAATCCTGAAAAAGAGAGCAAACTTTGAGGACTCACTTATCACAAAGCTATAGTTATTGGCATAAGCATATAAGCTATATATCAATGGCATAAACTATAGATACTGGCATAAGAATAAAATTATATATCAATGGATTGACAGGACACAAATAAAATCCATATGTTTATGGTTAACTGATTTTTGACAAGGATGCCACGATTCATTGGAGAAAGAACAATCTTTTCAACAAGAGGTGCTGGGATAACTGGATATCCATAATGCAAAAAGACTTCACACCATGTAAAAATAAACCCAAAGTGTACCAAGACATGAATATAAGGGGTAAAACTATAAAACGCTTAGAAGGAAACACAGGTATAAATCTCCATGACCTTGGGTTAAGCAACAGCTTCCTAAATACGATACTGAGATCACAAGTAACAAAAGAATAAATAGATAAATTGGACTTCATTAAAATTAGAAACTTCTGTAACTCAAAGGACACTTTCAAGAAAGTGGAAAGACAGAGTTCCCACCGTGGCTCAGCGGAAACGAATCTGACTAGCATCCGTGAGGTCTCAGGTTCAATCCCTGGCCTCACTCAGTGGGTTAAGGATCCAGCGTTGCTGTGAGCTATGGTGTAGGTCGAAGGTGCGGCTCAGATCTGGCGTTGCTGTGGCTGTGGTGTAGGCCAGCGGCTACAGCTCGGATTCAACCCCTAGCCTGGGAACATCCCTATGCTCCAGGTGTGGCCCTAAGAAGATAAAAAGAAAAAAAGAATGCAAAGAAAGCCCACAGAATGGGGGAATATATTTGCAAGTCGTATATCTGATAATGGTATAATATCTAGAATATAAATAACGCTTCCAACTCAATAACAAAAAGACAAGTAATACATTTAAAATGGATAAAGGATTTAAATAGCTATTTCTTCAAAGAAGATATACAGATGGTCAGAAAGTATATGAAAAGATGTTCAAAATCACTAGTCATTAGAGCAATGTAAATCAAAACCAAAATGAAATCAAAATACACTAGGATGGCAATAATAAAAATTTTTAAGTAGTAATAATTACATTGATAAATGTTGGCAAGGATGTGGGGACACGGTAACTCTTGGGCCTTGCTAGTAGGAATGTAAAATGATATAGTTACTTTGGAAAATAGTTTGGCAGCTCTTCAGAAAGTTAAACATAGTTACTATTCAACCTAGCAATTCCACTCCTAGGATACACAGAAAGAACTGAAAACATATGTTCACACAAAAACTTGTACACGAATGTTCTTCGCAGCATGAGTCATAACAGCTAAAAATTGGAAACAACCCAAATGTCCATCGACTGATAAATAGGTAAACAAAACATAGTATATCCATACGATGGAATATTATTCAGCCAAATAAAAGAATGAAGAACTGATACGTGCTACAGCATGGCTTAACCAGAACACACTGTGCCAAGTGAAAAAAAAAATCAGACACAAATGGCCACTTATGGTATAATTCCATTTATAAGAAGTGTCCAAAACAGACAAATCCATAGAGAAAAAATGTAGATCAGTAGTTGCCCTGGGATGGGGAGATGGGACATAAGGGATTTCTGTTTGGGGTGATGAAAATGTTCTAGAATTAAATAGTTGTGGTGGTAGCACATCATTATGGATATACTCTCAGCCACTGAGTTATATACTTTACTTTTATTTTTTACGGCCGTGTCTGCAGCATACAGAAGTTCCTGGGCTTGGGGTCAAATCAAAGCTGCAGCTGCCAGCCTATGCCACGGCCATGGCCACACTGGATCTGAGCTGCATCTGCGATCTACACCACAGCTTATGGCAGCACCAGATCCTTAAGCCACTAAGCAAAGCCAGGGATTGAACCCACAATCTCTATGTCTCCTCATAGAGACAACGTAAGGTTCTTAACCCACTGAGCCACAACGGGAACTCCAAGTTAAATACTTTAAAATGTTGATGATTATGCTCCTCTGTGATATTTATTTCAATAAAGCAATTTTAATAAACAAATTTTAAAATATGGATTCCAATTAGATTGTGAAAATTAATCTAATACTGTGACTCTTGGAGCAAAACTAGAAATATTACACAAAGAGATAGGGGGAAAAAATGGATAAATTAAAATGGAATACTAAAAAGTATTCAAATAACCCAAAAGAAAGAAGGCGTAGGGAATAGAAAAAGAAAACAGGGTATATAAAGACATAAGAAACAATAAAATTATAGTGATAAATACAAATAATTAATCATCACGTTAAATGTAAAGAGTCTAAGCATAATTAAAAGACAGAGACTGCCAGAATGGATAAAGATTTTGACTGAACTATATGCTGTCTATAAGAAACTAATTTCAAATATGATGGTATAGGTAGGTTACAAGTAAAAGAATGGAAAAAAAGATATACAATGCAAACACTAATGAAGAGAGAGCTAAAGTTGCTATATTAATATCAGACCAAGTAGGCATGTGAGCAAAAAAAAAAAAAAATCACTATTGCAAAAAAGTAGAAGCTTAGATTACTAGTTTAAGACCTTCCTTCTGGAGTTCCTGTCGTGGAAACGAACCCAACTAGGAACCATGAGGTTGTGGGTTCGATCCCTGGCCTTGCTCAGTGAGCTGAGGATCTGGCGTTGCCATGAGCTGTGGTGTAGGTTGCAGACGTGGCTCGGATCCTGCGTTGCCGTGGCTGTGGCGTAGGCCAGTGGCTACAGCTCCGATTACACCCCTGGCCTGGGAACCTCCATTTGCCGCGGGAGTGGATCTAGAAAAGACCAAAAAAAAAAAAAAAAAAACCTTCCTTCTTTTCTAATATGAATATTCAGTGCTATAAATTTTCCTTTAAGTACTGGTTTAGCTATACGCCACCTCTATTTTCATTCAGTTCAACATCCTTTCCAACTAATGCTTTGAGTTTTTTGACTTATAGGTTATGTTTGTAGAAGGACATTATTTATTTCCCAAATACGCTGGAGCTTTTCTAAGTATCTGCCTGCTGTTGATTTCTAATTTGATTTCATGATGATCTGCGGGCACATCTTGTGTGACTTGAATTCTTTTACGTTATTTATTTATAGGCCACAATATGATACATCTTGGTAAATGTTCCACGTTTATATAAAAAGAATGCGTATTCTGCTGCTGTTGGGAAGCGCATCCTCTAAATTCTAATTATGTCAGGCTGAATGATAGCGTTATTCAGCTCAAGTCTGTGACAGTGTTAAGATCCCCAACTGTTATCGTAGATACGTCTGTTTCTCCTTCAAGTCCTGTCAGTTTTTACTGCATGTATTTTAAAGCTCTGCTATGTCTGAGTTCCTCCTCCCTGAGCTGAGTTCTGGAAACTCTTCAGGCAGTCATGAGGCAATCAGAGCACTCACTTTGTTTCCTGTTTCTCAGGTTTCCCCATTCCTCTTCTTTTTCACTTTTAGGGCCGCACCCACGGTACATGGAAGTTCCCTGGCTGGGGGCTGAATCAGAACTACAGGTGCCAGTCTACACCACAGCTCACAGCAACACCAGATCCTTAACCCACCGAGGGAGGCTAGGGATCGAACCCACATCCTCACAGACACTATGTCAGGTTCTTAACCCACCGAGCCACAATGGGAACTCCAGTTTCCCTATCCTTTATAGCCCTATTATAATATCTTGAAAACCATTGTATCATACACTTTTCCAGTTTCTGTTGTTATTGTTTCAGGTGAAGCCTATCAGATGGTATTGTAACATGTAGGAAGGGAAAGGTTGTCCTAAATGCTCAAGGAAAGAGCCTATTCTTTTTTTTTTTGGCGTTTTTTTTTTTTTTTGGCGTTTTTTTTTTTAGGGCTGCACCAGAGCATACGGGAGTTCCCAGGCTAGGATCGGATCAGAGCTACAGCCAGCCTACACCACAGCCATATAGCAACACGGGATCTGAGCCACATCTGTGACCTACACCACAGCTCACGGCAACGCCGGATCCTTAACCCACCGAGTGAGGCCTGGGATCGAACCCACAACCTCATGGATACTAGTTGGGCTCATTACCAGAGTCACAATGGGAACTGCCAGAAAGAGCCCATTCTTGAAGACGCTTTTTTTTTTTTTTTTTTTGGCTATGCCCATGGCACATGGAAGTTCTGAGCTAGGGATCAAACCTGTGCCACAGGCGCAACCCTAGCCACAGCAGTAACAATGCCAGATCCTTAACCTGCTGAGCCACCAGAGAACTCCTTGAAGATGCCATTTGAAGACAAAGAAGTAAATTGAGAAACCTGTCCTCAGGGTCATGATAAGGCTAAAGAAGGCACGCACTGTGTGAGATGGGGACGCAGAGAGGACAAAGGTGAAGGCAGAAATGCAAACAGGGAAGCGAGGAAAAAACAAAGAAACAACTAGCAGAATGAAAATCCTCATCAGAGGCAATATAGAATCGACGTTTCATTGGAAAATAAATCAAAGCTTTGATATGGGAGAAAAATTAGAAGAGCCCTCTCAGAATGCAGAAGGAAAGGACAAAGACATACATATGTTAAAAGAAAAATGGATTATGTACGCAGGGCACAGAAACAGAGATGCAACCTGAGAATTAGAGGTGTTCCCAAGAAATAAACAAAACCTACAGAAAGGCAGTCAGTCACAATAAAAAATAAATTAAAAAAAATTTGAACTGATTAAAGAATAAGGGTGAAGATTAAAGTGGATCACATGTTCCTGGAAAAATTAATAAGAGACTCACCCATACATATGTGCTCTTAAAATTTCTGAAATTCAAGGATGGGGTGGGAAATAACTGGAATATATAGACAACACACAACACAAAACAAGAAGAAACCAAAAAACTCTCAAGCCTCTCGGAAGGACTCTAAGATGCATTAAAGTCTGATTGGAGGCCAAGGATGTGGTCCAGCCACATCCCAGCCCTGGCCACATCCTTGAGGGGCAACAAGAGAAAATTTCCTATCAGGGACCAGAGGTTCATGGGAGAGGAGGTATCACCTTGATGATGAAAAAAGAAATATGTCAACCATCAAGTGACCGTCCAGAGAAACCATGTGCACAGACAGACACGTGAGAAACACCTCTGGAGACTTTAGGGAGCTTTGGGTCTCCAAGCGTGGCAGGAGGCGATCAGAAAAACGCTGCGTGGTGACTGTTCTCATCACTGCATTTTTTTTTTTGTCTTTTTGCCATTTCTTGGGCCACTCCCGTGGCATATGGAGGTTCCCAGGCTAGGGGTCAAATCGGAGCTGTAGCCACTGGCCTACGCCAGAGCCACAGCAACGCAGGATCCGAGCCGCGTCTGCAACCTACACCACAGCTCACGGCAACGCCGGATCCTTAACCCACTGAGCAAGGCCAGGGATCGGACCCGCAACCTCATGGTTCCTAGTCAGATTCATTAACCACTGCGCCACGACGGGAACTCCTCATCACTGCATTTTAAACTCAGGTCTATTTTCTATGAGAATGTGAGCCCTCGAGAGCAAGATCTGCATGGGACCATCCTCACTTTTGTCCCCAGGAGCTGGCATAGGAGCACTTTGCGCAGCTGCAAAGGCACGACTCTATTGCTGAATGATATCCCATTTGACAGAGCCATCCCTGTCTATCCAGTCATCTACTGAAGGGCACCTTGGTGTCGCCAATGTTTTCATGTTTATGAATAAAGCCGCTAAAATCTATATATTTTATAGATTGAAACACTCCTGGGATGGGGTGGGAGTAATCTTTATATTGAAGAGGAGAAAAGCCCTGTGTAAACACTGAGTCCTGCCTGGTCTAGAGAAACAGTGGTGATTTCATTCCTCATTTCCAATCCACAGTGTAGCAAAGGGAGGGGACATGAAGCAGTTGTAACATTATTGTCACATCAAGCCTCATTTCTTGTGCACAAGGACATCCTGGAGAATGACTTAAGAGAAAGAAGGAGACAAAAGGCTTCCTCCATTATGGGCGGGGGACATTTTGCCAATCACGTTACCCTTAATAATACAGTTTTCTTCTTTTATATGGACTTAATCTGAAATATCTCTGGGAACTGCAGTTTGTCCTCAGGCAGTGAGTGAGTATTTGCGAAGGTGTGCTTGCATTCATACTCTCCAATAGTCCCTCCTAGGAGACCAGAAGACCACAGGGAGAATGAAAGCATATGCTGATTTCAACAAACAGAACTGGAACAACTGACATCCATATGCAAAAAAAAAAGAAACTATACACACACAAGGATTACACCTTTCATAAAAATTAATTCAAAATGGATCATGGACCTAAATGTAAAAGGCAAAACTATCAAGTTTCTAGAAGCAAATGTAGGAGAAAATCTAGATAATCTTATGGTTGGTCATGAGCTTTCAGATAAAACACCAAAAGTGTGATCCATGAAAGAAAAACTTGCTAAGGTGGACTTTAGGAAGATCCAAATCGTCTCCTCTGCAAAAATCATAAGAGAAGGAAAAGACAAAGAACAGATTGGGAGAAAGTATCTGAAAAACACATATCCGATAAAGGATGTACAGCCAAAATATACGAAGAAATCTTGAAATTCAACAATAGGAAAACAACCCAGTGAAAAACACAGGGGCTTCAAAGATCTGAACAGACATCTCATCAAAGGAAATACACTGATGGCAAACAAGCATCACGTGTCATCAGGAAACGCAAATTAAAACAACAGTGAGGAGTTCCCGTCGTGGCGCAGCAGAAACGAATCCGACTAGGAACCATGAGGTTGTAGGTTTGATCCCTGGCCTCGCTCAGTGGGTTAAGGATCCAGCATTGCCATGAGCTGTGGTATAGCTCAGATCTGGCATGGCTGTGGCTCTGGCAAAGGCCGGCGGCTACAGGTCCGATTGGACCCCTAGCCTGGGAACCTCCATATGCCACAGGTGCGGCCCTAGAAAAGGCAAAAAGACAAAAAAAAAAAAAAGAAAGAAAGAAAGAAAGAAAATCAATGAGATACCACTATACATCTATCGGAATGGCTAAAAGCAAAACCAAAAATGACAATACCAACTTTCACCAAAAATAGGAAGAAAAAGGAATTTCTTCCTTGATAGTGGTTACACAAATATGGTACAGCCGCCTTGGAAGATGGCTGGGAAGGTTCTTACAAAGCTAAACATAGTCTTATCATGCTCCTTGGTATTTACCCAACTCATTTGAAACCTTATGTCTGAAAAAAAAAAAACTGCATGCGGACTTAGAGCATCATATTTATTTATAAATATATTTCTATCTATAAAATATACAGATTTAGCAGCTTTATTCATAATCACCAAAATCATGGATACAACCAAGATGCCCTTCAGTATGTGAATCAATGGACAGTGATGCCTCTGTCAAACGAGATGCTATTCAGCAATAAAAAGAAAGGAGAGGAGTTCCTGTCGTGGCGCAGTGGTTAGCGAATCTGCCTAGGAACCATGAGGTTGCAGGTTCGATCCCTGGCCTTGCTCAGTGGGTTAAGGATCTGGCATTGCCGTGAGCTGTGGTGTAGGTTACAGACGCGGCTCGGATCCTGCGTTGCTGTGGCTCTGGCGGAGGCCTGCAGCTACAGCTCCGATTTGACCCCTAGCCTGAGAATCTCCATATGCAGTGGGAGCAGCCTGAGAAATGGCAAAAAAGACAAAAAAAAAAAAAAAGAGAGAGAGAGAGAGAGGAGATACCAAGCCACAAAAAGACATCGATGGATCTTAAATGGATACACATAAGTGAAAGGAGCCCATCTAAAAAGGCGACATACGTATGGTTCCAATTATTTGACATCCTGGAAAAGGCAACCCTACAGAGATCTTAAAGACCCGTGGTTGCCAGAAGCTCAGAAACCAAGGGGGAAGGTTGAATCGGTAAAGCTCGGGGTATTTTGAGGGCAGCGAAACTCTTCCACGTTGTACTGTAATTGTGGTTACATGCCAAGATGCATTTGTCAAAATCCACTGAACTTCAGCACAGAGAGGGAAACTTAATCTATGCAAATGAAAAAAAAAAACCATTGAGGAGGTCAGTAGACTGCCAGGACGGAAAGCAGAATGTGGCAAATCGATTTGTATTGCCAACGTATGAAATAACCTCATGAAGGGAGTGGGCACGGTGCTGACGTAAGCAGCTTTGGAAACGAGTGGAATCTGGAAAACTACAGGCCAAGGTGCTAGAAGGCGTTTAACAGATCAAATCGTTTCCCGCAGGTGTATGCGCTACCGATTCGGGTACTGCTGTACAGGTGTGCTGCCACTGCACAGTTCAGTAAACGGATGGTGGATGGGAGCCGCTAGGTCTCTTTCTGTTGGAGTGAGAGTTTACAGAGAAGAAAGGGGAGGACGCTGGAAGGATCCACGCGGTAATGGAGCAGAGTTGCAGACATCAGCACAAAGCCCTGTTTGGCTTGATGTCACTACAGATGGTTGCATATAGAAATACATAGATATGTGTCTATGCACAAGCGAATATGTCCATATGTATCTTCTCGCTCCGTCCGCTGAGAGGGCCTAGAAGCAACAATGCTTCGGTAGCAACGAGCATGCCTAGGGCTCAGATGTTGGTTTCTAACGCCATCCTCTAATAAAAGAAACCAGGCCAGGAAACTGGGTCAGGAAGCACCCAAGATGAGCCTGGAGCATCTTGTGGTGCCAGGAAGTAAGAAAGTGTTTAAAACCCAGGAGCCAAGAGCTCCCAATGACCAAGGCTGCAGCCATTGGAGCAAAAACAACCTTGCCCCGCATTGTGACCTAAAATATAAAATACATGTCCACAAGTCCACACTACGCCAATACACAATGGCACAAATTAATAAGGAGGGGGAAAGCCAAAAATCTTCTGTGCAGAAGAATTCCAAATAAATTTATGTAGATTCTCTGCCCTTATGGAGATGGAGCAGAACGCCTCATTTCTCAAGTCATTTGTGCATAGCAACTTCCTCCCAAAGAGCACAGGACAGAAAAAGGGAAAAAATAGTCACTATGCAGTGGAACCTCCTAGCAAACACACCTCAATCAGGCAATCAAGGTCAGCACCAACAGGGATTAGACATTGGTTTTGTCCTTTTAGGGCTGCACCTGCAGCCCATGGAGGATCCCAGCTAGGGGTCAAATCGGAACTGCAGCTGCCAGCCAACACCACAGCCACAGCCACAGCCACAGCCACGCCGCATCTGTGACTTCACCGCAGCTCACGGCAATGTCAGATTAGACATGTTGAAAATACGTATCCTTGGTATGATGTGATGAAAATGGTACTGGACTTCTGTGGCCTTCCTCCTCCAAAATCCATAACCCCAGGCTAACCACGAGAGAAAGAGCGGACAAATCCCAGTCGAGGGACATTCTACAAAACACCTGAGCAACACTCAAAACTAATAAAGTCATAAAAACCAGAAAAGTCTGAGACACTGTCAAAGCCAAGAGGAGCCTAAAGAGATACAATGCCTAAATGTAATGTCCCATCCTGCGTGAGGCTCCAGAAAAGAAAAAAGGACATGAGATATAATCTGAGGAGGAGTTCCCATTGTGGCTCAGGGGAAATGAACCCAACTAGGAACTAGGAGGTTTCGGGTTCCATCCCCGGCCTCGCTCAGTGGGTTCAGGATCCGGTGTTGCCGTGACCTGTGCTGTAGGTCGCAGACACGGCTTGGATCCCACGTGGCTGTGGCTGTGGCATTAGGCTGACAGCTGTAGCTCTGATTGGACCCCTAGCCTGGGAACCTCCGTATGCTGCAGGTGTGGCCCTAAAAAGCAAAAAACAAAAACAAACAAAAAAAAACCCCAAAAAACCTAAGGAAATATGAACCAAGTATGGACCTTAGTTAATGATACTGCATCAATATCAATTCGTTAATTGTAACACAGGGATACACTCATGGGAAATGCCCAGTAGAGGACACGGAGTTAGGTATATGGGAACTCTCTGAAGTACCTTAATTTTTCTGTTTATCCAAAAATGGTCTCCAGCAGTTCCCGCCATGGTGCAACCGGTTAATGAATCCAACTCAGGTCGCTACAGCCTGTGGGTTTGATCCCTGGCCCGGTGCAGTGGGTGAAGGATCTGGTGTTGCTGCAGCTGTGGCATAGGTCACAGCTGCGGCTCAGATTCAGTCCCTGGCTGGGGACATTCCACGTGCAGCAGATGCGGCCATTAATTAATTAATTAATTAATCAATACAAATGATCTCCAAAATAATTTTTTAAAATTCTTTTGTAAAATGTTTAGTTTCTCATATTGTCTCCCCTAGGCGACGTGTCTTTCACACAGTCACAGGGATCCTGCTGGCCTCCAAACCTGAAGTGTAGAACTGGCAGACTGAGGGTCCTTCTTACAGCTGGTGCCATGCTCTCAGGGGTCCTGATACCTGCCCTTCCTGTCTGGCCTCTTCTATGTGGCTGACATCCCTGGGTCTCTGCTTTACTTTCCATCCAGGTCTGGCCCAAGAGTCTACACCCATCCTCTCTTCTGAGGGCAACTTGACATTGCCCCTGTGGCAGACCAGCCACCTCTTCATTCAGTGTCTCTGCCCCACAGCGACCCATGGAAACTCGGGGCATCTACCGTGTTCCACTCTGCACACCCTGAACCAGACCAGAGGCCACATCTTGGGGGCAGGTGCTGTGTCTGGTGGACTCCCAGCATCCCCGTGGAGGGGTGAGACCAGAGCCTCTGTCCTTAGTGCTGACCTTGTGCAGCCCCTGGGTGCCCAGAAAGAGATGGAAGCAGCACATCCCACAGCAGCTCTTGCCTCCTTCCCATTTCTCCTCCTCAACCCAACCCTTGATCCGAAAATGGAGAGAAGTTTCCTTTCCTTCTCCTGGGCCGTTCACTCCTCCTTCCCAGCTGCAGCTTCACCATTAAGCCTGAAAGGTGGTCAGGAGTGCCTTCTTCACACTAGGAGAAGATTCCAAAGGACGGAGCCTCCCCTGTGAACCTTTAATCTTGCAAGTTTTCTCTGCCCACGAAGCCTGGCTTGGAAACCAAGTGTCTCCCCAGGAAGCCAAACACCTGTTGTCCTGCCCGGGGGTAAGAAGAAGTCCCTTGACTTGGGTTCAGTCTTCATATTAACATGCACCCCATGTAACACTTGCCAAAGTGTTCTCCCCATTACCTACTGTTAGGAAGCACTGAGTACTATGGGTTGTCTCCTTGGGGGAAGAAGTCAGAGGGATCTGGGTCCCATAGCCAGGGAGGAGGTCTCCTAAAAAGAACTAGGGATTTGCCTGGGAAAGGGCTGAAAAAAGAACCCAGGGAACAGGATGAAGAAATGCATCAGACAGGAGTTTCTACTGTGGCTCGGCAGGTTAAGAACCCACCTAGGATCCATGAGGATGCGGGTTCGATCCCTGGCCTTGCTCAGTGGGTTAAGGATCTGGGGTTGCCGCAAGCTGCAGCACACGGTTCAGATCTGGCGTTGCTGTGGCTGTAGTGCAGACGGGCAGCTGCAGCTCCAATTAGACCCCTAGCCTGGGAACTTCCATATGCTGCAGGTGCAGCCCTAAAAAGGAATTAAAAAAAAAGAAAAAGAAAAAGAAATGCATCAAACAGAGGTCTTGGTGGATTTTCACCCTTTGGCAGCCTGAGGATAGACATCAAGGGGCCCATGAATTCGGATGGGAAAGAAAATACCTTTATTTTCATCAATCTCAAAAAGGAATCCGGCATTTCCTTCAATTACGAACAGAAGCCACATGATGCAGTAGAATTAGCAGTACTGTGACTCTGGCACCAATATTTTCCTACCAGGTTCCAGTCATCAGAATTACCTCCCAGTGCTGTTTATGCTTACAACAACAGTATTTCAAAATTATGATACTTATTACAGTTGCTGCTAGATCTTATTATTTAATGCATCAACAAGAAAGCATATGTATTATTACCTCACACATTTGTTTTGTTTAATGTTTTGACACTGTACTTAAAAATAATTGATTTCCTTTATTGTTCCCTTGATGATTCTATTTCATGCATTTAAAAACATAATTCACAGGCTTTACCAGACTGCCAGAGGGATGCACACATGAAAAGTCCCTCCAAAAATATTTTTATTTTTTCTGACTCTAAGATTTCTTAGTAGGTGGTAATTTTCCCCTACACGGAAATCCCCTGGTTGTTCCCAAGCCTTCAGTAAAGCCTGCGATTTAGATCCATCCGCTGTGTGATATGGTGGGGTGTGGACTCGAGAGAAGGCAAAGGAAGTCATGCCTTTGCATCAGCACCACCCCTCCAGGGGCTGGCGACTTGGTAGCTGCTGCTTATTGAGAGGATACGGTGGTCCCCGAGTCCCAGGTGTGGACCAGAAGTGAAGCCGCGTGGGGCTGAGAGGGTGCTAAGCTCTTAGATGGGGGTGGAAGGGGCTGCAGGTGGATGGACTCACATACAGACCCGAGACCCACCTGTTTCCCTCACATACAGTGTGGGAAGCTCGCCCTGGCAAGGCAATGGGACAGACATTCGACCAACGGTAGCAGAGTGGTACCAGCCACTGACTGCCTTTACATTAGTCCCACCAAAGCTCTGTGTGACCAGGGCTTGATCTTACCCTAAGCGCCCCCTAGAGTTGTGGAGCAGACCGCCTGCATAACGAATGCAGCCCACTCTCCCTCCTGGAACATACTTTATCAATTTTCCTGAAGTCCTGTCCTGGTCATTGTCGCTGCTCAGGTGACTGACCTTCCTGTATTTGCCAAAGTGGGTCTTTCCTCCCCGTCCTTTCTCCTCCTGGAGCCTGGCACACACATACTAGGATAATTTAAAGAGAAACAAACACTTGTCTAATATCATAGTGTTCCGAGGTACCCACACGATTCTCAAATCACTGGGAAGGTCCATTATCTTGACTGCCCCCCCACCAGCATCCTAGTCTCCTGGGCCCCCCAGCAGGAATCCAGCAGATGCTGAATGAGGTGCATCCCTGGAAGCAGGTGGCAGAAGGATCCAGGATCCGTGAAGGGAAAGTGTGGGAGTTTTATAAAGGGGTCCCCAAAGTCTCTGACTCTCCTCGCCCCTGATATGGCGAGGACGCCCACACTCTCTATGCCTCTGCTCCCTGAATCTAGCATTTTGACTGCTTTGACTGCCGAAATATGCCTCAAGTGATGCTTAAAAAGCCAAGTCATAAAAGGCCAACTGGGGCCCAGCTGGTGCTCTTGGAAGGCTTATCGCTAGATGCTTGTCTTAGAAGCCAGATGCCATGCTGGGACAAGCAGAGGCCGTGTGGAGAAGTCATATGTAGATGCCCCCAGCTGAGCTGCTCCTTCAGCCATGGAAGCCCAGGAGCCAAACACACGTGTGACCAAATGATCCCAGCCCCTGGCGGTCTGAGTCTTTCCAACAGAGGCACTGGACATCACAGAGCAGACACTAGCCATCCCCACGGAATTCCTGACCCAGAGACTCCATGAGCAGAAGATGCTTGTTGGTTTATGCCACTGAGTTTGGGGCAGTTTGCTGCAAAGCAGTAGTAGCCGAACTAAGAAGAAACAAGAGGTTCGGGAGGAAAAGGGTCTTACAAAGGCCGCCAAATGGACGGTGGAGGGAGAGCTGGACTTGGCTCCTGTGGGGACAGGGCACCCGGTGGGACAGGCCTGAGCAGCCTCTATGTCCCTCCAGTCCCCTTTGAACTCTGCGATGGGCAGGACTGACTTAACCCTGAGGGAAAGCGCTGTTTTCTGTTGGCGGCCAGCTTCTCAGGGGATGGAAGCCACTGTCTCCCCCTCCCCCTGCCCCACTTTCCGAAGAGGAGCAAAATGCTCAAATTAAAATCTGATACAAACACAGGGAGTGTGCTAGATGAGTCTGGTCTGTCCCAGAGATTCTACATTTTTCCATAAAAGGGCTTCTGATGTTAGAGAATGATGGGGTCATAGCCCAAAACACCTCCCGCTCCAGCCAAGAACCTGCTGTTGAAGTTCAAGATCATCGTCTTAAAAACTAGTATTTGCACCAGAATATATCGAGCTTTGTTTTGATTTTTTTTTTTTTTTGTCTTTTAGTCTTTTCTAGGGCCACTTCCTGCAGCACATGGAGGTTCCCAGGCTAGGGGTCTAACTGGAGCTGTAGCCACCCGCCTACAGCACAGCCACAGCAACACCAGATCAGAGCCGCATCTGCAACCTACACCTCAGCTCACGGCAACACCGGATCCTTAACCCACTGAGCAAGGCCAGGGACCGAACCCACAACCTCATGGTTCCTAGTCGGATTCGTTAACCTCTGCGCCACAACAGGAACTATCATTTTGATATTAAGCTGTCTTAGATTACCTGCCACAAGGCAAAATGGAGTTGCAGGAATATGTACCCCGTTTATCCTATGATGTCGGATGTGCTCTGGTCCAGTGCTGCATCCGGCAGGCAAATGTCAGCAGAACAAGTATCTAGAATTCTGATACTCAAAGCTCTTCCAAAGAAATCGGGTTCCTAGGGGCCAACTGGTTTACTGATTAGGGAGCACTTTTAGATGAAATTTTTTTTTTCCTGTTTTGTCTTTTTTAGAGCTGTACCCACAGTGTATAGAGGTTGCCAGGCTAGGGGTCAAATCCGAGCTACAGCTGCCAGCCTAGGCCACAGCCACAGCAACGCCAGATCTGAGCTGCATCTGCAACCTACACCACAGCTCACGGCAACGCCAGATCCTTAACCCACTGAGCGAGGCCAGGGATCAAATCTGCGTCCTCATGGGTCCTAGTCAGATTCTTTTCTGCTGAGCCATGAGGGGAATGCCTAGAGGAATTCTTATTAATATCAATGTTAATCATCAAGCTGTGTGATGTTTTATTAGAAGAATCATGTACGAAGTAACAGATGCCACGTGGAAAGAGGATTTCCAAGAGATGAGCTCAAAGAATCTCCAGGAGAGTGCAAGAGTGATCGAAATTTCTCAGGTAAGGTCGTTTATAATATTTTCTGTGGAGTCCAGAATTTACACCTCGGCTGTGCATATGGAATTTTTTTCCGGAAGACTGTGTTCTTGATCCCATGTCCCGTCACTTCCTAAGAGACACCACTCCCTTCATTATCACCTTCAAGCTCTTCTCCTCTCTTGCCTCCTTCCCCTCCACTCCGGTGTCCCCTGTCCTCAGAAGCCCTTCCCTTGGGTAAATTGCTACCTAATTCTGGAGAGCAATTTGGCAAATCTCGCAAAAGAAAAAAAAAAGTGTATAGGTTCTGACCCAGAAATTTCACTTCTAGAAAATTTATATTTAGATACACGTGCACGAGTTCCTAGGGATAAAGAGACAAAGATGCTCATTGCGACACTGCTTGTAAGGCAAACACAGAGCAGCCTAAACAGCCATCAGGAGGGGCCTGGTGAAATCAATCAAAGTACAAGAGAAAAGGATGTGGGTTAAAAAAAAAAGTGAAAAAAATCTTGCAGGGCAAGGTGACCACATGATTGAGAACAAACTATTCCTATTTGGCATAGACACACGTTTATTTATTCGAGGTATACTCAACAATTTCAGGGGGTGATATTCACATTGTATTCTTGTTTTATAAGTGAATGGTGTACTCAGGAACTATACAACTGCCTCTGTGTGTGTGTGTGTTCCTTTTTTTTTTGTCTTTTTTAGGGCTACACCCACAGCATACGGAGATTCCTAGGCTAGGGATCCAATTGAAGCTATAGCTGCTAGCCTACACCACAGCCACAGCAATGCCAGATCTGAGCCACATCTGCGATCTACACCACAGCTCATGCCAATGCTGGATCCTTAACCCACTAAGCAAGGCCAGGGATCAAACCTGCGTCCTCATGGATGCTAGTCAGATTTGTTTTCCTCTGAGCCACGATGGGAACTCCAGGGTGTGTGTGTGTTCCTTGATATGCTCCTAGGCATGCTCTGTGTGTGAATTCATCCTAACACATCAACACTGTGGTGGCTGTTAACCCATCTTTTCCATGAGCCTAAAAACTGTAAAATAAAAGAGATTATTCATCTCAATTCCCAACACCCAGCACAAAGCTGGGCACACGGATTAACAATGTTTTCATCCATATGGATGGAACTTTCCCCATGCGCAGGGTATGCCAGTTACATATCATTTGCATAAAACTAGGCGTGTTCTAGGAAGAGGAAATAAACACTTAGTAGATGATTTCTTGGCTTTCACACACACACACACACACACACGTACACGTATATTTACTCACCCCCAGGGTTCCAGGCTCACATTATGCTTGAAAAAGCTGAGTTAAGCAAAGATAAACCATTTTCTTTGCTGTAGGGCATTGCTAAAATTTTCATATGCATTGACCTTCTCTAAGAGGCAGAGAGAGTATGGAGACTCATCTGATTTTTACCCATCAGGAAGCACTTCTGGAGGACTGCTTATTTATTAACATTGATGTTCTGTCATCATTTTGGAACAGGTTCTGTTAGAAAAATCACGAAGGCAGTAAATAGGCCCTGCGTGAAAGGAAGATTTCCAAGAGATGGGGGTCCGACAGTCTCCAGGAGAGTGACAGAATGATTAAAAGTTTCTCAGCTAAGATTATCTGACACTCAAATTGGATAGCTGGGGAGTTCCTGTGGTGGCTCCGTGGTTACTGAAGCCGACGAGCATCCATGAGGATGTGGGTTTGATCCCTGGCCTCGCTCAGTGGGTGAAGGATCTGGCGTGGCCAGGAGCTGTGGTGTAGGTGGCAGAAGGGGCTCAGATCTGGCGTGGCCATGGCTGTGGTGTAGGCTGGCAGCTACAGCTCTGATGAGACCCCTAGCCTGGGAACTTCCATATGTTGCGGATGCATGTGGCCCTTAAAAAAAAATTTCACTATCAGCTTTTTTTTAAAAAAAGGTACGTGACATCAGAACAAATGTTTATGCTTAGGGGAAGAAGAAAAAGGTTGAAGAATAACCGAGGAGGCAGAGTTGACGGAATAAGGTCCCTGAAGAGACAATGGCGGGAAACAGATGTCTAAGCACGTGGAGGCGGGTGGCCCTTGAACTGGTGAAAGGCTTCCTCCCCGACTATGATGGGCAGGGAGGAGAGAAAATCAACTGGAATGCAGAAAAGATGACAGAGAGGGGCTCAGGAAGTTAGGAACTTAGGGAAATTTCTTCCTGGGGCTTTTGTTTTGTGGGAATGAGGACGTGGCATCATTCCTACATGAGTGGGTAGGGGCTGAAACAGTCATGGTGGAGAAGGGGGAGGACGCCTGCCCACTAGAAGAACCTGAGTCCCACTGGGGACCCATGGGAATTGAAGGCTCTGAGTATGTAGGGTCCCCTAGCCATGTCCCGTTTCCATGTAAGATGTTCCCTCTGTGTGGTCCACATCCTAAAATGGGAATAGCTAGTGGTAAACACGACCACGGGGGCTGTCAAAGAGGGGGCTATTCCAGTGTGAGCTCTGTGCAAATGAAGTTAAAGCAACAGGAAGCGGAAATGTTGCCTCATCATCCACACGGATTCACATGGTTTTGGCTTCCTCTTATGACATCAGGACTCTGAGCAGATGTTAAGACGGAACAAGCACTAAGATATTCAAGGAGCATGGGGGTGATTGGGAAAAAAACGTAGGTGAGAACAATAAGGACAGGTCGGTGTTGAGGTTTTTACATAGCTTTCAAGGAACTGGGCTATGTAGGTCGACCAGCTGTCCCTCCAAGTGAACCATCTCAATGTTCATCTCAGGGGTCCTAAAGGGTCTCCCCGCTGTCCCAAGCACACACAAACCTTGCTCCAAACAGAATGGGTCTTTTCTTGTTTGTTTCATGTACCAGGATTCCCCAGAAGATTTATTTTAGAAAGGTTTTTGTAACCAAAAAAAAAAAAAAAAACAGAACACCACAGATGAGACCAAGCCATTCCATTCAACCCAAGAATGAGCCTGAGACTCCCGGGGAATTGATGGAGGTGCCCACTGCTGCATCCTTCTACGGAACCATACAGTGTGCACACTCCCCTACGATGTAGCCCCCAGACCTAATGCTTGTTGACAAAACATGCTGAGGGGAGTGCTGCTGGGGTCCACCAGAGGGGGGCATTGGGGAGGGAGGAGCAGTGACCATGGTGAGGCCACAGAACTGCCTGGACACCTGCTAGGAACATAAGGAGGAGATATGTGGATGGGCGGGCCAGGGGAGCTCTGGTTGATGATTCCAGTCTAACAAGGGAAGCCAGCTTAGTAACCAGGCAATAAAACTTGAGTTCCTTCTGCCTCTCACTGTGCAGGACCTTAAATCATGGAGGAGTTTATGGGTCCTGTTTATGAAGAGCCTCTTTTAATAAGCTGTTCAGAACAGGGGTGGGAGGGAAAAATGGGGAGAGAAAATTTCCCTTTGAATTTCCATTGCTTTCAGAGTCAGCAATTTAATGAGTCATGCATTCTAAATCCTTGCTTTGTCTACACGTTTTCATTTCAAAATACTAAAAAACACTTTGTTTGGAACATGGGCTATTTTTAGTTCCTATATCAATAGTGCACATCCATTTCTCCCCATATTAGAAAAGCTTCCTTTGGATTGGGTTGGAGCAGCAAGCACAATGGTGATGGGGTTGTTTACTTAGCCCTGGTTTGTTGAAGCTACCTGAGTGCCTCTCTGATGCCTGGTCTCCTGGGTCTCTTGACCATTCATGAGTCAGCTCCAGACCTGGCCCAAAGAGCTCCAGATCTCAGAGCATGGACAAAAGGGGAAGAGTATCCCTTCAGGCTTCGAGCCCGAGGAGGCAGCATCTTGATGGGCTCCAGACAAGCAGAGATCCAATGCTGTGGGCCCTTGTGAGACCCTTGAGGGAAGTGAATAGAAGGAAGGTCCCCAGCCACAGGTCATCTCCTCCAGATCCATCGAGAGAAAACCTGGCCACACCTTGGCAAAGACAGGAATAGACAGTCTGGGGAACGCTGCAACCCTCCAAGCTGACAAGCAGGAGGACAGGCTGGGAGGAGGCGCAGTGGGTCCTACCCCTTCCGTCCCTGCCTCTGCATGTGGTCTCTCTCCACACTCCGCTCCAGTGGATAAAGCCCCCGGCCAGCTTCATCTACCCCACTGCTTTTGTCCCACTAGTGATAGTTCACTCCTCCGGGTCAGCACGCCCTTGGCCAGGGAGCCCATCAGCTCCCACCTTGGATCTCCCAAACAATGAGGTGTGTTGAAGATGGTTCTGGAGAGTCTCATAGCATCCTGCACTGGTCCCTGCAGTCCAGCCCACCAGCTCCCGAGAGAAATTGCCGAAAATCAGGAACTCGAGTCATCAGGCCACTTCCTTGATTCTCACATAAGCCTAACTCTAAACTCACGGCCCCGACCTTAAATACTCATGGCCCCATGAGGAGCTGGTGACAGAGAGGGCTGGAGAGCCCACTGCAAACAGCCTTGGGGAGACCACCGCAGAACACACCCGTTTAAAGGACTCACCACCTCGATGCCAGCATCACAGAGAGCAAAATTTCCTTCTCTACAAAACCACCCAGAGTTGATTGAAATTCCCCTTGAGTTTTTACAGCCATGAGTGTCTCCAGGGGAAAGAAAGTGGGATCGGCTTGGAACCCATAAAACCCTTCGCTCTGAACCAACCTCCTCGCCTATCCCTGGGGAGAGGCTGGGTAATCTCCTGGTGGGGAACACGTTTGGGATTCAGTCACCCGGGTAGGAATCCTGGCTTTACCTGTGCCTGCGTGATCTGGCCTATGAGATGTTGCTTATTGGTTGTCTTCCGTTTCTCCTATGAAAATGGGGTTAATAACACCTGTACGGGGTTATAGGGAAGATTAATTGCAACTCTCTATGCAAAGCCCCTGCTTCTAGGCTGCCACGTAGTACCAAGTCTCTACATGGTATCTGCTGCTTTTTTCCTACCGAGCATGCCCTCCCACCTGGTCAGACCCTGACAGAGCCAGCTTTCAAACCCCTCCCTTCACCTGCCCTCACATCTCAGGTATAGGATCCACGGAAACCTGCTAAGGCTCAAAGCTCAAGACAAATCGCCAAATCTCTGTCCCAGTGGGATGTGCATCCCCGGGGGACCCCTCCCCGGTCATCTGGTCCAGGGGGTCTCCTCTCCCCCCTCCCCCCACCGCCCAGACATTTGGCACAAAGGCTCCCAGCCCCCACACCACCCCCTACCTGCGGGCTGAAAACAATCAAGTCCCGAGTAAACATTCGAGAAAGCTTGTTTCTCCGGGAGGGGTTTGGGGGAGAAGACTTGCCAAGTGGGGAAGTCGGGGGCCCGGCTCCTCGGCGGCTCCTCTCCCCCTCCAGGGGCTCCTCTGCCCCCCTTTTCCTCATTCTCAGGCTTCCCTGCTCCGGGTTGCTCGGGCAGCCGCATCGGGGGGTCCAGGGCGATGTTCTCAGAAAGATTTGTGAGCCCATCAAGGGAACGTCAGCGGAGACACTGAGACTCTGCAAGGAGTTGACAGAAACTTACTGCCTGCACAGGGCTGGTGGATTATTTACTCACAGTCAGTCGCCTAAATAATTCACACCCTCCCTTCCGTGGTTAAGCAGGACAATGGTAGAAACACAATCCTGGCACAAGAAATATAATTACAGTTGTGACAGATGTTTAGTTATTAATAAGGCCTCAACGTCACCACGGGGTATTACACAACAAACCAATCATGTGCCTTTAAGCGACCTTCATATTTACAGGTACTTTTCCACTCATGCTCCCGGGGGCTGTGCTGTGGCGTTAGCTGTGTTGGAGGGAGCGACAACAGCCAACGCAACTGCCACTTGCAAGAAAGCCCAGCACCTTGCCAGCGTAATTTGTTTCCCTGTCGTTGACATCAGCAGAGCCAGAGGAACAAAGTGCGGGGGGCGAGGCAGAGTTAAACAGTCTAATGGAGGGGACTCTTGCCAAAGCTCTTAAGCTTGTGATGCTGCTCGGCATCCCCAGGGAAACCTCATCCTAATCCCCTCAGACAAAGAGCAAAGGGCACCCCAGGTGAAGTGTCCCTTGACCACCTCTGGTCCAAACTCGCTTCCCACGCATGGGGAGCCTCTTGGTTGGCTTGATGTCACCAAGCAGTGACTTGTGCTCCCCACCCTCCCACACCCCCAACATCTGGTTAACCCCTCCTTGTCCTTTATGAGTCGGCTCAGCTTAAGGCATCTGGCTGGATTAAGGCCCCCCTCATCCGTGCCTACATCCACTGTCATCCGTGGCCTCCGTCCCCCACCCCCATCCCCCACCAACACTGCATTGAGAAGAGCTCCAGCTGGGGAATAATTCAGAGGCAGGTTGTGTCACCCGGGCCCAGGCAGGGACAACCTGAAAATTACTGGTGATCAAGAATACACTTACTGGGAGTTCCCACTGTGGTGCAGCAGAAATGAACCCAACTCATATCCACGAGGATGCGGGTTCAATCTCTGGCCTCGCTCAGTGGGTTAAGGATCCGGCCTTGCCGTGAGCTGTGATGTAGGTCACAGACGTAGCTCGGATAGAGCATTGCAGTGGCTGTGGTGTAGGCTGGCAGCTGCAGCTCTGATTCATCCCCTTGCTTAGGAACTTCCATGTGCTGCAGGTACAGTCCTAAAAAGCAAAAAAGAAAAGAGAAAACACTTATTTAATCAACCTATAATCAATATTGGTTCTCTTTGGTTCCATGTTGAAGTTTAAAGAATTAAGAATAACACAGAGAGGAGTTCCCGTCGTGGCGCAGTGGTTAACGAATCCGACTAGGAACCATGAGGTTGTGGGTTCATTCCCTGCCCTTGCTCAGTGGGTTGACGATCCGGCGTTGCCGTGAGCTGTGGTGTAGGTTGCAGACGCGGCTCGGATCCCGCGTTGCTGTGGCTCTGGCGTAGGCCAGTGGCTACAGCTCCTATTCGACCCCTAGCCTGGGAACCTCCATATGCCGTGGGAGCGGCCCAAAGAAATAGCAAAAAGACAAAAAAAAAAAAAATAATAACACAGAGAGTCGCCAGAGAGGCGAAGTACAGAGCGGCCAAATGGAAGAATCTCAGTGACAGAATGACCAAGCCCTGGTCCCCTGGATGGAGTCCTTGCCTGGGAAAGCTGGCCCCTGGGAGTGTCCACACACAGCAGTGGTCAGCGGACTCTCCCAGCAGCAGGCAGGCGTCTCCATTGCTTCCGGCTTGGCCCCTGCACATCGCATCCTGGGAAGTCTCCCTATGCTTTGTCCAGCCTCCTGATTCTGACCATGGCCCGGAAAGTATCTTCCTAGAGAAGCCAGCCCATCGGAGACGAGGCTCCCTAAAGGGTCTGAGGAAGTCATGGAGAGGTGTGCGCGCAGGTGATTGTTGTAAATCTGTACACGAAAGTTACTAGAATGAATGACTGAGGGGCACTCAGACTGTCTGTGTGCTTTGTGACTTGCACCTGGAGCAGAAGTCCCCACAGTCAAGGTCAGGGCTGGGCCACATGGTGTCGGATCTACAGAATCTCTGGCTCTCTGAGTTTGGGGATGGAGTTGGGCCCTGCCACACCATGGGGGCTCCATCTCCTGAACTGGGCTGGAACCTCCCAAAGATTGGGACCACACGGCTACCCTATGGAGAGAAAGCTTCCCGAAGCCAGAAGCCTCGTCTCACCAAATAAGAGTGTAACACGTCCATGCAGTGTACAACCCATGCCGCAGAACTTGCCTGCAGACTCACCTCCCCCCACACTACTTGTCTTCACACACACACACACCAGCGCTGTCACACACATGCTCACAGACCAGTCTTCAAACACTCACAGCCTGCCTTGTGATCTCAACCCCGAAGTCAGCCCCTGACCTTGGACATATACACAGGGAGGACTCACCCCACAACCACACAGCTGCACACGTCTTCCCCGACCACACAAGTACCCATACACACCCTCTCGCGCACACACACAAACTCACCTGTTCACACACACTACAGCGCCCGCTGACCCATGCATGCCGCACACTCACCTACACTCTTTTAGTCTCTAGTTATCGGGTTAAGTTAAAAAGGAGAAACAAGTTTCCCGTGCCATTCCACCCAGAATGCAAAAGAGAAGTGACATTTTCTTTTCAGATGGGCTTTTAGTTGCCATGACAGTCCCAGCACCGCGGAAGCTGTGATTGGCGGCAAAGGCAGGTTTCCAAAGGGACTAATCATACACAAGAACTTCATACACAAGAACTTCAAGTACGTTGAGTGCCCGCCCTCATCACTTCCCTCCAGGCAGAGTGGACGCCAGGGCAGGGGCAGCCCCCAAAGCCAGTCTGGATGCCAAGATGGCAGGTGATGGCACCTGCCAGGAGCCAGGGGGTCCAAGCTGATGGTCACAGTGGCTTCAGAACCCAATGCACACAATTCCTGGGAACCAGCTGGTAGCTCCAGGGGAGCATGGCGCTTCCGGGGCAGTTCCCCATCAGGAACAACTCCTCCTGCTGCTCAGCTGGCCTCTGTTGCCGTTCGAGGTGTGCCATGGAAACACAAGTCCAGGTGCTGGGCCCTCAGCCAGAAAGGGAGTTGGCTCCTCCAGCCAGAAGGCATCTCACCGGGATGCTTCCCTCCCAGCTGTGGCTGGTCTGACACCCCACAGGGGAAGCCAAGCTGCCTTCTACAAGCTGGGACTGGCTACCACCCCCCCCCGCCCCATAGCCAATGAATAAGCCACCCTAAGTTGGCATCTGGATAGAAGATGGACCTGCATCTCCCCGTTTCACTAGGAGCTTCTCAAGGACGGAGCCAGCATACGTGCAACTCCCAAGTCGCCCGTGGCCTTATACGCCTTGGAACCCACAGTAAATACCTACAGAGATTACTCTTTGTCTCCAAATTAACTGGTTGCCTCACTTCCAGATGAGTTTCCTAAGGACAATTAATTTGCAGAATTTCTGCTCTGAGTCCATTTGCCAGCTGTTATCGTCATCATCTGAAAGAAAGCCAGGAGCTGGTTTTTGAGCCCAAGTCTTTTTTTTTTTTTTTTTTTTTTGCTGTGGGCCAGGGATCAAAGCTGCATCACAGCAGTGACAACACCAGATTCATAACCACTAGGCCACTATGGAACTCCAAGTCTTGAAGTTAGAGTTTTGGGCTAGTTCCTGGACCCATACAAGTGTCCTCTTCAGATAATGTGAGAAAAAGAATGTATATATGCATGTGTGACTGAGTCCCTTTGCTGTACAGTAGAAAAATAAAAAAATTTTAAAAAAGAACTAAAAAAACAAGTCTCCTCTTCAGCTTTTAATTTCAGCAAACAACCCATCCACTTCCATCAGCATGAAAGTGTTCCCTGAGCACGGATCTCCCCATGTGAGGTACTCTGGGTGACCCAAAATGTGATGCCACCATGGGTCTATCCTCAAAAGGTACTCCCCTGACCCCATCACTTTTACCAACCATAATATGCTGAGATGGGGGGGGGGGCATGCCATGTAGTTAAGATCATGGCTAGGTGAGTCAGACAGTGCAGTTCAAATCCTGATTCTGCCCCTTCCGGGCTCTGTGATCTTAGCTAAGTTACTTAATCTCTCTGTGCTTCAGTTCCTTCACCTGCAAAATGGCCCCGATAATAATATCACCTACTCTGTAGGATATGTGTGAAGTGTATGGCGCAGAGGAAGTCCCACATGCACTAGCTACCCTTCTTCATTCCTTCCTTTGGCCCCCAACAGGCAATGGCTGAGCACCCACTCTGCTCAAACGATGCTGGGCTGACCCCAGTGTGAAATGCGGGGAGGGGCAGAAGTGAATCCATCATAGATACAGACCCACGAAGCTCAGAATCAAGCTGAGGACACAGACGAAACACACGGACCAGAGAAAGAGGCCGCTCCTGTTCTTTCAGTTTAAAGAGCCAGTTTATCCCTGAGGGTATCTGGGAGGGGAGACTTTGATTCCCCTCTTTGGTGCCACCAAGTTATATTCTTAAATGGATCTGGCGCCTGCCCCTGAGGAAGGGGGACATACGCATACAATCTGGGGGAACTGGTCAACCTCATCACTCCAGCATCTGAGGCTCTGAGCATCCAGGTGGGTGCACAGGTCACGGGCAAACTCAGTTCTTCACAGATTTTGGTCCCTTTTGGAGTATCTAAAATTACAATCGCCATGGGAGCGGGGGGGGGGGGGGGGGAGGGAAGGATGAAAACCTAATGGTTATGAACAGAGCGCATGAGCCTGCATTGTTTATTGGCATGAATAATTCATAAATATGGGGTAGACAGTTCTGTGTAGTTTCTAGAAAACCCAAGAAAACAGTGCTTCCTAGACCTGACACTCTATGATCCAGCTCAAACGTTCAGCAAGAAATGCCCCCTCCGTTCTGATCGCACTGGGTATCAGATGAGAATCTTTCGTGCCTTGTGTCCCCTGCTGCATCCGACAGTTATTGATGGCCACGTTATAGTTACAACTGCATCCTCTGTTCATGCCTGGCAAGGGTTTTGCACATGGCCTTCTCTCTTAAAACCCTCCACGCTTGCGTCATCAGATTTGATTGACAAGTAAAATTTATTTTTGCTCCAACTGAATATGATCCTGAGGGGTTTTTTTGCTGTTGCTGCTCATCACTTTTTATTTACTTATTTATTTCGTCTTTTTGTCTTTTCTAGGGCCGCTCCTGCAGTATATGGAGGTTCCCAGGCTAGGGGTCCAATCGGAGCTGTAGCTGCCGGCCTACGCCACAGCCACAGCAACTCAGGATCTAAACTGCATCTGCGACCTACACCGCAGCTCACGGCAACACCGGATCCTTAACCCACTGAGCAAGGCCAGGGATTGAACCCGCAACCTCATGGTTCCTAGTCAGATTCGTTGACCACTGCGCCAAGACAGGAACTCCTATTCATCACTTTTTAAAAGCTTGTTATTGGAGTTCCCGTCACGGCTCAGTGGTTACGGAATCCGACTAGGAACCGTGAGGTTGTGATCCCTGGCCTTGCTCAGTGGGTTAAGGATCCCATGTTGCCGTGAGCTGTGGTGTAGGTCGCAGGTGCAGCTCGTATCCTGAGTTGCTGTGGCTCTGGCGTAGGCTGGTGGCTACAGCTCCGATTCGACCCCTAGGCTGGGAACCTCCATATACCATGGGTGTGGCCCTAGAAAAGACAAAAAAGAAATAATAAATAAAAGCTTGTTATTGGTTTTAAGCACATTTCAAATATACAATAATTAGTATTAACTCTAGTCGTCATGTTCTACATTAAGACTCTAGAACTTATCACCTTATAATGGAAAGTTTATACACTCTGGTCAAAATCTCCCCTTTGCCCGCATCCCTCAGCCCCCTGGTAACTACCATTCTACTTTGTTACCATGAGTTCGACTTTTTTTAGATTCCGCAAGGAAGTAAGATCATGTAGTATTTCTTACTCTATGTCTGCTTTATGTGACTTAGAGTAATGGCTTCCAGATTCATCCATGTTATTGATAATGAAAAGATGGCTTTCTTTTAGATATACAGATGGCCAAGAAGCACATGGAAAAATGCTCAGCATCACTGATTATTAGAGAAATGCAAATCAAAACTACTCTGAGGTACCACCTCACATCAGTCAGAAGGGCCATCATTAATAAGTCCACAAATAACAAATGCTAGAGGGGGTGTGGAGAAAAGGGAACCCTCCTGCACTGTTGGTGGGAATGTAAATTGGTACAACCACTATGGGAAAAAGTATGGAGGTAATGCAGTAAACTAAATATAGAACTACCATATGATCCAGAAGTCCCACTCTTGGGCATATATCCGGACAAAAGTTTCCTTGTAAAAGACACATGCACCCGTATGTTCATTGCACACTATTCACAATAGCCAAGACATGGAAACAACCTATGGGAGTTCCCGTCGTGGCGCAGTGGTTAACGAATCCGACTAGGAACCATGAGGTTGTGGGTTCAGTCCCTGCCCTTGCTCAGTGGGTTAATGATCCGGCGTTGCCGTGAGCTGTGGTGTAGGTTGCAGATGTGGCTCGGATCTTGTGTTGCTGTGGCTCTGGCGTAGGCTAGTGGCTACAACTCCGATTTGACCCCTAGCCTGGGAACCTCCATATGCCGCGGGAGTGGCCCAAGAAATAGCAAAAAAGACCAAAAAAAAAAAAAGAAAAAAAAGAAAAGAAACAACCTATGTCCATCGACAGATGAATGGATTAAAAAGATGTGGTATATCTACACAATGGAATACTACTCAGCCATAAAAAGAATGACATAATGCCATTTGCAGCAACATGGGTGAACTAGAGACTCTCGTACTACGTGAAGAAAGTCAGAGAGAGAAAGACAAATACCATATGATATCACTTATATCTGGAATCTAATATATGGCATAAATGAACCTTTCCACAGAAAAGAAACTCATGGACTTAGAAAACAGGCTTGTGGTTGCCAAGGGGGAGAGGGAGGGAGTGGGATAGACTGAGAATCTGGGGTTAATAAAGCAAAATATTGCATTTGGAATGGAGAAGCAATGAGATCCCGGGCACTCTATAGCACTGGGAACTGTATCTACCCACTTGTGATGCAGCAAGATGGAGGATAATGTGAGAAAAAGAATATATATGTGTGTGTGTATGTGACTGGGTCACTTTGCTGTACAGGAGAAAACTGACAGAACACGGTAAACCAACTGTAATAGCAAAAATAAAAATCATTAAAAAGTGATTGCCTTCTTTTTATGGCCTATTAATCCTCCATTGTACGTACATACCGTGTTTTCTTTATTCATCTGTTGACAGACACTTAGGTTGTTTCCATATCTTGGTTATTGTGTATAATGCAGCAATGAACATGAGAGTGAAGATATCTCTTCAAGATAGTGATTTGATTTGATTTTGGTCTTTTTAGGGCCGCACTCACAGCACATGGAAGTTCCCAGGCTAGGGGTTATATTGGAGCTGTAGCCACCAGCCTATGCCACAGCAACATGGGATCCAAGCCGAGTCTGTGACCTACACCACAGCTCATGGCAACGCCCGATCCTTAACCCAGTGAGCGAGGCCAGGGATCAAAACCGCATCCTCATAGATGCTAGTCGGGTTCGTTACCACCTAACCACGATGGGAACTCCATGAGATAGCAATTTTATTTCCTTTGGCTATATACCCAGACGTGGGACTGCTGGTTCTTATGGCCCCTCTATTTTAATTTTTTGAGAAACCTCCATACTCTTCCATAGTGGTTGTACCAATTTACACTCTCACCAGCAGGGCACAAGGGTTTCTATTAATATAATTCTGGTTTTGGAGGGACCTCTGGATACAGTGTTCAGAGGGGCGAGTCATGCCACATGGTGTTTAGTGAGGAACAACTTGCTGGCAGCAAGAAGTCAGAGGCATAGCGTAAGATCCAACCAGCCCCCAAGCTACGTCCTGACTTCAGGGGAATGCACGAGCTCTGGAGCTCCTTCTATAGAGGTGAGATGGTCACGGAAGTACACACTCTGCTTAAGCACTGATGAGCAAAGGAGTCTGACCACTGGGCTGGTATCCACTGACTCTCAGATGCTGTCATCCTGGGAGGTAATGGTTCACCAGCCCCTTAAATATTTTAACATTAAAGATTATTCAAAAGCACAAATAAAAGATAAAAAAAATAACCCGCTGGTCCAGCACATAGGAAATGTCCACGGAGTTCCTGATAAATGCAAAAGTAACTGCTCCCTTCCACATGACATAAAATAGTTCATTTTCTCCCTGTTTTGTCCCAAACCAACTGGAATCATGAAAATAAAATATATGCCCAGGTGAAGCCAAGATCCTAAGCCTATGTCTGAAAACTAGAACCAGTTCCTCAAAAGCACCTGGGACACAATTCTTCCACAAGTGCTGTGTCACGGGAGCCCCAAGGTCTCTGCATGAGCTGGCTCAGATTCACATAAGCTGAACATCCTAAACCGTAGCTGCTCAAAGTGGAAACCAAGAACTGGAACGAGATCAGAGCAACTAAAATAAAGCTGAAACCACAATGCAATAGGAAACAGTGACTATTTCCTTAACATAAATCTATACACATCCCCAGCAATTCAAAAGCCAGCATCCAGTCTCTGACTTTTGAAGAAACACTACAGACTTAATTGCTAAAATCAGGAAAAAGCCATTGTCACCACAACTATTCACTGTATGCTCGCTGTCTCCTCTATTCTAAACACTGTATTGCAGGCATTAACCAACGTGATTAGACAAGCAATTAGAGGCATAAGATTGGAGAGGAAGAAACAAAATAACACTAATCTCTCCTTGAAGATGACGTGATTACGTATCTGGAAAACCCCCAAAGAATTCATGAGAAAACCTATTACAAATAAATTACTGGCACCAAAATAGACACATAGATCAATGGAACAGAATAGACAGCCCTGCAATGAACTCACATTTATAAGGGCGAATTAATCTATGAAAAAAGAGGCAAGAATATACAGTAGGGAAAAGAGAGCCTCTTCAATAAGTGGCATTAGGAGGAGTTCCTGTCATGGCTCAGTGGTTAATGAATCCAACTAGGAACCATGAGGTTGTGGGTTCGATCCCTGGCCTCGCTCAGTGGGTTAAGGATCCGGCATTGCTGTGGGCTGTGGTGTAGCTTGCAGACGCAGCTCGGATCCCGCGTGGCTGTGGCTGTGGTGTAGGCCGGTGGCTACAGCTCCGATTGGACCCCTAGCCTGGGAACCTCCATATGCCGCAGGAAGTGGCCCTAGAAAAGGCAAAAGAGACCCCCCCCCAAAAAAAAGAAAAAAAAGTGGCATTAAGAAAACTGAATAGCTACATGCCAAAAAATCATACTGGACCACTTATTCACATTATGAACAAAAATAAATTCAAAATGGATTAAAGACTTAAATGTAAGGCCAGAAACCATAAAACTTCTAGAAGAAAACTCAGTAAGCCCTTTGACATTGATCTCAGTAAATTTTTTTTGGACACGTCTCTTCAGGCAAGCTAATCAAAAGCAAAAATAAACAAATGAGACTACATCAAATTAAAAGGTTTTGCACAGTGAAGGAAACCATCAACAAACCAAAAATGCCACCTACTGAATAAGAGAAGATATTTGCAAATGATACATCTGATAAGGAATTGATATAAAAAATATAGAAAGAACCCACACAGTTCAATATTGAAAAACCCCAAACCACGCAATTAAAAATGGGCAAAAGATCTGAATGACGTTTTTCCAAAGAAGACATATTGATAGCCAACAGACACATGAAAAGATGCTCAACCCCACTAATCATCAGGGAGAGGCAAAACAAAATCACAACGGGATATCATCTCACACTTGTCAGAATGGTTATTATCAAAAAGGCAACAAATTAACAATTGCTGGCAAAAATGTGGAGAAAAGGGAATGCGTGTGCACTGTTGGTGGGAGTGCGAATTGGTGTGGCCACTATGTAAAACAGCACGGGAATGCCTCAAAAAATAAAAAAAGAGCATTGCCACATGATCCAGCAATTCCACTCCTAGGTATTTACCCAAAGAAAACAAAAGTACAAAAAAAATGCAAAAATGAAAAGATACATACACCTCTATGTTCACTGCAGCATTATTTACAATAGCCAAGATATAGATGCAACTTAAATGCCCATCCATAAATGAATGGATAAAGAAGATGTAGTATATATATATACAATGGAATGTTACTGAGTCCTTAAAAAAAAATACAACAAAATCTTGCCATTTATGATAACATGGATGGACCGAGAAGGTATTAGGCTAAGTGAAGTAAGTCAGACAAATATGCATGATTTCACTTATATGTGGATTCTAAAAAACAAAACAAATGAACAAATATAACAAAATAGAAATGGAATTACAGATACAGAGAGCAAACAGGTGGCTGGTAGAGAAGAGAGGGGTAAGAGAAGGAAAGAAATAAGTGAGGGAGGTTAAGAGGTATACACTTCCAGCTGCAAAAGACACGAGGTACAGGTATGAAGTGTACACTGTGGGTAATATAGTCAGTAACTATATACCATCTTTGTGTGGTGACAGATGGCATCTAGAGTTATCATGGTGATCATTTTAATATGTACAGAAACATCGAAGCACTATTTTGGCTTATAGGAACTAATATACTGTTGTAGATCAATTATACTTCAGAAAAAAAACCTTATAGAAAAAGATATCAGATTTTTTTTTACAGAGGCAGGGATTGGGGGAGGGGGGAGTGAGAATTCGACAAAAGCAGTCAAAAGATACAAATTTGTTGTTCCTGTTGTGACTCAGTGGGAATGAACCCAACTAGCATCCATGAGGATATGGGTTTGATCCTTGGCCTCGCTCAGTGGGTTAAGGATCCAGTACTGCCGTGAGCTGTGGTGTAGGTCACAGACGTGGCCAGAATCCCATGTTGCTGTGGCTGTGGTGTAGGCCGGCAGCTATAGCCTGGGAACTTCCATATACCGTAGGTGTGGCCCTAAAAGGAAAACAACAACAACAACAAAAAGATACAAACTTCCAGTTGCAAGATAAGTAAGTACTAGGGTTATAATGTACAACATGAGAATATAATTGACACTGCTGTATGTTATATATGAAAGTTATTAAGAGAATAAATCCTAAGAGTTCTCATCACAGGGAAAAATGGTTTTCTATTTCTTTAATTTTGTATCTGTATGAGAAGATGGATGTTTACTAAACTTAGTGACACTATGTATGTAAAATCATTAAACTGTATGGCCTATACTTACACAGTGCTGTATATCAACTATACCTGGATAAAACTGGAAGAAAAAAAAATTTAAAGAAAAAGAAAAACCTATCACAAACAATAAGAAAATTTAGTAAACTCGTGGAATGTAAAATTAACATATAGAACTTATTAGACTTCCCATATAGAAGAAAAAACAATATATGAGTAGAACCTATTCATAATGACAAAATAATTAAATACATTAGAATTTTTACATATTTTAAGATTATATCAAAAGGAAAAGTAAAGCAATTTCTCAAAAGAGAAAGCAAACTAAAACAACTGTATTTCAGATTTGGCTTCACTACAGAGAGAATTTTTTTCAATTTACATTAAAACACAAAAGTTTCATTCTAAATTCCATCTGAGACAGATCCTAAAGACAAAAACAAACAAACAAAAAACCCAGAGAAAACACTAGTGAAGGTCACAAGGAATCAAGATTTTCTGCGTTAGAAAAAGGAAATACAGATACAAAATTTTAAAGTGAAACCAAAGCCCTGATATCTAACTTAAATAAAAATATTACTATGAGTTCAGGATTTACTTTCCTCTTTCAAGATAATGCATGTCCCAGTTTTACCTCTGTAAAGGCTTCAATATAATCAAACTTAGTCGTAATGAGCACCACAAGCATTCAAACTGTGGTCTCTAAATAGCGTTTCTAACTGTAAGGAATCAGCTCCAGGGAAGGAAGTGTCAAAGTCGGCCTGGGACTTCTCATCAGGCCTGAATGCAGGTACCCTCCCAGCAATGTCAAGTGACAAAGGAACAAATGTGAAGAAATATCCAGTGTTCAGATGTGGGGCAATTTATTCTTCTGGAAATTGATACGAATGAAATTGCTAAGGCAACAATCAGTTATTGCTTAAAGGAACACAACAAGCAATTACTCTGCCTTTTCTATACAGACTGTCTTGTAAGGTAACCAAACATTTGAGGAGACAGAGTTCTTAGTGAGGAATCACAGCTAATACACTAAGAAGGAACGATAGGATTAGAACATACCATGTTACCACCTCTAGTGACATAATAGATCTAGGTAATGATCATTGATGGCTACGAAAATCCTTAGAGGTAAGACGGATCACTAGATGTAAGATTCAGCTGATGGATGAATCAGACTGACACTCTTGATCTTAATTAACAAACATCAGCGAAGTGGGACAACCAGGTATGAGATGCCTTCTGCTCTGAGGCAACAGGAAGCAGGTGAGATGACCTAAAAGCGTTCTTTCCACAAAGACTAGAATACAAATCTAATCAAGCCCACAGATACACATGTAAGGACCCCAGAGCATCGAGAAACATGTAAAACGTTTAATGCAAGAGAGGAAGCCCAAACCAGACCGTGAGAAGTCTACAGAAAAATGACACCATTTTGGTAACAAACGAATGGCATGGAAAGAAAAGGAGGGCAGTCTCATGGATTAAAAGGGACTTAAGGAGTTCCCGTCGTGGCTCAGTGGTTAACAAATCTGACTAGGAACCATGAGGTTGCGGGTTTGATCCCCGGCCTTGCTCAGTGGGTTAAGGATCCAGCATTGCCGTGAGCTGTGGTGTAGGTCGAAGATGCAGCTCGGATCTGGTGTTGCTGTGGTTCTGGTATAGGCCGGTGGCTACAGCTCCGATTAGACCCCTAGCCTGGGAACCTCCATATACTGCAGGAGTGGCCCTAGAAAAGGCAAAAAGATGAAAGGGAAAAAAAAAGGGACTTAAAGGAACTCTCAACCAATTGCGATATGTGAACCTTATTTGGATCCTGATCTGAATAAACCACATAACTGAGGCAACAGGGAAATGAGGACATGGAGAAGACATTGAAGAATTACTCTTAATTCTGTTGAGAGTGACCACAGTATCTTAGTTGTATTAAATAAAAGGCATCTTTTTGTTTTGTTTTGTTTTTTCTAAGCCCGCACTCGAGGCATATGGAGGTTCCCAGGCTAGGGGTCGAACTGGAGCCGCAGCCGCTGGCCACAGCCACAGCCACAGCCACAGCCACAGCCACGTGGGATGCGAGCCGAGTTTGTACAGATGTTGTCACTTCCCATATTTGCTGTGGCCTGGGCATGGTTGGCAAACAGAGCACACACTGCCTCTCTAGCATGCCAGGGATGTGAGGGGCCAGGGGCGCTATCTTTGGTTTCGGGTGCTCAGCATTCTGCCATGAACTCTGGAGTGGGTTCTGGTCCTCTGCCTCCTCCACCCCGGCTGGAGTTGGGCCACACTGGAGCTTCACCGTCTGGGGACAACGAAAGGTACTCAGATACAGACGCAGAATGCTGCCTGCCTCCTGGACCCCACCCTGGCTGCCATCTGACATCCGTGGCACAGCTGAGCCTGCCATGCCCTCTAGTTTCTGGGCCCCTCCGCCAGGACCAGCCACTCAGTGAGTGGACCCCCAGCCCCTGTCCCCCCACCCTGCTCCACTGAACCTGCTCCGGAAAAAAACAAACTGGAACATCAAAAATACCCCACCTTCCCAATCAACCCCCGGGCCTTGGTCAAAGTCCCTTGTCCCCAGCCCCAAGAGAAATTGCCAGAACCAGTTAACAACAGGACAGAGGAATCTCCGGTACCCCCAGCCCTCCCTGGCGGATCCCCCTCCCCACCCCACCTCCAAAGGAAGCCCCCAAATCACGGCGCCACAGCCCAGGCCTGGCTTTCCCTGCAGGACAATAAGCATCTTCCACCTTCTGCCCACAGCTGGTCCTGCTCCTGCCAGCTTCTTAAGAATGCGCGCTCAAGGTACGCAGGCTGGCACCCAGACCCCAGCCAGAGCAGATCAGCTCCACCTTCAGACCTGGGGGCTGTCCCTTTCATGGGCGGAAGTTAGCATCTGCTTCTTCACTGCTGGGCATCCTGGCAGAGGTTACAAAGGTAGCTTCAGCCACACACACACACACACACACACACACACACACAAACACATACTCCCCCTTCCTTCTGCTTCCAAGACATCTCAGCCATCTCTCAGGCTTTCTGTTTTTAAAAGTCCCCTGTTAAAATTTAGAATACTCCAGAGAGCAATTAAGCTTTGGCAGCTAATAGCTTAATTACCAGCTAATACCGTATCTTTTCATCGCCCTCGCCAGGTGGGGAGCCATGGGGTAGGGAGCTGATTCATGGGCTGGAGTCAGACTGTGGAAGGATCTGAGATCAGGGAGTTTAGCAGGAGGCCCTGGACAGCCCGTGGTGGGACTGGGGCCAGGTCATTCATTTCGTGTGCATGTCCACTCAGGGCTGGATCCTTAACCAGGGCTGAAAATTATGTGCTAAAATCAAAGATGCAACCAGGGAAAGAAGCCCACCCAGCCATTCCCCAGTTCACAATTGGGGAGGCTGAAACTCAGAGAGGTGAATCCACTTCCAAAGCTCACACAGCTTCTCTCTCCGGCCAGAGGCCATCCTGATGCAAGACCTGGGGCTCTTACGATGGGTGGTGGAAGGAGGCTCTCACTACACCCAAACCCTACTGCTATCACCCTTGTCCCAGCATAGGAGCACAGAACTTTCCAGAGATAAGATAGAAATGTCCAGTGTAAACTGCCCACACATGGACCAGGGGACATGTGCTCTGTGCCCTCAGCCTTCTAGGGTGTCAAGTCCAAAGCTTTCACAAGCATCTCTTTCCATTTTTGTGACATGCCTGGAGGACTGAAACCCAGTTGGCATTTAATTTCCTTTCCCTATGGCGGTCCTCTTGCCTGAAAATTTACATCCTGAATTCCATGTGTGCCATAAACTGAGCTGTCTTCCCCCAAATTCATATACTGCACCTCTAGCCCCCGACCCCATACACAGGGCTTTTAAAGAAGCAATCAAGGAGGTCCTGACGTGGCTCAGCAGTTAACGAACTCGACTAGCATCCATGAGGACACGGGTTCGATCCCTGGCCTCGCTCAGTGGGTTAAGGATCAAGTGTTGCCGTGAGCTGTGGTGTAGGTCGAAGACATGGCTTGGATCCCACGTTGCTGTGGCTGTGGTGTAGGCTGATTCAACCGTTAGCCTGGGAACCTCCATATACCGCAGATGTAGCCCTAAAAAGGAAAGAGAGAAAGAAAAGAAGGAAGGAAGAAGCAATCAAGGTAAAATGAGGTTGGGAGGGTAAGGACATAATCTGAAAGCACCATGGCTTTAAAAGGATAGGAAATTGGAGTCCTTGTGGTGGTGCAGTGGTAACGAACCCCACTAGTATCCATGAGGATTCGGGTTTGATCTCTGGCCTCGCTCAGTGGGTTAAGGATTTGGCGCTGCTGTAGCTGTGGCAGCTGTAGCTCGAGTCAACCCCTAACCTGGGAACTTCCATATGCCACAGGTGTGGCTCTAAAAAGACCAAAAAAAAAAAAAAAAGGGACAGGAAGTAATCTCTCTCTCCCTGTCTCTCCCTATCCCTCTCTCCCTCTTTCTCCCCTCTGTCTCTCTCTCTGTCTCTTTCTGCTGTGTGAAGACACAGTGAGCAGGTGGATATCTCCAAGCCAGGAAGAGAGCCCTCACCAGAACCTGACTGTGCTGACACCCTGATCTCAGACTTTCAGCCTCTACAACTATGAGAAAATAAACGTCGTTTCACCTACCCAGGCAATGGTACCTTGTTATGCAGCCTAAGCTGACTAATACAAGGTCAGCATCCTTCTCTCTGCTAGGGCACTAGTCTAATTCATACTAGAGTGTGATCCACGGCTGATGCATTAGAATTCTTTCCTTCTTTTTATAAAACAAGGCAACTCCAATGCCTGCAGTGACTGGGCAGCAATGGAAAGAGGCAAAGCAGCCCGGCGTCAAGCAAGGGGGTGACCGTGGGGAATAGCTCACCCTGTCCAATGGGGGAACCCCAGCTCATCCCCAGCTGACTGCTGCTGTGAGGGAATCTGGCCCAGCATAGCCAGCTGGAATGTTTAAAGAGAAGCTGGAAACCCAGCCAGTTAAAATAATAAATCAGCTGATTTTTAAGTGCCGGCAATTCCTTCAAAACGCTTTGCGAGAAAACAACAAAATTAAAACACATGACAGCAACGCAAAACCAAACTGCGAGAATGGCAAATGTCTTTGTGGGCTGGCTCTGGCCCGGGAGCCACCAGTTCACAGTCCATTTTATTTTATTTATATTTTTTTATTTTATGGCTGCCCTGCAGCCTATGGAAGCTCCCGGGCCAGGGACTGAATCCGAGCCACAGCTGCAATCTATGCAGCTGTAGCAATGACAGATCCTTAACCCACTGGACTGGTCTGGGGATCCAATCCTCACCTCCACTTTGACCTGAACCACTGCGGTCGTAGTCTTAACCCATTGCGCCATGGTGGGAACTCCCAGAGTCTCATTTCAGGAGAACCTCCTGGGACAGTTCTGGAAGCCAGAGCAGTGTCTAGGAGGGTGGGACCCCAGGCAGTGGGAAGAGGCCTATCAGAGCAGGTGTGGCTGCGGGGCACAGATCAGGCCGCTTGGGTCTCACCATGGGGACCTGATGGGAGGTGCGATCAAGCTCTCACCCGTGGCTTCCTTCAGCCGTGGTCACCCAGATGCCTGTCTTGGAGGTACTCCCCAGGGCCCGGGACCCTCCATCTAGAAGCAGCTCAGAAACAGACTCAATTCGCTCTCCCAGAAACTGACCGTGGATGCCTACACAGGCCCCTTCACCCCACCCTTGATACCTTCCCCTCCTGGACCATCACACCCAGCGCAGCCCCGTGCTGGGTGGGGTGAGGCTGGAGTAGGAGGCAGAGCCGTGCAGGGCAGTAGTAAGAAGCCATGGGAGCCGAGGCCAGGGCCTTGGCCCAGGGTGTGTGTGGCCAACACAGGCTTCATGTGCCGGCTTAGCTGCTGGAGGGGACTCAGCCTCTTGGAGGAGGCCTGCAGCTCAAGCTGGAGACCCAGGAGCCATGCTCCCTAAGGACAGGCACAGATGTGCAGGCTGGGATCTGGCAGCTGGTGTCTGGGAAGTACCAGTGCAGTTGGGTGCCCTCCGCCCCCCTTTCCAGGGAGGACCCGGATGAGGCCTCCCTGCCCTGGGATCAGCAAGGCCCCCAGCTCAGTGAACTCCGGATGGCAGAGGGCTGCGGTCACCAGCACACCGAAAACGTCCTGCAACCCGCCTCAGCCTCTCCAACCCAAAGGAGTCCAAGATTAAACAGCAGGCAGGAAAGTCAGGGCCAGAACGACCGCTAGTGTGTATGGATGAGCCCGTGTCAGGGCAGAGGCAGTAGATGGGGACCTAAACTAAAAGTGACAGGGAAAGCAGTCACAGGCCCGTGGCGGGGGCTCCGCCAGCCCCTCTGTGAGCCGCCAGCCTCCCCTGCCAGCGCTGGTTCCACTGTGTGTTTGAATGTATTCATTATATTTTAATATGATTATGTTCAATCCAGTAAACTGAAACAGATTTGTCCAGATGTATAATTAGTTTCTAAATGCTTGTTATTCTTGGTGGTGGTGCTGGCAGAGGCTTTGAGAACGGAGAGGAGCCCGTTAGCGCTTCATGTCCATTAGTCACGGCTGTGGGAGCCTCATCAATGGGTCTCGGGTCACCCTGGCTGCCCGGGGACACGGGGACCTTAGGCTCCATCACAGTGATCACCAGGTCTCCAAGTTCTTCCCGAAGCCCCCTTTCCCTGTCTGCTCTTCACACCCCCATCTTTGGTAGGACTCTCCCCATGCCCCATCTCCACCAGGGCACCCTGGAGGATGGCAGTCCCCACATTCTCAGGGTGTCCCTGACACTTGGCACGATAGCTATACATTCACCCTGTTGATCCCCAGCACAGTGGGTTGAGGATCCAGGGTTGCTGCAACTTCGGCCTACATTGAAATTGCAGCTCAGATCTGATCCCTGGCCTGGGAACACCATATGCCGTGGGGCATCAAAAAAAAAAAAGAAGAAAAAAAAAATACTTCCACTAGGCAGCACCTCCAGGCTTCCTCTCCTCTGCATGCATGTGGATGGAGGCCAGCCTAGTATCTCCAGCGGGTTCTTGAAACACAAGCCTGGCCACGAGGCAGCAATAATATGCAGGGCTTTTGTGTTTTTCAAGTGTGAAGACATCCTAGCTCAAGTGGATCGGCCATCCTGAATCATGAAAACAAATATGCATCACCCTTCTCAATGCCGCTGGTGCGGGCTGAGCGTTTCCCATCACCATGTCCCATCTGGCGCGTGGCAGACATCATGTCACTCAATATCTCCTCTAATCCTCGAAGCCACCCCGTGAAGCGGGAGGCGTTCCTCTTCCCACGGACGGATGAGAAACGGGGATGAGGAAGGGTCCAGAATGTGGCTGCTGAGGGATGCTCAGACTTGATGCCAGGCTTGTCTGCACACAGAGTCCAAAGCCACGGCCCCTCTCAGCCTAGGATGCTATCTGTTGGGTTTAGGAAAGAAGTTCCAATCATACAAACTGGTTGTCTTCCTCCTTCCTGGGGCCCTTAGAGGGAGCCAAAGACATGGAGGAGCCAAGCTGAGAGGGAAAAAAAATGCCCCAGACTGCAGGCGAGCAGCTTCTCTGTTGGGCCGTGTTGGCAGCCCCACTGAGGCTGGGAAACCAGGAAGGATTTTGTGCCGTTGCCTTCGAGAAATGGAAAATGACATGGCGGGATACGAGGTCCAGACTTCAGCCCACTTACCCTTGGACTGAATGGAAGAGCCTCCTGGGTGGAGGGAGCAGAAGCGGGTGCGGGCCTGGCCCAGCCCAGTCTGATGAGGCTGTTGGTCCATCTAAGAATCGCCAGTTCTCTGCTTGAGAAAATGTGAGCCCAAACTTTCCAGAGAGACAGACAGGTAGGGCTGATCTCTGCTGTTCCCCACTAGGAATTGCTTCTCTCAACCTCACCTAGGTCTTTGTTCTGGGGATGCGACCAGCTCTGGTTGGCACTGAACCCCCGGTGTCTGCTGCTCATCCATACCTCCCCACTGCGAAGGGCCCATCACCCACAGTGAGCGAGGCCTGGCATAGGTCACCACTCTTGACCAAGCTTCCCACCTCCCCATGGACCACAGAAGACTGCTTCCACTCCTGCCTGTCCTTCGAAGAGTCAGAGTGATTTTGAGGAAAATATAAAACAGATCATATCATGTCTTACTTAAAAATCTCCATGATTCCCAGAATTCCCATTGTGGCGAAGTGGAAACAAATCCGACTAGTGTCCATGAGGACGCAGGTTCTATCCCTGGCCTCACTCAGTGGGTCAGGGATCCGGCATTGCCATGAGCTGTGGTATAGGTCACAGATATGGTTTGGATCTGGCATTGCTGTGGCTATGGCGTAGGTTGGCAGCTGTAGCTCGATTAAACCCCTAGCCTGGGACCCTTCATATGCTGCGGGTAGGGCCCTTAAAAAAAAAAAAAAAAGAAAAAAAAAAGGCAAAAAATAAATAAATAATAAAAAAAATAAAATCCTCCAATCATAAGTAGAATAAAATGCCAACGCAACGCCTTGCCATGCGCTGCAAGGTGCTATGTGATCAAGCCTCTGACCACCTGCTCGCTCATTCCCTTTGCCTAATTCCTGCCTCTCACTCTTGCCTGGGTAGTCATATAGCCCACGCTCCCTGTGGAGGGCTCATGCCCCAATCTGTGAACGTCTGGCTTCTCCTTATCATTCAGGACTTAGCTCAATGTCACCTCCTAAGAGGCGATCTCCCCGGCCACTCAGGTGAAGTGTCCCTTCTACATACACACTCCAGACATGCTCTGTCCCATTTCTTTCCATCACCGCCTTTATCACTCTCTGAAATGAGCTTATCTATTTACTTGCTAAACTGGGGAGTTCTACTTGTAATAATTGCAGAGCAGCTCCTATAAGACTAACCCTCCTATGAATAACAATCATAAATTCTGGGGGCCATCTAAAAGACAACGTTCAAAGGGCACCGAGAGTGGTCCAAACCAGGAAGAGGCTGGAGCAGAATGGATGTTGGGAGGAGGGAAAGTGAGTTCCCATCTTTACAGTTTTCACCTGTAGGCAGCCCCACCCCCACCCCACATCCGTGCCTTGTGAGGCTGGACACTGAAGTCTTACTGCTGAGGAATCAGAAAACAGAGTTCAGGGAATCAGCAGCATCGAGAAAGTATGAGAGATGTACCAGAAAGGAGAGAGTCACAGTCAGGAGACCCAAATATCCTGAGTAACTCTGCCAAACTTCTGGTCGACCCCAGAACTACACACCCAGGGCAGACTCAGGCAGCCCGGCTAAGCCTCAGAGAACTGAATGGATCTTTCAGCTGCTGTGCAGCCAAGTTAACTTCCTGACAAAACAAACAAACCACAAGCCGACGCTCTTCGGACACATGTGACAGTACCCAGGGCCTCTGTCGCATGTCGTTCACAAAGTCCAGAATTCAATTCAAAATTACTCCACGTACAAACAGGCAAAGGTGACCCACGCTCATTAGAAAAGACCACTGAAGGTCACCAAGTTCAAGTTGATTCAGTTATTAGAATGAGCTCAAAGACAGAAAAGAACATCTTTGCCCAATTTTTATTGTCTTTTCCCACTAGACTGTGAGCTCTGTAAGTGCAGGGGCCTTATTGGTCTGTTTCTTGCTCTAACCGAGCACCCACAACAGCAAATGGCACATAGAAAGCACCCTACATTATGAACGTGAAAAGCTGGATGGTATTTCTTCCTCCTTATTTTATGTCTTTATAACTTGAGGCCTCTCTTAGATGAACTGAACACGACAGAGAACAGAATGGTCATTATTCTCTTTTGAACAGAGGGCATGGTTTTATGGTCGTGAATTAGTAGTGGCTGTTATAGACAAGTGGCTTTGATCTCTAATTACTGCCAGAAAGCAAGCATGTAGATCAGCCACTCTGAAACCCAATGTCATCATTTTTCAGAAAACATTCTTCATCATTTAACTGCCTTGAGTCAAAAGTATGGATATAAAATTAGCTCATTCCAGGACCTACATGTTTAATTTGTGGCCAGTTTATTTCAGAGGAAATGACGATGTCTCGAGTTAAATATAATGATTTTTTTAATGGGGAGGTTAATCACTGAGGCAGATGTTTACATTTTTTTCTGGATTAAAAGGGGTTTTTTTTTTTTTTTTTTTTGGTCATAGTCAGAGTTGGGGGCGTTGTTAAACCCTTGGTCTGGACTCTCCATGGGATCTGAATTCTCCTTGAGTTTCTCAGCCCCCGCTGTAGGCAGGGCGATGTTCAAAACGGGTACGACCCGTGGGGCACCGGCACTGACCAATCAAAATGGACGCTGATTAGCGTCAACCAATCAGAAGAGAGGTCAGTTCTAAAGGGCCGGGCTGGCCTTAGAGGCATCCTGAGCAGCGTTCTGTTCAGGAAGGTGTCCTGGTCACCTCCTAAGAGGATTTCAGTGCCACCTCCAGCTCCACCAACTGTTAAAGCATATGGGATTATACCCAACCAGCAGCCCAGGGCAGCTGCCCTCCAACTATTTGTCAAGGAGAATTACCTCGAAATTCACTGCCCAGTGCTCATGCCGTTGGGAGAATAAGGCTCACTGAATTAATTTGAGCGATTTTCCTAGACCATGATTTTCAAGCTGTTGTTACCAGTGAGGGACCTCTTTCTTCAAGTAAATGTTATGAGGAACCCCAATATTTAAAAAAATGACAAAACTGAGGGTTTAGGGTAGATAAACCCTCAGCATCCTTTCATCTTTCGCCGTCCTCCCAACACCCACACCCACCCACACACCCACACACACCCACACACACCCTAAACACTGCAGGAGCCTCTGATGCCACACCTTGAAATCATCATGGAGAAAGGCTTGAAGGGAAGGCAGCTTATCACACATCATCTCAATTCTGATTAAGATTGAGTCAGAGCTTCAGAGAATGTTTGGGGAGCAGCTCCATCTCCCTAACCATCCCCCCTACCTTGAGGAATGTTCCAAGAGGCAGCCCTATCAAACTCCCCGCCATATGGACAGTAAGGCCGTTTGGGACACGGCGTGTTACATTACACCGTGTCCTCTCTCTGAGGACCCGTGGAGAATATTTCTCTCTGCCTCCAGTAACAGGAATAGCTGTGCCTTTTCTGAGCAGCTGGTTTGTTTTTATGGCATAGACGCCGGGTCTTTAATAAGGGACTGCTTCCTTCTGTTTTGGCTGAGAGGAAGCTTGGGGCTGCCCCAGTGTTCCACCTCTAGCAAATGCACAGGATCTGATGTCATGAATTTTGTGTCCTAACCTCATTCCTGGCTCCACTCTTGCTTTCCCTGTCTTGTTTTCCCTTTGTCTTATTTTTTTCTTGGTCCATTTTTTTTTTTTTCATTTAATTATGTCTTGCGGTTGGATATGCATCTCTGCAAATCGCCTTGCATTCTTTCTGGAACAAGGTAGAGAAGATATAAGTGGATTCTAACCGAGGGGTTTCTGCAGTGCATTCTGCTTCTCTTAAGTTGGCCACTTTATGACTGACTTCAGCAGGCACCAGCTCACACACCAACAATTTCACTGTCTTTCAAAACCAGGAAATCGCTCTGCCTGGCCAAAGAGACGATGCTGATGAACTAACTAGATTTCACTTTATTACATATTCATGTAATCTTGTTATCGTCTGTGTGCACGGCACAACCATGCCAAGAGGAGGTGGGAAAGGAATAAACCCATCACTCTGTCGGAATCCAAACATTTGTTATGCTCTCTATGTGTCCCATGGACTATCCTTATGCTTTGATGGAGCAGAAGAAAGGAAAGGGAGGGTTTGGACTGTCTTACATTCCTGCAGGTATAATTTCATTTTCCTCCACATCAGTGCCTAGAAGGGAGAAAGCCATCTGTTCCATCCAGGAGTCTTTAAAATATAGGTCAACCCTTCCAGCAACTTCCCATTCAAGTGGCTAGTCTTAGTGACCCAGGGTCAGAAAAAATGCACCAACCAGTGTCCCAACAGGAGCAGTCAATCCGTAAGACAGCAGGAACTTAGACACTGGGTCTCCCTACCTCTTAGTGTGATGGTGAAGCTGAGGCTTAGGCTATGCTATATACACAGGGACTAAAAAGAAAGGCTGGAGGAAAAACTCTCCCAGAGGGACTGTTAAAACAAGGAGATCTTTCATCCAGGCCCTGGGTTTTTCAGTTCACCATGGACCACACAGATCACGGTGAGGCTGGGAGCCCCCAGGCTCAGGGCTCAGTTCCCCCAGGACTCCAGGATGGTGCCTGTGGTTCCTGGGATGTTATGGGTGGAAATCCACAGGGTACCAGTGGGTTGATGAGACCCTGAGGACAACTGCCCAGGGCACACTGGCAGGGATGCAGGAAAACTCTCAGCCTTGGCATTTGGGAAACATTCTGAACTTTCCTTTCCCACTTTTTCTCAGGGGGAGGTGTCTCTGGGTTCAGTGAATTTACTGTCTAGCTAGTCTAGAGGTGGCAGTAAGAACCCTGGGCTAAAAACCCAATGAGGCTGCCGCCATTGGCGCAAAAGCACCTCGTTGGGGGTTGAAGCCAGAGTCATTGGGGGTTGGAGCCAGGAACCTGGGAGTTCCTGCTGTGGTTCAGTGGGTTAAGAACCTGACTAGTATCCACGAGGATGTGGGTTCAATCCCTGGCCTTGCTCAGTGGGTTAAGGAGCTAGCATTGCTGCAAGCTATGGTGTAGGTCGCAGCCGTGGCTCAGATCCCACATTGCTGTGGCTGTGGTGTAGGCTGGCAGCTGCAGTTCCAATTCAACCGCTAGCCTGGGAACCTCCACATGCTGCAGGTATGGCCTTAAAAAAAAAAAAAAAAAAAAGACAGTAACCTGGCACTTGGTTCAAAATGCACCTGGGGGTCAGGGGCCCCGCTCCATCCTAAGAGCACCTCTCTTTGCAACAGAGGCCCCGTTATCCTCTTTCTCCCCACAGAGCTGAGGAGCAGAGAAAACACCCTCACCTCATGTCTGAAGAATGGTTGGGGGACCGAAAGCCCAGGGAGCAGCTCCCTGCTGATGGAACCATCGGGAAAGAGCCTTTGCTGAGCAGAGAAAAGTTGGCACCTCCATTTGGTTCTCAAAAGGCAGAGTGGAAGATAAGCCGGAGGATATGGCAGCAGAGAATGCCACAGAAGCCAGCAGGCAGCCACCTTCCAAGCTCGAACATTCGGTCCCAGCATTAGACACGGGGAGAACCCAGGCCTCCAGAATATAAACACGGTTGAGATTTAAGGCTTGTGTATCCTCCCTGGCACCTCCCTGATGGCTGATGGACCAGGCTGCTCTCCCAGGAGACAGACCTGCAGCCCCGGAGAACCCCAGCAGCACCAGGGAGGAGCACCAGCCCTCAGTGAGAGGCCCGCCGTGCTCCCTGTGAATTCATAGAATTTGCCGCCCCACTGGGACTCTCTGGAGAATTCCAGGAGCCAGCTCGCAGCCTCTCTTTGACAGAGTCACTTTTCATCTCCTTTGGCTTTGGGCTCCAGCGAACGCACACGGCGAAGATCGGTTAATAACTATGCACGTTTTCTAATAAATTTTAACAATTTAAGAGTCTGGTACAGCTTTATTATAGTTTTTATTTCGCCACACTAATTCAGTGGGTAATAACCTGCCAGAGACACACCAGTCACTTGACATATGCTCTGAGAGCCAAGATAATGGAATATGTGGAGGGCAAACCTGGGGTCACACCCAGCGAGTCGTGCTGCCTTCCCCTGAGGACCCGGGAAGAGAAGCAGCCCCCAGAATAGATGGCAGTAGACCGTGATCAGAGAGCCCCACCTGGGTCCAAGCTGGCGGGTTTCCCTGTGACTCCGTCCCCCAGGGAAGGGTGGGGGGGATGTAACAGCCAGGACGGGGCTGTGTTGAAGGATGGCCTGACTCCGCCAGGATTAGTCTCGGAGCACACAGCCTTTGGTGGCTCGAGGGTGGATGGCTCAGCTTCTGCGGCCTGGCAGCTGGCCACCCCCTCATTCAGGCCTGACCCCGAGGGACGTGCGACCAGCCCAAAGGAAAACCTCTGAGGAGCCAGGTCCAGCTCCACCCCCCCCTGCCCACCTCCCCCACCTCCATGGCCCAGAGGACCTCCCCAGGGGTCATCTCAAAAGTGTGGCCCCCAGACCCTCAGCCTCTGCCTCACCTGGGAAGCTGTTAAACATACAAATTCTCTCGGCCCCAATTCGGTCCTGCTGAGTCTGACATTCCAGGTGGAACCCAGGGAATCTGTGTCTTAATAATTTTGTGTCTCAATAGTTTCTCCAGGTTAATTTTTTTTTTTTTTTGTCCTTTTAGGGCTGCATCTATGGCATATGGAAGTTCCTGGGCTAGGGGACAAATCGGAGCTGCAGCTACTGGCCACAGTCACAGCCACAGCAATGCCAGATCCGAGCCGCATCTGCAACCTACTCCACAGCTCACGGCAACGTTGGATCCTTAACCCATGGAGCAAGGCCAGGGATAGAACCTGCATCCTCATGGATCCTAGTCGGGTTCTTAACCCACTGAGCCATAGCGGGAACTCCCTTCTCCAGGTGATTTTGATGCACACTGGAATTGGAGAAATTTTCCAGTTTGAAAGACCAAGAAGGGGCATTCTGGAAATGCCCGCTGAAGCTCTGCGATCAAGCAGTCCAGGGGCCTGGGGGTGAACTCTGTTGTCTCTACCGTGCCGGGAAAACCTGGGGCTTAGTCTCCTCATTGGGAATGTAAGGACACAGGCTGGACCCTCGCTAAGGCCCATGCAGCCCTGACATCCTGGGACAGGTGGCGGAAAGGGAGCCCAGGAGGCACCCCACAGTGCCCCTCTCTTTAGGGACAGGCCCCAGTGGACACATCCTAGACCCCCCACAGGGGCATGCGGCCACTAAAGTCATCTTAACCTCAAAACAAACGAGAAGCAAGTTAGGTTGAGTGTGAGTGTGTGAGTTAGTGAGTGAGTGTGTGTGTGTGTGTGTGTGTGTGTGTGTGTGTGTGTGTGTGTGTAGGAGAACTGAGCCAGGCCCCTGCTTCTTTCATTTTCTTTTCTCTCCCTCTATCTCTTTCCTCTATCTCTTGACCATCTACTGCCCCAGGAACATGATTAAGTCTCTCCCATTCTATCGACAAGGAAACAAAACCCTTCCTGCTACTCTCTCTGCCTGCCTCCCTCTCTTCCGTCCCATGAGAATGGACCTCCTTGGAAGAGTGGTCTCCACTCAGAGGCATCGATTCGTAGCTCTGGCCCCTTCCTTGATGCGCCCCCCCCCCCCCGATCTGGCTTCTGCCTCCCCCGCTCCAGGAAACTGTGCTGGGCGCCTCCTACCTTCGAAATCAGAGGGTCACTCCTAAGCCTCGTTCTCTATGGCATCCTACCCTCTCCGGTTCTGCTTTCTGATGCTTGTTGGACCTCACGGCCCCTTCCAGGAGATAGAATTCAAAGCCTCTGGCCTAGACAAGCATCCCCAGACCCTTACCACTGCCCCTCCCATCTCACTGTCATGCCCTCCCCCCCCACTTCCCTCCCGGTCCCCTGCTAGGATGGGTATGTGGCCCACTCCTCACCTGGACCCTACAGGGGCTATATATGCCCCCAACCCACCTTCAAGTGTATCTAAAGCCCCCTCTTTCCGCAACCAAGCAGCGGGTCAGCAGGTGTATTGCAAGGCGTCTCCTCTCCCTGGGCTATAAAAACAGATGGGACCATGCGCCCGGGGTCGCTCGCCCTGATTATCAGGAAGTCGTCCTGCTGCAACGTCTCTTATCTCAATAAACTCTTCTTTCTCTTCCCCTCGCCACGCCAGAAAATCTTCTAGCCCGCATGCACAGACCACAACAAGGCTAAATAACTACCACTCTTTGACTCTGTACCTCCTTGGTTAAAATTCTTATATTTGATGTTTCATCGCTTATGCACATAGAGGCCATACCATCCAAAACAGGCTATGGAAATAGACAAGGTATAGTCTACCCAGGTTTTCGGTGTCCCTTGAGAGAAACTCCGGAAGAAAACACTGTTTTAGAACTAAATGCCAGAAACATTTTGTTTTCCTTGAGGAATGAGCATATCATCTCAGGGACAATGAAACTCAAGAAGCAATTCCCAGTTTGAAACAGGCAAATGGATAAGGTCAGCCCTGTGGAGGGGGGGACATGGGATGTGAATAATGTCCAGTTCTTGATCTGGGTGCTGGTTAGAGAGTGTGTTCAGTTTGTAAAAACATCCAGAGCCATATAATTATTAACAATTGAGAACTTTGGAATTGTTTGTTTGCTTGTTTGTTTGTTGTCTTTTTAGGGCATCCAGGGCATATGGAGGTTCCCAGGCTAGGGGTCGAATGGAAGCTACAGCTGCCAGCCTACAACTCAGGATCCAAGCCGCTTCTACACCACAGCTCATGGCAACTCCCGGATCCTTAACCCACTGAGTGAGGCCAGGGATCGAACCTGCATCCTCATGGATGCTAGTCAGATTTATTTCTGCTGAGCCACCACTGGAACTCCGAGAACTTTGGAGATGATGTATACTGTACTTTAGCAAATATTTTAAGGAATTCCCATTTTCCCATTTCTAACCAGAAATTCTCATCAGATTGGTGGCTCAATTACTTATTGGTGCATTTTATTTTTTCTAATCTTATTCTCCTAAGTTGTATTTTCCTGGGCACAAAAATTTGCTCCTTAGTTTATGATTTATATATTTCATACTTCATTGTATATCCACAAACCACTATGCTATCCAAAATGCTTTATGGAAGTAGACAAGATAGAAATAAACAGATATTCTTTCAAGTGGATAAAGTCTAATTTTTTTGTTTCTGTATCCTTCATGCCTGACATACAGTATTTATTCAATTAATTGAAAGAAAAAAGGAAAAGAAAAGAGAAAAATAGGGCCAAAGCAAATGGAAATCTCAGGAGACAGGAAAGGGTTCTTTTTATAGTTTTCTCTGGTTCACTGTGGTGTTATTTACAATAGCCAAGGCATGAAAGCCCAACCGAAATGTCAACAGATAAAAAGGTAAAGAAGATGTGGTATATTTACTCAGAAGTGTGGAATATTACTCAGCCATAAAAAAGAATGAAATAATGCCACTTGCAGCAACATGGTTGGACCTAGAGATGATCATAGTAACTGAAGTAAGTCAAAGACAGATATCAACTGATATAGCTTATCTGTGGAATCTAGAAAAAATGATACAAATGAACTTATTTACAAAATAGAAATATACCCGCAGACATAGAGAACAAACTTGTGGTTACCAAAGGGGAAGGGGGGGAGGGATAAATTAGGAGTTTGGGATTAACAGATTCACACTACTACATATAAAATAGATAACCAACAAGGACCTACTGTATAGCACAGGGAACTATATTTGATCTTTTATAACTCAGTATTTTAGATATGTATACATATATGTATGTATATATACATGCATAGATAATTGAATCACTTTGCTGTAACCTGAAACGAACACGACATTGTCAATCGACTACACTTTAAAAATGAGACAGAGCTCGAAAAAAGGAAAAAAGAAAAAAGGTTCTTTTTAAGATGAAAGAGACCCGAGCACGTCTCTAAGCATGTTGGAAAGAAGCCAAGAGAAAAGGACAATTTGAAAACGGGAAAGGGTGATCTATGAATCTGGCTCCCAGGAAAAGAGAAAAGATAGACTAAAGGAAGGAAATAAACTGTCTTAACAGGAGAGACACCTCTGCTTCCATCTCCTCTCTTTAACCTGTAAATAGCCTCAGAATTCAGCCCTTAGTCCTCTCCATCCATAATCCGTCTCCTGATGATCTCATCTGATAGAGCTTTAAATACCATCTGGACTCATGGCTCTCAAGGCTGTATCCAGCCCAGATCTCTCCTGTGAACTCAGGGCAGCCCACTCAACATCTCCGCCGGGATGCTCAACAGACGTCTTGAAGTTAGCAGGAGAAATACCAACTCCTGATCTTCTCCCAAACCTGCTCCACCCACAGTTGTCCCCATCGGAGGCCAAAGAAGCTTGAGTCAGCCTTGACTCATCTCTTCATTTCACACAACTACCCATTCCATCAGCAAATCTCATCGCCTCCATCCTTAAAAAAAAAAAAAGTCCTGAAGTCTAGCGCTTTGCACATGTCGACTGTTACCCCCGTCCAGCCACCAGCCCTTCTCGCCGGGACTTTGTCATCACCTCCCAGCTGGTCTTCCTGCTCCCCCCTCCCCCCACAATGGTTTCCCAACACAATAGTTTGAAGACTTTTTTATTTTTTTATTGTATTATTATTATTATTTTTGCTTTTTAGGGCCGAGTCTGCGGCATATGGAAGTTCCCAAGCTAGGGGCTGAATTGGAGCTGTAGCTACCGGCCTTGCCGGCCCAAGCCACAGCCACAGCAATGTGGTATCTGAACTGTGTCTGCGACCGACGCCACAGCTCATGGCAATGCCAGATCCTTAACCCACTGAGGGAGGCCAGGGATCGAACCCGCATCCTCATGGATACTAGTCGGGCTCGTAACCCATGGAGCCACAATGGGAGCTCCTGAAGAATCTTTTTTAAATGTCTCTGTTCTGCTCAGAACCCAGCGCAAGTTTCCAGCTCACTCAAAGCAAAAGCCCAAATTCTGACGACACCCCCAAGAGCATCATTCCGATGCTATCTTCCCCCTGTGTCCTGGAGGACACCTGGACCCATCTCTGCCCCTGCACTCGCACCTCCTTCTCTGCTCTGTTTCTCGCCGTAACATGCTATTTACAATCTACCTTCTGTTGTTTGTTTTTTTGCTTTCCCCGCTGGATGCAAGTTTCCCTACATGGGGCTTTCTGTCTGATTTGTTCGTGGCTACAGCCTCAGTGCCTCGAATGCAGCCCAGTATTGGTGCTCAATATATACTGGTTAGATTCCATTTTCCCAAGTGGTTTCTTATCTCCCTTCGAATAAAGTCCCCTCTTTGGGGGCTCCCATGGCCTTTCGGTTTTTTGCATTTTGCTTTTGGAGTTTTGTGGGAGTTTTTTTGTTTGTTTGTTTGTTTGTTTTTTGTTTTTTTTTTCCGCTTTTTAGGGCTGCACCCATGGCACATGGAGGTTCCCAAGCTAGGGGTCCAATCGGAGCTGTAGCCGCCAGCCTATGCCACAGCCACAGCAATGCGGGATCCAAGCTGCGTCTGCAACGTCACCACAGCTCACGGCAACACCAGATCCTTCACCCACTCAGTGAGGCCAGGGATCCAACCCACAACTTCGTGGTTACTAGTCAGATTTGTTTCCGCTGTACCATAATAGGAACTCCACCCATGGCCTTCTGGGATCTGGCCACTGCCCCCATCTCTCACCACCTGCCCCCCTATCCCTGGAACACAGCCAAGTGGAGGCAGCCCCCTACCCCCCAAGTGTCTCTCCCACCTCTGGCCTTTGCCTGTGTCACCTCCTCTGCCAAGGATGCTCTTTCCAAAGCTGCCTCTTTGGGAGCCACATAAACAAACGACCTAATCCCGAGTTGGGGCAGGCTGTGGTCCCAGGACTCCCGCCTCTCCTCGGCTGCCCCATCTGCATGGATGCACTTTGCTCATGTCTCTGTCTGTCCCTCATTTGAAAGCAGAGGTGCTGTCATTCTGGGGTTGATTCCCCTGAGTGAATGTTCGGTGCTGGTGGTATTATTATCAATATTATTACTATTATCTTTGATATTTATTAAATCAATGACTCTCCCCTGTAGGGGTTGTCTACATACACATTAACATAGTGATTAACTGATCTATTTTTTTTTTTTTTTTTTTTGCCGCCTCGCAGCATATGGAAGTTCCCGGGCCAGGAATCAGCTCCGAGCCACTGTTGCGACCTATGCTGCAGCCATGGCAATGCTGGATCCTTAGCCCACTGTGCCAGGCTGGGGATCAAACCCGTAGCCCAGGGCTCCAGAGATGCTGCCGATCCTGTTGTACCACAGCGGGAACTCCCTGGTTGATCTACTAATTGACTTATCCTTACCCAGCAGAGTGACAGAGGGGTTTTCCCTTTCTGGAACCCCTTTTCGTCTTCCAAGCACGACAAAGAGGGGGTGGCCCACGATGAGGGAGGGCAGAGGCGACCTCGACACTCAGCAAGCAGGATGGTTTCCAGGAGATGCCTGAGGTCCACAGGCTCCTGCTGCAGGTTCTAGAGCGGGAGTTGTTTTTTTGGGGGGTTTTTTTGGTTTGTTTTTTTAAGCTGCAATTTAGTTTTCCCCACCAAAGGACATGTTTTAGTGCCAATTTATTACAATCACAGGGCTCTTTGATGTGTCAGGCTCAGCTGCATCTTGTAAGTAAACTGCGTGAGCAGGGGTTTGGTTTAGTCATTAAATATCACCTGTGTTGAAGGTGACGCGTCCACAGCCCATCACGGATCCATTCGGTAAACTTTTATGTCATTTCAGCGCTACGCCAGGCCCCATGCCGGCCATCAGGAGGGGTGTGATGACACGAACGAGGTCGCCCCTGCCCTTCGAGAAGGCTCGGGTCAGTGGTCAGTGAAGGAGACACTGGAGTTATTCAAACAGTTTCACGCTTGGGGATACGGTTCACTTAACTGCAGGCAGCTGCCTTTTCTGGAAGGAACGCTTTCTTTGGTACCTGCTGTGTTCCCAGGCTTTAGCTAAATAATTCCAATTAGTCCTGCCAATGCTACCGTATCACAGACGACGAAGCCGAGGCGCACTGAGATTAGGTAACCGGTGCAGGCCACGTGCTGGCGAGCGGCGGGGCCGAGATCCCAACAAAGGCCTGTCCTTCCCCGAAGGCCCCGTCCTTTCCACTTCACCATCCTGGTGGTGGGTGAGCCTGCCCAGGCCATTAAATGCATACCCGTGGACCACAGGACTCTCCAACGGTGCCAGGTCTAAACACACTCCATCGGGATCTATTTATAGTTCCTTGAAAGCCAGCAACCAGCCAACAAATTTTAAGACACGCACACACACATCATTAAGTTGAAAAGAAAAACTGACTCAGAGGAACAGTCTTATCTACCTATTGTGAATAGGCCCTGGTCACCTTAGTGACACAGTTACTCCCATCACAGGTAGTGACATGCATCCCTGGCCTGCGGGGGGGAATCTGGGGACACGCAGGTTCTTCTGGCTCCCTCTAGAAAGTGGAGGAAGAAGGGGTTCCTATTGACTCTCGAGCAATAGGGCCTGGAGAGGCAGAGGGCCCAGGACCCCTAGGTCTCAAGGGGGTGGAGAGGGAGGGGCAGGAAGAGGGGCGCATCGCTCGCTGTGTGGCCATCGCCTGGGTTGGATCCTCTGTCTCTGAGCCGCGGTGGCCCCACCCAGCGCCCTGATGCCAGGTGAGAACCTAACCCTCAATGATGCCACTCACAGACCAGCCAAAAGCAGAGCCGAGAAGAGGGTACCGAACCCACAGAGCCCGCCCCTCTCCATCCTGTGCCTGCTTCCTGTGTGGCTTTCGGTTGGCAGGAGATCGCTCTCCCTGGATGTCGCCCTCGGAAGGGCCAAATTACTATCTGAGTCCACGGACGGGCACAGCGATTGGAATTCCATCAAGTGCTTCGTGGGTAGGCTTTGCACAGCCTCCCCTAACCTGAGTGGCTGAGAGTTTCATTTTGTTGAGAAGGGCAACCTGGGGCAGCCCCGGTCTCTGGGAGGCAGAGATGCTGGCTTCCACGCCACTCGCCCAGAGAAAGTTCCCCTCCTTTGCTGAGGGATGAGAAAGGACTGAGCCACACGCTCCGCAACGACTGTTGGTGTAAACACTCGGGACTCCGCAGGCAATGACGTTGGGGGGTAAGTCCCCACTCCCGGGAGCTGGGCTTTGGCTCAGATCCCTCTCCAGACGGAAAGCCATGTTAGCCACCCAGAGCGTTTTAAAGCCCCTGGAAACCTCAGGAACAGCGCTTCGCCTTCTGAGCTACTTTCCCAGGGCGGAGGGGGTGGCGGGTGTTGGAAGCCCTCGGACGCCTCCTCTCAACACGCATGGACCCAACATTTTTGGGCTCCCGGGGACTGTCACTTAGGACGATGAAAATGGCTCCTCTCTGCCAGGGCCTGGCTTCTGGGGACATCTGTGAAGCGGTGTCACAAGCCGATTAGGAGGAAACCTTTCCTTCGGGTGCGACTCGAGAAGAGCATTTCACCCAGAAGGAAACTGTGGGGCTGAAAACAAATCAATGAAGGATTTGCAGATAGATGTTCTTTGGGCCGGAGTACAATTTACCAAATGCCGTGTAAAAGAAGAGAAACCGCCTCCCTCAGCTCTGCCAGGCTCCAGCAGATTCCTGAAGAAAAACAACTCTTTGCCCACAGAACCTTAGGCTCAGCTCGGAAGTGAGTTTCCTCAAAAGGCACGGGGGGGGGGGGGGGAACGGTTAGGAATTCCTGAAACCCTACAGCAAGCATCTGAATCCAGCAGCCTTCAGAGTCGAGGGGAGGGGAGGTGCCGGCCCGGTGCTCCGGCCGGGACAATTTACAGACAGAAAGTTCTATGGAATGAGTTTTCCAATAACAGACCTGGGGGAACGGCCACACAGCCATGGTGATGGACCGAGTGGCGGGTCACTGATTTAAGAAGCAAGTCCGGTCAGGGTTATTATGCCTTTCTCGGGCTAACCTGAGGGAGGGGACCCCGGCCAGGAGGAAATGGTTTTGCAGGAGCACAAGCTTGAGCAAATATGTTTCCTGGCTCCTCCAAGCCACTTGGGCAGCTAGGTGAAGCCAGGGCCAAAACAAACACGTTGGGGGCTCCCTCCAGACCCCCCCACCCCCGGCGCCCGAGCCCTCCCCTTCCTCCGAAACCCATGAAAACTTGATTTGTCTCAGTGAAACACAAGCTGGGAAATTGGAGAGGAGGCAGAGGGGGAGCGGGAAGGAAAGGGGGACCAGGCAGCGTCCATGCAGTCAGTTGTGTTATTGATTTAGCGCCAACCAGCCCCAGAGTGCCATCGACAAGGATCATACCTCCTGCTGCTCTCAGGGGAAATTCTCCAAGATCCATGGCTGGGAGTTAAGGAGAGTCTCTAAGCCATCAGGAAGGAGCAGAGCCACTGCAGCTCCTCAGAATGATGGACCAGGGCGAGCTTTAATTAACAGGGTCTGATGCCTCTTCTTTTTTGGTAACTGAGCAGATTTAAAGGGCTAGAGTCCCAATTTGGAGGGTGCTGGTGCTGCTCCGGCTGCTGCCTTTGCTGCTGCTCTGGCCACTGCTCCGGCTGCTGGAAGGCTTTCTGCAGACGTCTCTCTTCAGCAAGGACGTGGCGCGGTGAAGGTGGAAAAGGGCAGCCAGTTGCCCCGGGGGTCTTGGGCTCCATGGTGTGAATCAGAGCTGCGGGGCCGGGGGTCCAGGCGCTGCCCGTCCCAGTGAGTGCAATGTCTTGCTCGAGGTCACCCAGACCTGGGGCTCCTGCTGTGCAGGTGGCCTCAGAACACCCTCCCCAGGTGTGGGGCTGCATGGATGGTGCCCAGGAAAAGTGGGCGGCATGGGCTCAGCTGTGTGCTTCCCTCCTGAGAAGACAGCTTGGTGACAGCCACCCTGTACACTGCACATGCACACCTGCCTGTGGACACACACATCTGTCCACGTATACGTGCATGCTTATCAGTGTACACACGTCTGTCCATGTACCCACATGCCCGCCCGTGGACGCACACATATATGTCCGTGTACCCACATGCCTGCCTGTTTTCACACATATCTGTCCATATGCCCACATGCCCACCCATGGACACACACATCTGTTCATGTATATGTGCATGCTTATCAGTGTACACACGTCTGTCCATGTACCCACACATCTGCCCACATATATACATATACCAGTCCATGCACACACATATATGTGCATGTACACACATGCCTGCCCGTGGACACACACGTCTGTCCATGTCCCTGTGCATGCTCACCAGTGTATGTACGTATCTGTCCATGTACACACATGCCTACTCATACACACACGTATGCCTGCCCATGTGCACACACATCTGTGCATGAACACACACAGGTCCATGTACATACATGACTGCTCTTGTACACACACACCTGTCCATGTACACAACGTGTGTCTGTGTACACACACACGTACCCGTGCACACGTACATGCTTACCCAGGTACACACATACATGCCTGTGTACACACACACATCTGTCTATGTATACAGATGCCCGCCCATGTGTACATACACACACACACACCTGCCCAGGGACAAACGCATGCCTATCTTCCATGCATCCAGATACAGAGGCCTGCAGTCAGCCAGGCGACCTGTCCATACACCTGTATTTTATAAGTAGACCAACAAAGGCGAGAACTGTGATACGGCGTGGCCAGAAGGGAGCCTGGGGTAAGGGAGTGGAGGGGGTCCCTGCCTCTCTGGCTGCCTTTCCGGGCACAGGGCTCTGCATGAGGGAGAGTTGCAATTCAAGGCCATGACCCCCAGAGATGCCAAACCTGTCCCCCACCTCTGCCCACCGCCTCGTGCTGTCTACTTGTGAAGCCTCGCTTGGGTCAGACCTCACTGTCTCATCCTCGCACTAGCCTATCCTGGGCTTGGCATCCTTACAAGAGCTGATTTTCTCTGCGACACTTCAGCCAATATAGTAGCACCTTGTGCAATATTTTTAATACCCTTGTCCCCTAGTAAGCACTCAAAAGAAATCCAGCCAGGCGGGGCTCAGCAGACTCAGAGCCCAGGCTTGCAGGAGTGCTGAGGGGACGGGAGGCGGGGGAGCTGAGCTGTGGGCTGGGGGTGCACCATGGACCCTGCCTGGCTCTGCTACCAGTACATGTGTCACCCTCTCCCTATGTCCAGCCTGGGTTTTCTCATTTGTAAGATGACAGCGTTGAAATGAGCCAGCAGCTCCCTTAACCCCAAGGGGAAGCAAAGACGGAGCCATGTGAACTCTCAGAAAGCAGGTTCCATTATCCAAACACCGGGCTGGACCGAAACTTCCCGGCTGACAGGGATGGCACACTGCAGAGGGCATCCGCTAAGAACACTCTAGGGCAACGCGGTGTGGGATTATCCGCAAGGGCCTCCACGTCAGTGAGGGGCGGGGTAGGGAGGACACTCTCCCTGTTCTCAGCCTCTCCTCCGAGCCGCGGATCCTGCACGCAGCCAGCTCCGCCTGGCAAAGGTCACAAAGAGAGCACCTGAGATTCCAGCTGCGGCACAGGTAAAATCACTGGCAGCTACGGGCTCTGCCCACCTTTCCTGCAAATCTCTCTCGATGCCCACTCTTCCCCTGCCTGGCACCCTACTCTCACCCTCGGATGTCAGCACCCTCAAACCCAAGGGCATTAAAAATATTTTTTTTGCCTTTTTTTAGGGCGGCACCTGCGGCATATGGAGGTTCCCAGGCTAGGGGTTACATTGGAGCTTCAGCTATCGGCCTACACCACAGCCACAGCAACTCAAGATCCAAGCCACATCTGTGACCTACACCACAGCTCATGGCAATGCTGGATCCTTAACCCACCGAGTGAGGCCAGGAATTGAACCCACGTCCTCATGGATCCTAGTCGGGTTCGTTTCCACTGTGCCACAACGGGAACTCCGCCCACGGGCCTTGAAACCCTTCCCTGCAAAGAACCTGCTATGCAGACATCAGTTCTATGTAACTTCCCGTCTCCATCCTCTGGGGACACTTGCATATGGCATCTTCTCTCGCCTTGAAAGAGAGTGAGGGCAACAGGGAGATGGCCACTGGAGGGGGGGGGGTGAGGAGAGAGATGTGTGCCAGGCAAGAAAGAGTCCCCCAGACTCCCAGCCCCAGAGCCCTCGGGCACCTCGAGGCATCTCTGAGGAAGGGAGACTCTGGGGAGCTGGCACTGCAGAGACACGCCCCAGAAAAGCCACATGATAAGGAAGCATCTGGAGAGGACCAGGGAATTCAAGCTCTCTTGCTACAGCCCACCCCCCAGATCCTTGCAGTGTCTTTCCCAGTTTTCATGAATAAAATCAGGCCTCACATTTTGAAGACTGGTGACAGGGCTCCCCTGAAGCGGGGGTGGGGGAACAGTGGCCTGGATCTCCCTGGCTTGGGGACCCCTGCAGGGCTCCCCTCATGGGACCGCAGCTACCACCGCGATGGCCTCGTGGCCCTCGGTGTCCCATGATGCCCCAGCTCACGTCTTTCCTCAGATCAAAGAGCTCTGAGAGTGACAGGAAGCTAGACCCCCGGGCAGAGATGGTGGCTTCCTCAGCTCTGCCCCAGGCGCCTGCGGGCCCTTGGGAGGGGCGGTCATCCGAGGTGCCCACCACCACTGGAACGTGCCCTCATGATGATCTTGACCCCTCCAAGTCCAAACTGAAGAGACCATGACCTAGAAAGAAGGGCGGTTCCTCCCCACTGGCCTGAGGTCCGCTCCGTGTACCCCTTTGGCCCAAAGGATGGCCTGCCTCTTCCCCAGTGGCAGGAGCTTAGCTTTATCTGACTTCCGAGAGATGAGCTTATCGGAGTACAGCCCAGGAGGCCTCCCTCTGTGGAAGGTGGGAGCAAAGCCGCAGAGTCTCGAAATTGGCCTGTTCCAGAATCTGCTTGTGAATCGGGTTATTTACCCAGGCTGCTGAGCACCCGCTCTGCCACGCTGGGCCTGGGCTCTCCAGACCACTCCTCTCAGGCACCCCTGCCCGCTGGCTTCTGGTCGGTTCAGGAGGACAGGGTGGCGGTGGAGTGCACAGGAGGGAGAGGGCACGGAAGGATGGCTCCCGCCTCCTGGCTTCCTTAGCCGGCACCAATAATCAGCTTCAGGGCACCCCTTCCGTGATCCAGCACCAGCTCTGCCCACCTTGCAGAGTTGCCAGCAGCAGCTGGGCCGGGTCCCCCTGCAGCCTGACCACCAGCCACCCCCGGCTCCCTCCCCTGCAGCAGTCCTGCTGGCTTGGTGCCTCCACCAGGGCCCAGGTGAGACCACCTCTTCTCTCGTGTCCCCCAGCGCTAGCGATGGGAGCTGTTCTCGCAGTGATTAATTCTTGGATTATTTCAGCTTTCCAGTTCCTGTGTAGCGAATCCTCTGTGTTCAATACCATCTGTTGGAAATATCTAGTGTGGTTTTGTTTTCCTGAGTGGACAGGAATTTTCTTTGGAGATCCCAAACGGGAGTGTTCTGAACAAGTCAGAATCTGAACGTTCTGGCCCCTGTCCCACGCTTTGGAAATAAACGTTAGCATGTGCAGGTTAAAAGAAATTCTGAGAGGGAAGGGACTGTTTTAAGATCATTCCTCACGTGGGAGCCCCCTGGTACATCCTTGTGGGTCACATTTGTCATTTATTACACCAAATCTGCAGATATCAAGAAGAAAAAAATACCCCCCGTCTGATTTTAGATCTACTGAGTTCAAAACAAAATGTTCTTAAGACACAACTTAGGAAGCCGACCTCACAACTGAACCGAACGCCAGCCGCCAGGGGAAGGACTCTGGGGAACTTACACATGATGTAAGTTCAGCTACGATAGCTGCGGTGAGTAAACCTTAGTATGTTTCACCAATAGTTTGGAACCTGGACAGTGTGGGCTGTTAGGGAACTGGAGAGCCTTAATTCATCCTTCATTTCATCCCTTTGGGGGTCTGATCTGAGAACAGAGAGCAAGACAAACCTGTTCCAGGGATAAGAACGCAAGGAGAGGGGGCAAAATGTGTGTGTGCTGCTTATGACCTCATCTTTTTTTTTTTTTTCCCTCTTTTTTAGGGCCGTGCCCGCAGCCTGTGGAAGTTCCCAGGCTAGGGGTCCAATCGGAGCTGCAGCTGCCAGTCTACACCGCAGCCATAGCAATGCGGATCCAAGCTGCACCTGTGACCTACACCACAGCTCACAGCAATGCCGGATCCTTAACCCACTGAGCGCGGCCAGGGATCAAACCCGCATCCTCATGGATCCTAGTTGGGTTCTTAACCTGTCGAGCCACAAGTGGAACCCCCATGATATCATCTTGACCTCTGCCCAGTCTTCCAGGCCGCCACATCCAGCGTGGTTGGCGTGCGCTACCCTAGAGACAGGGCCCTAGGCAGCCCCTCCTCTCCGCTCCCACTGCCACTGGCTTCGCTCAAACCCTTTTCTCGCACGGCTGGTCACCTAAGGGCACTTTCTAAAGGAATCTGCCTCCCTCCCTCCCCTCACAAACAGTGCCTGGTGTCCTGCTGGGCACCACAGTGGCAGACAGAGGAGAAGCAGACCAGCCTTTGGGGAGCTCAGGAGCACGAGAAAGACAAGAATCAAAGGACTGCGAAGGCGACCGGGACGGAGAGCAAGAAACACACAGGGCAACCGACCGACTAGGAGTCGGAAAGACTCCCGAAGGGCGGATGGGTAAGCGGTGTCCATGACGCGATGGGGCGGGCATTGCTCCCCGCAGACAGAACAGGCTCTAAGGCACGAGGCAAGGTCGATGCCGACACGGACCAAGTGCAGAGATGGGTTCATGGTCAGAGGGAAAGATAAGCAGGGGGCCCCCATGAGGCCTGCGGGCTTCATGGTAAGGGAGAGGGGGCTATGGGGCTACGCTGGCTCATGAGGTGCCAGCTGATGTCTTTATGAACATCCTTCGTCGCTTTAAGGAATCTGTGGCAAATCCAAGTGAGCAATGAAGAGAACGTGAACAAGGTTCACACTCGGAGCACAGCTGGATCGAAGGGTCTGAAATGCAAAATCACTGGAGTTCCCTGGTGGCCTAGTGGGTTAAGGATCCAGCATTGTCACTACACAGTGCCTTGGGTCACTGCTGGGGCATGGGTTTGATTTCCGGCCTGGGAACTTCCGCATGCCACGGGCGTGGCCAAAAAATAAATAAATTCTTAAAAATTTAAAAAGTAAAATAAAATGCATAACATTTTTTGGCCATGGTGTTTGGGATATAATCAAACTCCTTGATGAGCTGCTGATTCCAACTAATTTACAGCCCCGCCCATCTCCCAGGTGTCCGCCTACTGCACATCCTTCAGAAACAACTTGCACCTTGCAGAAACCATGTGAAACCACTTGCAACTCCCAGAAGAGGTCAGCCTCACACATTGCCTTAGCACTGCTGTTCCTCCAGCCTGGAATGTCCTTCCTTGCTGCCCTAGTGCACTCCTACTTATCCATCAGGGCCCTATTCTGATGTCACCTTCTCTGGGAAACCTTCTGCCAAGGACCACCTTTCCTCCCACCTTCCGCCTGGCTGCGAGGGGTACCCACCTCCCCTGGGGCAACCAGCACACTGAACAGCCATTTTTCCTCCCACGTGACCATCTCTCCCTCTATGGCAGCAGCAACAGGGTCCTCCCCCCGCTATTCTTGGTGCCTGGCCCTGGGTGGTCCCATAACAAATTCTGGTGAAAATGAACTAGAGGATATATTTCCACACTAAGTGAGCTCAGCTCCCTGGTTTGAAATGCAAACGTTGTAAAACTCAGACCTGTAAAGTTCCCAAGCCGCTCACTGGCTAATGCAGCAGCCTGGGGGGTAGAGGGGCAGGGAGCCACCCCCAGGTGGACTTCCTGGAGGTGATGAGTGGCTCACAGCCTGATGGATGGCCTTGCTCCATCCACCTGACCTTGGGCACCAGCACAGCTGGCCGTTTTGGCTGAACCTCCAGGAGGACAGCAGCCCCGGGGGGCGCTGGCAAACGCATATGGGAGCGTCAGCATCATTTCCCTAAATCACACTGCTGTCTCTTGGCAAGGTCACTTACGGATGTTCAAAGGCCCAACTTGCTCTTCTTATCTCCTAGCCGGATGAGATGCCAAACTCAACAATTAACCCACTGGCTTCTAAGAAAACAAACCAGTCCCACAAGCCTGTGTGTGCAGACGCAAGCTGAGGGCTAAAGCAGTGAGGCAGAGCGATGTCCACAGTCCCAGTATCCTGGCTCCAAACACAGAAAACCCACCATGGAGAGGAGAGGGCTACAGTCAAGCCATGAGATTCCAGGCAAAGGGCCGCCCCGTCGGGGGCTACAAATGGCCACCAGCTAACCCTGCAACCAGGGGCTTTTCCAGCCGAGAAATGGGAGCCATTCAAGGAAGATTTTTTGGGTTTTTTTTTTTTTTTTTGGTCATTTTAGGGCCATACCCTTGGCATATGGAAGTTCCCAGGCTAGGGGTCAAACTGGAGCTGCAGTTGCTGGCCTACGCCACAGCCACAGCCACGCCAGATATGAGCCACGTCTGCAACCTACACCACAGCTCACGGCAACACCAGATCCCCAAACCCCCTGATCGAGGCCAGGGATCGAACCCGCGTCCCCATAGATACCAGTCGAGTTCCTTAACCACTGAGCCACGAAGAGAATCAACATTCAAAGAAGCTTGAGTGGAGCATGGGATGGGAACTACCAAGGTGCCCAAGGCGCCCTCTCTCCTCCCCAAGCCGAAAGACCCCCATGTGGTTCACTGTGGTCCATCTGCCCATCAGAGTCCACGCTGAGGTTTCCCTGGCCAGAGTTCTTGTTAATTTCCATGCACTGTCTTCACAACTAAAGCATACTCATTGCTGAAAGTTAGAAAGCATAGAGAGGGAATCTTCCAAATGCTGACATCCAAGGGTCACCATGATGAAAACTTATTTCCATCTGTTGCCAATGAGAGCGTGGCACAAGCTTTCTTCCCCACCTCCCGCTTCTTTATAAACCATGACTAGGTACTAAGGGTACTGGGCTCTGAGCCTCTCCTGGCAGACCCAGCCCGCTTGCACCCCACTGGCTGAGCCAGTTGGAGCCAAGGCTGGGCCACGGGGGCTCCACACCTGCTTAGTCAGGCTGTCCTTGGAGGCCAAGACTGGACCGCCTCAACTGCTTTCTCAGCTTCAAGGATTAGCATATTTTCAGAAGGTAAAAGACCATCCCCCAGCCAACTGCCATTTCTTTCAGGAACTCAGAACTCCGAGAATCCAAGGACAGCTCAGAAGGGGGGCCAAGATCACTGTGGCATTAGAGTGGAAGGTCGCTACAAGCTTAAAAGGAAAAATACGGAAGAGCCTGAGATTCCCAAATCCGAGCTGGCTGGGAATGGGACAGATCTGTCCCTTACTGAGTCTCTACATCATTGGGGGTTACAGAAAACTGCCCCCACCCCTCACTCCCCTGGGGTAGCTGTGCAGAAGGGGTGAAACATAGGGTTCCCCCTTCCACCTGGAGAAAGAGGTCGTGGGACACTGGAAATGTGATTTGACCCAAAGTACAGAAAACCAGTAATGTCACTATATATGAAAGGTATGTGTATAGCCATGAATAGAGATGCCCATCTCTTTCCCTTTATTTGCAAATAGAGTCAGGGGCACAGCTAAAGGCTACGGTAAAGCAGGACTAATATGACTTTGCAAAATAAAAAAAAAAATACCATCCCTATTTTGTATACTATCAACCCTCAGCCCACCTAGACCACAAGACCCCTCAACAGTGATAAGAAGAAGAAAAGAGTCCCTCCCTTGAATTCATATTACAACAGCGGCTAAGTAGCCACCCTGGGCACACCCCGGCCCCAAGGGCATCGCACTGCCATCCCATCCCTTATGCTAATCCCACAGATGCCTGGCTTTTTCATCTTGCCCTCGGTTTCACGCAGCCAAGATCCGGGAAGCCTTGCCACTAAATCTTCCTTAGCTTTCCCTTTTCCTTAGCTTAGCCCACCTGAGATTATTCACTGAACTTGAGCGAAGCCCACTCTAGAGTCTCCAATTGCAGCTGTTCCAGGTAATAGCCTGAGTGTCTCCAGCTTTGGGAAGCTCACCACGCAAGGCAAGTTCGCTCAATATTCCCAGCTCCCTCCCTCAGCCACAGGAGCAACAGTCAAGGCGAGGATGGCTTATGGCTCCCACATGGATTCCTAAATTCGAGTCCTTGGGATGGATGTCACCACATGGCAAAGGTGCGAAGGGTGGAAACCACCAACGTCCTGCATCCCAAACTGGGATGCATCCTGTATCTGAGACTCTCCTGGACAGAAATCAGAAGTGGTACCAAATAAGGCAATCCCAAGGCTTTTCAAGACCCTCCAGTCCCTCTTGAGGTTCCCCATCCCTGCCTGGGGTCCAAGAGGAATAGCCACAAGCACCTTAGTCCAGCTAATGCCCCAGAAGGTTATGAAACCAAATTGTCTTGGACACGGCATGGGAGAGCATCTCAGATTCCTCTCTCCCGCCTCCGGAACGTGAGAGAGAGGAGAGAAGTTGGGGGTCAGGGTGTAGATGGATGCGCCCCTGGGTAACTTTCATTTGCTCTCCGTGGCTCAACTCAGACCTCACCTCATCCAAGAAGTCTTCCTTCGGGCACAAGGTTAGACGTCCGTTCTCCATGCTCTCAAAACATCGTGTGCTTCCCTCTTAGACTCATTACACCACATTTTAAATTCCCAATGGCCTCTCTGCTCCCCAACACAGGCTAGATGGTGTGCTTTGGAGCTGAGGGGCTGTATCTCACATGGGAGACTATAGCGGCGACCTCCTCTATCCACCTCCTATACCCACCGCCTGAATGCTCCCCACCCAAAACTTGAGTTTTAAGCCCTGGCCGATGTCTTTCTGCACCAAGATTAACAGCTTTCCACTCACCTCCACCCCTAATTACTACAACCAGGGGAAATGAGAAGTGGGAATTGAAAACAGAGCTCTCCGAGGCCAAACCAATAGAAGAGGGCTTTGTAATGTCACAGTCAAGGTTGGGAAAGAGACAAACACTCTTCCAGCATAATAAAGTCAAAAATTATGCCAGCAAGAAGACATGAATCTTGTACGTAGATCATTGAAATCTGTGGGCAAGAGAATAACACTTGCAATATATAAGTGATTTGTTGTTTCAAAGAGTTTGGAATGATCAGAGAGGAATGGAAAGAAAAAGCAAGCTTCCACCCAGAGGGCAGGGTCCCCTCCCTTCTCTTGTCTGACTTCCAGGCTCCAAACCTCCCCTCGCTCTGAGCAGCAATAAAATGAATGGGGACGCTATACTGATGACGAGTTGGGACACCCCAACCAACGGAGTAGCCCCTGACCCAGGAAAGGAGGAAAAAGCAAAATAGAAAAGAATGAGGATGAGAAACAGGTCCAAGTGGGAGATCTGGTCAACCAAGAGGAGAGCCACTTGGAGGCCAATGCCCTAAAGGTCCAGGCCGGGAGACCCACACTTGGTATGATGCATGGGTTTGAATGAATTAGTTTGAGGCTGTCATGCTCACTCCTTGGCTCACTGCCCCCTTGGTTCTGTATAGGTTACATTCTATCACAGGGACCTGGACTGAAGAACAGACCGAACTGTCCTTGAGGTTGTGTGTGTCTAAGTATGCACACACATGTGAACAGGCATTTGGTTGGCAGAGTAAAAGAAGGGACTAGCTCTCCTTTCCCAGGTCAACAGCAGGCACCCCAGACACCCACAGGGTCACTGACATGAAGGTAAGAGGAACCCTGGGGGGAGGACACCCAACCACAAGAAAGTCCATGGTGTAGTGTATGACATTTATAATCTAGTAGAGGAAATGCTATGTAGGAAGTGCAGGGTGCTTTGAGGCCACAGAGAGGGTGCTTTGTCCTAAGGGCTTGGGAAGGCTTCCTGGAGAAGGCGATGTCTTCTGAGTCTGAAGATCAAGTAGAAGTTAGCTAGAAGCACGCCATGAAATAGCCCCCGCTCTAACCCCCAGAGAACAGATTCAAGCCCTTTCAAGGGTCTAAGATAAGAACATCAGCGTGAGTCACACACACGTCAGGTGTGTTAGAGCCAGTCCATTCCTTTGATGAGGCCCCCAGAGCTGGCAGACCCTCTCACTTACCTGTGTTCTTACAGGCGGTCCCAAGCCCTTTTTCCAGAACTGCGAAAGTGGTCTGGATCCTGCTAGTTGCACTAAGAAGGTAGATTTGCAGTGTCTACAGAGCCAGAAGCCCGCTCCGGGGCTGGCCCCAGCCTGGCGCCTTGGAGCCCACTGAAGGCTGCCAGACCCTGGCTGGGCCGGCTGCTCTGCCTGCAAGAGGGAGAAGGGAGCCGAGAGCTCCCTGGAGCCTGGCCAGGGCTCTCTGGCCCGCCAGGCAGGTGGAGGAGGAGCCGGGGAGAGCCTCATACCACCTCCAGAGGATCAGATTAACTCATGAGGAGCCAGGATCAGTGGGCTGACCCAAGGAGCCCACTGCAGAGCCCCACCCAGGCTGGTGGTGGGGGCGGGGGCGCACCTTCCTCCGGATTTAACTTGCTACTTAAATCTGAGCTGGACTTCCTGCCCCATCCCCAGCAGCAACACAGCCTGGGTAGAGTCTTCTGCTGTGGGGCTGGCTGTTGTCTCACTCTAATCTTTGTTTTTTTTTTTCCAGTATAATTTTATTGAGGTCAAATTCACCCAACATAAAATTAACCTTTTTAAAGAGGAAGAGTTCAGTAGCATTCAATACATCTCCCATGTTATGCAACCACAGCCTCTATCCAGTTGCAAAATAGTCTCAGGACCACAAATGGAAACCCTACACGGATTAAGCAGTTACTTCCCACTCCTTTTCACCCCTAGCCCCTGACAACCACAATAAGAGTTTCATCTTTGCGGATTTGCCTATGCTGGATATTTCATACACATGTAATCTTATAATATATGACCTTTTGTGTCTGGTCTCTTTCACTTAGCATAATATTTTCAAGGTCCACTGACATTGTTGTACGACGAATCAGTCCTTCGTTCCTTTTTTTTTTTTCTTTCTTTCTTTTTTTTTTTAGGGCCGCACCTGCAGCATATGAAGCTCCCAGGCTAGGGCTTGAGTCCGAGCTGAAGCTGCCAACCACGGCCACAGCCACATGGGATCTGAGCCTTGTCTGCGACCTACAACACGGCTCACGGCCCTGAGCTTGGCCATTCATCCCCTGAGATTGGCCTTTAACCCACTAAGTGAGACCAGGGATGGAACCCACATCCTCATGGATACTAGCTGGCTTCGTAACCCGCTGAGCCACAGTGGGAACTCCCTCTCATCTCTTTTTCTAACCAAATCATATTTCATTGTATGCAAACACTACAATTTGCTTACCCGTTCATCCACTGATGGACATTCATTTGTTTTTACCTTTTGGCAATTCCATTATCATGCGTGGAGTTGCTGGGTCATTCAGTAATCCTACGTTTATTTTTTTGAGGAATTTCCAGTGTTTTCCAAAGCAGCTGAACCATTTTATATTCCCACCAGCGATGTAGATGAGTTCCAATTCTCCACATTCTCACCAACATTTATCTTCTTTTTTCTTTTTGTCTTTTTTTTTAAGGGCTGTACTTGCAGCACATGGAGGTTCTCAGGCTAGGGGTTGAATGGGAGCTGTAGTTGCCTGCCTACACCCCAGCCACAGCCACAGCAATACCAGATCTGAGCAGCGTCTTCGACCTACACCACAGCTCACAGCAACACCGGATCATTAACCCACTGAAGACAGCCAGGGATCGAACCTGCGTCCTCATGGTTACTAGCCAGATTCATTTCCGCTGAGCCACAACGGGAACTCCTATCTTCTTTTTTTCTCAATAGTCGTCATGGTGGCTGTGAAGTGCGATGGCACTGGGGTTTTGATGTGCATTTCTTGCATGACTAATGACGTTGAGCAACTTTTCCTGGTGCTTGTTGGCCATTTGCACATCTACTTTGAAGAAATATTTATTCAAAGCCTTTGTTCACTGAGTCTGTTTCTGTTTGGTTATATTCATTCATTCTATTCTTCTAGATTCCACACATGAGATCGTATGGTATTTGTTTTTCTCTGTCTGAGTCCAGGGTTTCCTGTTCCACCATCCTGTGGCCACCTCTCCTGACCTCATTCTTTTTCGTGTGAATTTCCAGTTGTCCCAACCCATTCATTGAAGAGAGTGTTCTTTCCCCACTGAATGGTTTGACGTTCCTGCCAAAAATTCACTGGCCATGGACACATGGGTTTAGTTCTGGATCCTCGATTCTATTTCGTTGGTTCGTCTGTCTATCCTGTGCCAGTTCCACACTCTTTTGATTACTGCAGCTTTACAATAAGTTGTGAAATCTCTTTCCTTAATATTGCCTACACCCACTCAGGGGGAGGTGACCTAAATCAGTGCTCCTTTTCCTAACTGGATACCTCACAAGTAATACCGGACACTCAACTGTCCTTTGGAACTCTGGGTTCCAAAGGACAGTTCTGAAGTCAGGGGAAGAGCAGAGAGGGGGAAGAGGGAGAGCTGTGACAGGCCGTGCAGGAAGTGCTCCCTTGAGTGCTCCATAAAAGGAGGAGGCATCAGGAAGCAGAAAGAACGTGGGCATGGGTGGGGTTCAAGCCCAAATCTGAAGCTACTAGGCTTGTCGTCTTGGGCATCTTATCCTCTCTGGCCCTTGGTCTTATCATGTGGGAAATGGGCTGCTGTGAGAACTGCGTGTGTGCAAAACAAGGTGCAAAGAGCTTCTGGCCCAGAGTATCTGCTCACTAAATAGCACACAATGGAACTGGGAAACGTGGCAGATCCCGATTCCTCCAAGATCTGATAGAACTACTCTGGAAGTGGTGTGCATTGAGCATGGATCTCTTGACGGCTTTTAATCAGTCACAGGCACCCCCTGAGCCAGGCCAGGGAGTTCAAGAGACGACACTGGTCTTTACTAAGATGTCCTTACTTCCTTTGCTTGAAATGAGCTCCTTTACTGATTAATGAATTAACTAGTTAAAAGTCTTCTGGGGGATACCAGCCTGCTAAGTCCGGCTTTCTGTGAGTCCACCAATAATGTTGTCAGAAGCTTGGCGAGCAGGGAAGGCAAATACAGGCTGAGGGTCTCTTTCAGTGATCACCAACCCCTGTTCCCTCCCTGGTGGAAGGAATCCAATGTAACTAATCACCCTGCATTTCTAGTAAAGAGGCAAGACAGAGATCGTAGGGTTATCCAACTGCTTCCCAGAATTTATTCTGTGTGAAACATCCTTAAAGTTTCAGGTAAAGCCCTAAATGGAGATGGATGTACTGAACTGGACTCTCCTTTGGAGAGGGAGTGTGTTATGGGCCTGGAAACCTTCGGGGCTTCAGGGCAGCTGGCCTGAGCCAAGGACTGCGGAGAGACTGCCAACAATCAGTGGCGTTTACCCCTGAGCCTCCCTGGGAAACACAGCCACGCTGCCACTGGACACGGGCTGGATCTCTGCTGCTTCTGGAGGCTGGGTGTCTCTGCACCACCTCTGCCCGTGGGGAGCCCCTGTGGTCCCTGCCTCTGTGGGTCACTTACTTCCAAAGTGAAGTTTGTCCAAGGTGCGTGTGACCGGTAAAGGTCCCGTCACATACCTGCCTCCAGCGGGGAGGGTGGCTGGAGAAGCTTATTCCTGAGCTTTGCGTTGGGCGTGCACCCAGGTTGGGTGGTCAAGGGAGATGAATGCTAAGAAGAATGACAGGTGTTCACCACTAGGGGTTGTCTTAATGAGGTCCTATTTAATCTTGGTAAATAGAAGACTGCTCTTCTGCTTCCAATCACACTGCAGTGAAGGCATGAGAAATGGGGCAATAGAAAGATAGGACACAACAGCACTGAAGGCAGGAGAAATGGGCCAATAGAAACATGGGACACAACAGGGCCACCTTCCCCATCCCCATCAACCATGGTCATGGGAACCTTCCTACCTACAGGGTCTCCTGAGTCTGGCATTTGCTAGGCAATGTGGCCTCTGTGAGCAAATGAATGAATGAGTGGACAGAAGAGGGGGGGAGGCAGATCTCATTTGCCTCAGGCATGGTATCTGGACTGACTGAGATGAAGCCCTAGGAGCTACAGTCCTAAGCTGGGGTCTTCCCACTCTCACCTGCCTCCCAACCTACTGGCCAGATCTGAAAGTTAGAGCTTTTGCCTCTTTTCAGTTCTCCACTGGGCTGTGGGTCCCTGCAGCCTGAACACCCTTTGCTGACCCTCCCACAACAGGCTGGACCTGCAGCCTATATCCCTGGATGCTGGCCAGCTGTTGGCTCAAGTCTTGCCTTCCATGGATTTCCATCTGGCCACATGCGGGGAGGAGTGGTGCTACAGGCCTGATCTGGATATTACCTGCTGCCAGGAATCCTTCCTGTCCACCCTATCTGCTGGACCAGAGTCCATGATGGCCCCAACCAAAGCCCATGTACCGGTGCTGAGCTGAGTAGGCTCCCCTGTGCCTGGGTTTACAACCCCTCACCATCAGCCAAAGCTGCCGAGGTCCCGGGATACCCAGCTGAGTCACGATACTCCCTGCTGATCCCCGGAGTGACCTTGCCAATGGTCTCAGGTACAGGACATCTCAAGGCTAAGACTCAGACTTTGGCTCCAGGCGTTCCAATTCCATCATTCACTCTTTCATGGGGATTTTTGGCTAAAACATTGGTGACAAAGTATGACTTTCAAAAAGTGAACGTGGTTCTCATGCAGATATAGAATGAAAACACGTCTAAGATTTATTTAACTTATTAATGAGAAGGTCAGGGCAGTGGACAAAGCTGATTGAAAAAGCATTTGGGGAACTGGGTATTTATAGGTTTTTGAAAAACGAATAAAGTTGTTAGGTTAGATATAAAACTGGTGGATGTCCTGGTAGTTCAATAAGACCTCTACACTTAGATTTATCTTTCCAACCATGCAAAAATCAATTGCATCTCCACTAGGAAAAAAAACAAAACAAAACATTGAGTTTATGCGTAATTCCACAGTATCTGGGCTTTCGACCACTGATGAAATAGTGAGTCACACAAAGGAATATTCCCCTATAATTAAACAATGCTTAAGGAATGGTACAACGATGCCCCTGTGTGCTGTTGAAAGATGATCTCCTACCTTTGACTCATTTCCAAGATTTAGATCTTTTTTTTTTTTAATTTCGTGGATGGACTGTGAAGGTCTCTCGAGGACCTGGGAAAACTAGGCTCTCAGGAAAATGTCTTAAAACATGGATTTATAGAGTTTTGAACCCCACAGTGACACCTCATTGTTCCCTTTAAGGATAAAGGCCAGCCCTTAAGCAAGACACCCAGAGCCCTGCATGCCCTGAGACTTTCACCAGCCCACCTCTTGCCACTTCTGTACAGGTACCCAGCACTCTGGCCCATGAAGACCCCTGCACACAATGGCCCCTTCCATCCTTGACTTTGCCTAAGTCTCATTATACCTTGAACCTGAAACCCCCTTCCCCCACTTGTTCATTGGAATTTTTCCTGTGCAGATTTTATGACATGCCTCAAGGGATGCTTATTCCAGAAATCCATCCTCAACAACTCCTAGGACAACTTGCCTCTCCTGTCCAAATTCTCATTGCCATCTCCCCATTGCAGTTCAATTCACGTAACGCTTTTCCTACATCCTCAGCCTTTTTTTTTTTTTTTTTTTTTTTTCCTTTTTATGGCAGCACCTACAGCAGAGGGAAATTCTCGGGCTGGAAGGTGAATCAGAGCTGTGGCTGCCAGCCTATGATGCAGCCACAGCAATGCCGGATCTGAATTGTTTCTGCGACCTACACTATAGCTTGCAGCAATGCCAGATCCTTAACCCACCGAGTGAGGCCAGGGATCGAACCCACATCCTCACAGAGACAGCATCATGTTCTTAATCCACTGAGCCACAGTAGGTACTCCCTCTTACATCCTTACCTTACGCATTCATTTCTAAGCTCCATTAAGACAGGGATCATCTGGTATTCACATTTATATCCTCAGTGTCTCCCACATTGCCTAGAACAGAATAGGAAGGAAATGAATGAGTGAATTGAATGAATGCATGATGAGAATACAACTCTAGAACATCTGTAACCAGGACATGATATGGGCAGCCCAGCCATTCTGGGCAGATTCATCTCAACGCAAGATTCAGCAGCAGCAAGCCCACAGGAGGGGCTTGACACCTCAGAGCCTAGCGAATGTGCCTGAACCTGTCTTCAAATGACTGCCCCCTGAATCAGGATAGTGTCCTGACACTCTGCTATGTAGGAATGAACTGTGACTATATCATAAATAATTGTGTACCAAAAATGAAATCAACAGTTGTAAAGAATCTAATTAAAATAATAAATCACAGGGGGTGTATTATAGTTTGAATTTGTATGTCCCTGAAGATGAATGTGCTGGTCTTTTATTCACAAACTTATTTTCCATGCATCTGAGTTCTTAGTGAGTGTGTGTTCATATACTTTACACATTTTAATGGGTTGTTTGTTTCCCTATTATTAGGTTTTGAAAGTTCTTTGTGCATTCTGGATGTGACACTTTTTTTAACATACATGCTTTGAAAATATTTTCTCCCACAAATATATTTCTGTACCTTGCCTTTTGATTCTCTTAACAGTATCTTAAAGCAAGTGAATTTTAAAATTTTTGATGAACTCTAATTTATCAATTTGTACTTATATGGATCATGCTTTGGGTATTGAATAAAAATTTCCATTTGGGTCTGACTTATTCAGCATAATGTCTTCCAGGTCCATCATGTTATTGCAAAGTTCCTTCTTTTTTTCAGGCTGAATAATATTCCAGTATGTATATACCACATTTTCTTTATGTATTTGTCTGTTGATGGACATTTGATGCCCCTCATAGGAAAGATCTAAAATAGTCACAATTATAGAAGCAAGAAACCGACTGGCAGTTGTTAGGGGGTGAAGGGTAGAACTGGGAGTTGCTGTTTAATGCATAAAAATTTACAATTACACAAGGTAAGTACTAGAGACCTTCTGTACCACACAGTCCCTCGAGTTAAAGGCAGTGCTGTGACTTGAACATTTTTTTAAGGGTGCAGATCTCATGTTAAGTGTTCTTACCATACACACACCAAAAAAGAACAAAGGGACACAAGAAACTAGAAGTCATGGGTATGTGTATCACCTTAGTTGTGGGGATGGTCAACATAGGTTGAAACTCATCAAATTATGTATTAAATATGTGTGGGGTTTTGTATATAAATTTTATCTCATTAACACCGGGGAAAAAACAGGTTACAAAGGTTTTCTCGTATGTTTTCTTCTAGAAATGTTATAAATTTTAGGCTTTACATTGGGGTCTTTGATTCATTTTGAGTTAATTTTGCATATGATACAAGGCATGGATGTAAGTTCCTTTTTTGCATATGGATATAGCATGATGTCATTGAAGAGACTATACTAGCCTTTGTCCATGGAATTGCTTTTGCATGCTTATTGACGATTAATTGTCCATATAAGTGCAGGTATACTTCTGGATTTTTTATTCTATTCCATTGCAGTTTTGTCTAGTTTTATGCCAGGGACACACTGTCTTAATTTTCGTAGTTTTACAATAAGCTTCGGGATCAGACAGTGTTTCCCAACTTTTTTTTTTTCTTTTCAATAAGGATGTCTTTTATTTCTTTTTATCACCTTATTGTAGTCATAATAACTTCCAGCACAAGGCTGAATAGAAGAGGGAGAGTGGACATCTTAATCTTGTTCCTAATCTTAGGGGGGAATGCAGATGCTCTTTATCTTGTATTGGTAACTATTCCTGGTTTTCTGAAATTATTTTTCAGGAATGGATGTTGGATTTTGTTATAAGTTTCATTGGTTGATTTTTGAATGTTAAACCAATCCATCATTCTTGGGATGAACTCCATTTGTTTATCCTCTTTATATGTCATTAGATTTGATTTGCCAAAAATTAAAAATTTTTACATTTATATTCACAAGGGATACTGGGCTGCCCTTTGCTTATTTTTCTTAATAGTGTCTTTGTCTTATTTTGGTATAAGGGTAATCAGTTGGCACATATTCCCTCCCTTTCAATTGTCCAGAAGAATTTGAATGGATTGATGTTATTTCTTCATTAACTGTTTCATACATTTAGTTAAGTATATTAACGTTTAGTACATTCACCAATCAATGTTTGGGTCTGGAAATTATTTTGTAGAAATGTTTGACTCTACAAGTTCATTTTCTTCACTAGAAGTAGGTTTTTTTTTTCAGGTTATCTATGTCTTCTTAAGTAAGCTTTGATAGTTTATATTTCAAGGAATGTGTTTCATTTATACTGTCAAATATGTTGGCAAAAAAGTAATTCAGAATATTTTCTGTTATCCATTTACTGTCTGTAGACTCTCTAATGATGTTACTGCTCTCATTCTGGATACTGATAATTATGTGTATCTTCTCTTTCTCCTGACTGGTTTGGCTAGAAGTCTGTCCAATTTATTGATCTTATTAAAAAACCAACTTTTGATTTCATTGATATTCTCATTGTTTTCTGTTTTCCACTGTACTTGTTTTTCATTCTGATTATCATTTCCTTTTCTTTTAACTTGCCTTGGATTTATTTTGCTCTTCATTTTCTTTGGTCTTAAGTTGGAAGCTGTGATTATTTACTATTATTATTATTTTCTTCTTCTCTAATATACATGTTGTATATACTCCTCTAAGTTCTGCTTAAGTAGCATCCCATAAATTTTGACATGTTGAATTTTGATCTTCATTCCATTTAAAATATTTTATAATTTCATTTTTTAATTTCTTCTTTGACCTATGGTTTATTTTATTTTATTATTTTTTTTTGTCTTTTTTTTTTTGCTATTTCTTGGGCTGCTCCCGCGGCATATGGAGGTTCCCAGGCGAGGCGTCGAATCAGAGCTGTAGCCACCGGCCTACGCCACAGCCACAGCAACGCAGGATCCGAGCCGCGTCTGCAACCTACACCACAGCTCATGGCAATGCCAGATCGTTAACCCACTGAGCAAGGGCAGGGATCGAACCCGCAACCTCATGGTTCCTAGTCGGACTCATTAACCACTGAGCCACGACGGGAACTCCTATGGTTTATTTTAAAGCATGCTATTTGGTCTCCAAAGAGTTAAGAAATTTTCAAAAATCTTTCTATTATTGATTTAGAATTTAATTTGATTTCTAATTCAATTCCATTGTGGTTTTAGAACATATTTCTATTACTTAGATTCTCTGAAATTTATTGAGATATATATTCTATAAATGTCATACATAAAAACTTGGTGTTAAGTCTTCTATATCTATGCTGATTTTCTGTTTATCCCTTTTTTCAAATATTAATATAGATTTTTGAAATCTTTGATTATAATTATGGATTTGTCTATTATTCTTTACAGTTTCATCTGTTTTTGCTTCAGATATTTTGAAGCTTTGCTATTAGCAGCATAAACATTTAGAATCATAATGTCTTGATGAATCAATCTCTTTATTATATGAAATCAACTTCTAAAAAATTGCTGGGAATACTCTTTGCTCTAAATCCTACTTTTTCTGATATTGCTATAGCCACTCCAGCTTTACTTTGATTAGTGTTCATATTATCTATATTTAACCTATTTGTATTTTTATATTTAAGTGTGGTTCTTGTAGACAGCATATATGTGGACCTTGCTTTATCACCCAAACTGAAAATCTCTGCCTTTTTATTGGGGTGTTTAGATCATTTACATTTAGTGTGATCACTAATATGATTAGGTTTGAGCCTATCATCCTTGTATTTGCTTTCTATTTGTTCCATTTATTCCTTAATTACCTTTTTGTCTTTTCCTATCTTCTTGTGGACTAAGTGAATTTTTAAAAATTATTCCATTTTCTCTGCTTTGTTGGCTTTGTTTTGTCATTTTAGTGGTTACTTCAGGGTTTATAGGATATACTGTAACTTACAACAGTTTATCTTTAAGTGAAATTATATTACCTCACATGTACAAATATTATAGTAGTATTTTTCTATTTCCCCATTCCCAACCTATGCACTATTGTTGTCTTGTATTTCACTTTTCCATATGTTATAAACCTAAATTCCATTATTTTTTTTGTTTAAACTGTCAGTATATTTTAAATAAATTTAAGTAATAAGGAAAAGTATTACATATGTAAGTAGTCACCATTTCCAGTGTTCTTTCATTTCTTTGTGTAGAGCCATATTTCCTTCATGTATCATTTTCCTTCTGCCTGAAGGAATTCCTTAAACATTTCACATTTTGGGAGTCTGCTGGTAATTAATTGTTTCGATTTTCCATATCCAAAGAACTCTTCCTTTCACCTTCATTTCTGAAAGATATTTCACTTCTAGTGTGAGAGGTATTTTTTGTTTGTTTGTTCTTTTACTCTTTTGGGTATTCTAAAGATGTTGTTCCACTGTCCTCTCAACTCTTTTGTTCCTAACCAGAAACCCACTGTCATCTTTATCTTGTTCTTTTATATATCACATGCCTTTTTACACTGGCTGACTTTAAGATTTTCTCTTTATCACTGGTTTTAAGTAGTTTGATTATGCTATACTTTGGTATATATATATATTTCCAGAGTTTCTTTTGCTTTGGGTGTATCTACAAATTTATAATTTTTATTGAGAAAATTTCAGCCATTATCCCTTCAAATATTTTTCTGCTTTATGAAGGAGTCTCTCCTCTATGACCTCCCCTTATACATTTATTAGATGGCTTAAAGTCTCTACAGTCCACTGATACCCTGTTCCTTATTTTTCTCTCTTTTCTCTGTGGTTCATTTTGGCTAACTTTTATTGATACATCTTCAAATCACTAAAAATTCACTTTTATTCTGAAATGAATAACTTGTCATTAATCTCACCCAGTGTATTCCCCATCTTAAAACATTGTGAGTTTTATTTCTAGAAGTTTGATTGCATTTTTACTATATCACCTATGTCTCTACTTAACCTTTTAAACATACCATCACAATATTTGCTTCAATGTCCTATCTGCTAATTCTAACATCTTTGTCAGTTCTGCATTCCTTTTGATTATTGATTTTTCTTCTTATTGTGGGTTATATTTTCCTGCTTCTTTGCATGCCTGGTAGTTTTTAACTGGGTACCAGACGCTGAATTTTCCTTGTTGGGTGATGCCTATTTTTAAATTCTTATAAATATTCTTGAGGGTTTGTTTATTTTGTTCTGAGACACAGCTATATGGTAACAGTTTTATCCATTTGGATCTTGATATTAATATTTCTTAGGTGGCCCAGAGCAGTAATTAGAGTTAATTATTCTACTGAGGAAAGACACTTTGAGTATCTACTAAATGTCCCAGGAATTATGAAGTTTTCTTTTCTTTTCTTTCATTTTTTTCTTTCTTTTTTTTTTTAATGGTCACACCCACAACATAGGAAATTCAGGGATTGAATCTGAGCCACAGCAAACTATGCTGAAGCTACAGCAAGGTTGGATCCTTCAACCCACTTTGCCAGGCCAGAGATCGAACCTGCACCTCTGCAGTGACCCAAGCCATCACAGTCGGATTCTTAACCCACTGGACCACAGCAGGAATTCCTCATGAGGTTTTCTATTCTGAGTGGTAGGTGCAAGCTTTAGTCCCAGCCTCTGTGAAGGTCAAGCATTATTATCTCTATTCTTTTCAGATAGTTCTTTTACCAGCCTTGAGTAGTTTCCTCAATCCAGGCACCAGTCAATACTCAGCTGAATACTTAGGGGCTTTACCCTCTGCACATCTCAAGTCCTCTGTGAGGCTTTCACCACTCTGGTGCCCAATCCTCTGAATTTTAGCCACTTTCACCACCCCTGCCTCAAACTGTCAGTTATCTCTCCTCAGCTCAGGGAGTCTACCAGGCTCTGCCTGGCTTTCCCTTCCCTGTGACAATGCCTGGATACTCTCTCAAAGGAGTATCCAGGCAGTTAGAGGGCCCAACTCATTTTTTTTTTTTAAGGATCTGTCATTTTTCAAAACATCTCCAGTGTTTTGAAAATTATATATATTATATGTAATTCCATATAAATATATTGTTAATAACATAATTACATAATACAATATACTAATGATATAATTAATAACAGCCTATATATGAATATTTTATATATAATAATATATTATGTATATTACATGATATATAATTATATATATGCAGAGACATATATATACATAAAGAGAAAGAGAGAGGGTTGGTTGGTTATTTAAGGCGGGATAGCAAATCTGATTCCTGTTAGTCCACCTTGACCAGAAGTGAAAGTCCTATACTTTCATGAGTGAGAGAGAAAGGGGTGATCTTATACGTGGCCTGCAAAATAGGCAAATACCTACAGCTTCTCTTACCTATGTCACCGCTGTTTACATTAATGGCAGTGATGTCACCACTGTTAACTATCATTAATAATTTTGATCATGAATCATCACAGATTTTGAAATTTTTCACTACACTAATTAAAACATTTTTAAAATCTATGCATTCATAAAAATAAAATAAAATAAAATAAAATAAAATCTATGCATTCAGCCACATTCAAAAGAAAGAATTGAAGAAAGTTTAAGAAGTGCTGTCTACAAAGACATTGTGTATACGCTACATTGATCTGTGGTCATTTAGTGTAACGTGAACGTGAACTGTTACTGGACCAAATACAATCATGATGCAAACGAAACTCTCCACAAAGGCACTATGGTAAAAACATATGTAAATCTGTAACTCATATCCTTTTTGACAACACAATAAGATTCATTTATGCTGCCTCTTCACTATGTAAGTCAGTCTAAAATAAAATTTAATGTTTTTAACTTTTTATTACCACCAGCTATTTTTTACTTCATAGCCTTCCTTCATTCAATAAATATTCATTGATTGACTATGACTGTACTATGCTAAGTAGACTTCCTTATAAAACACCAAATTTAATTATTTTAATGGCTACTTTAATTACAAAGTTATCAAATGCATCTGGGGCAACTTTTTTTTTTTGCTTCTAAAAAAAAAATTCCGGCTTTAAAATCCAGGGATATGCATGGGAGTGAGGTGCACAGGTGCACAGGGGCAGCATGCATGCATCACGTGTAAGCATCGTGCATAATCATCATCGACCTGGCTGTATCTCTATTTGCTTCTTGATGTGGGTCAGGGATGGCTAAAGACCTGCAGGGACAGACAAGCTCGGAAGAATGTCATAAGAAAAGATGAGCAGGCACAGGAGAAGGATCAAAAGAGGAGGTCTTAAAGCTTTGGCGCACAAGACAAAGGCTGGAGAAGCTTCTTTGGATGTTGACACTGGGAAAGAACCCCCCCAGCCACCCAACCCCGAGGTGGGTGGATGAGAATGTAAGACCACCATGGAGGGCAGCTGGAGTATGAGTTCAAGGTCAAGTACTCTGGAAGTTGCTGGAGGTTCGAGGACCCAAGTGTCACTCCCCTCTTTCTCCAAGACTCCAGCTGATAAGAGGACACACGCAGTTGTGAGGTGGGGTGAGGCGTGGCAAGTGGGCACGAGAGGATCATCCTTATTAATGGGCCAGATAGTACCCATGATTCCAAAGAACAGGCCTTCCCGCGGAACTGTGTTGGCACATGTGTCTGGGGCCAGATTCCTGCTGGGTCTCCTCCTGCCCTGCCAGCTTCATGGAGGATCACGGGCTGGCCTCCCACACTCAGTTACCCCTCAAAAACGGGCCCCTGTCCTGACTCAGGTGTATTTCCTCATGGGAGCCCATGGTCTTTCCCACCCACCCACAAGGGAGCCGGGCTGGAGAGACGTGGTAGGATATTTTTTGCTTCGGAAGCACAGTGACTCAGCCCCGGTGATGTGGCTCAAAGCCTGCTGGGTTCTGAGGGCACATCGGCCACCCCTGCACAGGTGACTCACCAAGGGCACGGTGGGAAAGGTGCGGAGGTTTTCACCCCAACACTCCTCCTCCGGGACACAGACCAGAGGGCATCTCCCCTTTGGAAACATACGGGGGGGAGAAAGGACACATGACTCCCCATTTCCCAGAAAGAATCATGATAGCGTCTCCAACTCCCATTCAAGACACATTTGCTGAGTACCTGTGGTCCCGGCCCTCCTGGGGCTTGGATTTCTGCCACAGTCTTATCTGTAAATACTCTTAGCAGAAGTCAGAAAAGCAGAGTTAGGAGCTTTTTTGTCTTGTAACTCTTATTTTCCTTATAATAGTTTGCTCACAGCTTAAACCTGATGTCCTGTGAGGTTGAGGGATCAGGCCCAGGACAGTCTAATCTCAGGGAAGCGCCTCTCTCTATTAAAGAGGCTGAATCCCATCGAGCTGGCTCACCTGCTGGAACCACTTCTGGGCTGTTTGCCTCAGGGGAGCCTCTCAAAAGAGACTTTATTTGATGTTCCTGAAAACTGGAAGGAACAAAAAGACAGGGGGTGGGGGGTGGCGCTAGAGCGCGCCCCAGGGGGCAGTGAAGGGGGAAGGGGATGTGGGGGGGGGGAGGTGCCCAGTGTGTGGTGGGGGCCGGTCCAGGTTACAACCTCAGGCTGCAGCCCCAACCTGGGGAGGGATGGCTACCTGGCTACTTCGTGGTAGAGTCTGGCTTCATTCCCTGTGGGGGCGCCACAAAGCCCCTTCCTCAGCACCGCCCCCCCCAACTCCAGGGCTGCTGAGATGCACACCCCAATGTCCTTACTATACACTGCAGGTAGCAGGCAGCCCACCCAAGCCTGAGCCCCCACTGTCCCAACCTTTTGGTTCCTAGCCCCGGCTCTCTGGATAGCCCCATGGGATCATCTCAGATACAGTCAACTTGCTTGGGTATTTGCATTTTTTTGTTTGTCTTTATAGGGCCACGTGGAAGTTCCAGCATATGGAAGTTTCCAGGCTAGGGGTTGAATCGGAGCTACAGCTGCCAGCCTACACCACAGCTCATGGCAATGCCAGATCCTTAATTCACTGAATGGGGCCAGGGATTGAACCCACATCCTCAAGGATGCTAGTCGGGTTCCTTACGGCTGAGCCACCATGGGAACTCCCTGGGTCTTTGCTTTTTAGACAAAGGAATTGCTGGTAAAGTTTTGAGAGATTAGGGACTGAAGAAAGATTGAAAAAGAGACTTCTCCCTGCCAAGCAGAAGGAAAACTGCCACATTGATAGAGTGCCTTAGAGTCCTCCAAAAACGGAGTCTCTACAGTGTGGCATTCTGCAGAGACCTGACAGCCAAGAACACCTGAGGGCTTGGCGGGGGGTGGAGGGGGTCTGGCAGGTAGAAGACCTCCAGAAACCCCACAGTGGGCACCGCACTTAGCAAGGCTAAAACAAAACTGAAACTGTGCAGACAAAAAGACTGGCAGAGAAGACCCTCAAATGTTAGGAAATGAGATTACATACGACAAGGCCCCTGGAGTCGGCCAGACTTGGATTTCAATCTCAGCTCTGCCACTGACCGGCTGCGCTGCCTCGGGCAGGTTGTCAAACTTCTCCAAACCTCAGTTTTCATCTCTGCAGAAGGAAAGAGCGCATCCTTCAGAGAGCTGTTGTGAAAACGACATTATGTAATATGGGCAATTACACAGCAGAGTGCTCAAAAATTGGAAACCACTGACTGTTGTGGTTTCTAAGTGGTGAGACGATGGGGAACTTATTCCTCTTATTTTCTTGCATCAGGCTCGCTTTGTACAATGAACGTGCACTACATAGGCTGAATCACAGCTCGACCCTGTGACATCTCGGCTGATTCAATGAGGCTCCTCACAAGGGTCTCCAGACCAGCCGAGGGCAAACCATGCTTCTGCTGGAGGAACCTCTGCAATGGGACCAGCGGGATAACAGGAACCAGAGGACCAGACACTGCAGTCACCTGCCTTGTCGCCCTCTCGCTAAGCGACCAAAGACCCTGAAAGAACACCGAGCATCATTAGGTGCAAGGAGCCAGAAAACACTGAGATGCTCTTTCAAGCAATCGGCTTGATGATGCTCTAAGTTATATTCCTTTCCTGCAAAGGTCACATGAGGGGCAGAATGTTCCTCTTGCCTAAGACATGGGATAAACCATGGAGGCCAGACAAGAGGCTCGAGCCGTCGAAGGCAGCTTCTCCGGAGTCCTGTCATGCTCCCAGCCTCCCCACTCCTGGTGGGCACAGAGGCTCAGGCACCTAAGCTGGGCAGGAGGCAAAGGAGCCAAAGCCTTTCAAACTACAGCGACTTCAAACAGGAAAGAGGCAAGTGCAGATGGACCACCTTTTTGGTTGGCTCTTCAATAGGTGGACTACGTTTGTTCCCAAGAGTGTAAACCAATAGCTCATGGAGTTTAGAACTGACAATGACCTAAGCCTTGATTCTCATGTGAACTTCCATTGACTGACATACGCAAGGTCGGCGAGAACACAGGGAGTGATCTCGGTCAACTCAAACAGCAGGGCCAGGACGAGATGCCAAAGCTCCTAATTCCCTGCCAGGGGTGCTTTCTCTAAAGACGGATTTTGTTTTGCCTCAAATTGCTGAGATTACTGGCTCCGGAGAGGGCCAGCTTCCTGGAAGTGCTGACTCCCAAGGGCCGAGGTGCAACCTGGAAGAAGGCAGATCTTGGATGCAAGTTGGGTCGGAATTAGAAGCAAAGCCTCGCCACCTGTCTCGTCCTGGGGCTGCACTTGCAGACCCCCAGCAAATGCCAGCAGGGCTTAGAGGACACCGAGCCAACCTCCACTCACTGGTCCCGTGGCTCCAGTAGTAGAACTGGTGATTAGCATGAGAACACTGACTCTCTCCCTAGCCTGGTCATTATCTGTGAATGGGGACAACAGATGAGCCCCTCACAATACCATGGCAATGATCAGAAAACAGCCTGACCGCCAGGCTCTGGAACAACCATGTCTCTACATAGGTCCTTGCTGGCAGGTGCTATCCAGGTGCCTGGACCATGGTATGGTCCGTCCTTGGAAAGTTATCACTCCGTCACGGATGACCTAACACATTTTCAGAGCCCACACCAGGGGGATAAATAAGAGGAGCATAAAAATTTAGCCGAACGTTACTCATTATCTTTTAAAGCTTTGAGATACAATTCACATAGCACACTATTCACCCAGGAAAAGTGTCCAATTCAATGGTTTTTAATAGATTCACATAATTTTACAGTCCTCACCACAACCTAACTTTAGAGCATTTTTATCAACCCCCCCCAAAAGAAATTCTTTGTCCCTTAGCTGTCATCTCCCAGCCCCCAACCTTCTCCTGCCTTAGGCAGCCGCTAATCTTCTGTCTCCATTGATTGCCCACCTTGGACATTTCATAGAAATGGACTCACAAGAGTTCCCGTCATGGCTCAGCGGAAACGAATCTGCCTGGCATCCATGAGGACATGGGTTCGATTCCTGGCCTTGCTCAGTGGGTTAAGGATCTGGTGTTGCTGTGAGCTGTGGTGTAGGTCACAGATGCAGCTTGGATCCCATGTTGCTGTGGCTGTGGGGTAGGGGGGCAACTACAGCTCCGATTTGACCTCTAGCCTGAGAACCTCCATATGCCATGGGTGTGGCCCTAAAAAAGACAAAAAAAAAAAAAGAACAAAGGAAAAGAAAAGAAATGGACTCACAATATGTGTTCCTTTGTAACTGGCCTCTTTCACTTAGAAATGTTTTCAAGGTTCGCTTATGCTCTGGATTAATTCTTCTTCTCATAGTTCTTACAGCCTCTTCTCTAGATCCTGCAGGGCTTTCTGGGCCAAAAGCCTCAAACATTTTGATTACTGTTGGAAATCGGAATGAAAAGAAAGTCTATATATCCAAACTCGTTGTGTGCTGACAGAGGTGGCATTGTATAATTTCTAGGATGAGGTAAATCAATTTGTATATCTAGACCAACAGCCACTAGATATTCTGGCTTCAGACATGCTTAACTGTGTTTTGCGGGTGTCATTTTCCAGTCCTATATAAATCTAGGGCTTATTGCAGGAAATAATTATCCTCCAAATCACAGAGCCATGGAATTTGGGAAAACTCCCCATTTCAACAGAGGAATGTTCCTTTTTTTTTTTTTTTGCCTTTTCTAGGGCCGCTCCTGTGGCATATGGAGATTCCCAGGCTGGGGTCCAATCGGAACTGTAGCTGCCGGCCTACACCACAGCCAAAGCCACGCAGGAGCAGAGCCGTGTCTGTGACCTACACCACAGCTCACAGCAACGCCCGATCCTTAACCCACTGAGCGAGGCCAGGGATCAAACCTGCAACCTCATGGTTCCTGGTCGGATTCATTAACCACTGAGCCACAATGGGAACTCCAAATGTTCCCTTTTTTAAAAATTCAGTGAATTTTATTATATTGAGAGTTGTATGACCAGCGTCACAACGTAATCTTAGAATATCTCTGTCCCAAAGCCCCAGTCCATCCCTCCCCCTCAACCTGTCCCCTTTGGTAACTGTAAGTTTTTCAAAGTCGTGAGTCTGTTGCTTCAACAGATGAATTTCCATGCATCTCAGGGATGCACCACACTGCCCTCTGCTGAGCCGTGTGTCAGGAAGACTGAACATCACAAGCCTATGAAGAAACGACAGAGGGCCAAGGGACCTGTTCCTGACAGACGCACCTTTCCTTTTCATTATTCAAAAACCACCTAAAGGTCATCTACACTGGGTAAGGCACTGAGCTGGTAATACCATCAACACGGGACAGTGTTGACCAGAACATCCTTGACCAGAGGAGAAGGTTTTTTCAGTCACATCCTGGGACTCCTGCTCAACAGAAACTCCCCAACGTCAGGGAGTCACTGGACCTGGACACTGCCCAGAACACCGTCTCTGGTGCCATGTCAAGGGCAACCCGCAGGGAGAGGGTAAAATGTGAAAGCAGCATATGGACCTTTAGAGCCAAGAGAACCTGAGAGTCCACAGTCCCACATCTCAAACTATGTGTAACAAATCACCAAAAACAAAACAAAACAAAAAAACCCTTTATGGCTCAGTGATTAACGAATCCGACTAGGACCCATGAGGTTGCGGGTTCGGTCCCTGGCCTTGCTCAGTGGGTTAAGGATCCGGCAGTGCCGTGAGCTGTGATGTAGGTTGCAGACGCGGCTCGGATCCCGAGTTGCTGTGGCTCTGGCGTAGACTGGCGGCTACAGCTCTGATTAGATCCCTAGCCTGGGAACCTCCATATGCCGTGGGAGCAGGCCAAGAAATGGCAAAAAAACAAAACGAACAAAAAAAACCTATATGGCTTAAAACAATATTAGTAATTTATTATCTCAAAGTTGCCATGTCAGGAGCAACTCAGTGGGTTGGTCTGGTTCTGGGTCTGGGCCTCTCTCCTCTCTCTCTGTTTCCTTTTTGTCTTTTTAGCGTTGCACCTGTGGCATATGCAAGCTCCCAGGCTAGGGGTCGAACCAGCCACAGCAACACCAGATCTGAGCCACATCTGCAACCTAACCCACAGCTTGTGGCAACGCTGGATCTTTCACCCACTGAGTGAGGCCAGGGATCAAACCAACATCCTCACTGAGACAACATCGGGTCCTTAACCCACTCAGCCACAACAGGAACTCCCCTGACTATTGTTTGTTTCTTCATCGTACTTAGGGCCTCAAGATTCATTTGAGTTATATGTTTATCAGTGACTGACATGTAGTTTCCTGCTGTAGAAGGAAAAACCTTATAACCAGGGGGGGTGGGGTGTCAAAATACTACACTCTCCTTGCTGAATTGCACTTAAATACAGTGACGGGAGATGCTCGGCTTTAAAAGCTTCAGAATATTTTGTGAATAAAATCTGAAAATATAAGGTATAATTTTTTAAACATCTGAGCCCTTTGATGTATTTTCCAAACTGTGACGTCCTCCCCACCTATTACGTATATGTGTGTGTGTGCGCGCACATAAATTATGTAATACCTGTTATACAGTTATAATTCAGACACATTATCGTCTTATTAACTATTAGACACACTTGAAACTTTAAAATATATTCCCCCATTCTCACTCCACAAAGTAAATACTTTCAGCATTTTCACATGATGCATATTTATCCTACTATCTCTTGATTGTTTTAGGGTTTTGTCAGGTTTTTTGTTGTTGTTGTTGTTTTGTCTTTTTAGGGCTGCACCCATGCCATATGGAGATTCCCAGGCTAGGGGTCTAATTGGAGCTGCAGCTGCCAGCTTACACCACAGCCACAGCCACAGCCACACGGGATCCGAGCCACCCCTTCGACCTACACCACAGCTCACGGCAACGCCAGATCCTTAACCCACCGAGCGCAGTCAGGGATTGAACCTGCAACCTCATGGTTCCTAGTCAGATTCATTTCTGCTGTGCCACAACAAGAACTCCTCTTAATTGTTTTAAATATTAACTTAATTTTGAAGTTGTGGATTTAACTTCCTTATAAACCTTCCCTCGTGTTGTTATAATTTGATCAATATTCAGGACCTCTATAAGTGTTATTCGGGGCTGAGTGGTTTACTCTGGAAGCAGTGTCTCTCTTACACAGCATCACCTTGGATTAATCACGATTGTCTCATTATTTCCTCTGCTTTTCTCCACCTATCCGTAATGGTACACAAACGTATAACTCTGGCGGTGAGATATTCCCAGTGGCAGGTGGAAGCCAAAGACGGGGATGCTATACCATTCACTGTGTTCCTTTGTACTGAACCCCCCTATTTTCACTGCAGTACCCTGGCCCAGGGCCCCCGAGTCCAGATTCCACTTAGATCAAGCTTCTCAAAGAGGAGCCCTGCAAGCTTCTGCTAAGGTGGACAGAGTCACCATGGCTACAAGGTTTTGTTTGGGGGGATTTATTTATTTATGTCATTTTAGGACCACACCCATGGCATATGGAGGTCTCCATGCTGGGGCTGAATCGGAGCTGTAGCTGCCGGCCTATGCCACAGCCACAGCCACGCAGGATCCTTAACCCACTGAGTGAAGCCAGAGACCGAACCTGCATCCTCATGGATGCTAGTCAGGTTCATTTCGGGTTCACAACGTGAACTCCTTTTTTTTTTTTTTTTTTGATAAGTATGATTTTGTTTTATATTTAAAGTTTTATTGAAGTCTAGTTGATTTACGACGTCGTGAGAATTTCTGCTGGCACCAAAGTGACTCCGTTATACATGGATAGACACGCATCCATCTCCCTTCAGATTCTCTTCCCACAGATTCCATCCACAGCTCCACGCTCGAGGAAAGACATGCACATCAACTTCTCATAGACTTTCCACCAACCTCCTAGTTCTGTTTTTTTTTCCTTTTTGGCCGTGCCTGTGGGATGCAGAAGTTCCTGGGCCAGGGATCAAACCCACAACATGGCAATGACAACGCTGGGTCCTTAGCCACTAGGTCACCAGGGAACTTCCTAACCCTCCTCATTTGAACCCCAGCTGTATCCCCACTTTCGGAGATACCTGCGGCCTCCTGGAGTTCAGACAGGCAACTCCCAGCCACATGCAGCCTTTCCCCTCTGAGTTTCTGTTTTCTTCAGTTTGCTAAGTTCTCTTCCATTTGCTCTCCTTATCTTCAGCTTCCCGTACTTGGTTTCTATCACGACGTCCCTGGAAAACCCAGGACCAGTAACCTTCTCCAAGTCTACGTCCCCATCGATGATAGGAAGCAGTCACGGTCGTCTCCGCGGCACCCGGCTGCGAATCCCGAGGCCCCGTCTCAGCCCCCTGCCTTGCTGGGAGAGTCTCGGAGGGCCGATGGCCGGAGCCGAGGATGTGCTGGAACTACTGGTGCTTGACTCAAGCTGTCCCTCAAGGTGGCCACGTGTTTGTTGGTTTATTAGTGGCTCCTGCAGTATGCCACCAAAACCTATTTTTCATCCTTTGTGTCACTCCTCCTATTTCCAAGAGTTCTAGAAACAAATCTAATCACCCACAGAGCGGGTGAAGGAGGGAGAACAGGGAGGGGACACTAGGCAGAGGGGCTGTTGTCCCGCTGTGTCCTGACTCTTCATTAGGGAGCTCCCTCCCCTCACGCACATGCCTGTGTGCCCAGTGGGGAGACCCCGTGCTGGGGTGAACCCCTTGGGAGGCCACGGTTGAGGCCTGGGCTGAGACCTTCAGCCACATAAAGCTAAAGATGTTTTATTTTTATTTATTTATTTATTTATTTATTTATTTATTTATTTATTTATTTTTAGGGCCGTATCTGAGGCATATGTAGGTTCCCAGGCTAGGGGTCCAATCAGAGCTACAGCTGCCAGTCTACACCACAGCCACAGCAATACCAGATCCGAGCCGCATCTGGGACCTACACCACAGCTCACGGCAACATCGGATCCTTAACCCACTGAGCAAGGCTGGGGATCAAACCCGCAACCTCATGGTTCCTAGTCGGATTCGTTTTCACTGTGCAACGATGGGAACTCCTGTTTTTATTTATTTATTTATTACAATTTTTTTAATGGCCCCTACCTGTGGCATATGGAAGTTCCCAGGCCAGGGACTGAATCCCTGAGCTACTGCTGTGACCTATACCACAGCTACGGCAACGCCAGATCCTTTAACCCACTGCATCGGGCCAGGGATTGAGCCCAGGCCTCCACAGGGACACAAGCCTCTGCAATTGGCTTCTTAACCTATGGAGCCACAGCAGGAGTGCCAAAGGTTAAGGTTATGACGGCAATTGGATGGCTCTGTTGGACTCGATGGGTCATAAATCTGCCATGTCTCCGATCTTCTTACCCGCTCCCGGATAAGTCCATTCTCATGATGAAAATTACTCCACACGCCCAGCTGGCAGATGGATGAGGAAACTCACAAGACTGACGCCAGTGAGCCCTTTGAAGTGGCTCCAAACACAGGCTTTGTAAAAATGGATGTCGTCGCTGTTTCAAGGTTTCGAGGTTGGCAGCATGATTTTCTTTTGTAACTTCGGTCCTCACTGGGTACCTGGGATTCCTTTGGCTCTGTCCACAAACGAATTTCCTGCTTCCTCCCAGGACAGCACCCAACACTCCCCTTTCCCTCCACCTCTTCCCACACACACGTGGAACATGCGGGGTCTCGGCCCATAGCTCTGAAAGCCGGGGGTGACACCAGTCACTCCAGGCCACCCCTGTATGGAAATTCAGGTGAAGGGTTCACAAAAGGTACCTGGCAGGAGAAAATGGGTTATAAAGGGGGTGGGGGCTGAGAATAAGAAGGGCCAGTGTCCACTGAGCTTTGGTCCCTCTGGGACGTTAAGAAATGCCAGCCTTTTTAGGGCTGCACCCATGGCAGGTGGAGGTTCCCAGGCTAGGGGTCGAATTGGAGCTGTAGTTGCCAGCCTACACCACAGCCACAGCCATGCAGGATCCGAGCTGCATCTGCGACCTACACCACAGCTCACGGCAACACCAGATCCTTAACCCATAGAGGGAGGCCAGAGATCGAACCCATGTTCTCATGGATACTGGTCAGGTTTGTTAACTCCCCAGCCTTCTTTAATCACCAGGTGCCAGCCTTTGCTGACTGCTGAGTAGAGAGGCCCTAGAAGGTTCCCAGGGGTGAAAATCAGCAAAAATAACCATGCTGGGGCTCATCCTGCTCCCAGCATGCCTTCTAGAGGTTTTCCTGGAAAGCAGGTGTGACAACGGCAAATGTGGAAAAAAGGAAGGGGGCCTGCACCCCCTCCTTCACCTCACTTTAGGCAAGCGCTTGTTCAAAAGTTTTCCAGGCTCCCCTTATACCCTATTCTCCTCCCATGACTAGATCCAGAATTCTCAGGGCAACTCTGTCCCAGACAGCGCCTTGGTCCCACACCCCAAGATATACCATGGTCCCCAGATCCAAGGACATACCAGGAAATGACAAAAGTGATAGTAAATCATTACGCAGGATCACCATAAATTTTTTTTTTTTTTTTTTTTGACTTAAGACCACACACGAGGCATGTGGAGTTCCCAGGCCAGGGACTGAATCTGAGCCATAGTTGTGACCTGCACAGCAGCTGCAGCAAGGCCGGATCCTTTAAACCATTGTGCTGGTCTGGGAATTGAACCCGCACCTCTGCAGCAATCCGAGTTGCTGCAGTCAGAGTCTGAACCCACAGCGCCACCGCAGGAACTCTACCATGAATTCTTTTTTGCGAGAAAAATAAGTTTATGACTAATTGATGGGAATGTGGAAGGAAAAAGAAGCCAAGCTTCATACCGTTAATCTAAGAAAAACCACAAGGACAGCAGGCGGCTGCATGACAAGAGTATGGAGGTGAGATTCTACAAAACACACCAGGAACCAATGAAAATCTCTCACTGATGGAACAAAAGGCTAAATCCTAAAGTCAGCAGAATTCAAATATCCCTTGGCTCAGTCTTACCTGCTCAATGGCACTAGATAAGTGGACCAAAAATAAGTAGGAATCTGAATAAATTAATATCACAATTTAAAAAAACCCAGAGACGTTATGGATATGTACCAAACCTCACTTTTTTTTTTTTTTTTTTGCTTTTTAGGGGCACATCCACGGCATATGGAGGTTCCCAGGCTAGGGGCCAAATCGGAGCTGTAGCTGCCGGCCTACACCACAGCTTATGGCAATGCCGGATCCTTAACCCACTGAGCAAGGCCAGGAATCGAACCCGCAACCTCATGGTTCCTAGTCAGATTCATTTCCACTGCGCCACAATGGGAACTCCATACTTCACCTTTGATAATAGAAAATCCATCTTCTCAAGCACATGTGGTATATCTACCAGAAACGGTCACATATTAGGTAACAAAGAAAATGTCACTAAATAACAATAAACTTCACATGGAAAAACAAGCATTCGATAATAACCAGAAAGCCACCACAAAATGAAAACTGAAAGGCACCTTAATCCTATCGGATATTAAAATAGAGTAGAAAGAAGTTCCCTGGTGGCCTAGAGGTTAAGGATCCAGCACTGTGGCTGCAGTGGCTCGGATCACTGCTGTGGCAAAGGTTCAACCCCTGGCCTATCCCTAATATCTGTTTTATCCTCTCCGTCCCCCACTGGCACTGTCCCAGTTCAGTCCACTTGCCATGGGCACGGCCAAAAAAAAATACTAGAAAGCTTTGATAAGTAAAATAGTGTAGTGTTAGGACATGGATAGATAAATAGACCAGTGGAAAAGAATAGAATATCAAAAAATAAATACAAGTACATGCAGAATTTTTTTTTTTCTTTTTTCACTTTTGGCCACCACACAGCATATGGAATTCCCAGGCCAGGGATCAGATCAGAGCCGAAGTTGTGAAATATGCCACAGCTGAGGTAATGCCAGATTCTTTAACCCCCTGGGCAGGGCCAAGGATCAAACGTGCATCCTAGACTGCAGAGACGCTGCCGATTCTGTTGTGCCAAGGTGAGAACTCCCACGTGGAATTTTAATGCATGATAAAGGTGACACCTCAAATCACTAGGGCAAAGTGGGAATTTTTCTTGAGTCTTTTTTATGCAGAGGCAAACTGTCCTGCCCCTAACACACCCAGATATTATAAATGCCTGCATCAATACTTCCAAAACAAGTGTCAGCGTCTTATAAGAAAAACACAACAACATAAACTCTAGAAAGCAACAGGCAGAGGACTAGGAGAGTGGATGAGATGAAAGAGATTTTTAACAACATTCCCAAGTAAGAATAAAAAATGGGCTGGCTCGGCTGGCTTTTTTGCAGAAATTGAGGAGCTGATCTTAAAACTCACATGAAAATTCAAAAGGACCCAGGCGCTGGAGGACTTAAACTCTTGATTTCAAAACTCATTATAGGAGTTGCCATTGTGGCTCAGCGGAAACAAACCTGGTTAGGATCCATGAAGATGTGGGTTCAATCCCTGGCCTCGCTCAGTGGATTAAGGAGCTGTGAGCTGTGGTGTAGGTTGCAGACACGGCTCGGGTCTGGCGTTGCTGTGGCTGTGGTGGTGTAGGCCAGCAGCTGTAGCTCTGATTAGCCCCCTAGCCTGGGAACCTCCATATGCCGTGGGTGCGGCCCTAAAAAGACAAAAAGACAAAGAAAAAAAAAAGAAACATCATATGATGTCTGTCTTTCGTTTTCAACATCCACGTAGACTTGTACTTGAATGTTCACAGCAGCATGATTCTTAATAGTCAAAAAGTGGAAAAAACCCACATGCCTCTCAACTGGTGAATGGACAAACACAACACGGCATATCTGTGGAGTGGAAGAACTGTTTGGTAATAAAAGAGAATCAAGCACTGATACATCTGCTACAACACGAAAAAAAAAAAAAAAAAAACCAAAAATCTGCTCAGTGAAAAGAAGCCAAACGCATAAAGAACACATATTGTATAGTTCCAGGTACACGGACTGTGCAGAAAGGGCAAGACTCTAGAGACGGAAAGTAAATGAGTGGGAGCCTATGACAGTGAGAACGCGGCGTGAGTGTAAACAGGCAGGAGGCTTCCTTTGACGTGATGAGAATGGTCTCAAATTAGATCGTGACAACGCTCTCACTACTCTGTGAATACGCTAACAATCATTTAATGGTACATTTTAAACAGGTGGATTTTATGTTATGCAAATTACTTTTCAATAAAGTTATTTTTAAAAAGTGGGCAGGCTTTTAAGACTGCAAAAGCAGGCAGTCCCTTGTGGCACAGGGGGTTAAAGATCTGGCATGATCACTGCAGCAGCTTGGGTCGATGTTGAGGCACAAGTTCGATCCCTGGCCCAGGAACTTCCAAATGCTACAGGCATGCCTCCCCCCGCCCCCAACACAAAAAAACCTACAAAACAAGCTAAAGAGCCCAGCACCAGTAGCCCTTATTCTTTAATAGATTCTTGTTAAAAATAATGCATCATCTATGTTCTTAATGGATCACAAAATTGTGGGGAAATCATGCACATTAACAACTTAGAGTTAAAAAGTGATTCAGGGAGTTCCCGCTGTGGCCCAGCAGAAACAAATCTGACTTGTATCCATGAGTATGTGGGTTCCATCCCTGGCCTCGCTCAGTGGGTTGGGGATCCAGCATTGCCGTGAACAGGGGTGTAGGTCATAGAGGCAGCTCAGATCCCGAGTCGCTGTGGCTGTGGTGTAGACCGGCGGCTGTAGCTCCGATTCAGTCCCTAGCATGGGAATCTCCATATGCCGTGGATGCGGCCCTGAAGAGCAGTAACAACAGCAAGAAAAGTAGGTGATTCAGAAGAGTGAACTCTGAATATGGAGATGTATTAGTCATGAATTCGGTGCCGCTTAAAATGTGGCTCAGGGACCAGCAGCATCAGCTTACCTGTAACAATGCAAATGTGGGGGTCCCACCGTCAAATCAGAAACTTGGGGGGGTGGGGGGTGATCCTGATACCTGCTCAAGTTTCAATGCCTTACTCAATTCTTTCACTTATAAAATATGACTATAAAATCTTTTTTTTTTTGTCTTTTTTTCTTTTTAGGGCCGCCCCAAGGCATATGGAGGTTCCCAGGCTAGGAGTCTAATCGGAGCTATAGCCACCAGCCTATGCCAGATCCGAGCCACTGTCTGCGACCTACAACTACAGCTCACGGCAACACCAGATCCTTAACCCACTTAAGCAAGACCAGGGATCGAACCTGCAACCTCATGGTTCCTAGTCGGATTCGGTTCCACCGTGCCATGATGGGAACTCCTATAAAATCTATTTTTAAAAATTCTAAAAAAAAAATCTTTGTGTAGGTATTTCTAAGTATCACAGACATAGAAAACAAACTTATGGTTACCACAGGGGAAAGGGGGGAGAGAGGGAGAGAAATTAGGAGTTTGGGATTAGAATATACATACAATAAATAAAACAGAAGCCAACAAGGACCTACTGTGTAGCACAGGGAACTGCACTCAGTATACTGTCATAGCCTCAAATGGAAAATAACCCATACATATAAAACTAAATCACTGTTTTACACCTGAAACTAACATGACAGGGTAAATCAATTATATTTCAATAAAACCTGAAAAAAAAAAACCTAAAAAAAATCATGGGCAAAGTAAAAAGTAATTTAAAAATTTTCTTAAGAATTCTGTCTTTATTTTTTAATGATTTTTATTTTTTCCATTATAGTTGGTTTGCAGTGTTCTGTCAATTTGCTACTGTACAGCAAAGCGACCCAGTCACTCACACACACACACACACACACATATATATACATATTCTTTTTCTTACATTATCCTCCATCATGTTCCATCACAAGTGACTAGACACAGTTTCCTGTGCTATATAGCAGGATCTCATTGCTTATCCACTCCAAATGCAATAGTTTGCTTTTTTTTTTAAGACTTCTAAGTCTTAAGAAAGCATCATGTAGCAGTTCTCGTGTGGTGCAGGGGCTAAGGATCTGGAATCACTCCAGGGGCTTGGGTGGCTTCTGTGGCCTGGATTCTTGCCCAGGAACTTCCACATGGCATAGGTGTGGCCAAAAAAAAAAGCATCATGTCATCATTTCATTAATGCTACCTGAATAGATGGTGGATCTGACCACCAAAGAAGTCTTGGGTGGATGAAATTCACAGGCAGGATATTGCCGTTGGCACACACGAGGGACAGGGCAGAGCAGCGGACCAGCCGCCACGGTGCAGCTACTCCACAGACCAACCTTGAGATTGTAGCTGGATCTGTGCCTCCTTCCCCTTTGCCTGCTGTCCCTCACTCTGGCTTTGAGACTTCTCTGGGGACCCTGGCAGAAGAACTCCCCCCATCTCTGCTTTTAAATTCCCACCCAACCCACACATTCTCTCGTATTTCCTTACTCTCATTGCAAAGGGAGTCAGGAGACAAAAAAGGGAAATGTGGGTTCAGTCTGATTTCTTAAACAAGAACACCTGATACTTTTCAAAGGATACATGGTTTTGATGCTAAACATAGAAAAGTGGAAAATAAAACACTAGAACCCTGATATCAAAATCTGCAAAAACAAACAACAGAAGAAAGGAAAACGCTACCCAAACCTCACTGATGAATATAAAGTAGAAATAACAGCAAACCAAATCTAACCATAAATTAAAGAGTCATGGCCAATCAGAGGTTACCCTAGGACTTTAAGACAGTTGAATACTGGAGTTCCCTTTGTGGCTCAGCAGTTAACAAACCCTACTAGGATCCACGAAGATGAGGGTTCAATCTGTGCCCTCATGCAATGGGTTAAGGATCTGGCGCTGCTGTGAGCTGTGGTGTAGGTTGCAGACGTGGCTCGGATCTGGCATTGCTGTGGCTGTGGTGTAGGCCAGCAGCTGTAGCTCCAATTCGACCCCTACCCTGGGAACTTCCATATGCTGCAGGTATGGCCCTAAAAAGCAAAAAAGAAAAAAAAATGCAAAAAGGATAGTTGAATACTAAGATGTATAATATTAGGAAATTACATAAAAATTAGGTCCAATAATAAAAATCAGAATTTCAAAAGACCTATGCTATTTAATACTTGTTCTTGATAAAATACAATAATGAGAACTAAAAGGATTCTTCTTTCGCAGGACAAAGAGTTTGCCTCTTAATTCAACAGCCAACAGTATAATATACAGTATAAGAAATTTTGACTGTGACAGCCCTATAAAATTAAGAACATAAGGATGCCATCAAGTATGACCACTACTCTGCAGTTTCATGCAAGTTCTGACTGATGCAGAAAGATCTGAAACAGATACAAAATGTTTAACCTTAGTGAAAATCATCATATATTATCAATGGGAACATTAAATTATAAAAATTGAATATTAAATGTAATACTATAAGTAATAACAACAAGAAATTAAATATTAAGTTATAATAAAAATCCAATTGTGTCCCAAAACACTCTGAAATAAATAAGAAACTTCAATAAAGGGGGAGGGGCTTTAAAAATCAACACTTTTTCCACTTCAAACAAATAGAGCATGGGGAGAGAAGCTATTCAAAACAACAGGAAAACTTCTAAAACAAACCCCACAAGAATTTTTAAGAGCTGTTTAACAGCATTGAGATTGAATATATTTTTTGATGTGGAATTGTATTTCAAGGTTTCGTTTTTACTGGAAATGTGTTAGTCATACTCTTTCAAAAGTCAAGTACGAGCCTACGAGGCTAACCCACCCCCAATTCCCTGACACATGGCTTTTCGGTTTTAGGCATTTTTACGGAGCTCTTCCTCTGGAAGAGGAGGACTTGGCCTCTTTCAGGCCCCAGCCTCTAATCCCATCCCATCCCATCCGCCGTGTCCACAAGGCGAACGTACTTGGAGGTAAATCACTCTCGACTCCTTCACACAGATAGTTCCTGTCATAGCTTATGAGTCCTTTTCCTTTAAAAAACATCTTCTGTCTCCCCTGGAGTTAATAAATGTGTTGGTTTTCTCATAGCATTTTTTTTTTTTTAAATAGACTTCACTTCGGGGAATTTTCGGCTTGTAGAAAAATTGAATGGAAAACATACACTTCCTGGAGTTCCCGTCATGGCTCAGCAGAAGTAAAGCTGACTAGCATCCATGAGGATGCAGGTTCGATCTTTGACCTCGCTCAGTGGGTTAAGGATCCGGTGTTGCCGTGAGCAGTGGTGTGAGTCACAGACGCGGCTCAGATCCCGTGTGGCTGTGGCTGTGGTGTAGGCCGGCAGCTCGGAGTTGAACCCTAGCCTGGGAACCTCTATATGCTGCAGGTGCAGCCCTAAAAAGACCACAAAAAGAAAAGAAAAAAGAAAATATCCACTTCCCATATATCCCCTCTCCCTCTACACACAGGGTTCCCCCTACTTTTAACATGGGGCATTACCCAAGATGCATTCATTTGTCACAACGGAGGAGTCAATATTGATACATCAGTACCAACTCAAGTCCACAGCACACATCAGAGTTCATTTGTTGTGTTACATATTCTCTGGGTTTTGCCAACTCTATCATGACATGTAGCCATCATTAAGGCGTCTTATGGAACAGTTCCCTGGCCCTAAAAATCCCCTGTGCTCCCCTCATTCATTCATCCCTCGCTCCCCTCGATCCCCTGGCAGCCACTGATTGGTCTACCGTCTCACTGCATTTTGCCATGTACCCAGCAGTATTTCAGAACCAAACACTCCCTCAGTTGTCCACAATTCCGCTCCCCATATTCCAGTGCAGCGGATATTTGTCAATGTCGGATTCTTGAAACACTTTCTCTCTGTGACGCCTGGTCAGCTCCCCTGAGACCCTGCTGCCCTCTGGCTGTGGTGCCAGGGTCCGTGTGGGATTCCCCCACGCCACCATTCTGGGAAGTCCCTTCACCTCTCTCCTGTGTCAGATCCCTGTTTTCTGGGTCCCAGTTCTTCCTACTTCTTGTTTCTCCCCCTCATTTTGCTGGAGTGCACTCTCTGGTAGCACAAAGGAAGACAGCACGAGGGCAGGGGGTCATACTTGGAGAAATCTGCACGTCTGAAAATATCTTTATTTTCCCTTCACTCTAATTGAGTACTTGTGAAACTGTGAAAAGCACAATTACTTTTTTTTTTTACTTTTTGTGGCCGCACCTGTAGTGCATGGACGTTCACAGGTCAGGCGTGGAAACAGAGCTGGCAGCTGCAGCCTACGCCACAGCGATGGCAACCCCAGATCTGAGCTCCATCTGCAACCTACACCAGACCCTTCACTCATGGAGTGAAGCCAGGGCTTGAACCTGCATCCTCAGAGAGACAGCAGGGTCCTTAACCCACTGAGTCACAAGGGGAGCTCCAAGCACAATTACTCTTTTACAGTGGTGTGGATGTTCTGAATGATGCAAAAAGACTTGACACGGACCCAAGATGTGTAACAGTAAAGGAAATAATATCTAGTTACCCATATTATTACATATCTAAAAAGTGCCTAAGTGTCAAAAATAAATCTTGCTACGACATTCAGTGTTAGGAGTTATTACGGACTGAGTTGCTCTTCCCCAAAACTCATGGGCTAAAGCCCTCACAGTAGCCCCTTGCTGCAAAGTCACTGCACTGGAGATGGAGACTTGAAGGAAGGAGGGAGGATTAAACAAAGTCATGTAAGAGTCGGGGCCCTGATCTGATAGGACTGATGTTCTTAGAAGAAGAGGAAGAAGGACCAGAGAGCTCTCTTTCCTGTACAAGAGAAGGAAAGGCAGGTGAGGACACAGTATTTATTGACGGATGAATGGATGGATGGATGGATGAATGAATGGCCATGGCGTGGGTCTATTTTCATTCGTAGCTTCCGTTCCAGGAAAACTTCTGGATCTGTTTCTCTCCTTATATGCATGCTTCTTTTTCACTGTGCTCTGTCTTTAGAATGTCCATGAATTAGATGTTGGACTACCCCAATCGGTCCTTGAATTTTATCTTTTCCATCTCCTTTTGCTCTACTTTATGGAGGTGTCTTAATTTTATATTTCAAATATTCTATTGAGTTTGTCATGTCTTGCATCATGCTTTTACTTTCCAGGTGTTCCTTTTTGTGCTGAGTGTTTTTTTTTTTTTTTTAAGTAGCATCCTGTTCTGTTCTTGCTTAATGAACATATTATGCTCTCTTACTTCCCTGAGATTATTAATGATATGTTCTTTTTAAAGTTTCCTTTTTCCTGAATTATCTGTTTCTTCCTGGATACTTGCTAGTTGTTTGTTTGCATAATAATTTTTCACATTAGAGCACTGCCTCAGCCTGATATTCTTGGTGCACTATTCTTGCTTAGAAATTGAGGTCTAAGAAGCTGATTGGAACATGTAAATCCTCAGACTATGGCCCTGCATGGAAGATGGTCTGACTGGGCCATTTCGTTGGAAATACCCAGGTGTCAGGGTCTTTTGTTTGGTTGGGTTTTGTTTTTTGCCTTTTAGGGCCACACCTGTGGCATATGGACGTTCCCAGGTCAAATCAGAGCTACAGCTGCTGGCCTACACCACAGCCATAGCAACTCAGGATCCGAGCCACGTCTGTGACCTACACCACAGTTCATCGCAACACCAGATCCCTAACCCACTGAGCGAGGCCAGGGATCGAACCTGCATCCTCATGGATGCTAGTCAGATTTGTTTCTGCTGCACCACAACGGGAACTCCTGGTGGTGGGGTCTTTAAGTCTCTCCCTGGGCTGGTCAGGATTTTCAGCAGAAGGTGGCCAGAATATGGGGGCTTAGTAAGGGAACAGGGCTGGGGGTGGCTTCAGAATATAAATGATCATTTAATTTCAGTAGAGTTCACTGTGTAGCTTAGTGGCCCCCATTAACCACTTATGAGATAACACACCTCTGGTCTTTAGCAGGTGGAGGAAGGAAGTCATGGGCTGTGTAGCAGGGAGGAAGTGGGGATCAAAGATCTAATTGCTTTTTGCTTTTTCTTTCCACTTTGAAATACTTTTAGACTTACATCAAAGCTGCTAAAATAGTGTAGAGAGTTCTTATGTATGTTTCACTCAACATCCCCCCATGGAAAGACAGTACAATGATCAAAGCCGGGATACTGACATTAACAACAATGCTATCAACTAAACCATAGACCTTATTTGGCTTTTTTAAATACCATATTTTCTTGATTGTCATAGTTATCCAGTAATTCTTATAAATAGATAGTGAGTCCTCCAATTTTATTCTTCCTTTTTCAAAATTGTTTTAGCTATTCTAGTTCCTTTCGGCTTTCCATTTGTTTTAGAATCAACTTATCCATACAAACATTTCTTCCTGGAATTTTGTTAAGAACTGCATTAGTACGTACCTGAAGTTAGTTAAACTGTAAGGTTTGGGCACATTGTCCTTCAGACTTTCAAGTTTGCTTAAGACTTCTGAAACCAACTGCAAGTTTGCAGGTTTTCCCAAACCACCCTCAGGTTCAAGAATTAGCTAGGAAGACTCCCAGAATTCAAGGAAAGCTATTATGCTCATCATAATGTCAACTTAGAACCAGCCAAAGGAAGAAACACAAAGGGCAGAGTCTGAGGTGGGCCATCCTTTCCCTATGGAGTCATGGATAATGTTATGTCCTCTGAGCCATGATGTGTGACAGCACACATACACAAAGGCCAAGCAGGTAAGTCCACTCAAGCTCTAGAATCCAGAGGTTTTATGGAAGTTTCATTATGTAGGCATGAATGATTGATTCATTGTCCATGCAACTGAACTCAATCTCCAGCACTCCCCGCCACCTGGCTGCTCCTTGGATACTGGACTCCTATCACATGGTCCAAGGGGCCTGCCACAAATAACTTCAATAGCATACACTATCAGGCGTGGTCTGAAGGGCCCATCATGAATAATAAAGACATAGGGGAAGTGCCAAAGGTTTAGACGTAAGCCAGGGATAATGGCCATACCTCTCTTTGAGGGACAAAAAATTCTTTATTATACATACTAGATGAATTTGGGAGTAATCTTTACTATGCTGAGTCTTCCAAGCCATGAACATGGTATGTTGCTCCATTTATTTAGGTCCTCTTTGATTTCTTTCATCACTGTTTTGTGCTTTTTAGCATCCAAATCCTGTGCATGTTTTATTAGATTTACACCTAAAATTTTTCTTTTGGACGAGCTATTGTGTATGGCATCATGATTTCAATTTTTTCCTTTACAACATTCTTTGTTAATATATAGACATATAACCTTTCTTCCTAGCCGTGCCTGCAGCATGCAGAAGTTCCTGGGCCAGGGATCAAAACTCATACAACAGCAGTGACCTGAGCCACTGTGGTGACAACACTGGATCCTTAACCTGCTGCACCACAGGAGAACACCATTACATATTCATTGTGTATTTTGTGATTTTGCTAAACTTATTCATTAATTCCAGCAGTTGTGTTGCTAATTTCATGGGATTTCTGCACAGATAATTATGTGGACAGTTTTATTTCTTCCTTTCTCATATATATGTTTTAAATTCTTTTTCTTGCCTTATTGCACTGGCTAAGATTTTTAGTACTATATTGAATAGGAGTGGTAAGAGTGGATAGTCTTCCCTTATACTCAATTTTAGGAGGAAAACATTCATCTTTCAAAATTAAAATATGATATTACTTATAGGTATTTAATAGATGCCCTTCATCAAGTTGAGCAAGTTAGCTTCTTCCTACTTGTATCTTGCTGAGGGTCTTCACAAATGGATACTGAATTAAGTTAAATGCGTCTTTGATACCAATGGATATGATGGTGTGGTTTTTGCCCCACAGACTGTTAACAGTAATCAAGGCATTACCTTGATTGATTTTTGAATGCCAAACCACCCTTTCATTTTTGGAATAAAACCCACTTTGTGGTGGTGCAGTATTCTTCTTATATATAGCTGAAATTGATGCACTAATCTTTCAATATTTTTATGTCTGTGTTTATGAAGGATATTTTTTTGTAGGGGTTTTTTTTGGCATTGTCTTTATTGGATTTTGATACTAGGATAATGCTGGCCTTATACTTATTTGGGAAGTGTTTATTTCCTGGAAGATATTATGAAAAATTGAAGTTATTTCTTCTTTAAATGTCTGGTAGAATTCACAATTGAAATCTTCTAGTCTGGTGATAGGTGATACCTCATACCTCATAATGTGACTTTATTTAGACACAGGATTTTTTTTTTTTTTTGGTCTGCTGCAGTATCCATTTTATTATTTATTTATTTATTTATTTATTTATTTATTTTTCCCACTGTACAGCAAGGGGATCAAGTTATCGTTACATGTATACATTTTCCCCCCTACCTCTTGCTCTGCTGCAATATGAGTATCTAGACTTAGTTCTCAATGCTACTCAGCAGGATCTCCTTGTAAATCTATTCTTTTTTTTTTTTTTTGTCTTTTTGCTATTTCTTGGGCTGCCTCCTGCGGCATATGGAGCTTCCCAGGCTAGGGGTCAAATCGGAGCCATAGCCACCGGCCTATGTCAGAGCCACAGCAACACGGGATCCAAGCCTCGTCTGCAACCTACACCACAGCCCACGGCAATACCGGATCGTTAACCCACTGAGCAATGGCAGGGATTGAACCCGCAACCTCATGGTTCCTAGTCGGATTCGTTAACCACTGCGCCATGACGGGAACTCCTGTAAATCTATTCTAAGTTGTGTCTGATAACCCCAAGCTCCCGATCCCTCCCACTCCCTCCCTCTCCCCATCAGGCAGCCACAAGTCTACTTTCCAAGTCCATGATTTTCTTTTCAGACACAGGATTTTTAACAAGGTACTTAAAATGAGGTCATCAGAGTGGGCTCTAATCCTATACGACTAGTATCTTTACAAAAAGAGATAAGGATATAGACACATATAGAAGGAAGACCATGTGAAAACACAGGGGGCAAATGGCTGTCTACAATAGCCACCTGCATGCCAAGGAGATAAGCCTCAGAAGAAACCAGCTCTGCTGACCTCTTGATCTCAGACTTCAAGCCTCCAGAATTATGAGAAAACAGGTTTCTGTTGCTTAAGCCACCCAGTATATAGTACTTTTGTTATGTCAGCCTAGCAAACTAATACCCTTAGAATTTATTTGAGGGGAGGTTTTGAACTACAAATGCAATGTCTTTAATAGTTATAGGAATATTAAGAGTGTCTATTTTGTCTTGATTCAATTTTAGTAGTTTGTACTCTTTGAAGGAATTGGTCCCATCATCTAGGTTATCAAATTTACAGGTGTAAAGATTTTTACTGGTATTTCTTTTTTTTAATCTGAATTCCATGTATTTATTTATTTTTTATTGCAGTATAGTTGATTTAGTGTTCTGTCAATTTCTGCTATACAGCATATAGTAACCCAGTCATACATATGTATACATTCATTTCCTCATACTATCTTCCATCACGTTTTTATTTCTTACATTTGTGGGAGTTGTGTAGTGACATCCCCTCTTTCATTCCTAATATTAGTCATTTGTATTATCTCTCTTTTTGGCTTTGCCAACCTTGAAAGAAGTTTGTTAATTTTAATCATCTTTTCAGAGACTGAACTTTTAGTTTCAATTGATTTTCCCTACTGTTTCCTTCCCTCTGCTTGACTTGGTTTTATTTTGATTTTTCTCTGATTTCTTGATGGGGAACTTTCAATTATTGGTTTAAGGTATTTCTTCTCTTGCTGATTATCAGCATTTATTTATTACTATAAATGGCCTTCTATGCTCTACCTAGAATGCCAAATGTTGAGTGTTTTATTTTCACCTTATTCATCTCAAAAATATTTTCTATCTCTCTTCTCATTTCTTCTTTGACACATGGATTATTCAGAATGTATTATTTAGTTTCCAAATATTTGGGGTTTTCCAGATATCTTTCTCTAATAAATTTCTAAATTAATTCCACGGTAATCAGAGACTATACTTTTTATGTCACATCTTTATAAATGTATCAAATTTCTGGCCTAGGATATGGTTTTATTCTGAAAAGAATATGTATTTTGCTATTGCAAGGGTTCAGAATTGCCAACCCAAAATACGCTGCTTTGGCATATTAATTCTTTTGAGGTGAAGGCACTTGAGACACAGCAGATGAGAAGGGCTCACTGACTCCCCCCACCCCCCGCCACCCTGCTCTCCCCTCATTATTTTTTTGAATGTGTTCACAACATGTGGACATTCCCAGGTCAGGAAACTAACCCCAGCCACAGCAGTGACAACATGGGATCCTTAACCTGCTGAGCCACCACACAACTCCTGGCTTTCCCCCTTTTACATAAAAGTGGGCATAAAACTTAAGAGAAAGGTACCCTTCCTACACCAGGAACAGATGACTATTCTTATCACCAAAGCCTGGGAGTTGATGCCCAAATGCACCTGTACAAACACATTCACTAAAATAACCCTTACCTTGCATTAGCCTCCTCGTATATTCTCTGGTCCCTGTTCTACAATTCACTGCCCCTGGCTCAAGCCCCTCTGCCTTGTCATATCCACAAAATTTACTGTCCTTTGTGAAAAAGGTATATAAGCTTAAGGGCCTAACAGCTTCTTTAGGGCTTCGATTCCTTTTTTTTTTTTTTTTTGTCTTTTGTCTTTTTTGTTGTTGTTGTTGTTGCTATTTCTTGGGCCTCTCCTGCGGCATATGGAGGTTCCCAGGCTAGGGGTCTAATCGGAGCTGTAGCCACCGGCCTACGCCAGAGCCACAGCAACGCAGGATCTGAGCCACGTCTGCAACCTCCACCACAGCTCATGGCAACGCTGGATCGTTAACCCACTGAGCAAGGGCAAGGGACCGAACCCGCAACCTCATGGTTCCTAGTCGGATTCGTTAACCACTGAGCCACGACGGGAACTCCTCGATTCCCTTTTGAAGTCTCCCACCTACGTGTAAAAATGTTAAACAAATCTGTTAGCTTTGGTCCAGTTAATCTTCCTTACGTCAGTTGAAACTCTTAGGCCAGACACAGACCCTAAGAGGGTCAGAGGGAGCTGTTCCTCCCGACACTGCTGATGGATGGAGTACTTCATAAATATCAATTAAGTCAAGCTGATGGATAGTGTTGTTTAAGATCTTCCACATCCTTACTGATTTTCTGTCTTTGTGTTTTATCAGTTATTGAGAAGACTGTTGAAATATCCAACTATAATGGTGGTTACAGCTATTTCTGCTATAATCTATTGTGTTTTTTTTGTTTCATATATTTCAAAGCTCTCTTTTTAGATGCTTAAGTGTTTTAGGATCGTTGTGTCCTCCTAGATTACTGAGCTCTTAATCCTTATGAAATGGCCTTTTTATTTCCGATCACATTCTATGCTCTCAAATCTACATGTTTGATAATAATATAGCTCCTCAGCTTTTTAAAAAATTGGAGATGGCATGGTATATTTATTTCCTTCTTTGTCCTTTTTTTTTTTTTTTTGGTCTTTTTAGAGCCACTCCCTATGGCATATGGATGTTCCCAGGCTAGGGGCTGAATCAAAGCTGTAGCTGCTGGCCTATGCCATGGCCATAGTTACTCAGGATCTGAGCCATGTCTGTGACCTACCACAGCTCATGGCAACGCAGGATCCCTAACCCACTGAGCAGGGCCAGGGATCGAACCTGTATCTTCATGGATACCAGTCAGATTCGTTAACTGCTAAGCCATGATGGGAACTCCCTCCTTCTTTGTACTTGTTACTGATTTGTGTGTCTTCATGTTTAAAGTGGGTTTCTTGAGGATAGGACATGATTTTTCATCCAATCTGACATCTCTGCCTCTTAACTGAAAAGATGTCTATATATGGCCTTTGATTAAAAAGATGTTTCGGGGTCCGTCATGGCTCAGTCAGTAATAACAAACCTGACTGATATCCACGAGGATGTAGGTTTGATCCATGGCCTCGCTCAGTGGATTAAGGATCTGGTGTTGTCATGAACTGTGGCTGTAGGTCGCAGACACAGCTAGGATCCCGGATTGCTGTGGCTGTGGCATAGGCCAGCAGCTGCAGCTCTGATTCAACCCCTAGCTGTGGGATCTTCCCATATTCTGCAGGTACGGCCCTAAAAAGCAAAAAAAAAAAAGGGGGGGGGATGTTTATATTATTTACATTTAATGTGATTAATGATATAGTAAAATTTTTTTTCTTTTTACAGCTACACCCATGGCATATGGAAACTCCCCGGCGAGGGGTTGAACTGGAGCTGTAGCTGCCAGCCTATGCCACAGCAACAGCAACACCAGATGGGAGACGCATCTGCGACCTACGCTGCAGCTTGTGGCAATGCCAGATCCTTAACCCACTGAGCGAGGCCAGGGATCAAACTTGCAACCTCATGGTTACTAGTCGGGTTTGTTAACCACTGAGCCATGATGGGGACTCCCTGATATGGAAAAATTTAATTCTACCATTTTGCTGTTTGTTTTCTATTTATCACATATGTTTTTTGTTCCATTTCCCTCACCTTTTTAGTACTCTATCTGATGCGATTATAGCTGGGGGAAACAGGAACTCTTTCTGCTCCAATCTGAACTCTGAGGATTGTTCCTGCTAATCTTTTAAAGGATGCTTTCCCCTATTGCCTTTGGAATGAAGAAGCAATGCGATCCTGCTGTGGGGCACTGGTTCCAAATGCCAAGCAGTTCCTCTGACTGGAACTCAGCTAAAGATGAAGTACCCTCTGTAGATGTCTGACGTCCTCTCTCAGCAGCCCTCTTCTCTCCAGCACCCTGCCCTGAAAACTCGACACATCTTCGTCTCCCTGCAGCCCCAGCCCAGCATCCTCAAGCCAAGGAGCCTGGCGGGCTCTGCCTGGTCTCCCCTCTCTGCACCACAGCCTGGAAGCTCTCCTTCGGCTACAAACTGGGGCAAACATGGGGCTCATTGTTTCCTGCTTTCAGGCTTTACCATTCTTCACTGCCTGGCGGCCACTGTCTTAAAAAATCATTACTTCACATAGTTTGTCTGTTTTTATTTTATTTTATTTTTTATTTTCTTAAGTTTTGGCTTTTTAGGGCTGCACCCATGGCACATGGAAGTTCCCAGGCTAGGGGCCCAATCGGAGCTACAGCTGCCGGCCTGCACCACAGCCACACAGCCACAGCCACAGCCACGCAGGATCTGAGCCACGTCTGTGACCGACACCATAGCTCACGGCCACATGGGATCTTTAACCCACTGAGACGGGCCAGGGATCCTCATAGATACTAGTCGGATTCATTTCTGCTGTGCCACAATGGGAACTCACTGTCTGTTTTTATTTTTTAATATAAAAATAAATTTTGGATATTTTGCCCAATTTTTGGTTGTTTGAGGCACATGGGAAAAGCTAATCCCTGTTACTCCCTCTTGACCAGTAACAAAAAAGTCAGAGGTACACAAATTTTACATGTGTATGATAAAGGATGCACATCAAATCAGTGATAAAGGGTAACTTACGGCATGAATGGCTTTAGAGAACACAATTGAATACATGAGCAAATATCAAGTTAGATCTTGGATTTCATTGCAAATACTAAAATAAAGAGACAAAAGAGTAAAATAAAAATCTAAGCCTTAATGCATGAGAACATTAAAAAAATTACAAATAAATTTTAGAAAAGACATGAAAACATTTAGGGAAAAAATATGACTATGTTCATGATATGGGCAAAAACTTTCTAAGTCTAAAACAATAAAAAAGTGGAAGTAAAAATAATTTAAACATTGATTTTCTTGCTTGTTTTTTTTTAAAAAAACTTTTATTTTAGAATAAATTTTAGATGTGCAGAAAAATTTTAAAGATAGTACAGTTTCCATACGCTCTTCACTCATCTTCCCCCACAATCCTCGTCTTACTTTATCATGGTGCTTTCGTCCAACTGAGAAGCCAACACTGGTACCTTTGTATTAACTAAACTCTAGACTTTATTCCGATTTCACCAGTTTTTTCCTCTAATGTCTTTTTTTCCTGTTCAGAGTTCGATATAGCCACTTCAAGACGGTCCTTTTAGAAGACTTCTATTTTGACTATGTAAAAATCAATCAAATCTTTACTTACTTCAAAATGCAAAAACACAAAAGCTGAGAAACGGACCAGATGAGAAAAAGATTTCTAAGGAAACAAAAGATTAACTACCTTCAAGATCAATTAGCGTCTCCTCAGGATGTAAAATACTCACCCGCCAATAAAAAAACAGTCAAAGCACATAGATAGACAGTTCAAAAAAGAAGAAATACTGTTTATGGGCTCATGAACATCAAGAACTTTGAACTTTGCTGGTAACTAAAATTCGTTTGGTTTTGGCTGTGCCCGCAGCATGCGGGTGTTCTGGGGCCAGAGAGCAAACCCACACCACAGCAGTGAGCAAAGTCACAGCAGTGACAATGCCAGGTCCTTAACCCACTGCACCACCAGGGAACTCCACTAAAGATTTTTTTAAAACTGACCATAGTGACAAGGATTTATGGACTAACACTAGTCAGATATCATTGGATGGGTCTCCCATGCACTGATGATGAGAATCTGAAAGCCTTAAAAAAAAAAATGAAGCCCCTTGAACCCACTAAGTTCATACCTGGGAATTAATCAGAAATGTGGCCAAAACCCATTGGGTATGCTGCCGCCAAGTCCTCCATGTGGCACCCCAACTCCCCTGCCTGCTTCCACAGCCACTGGGGACACCCCACTAGGGCCTCCACGTGGCCCCTCTTTCCCTCACCAGCCTGTTTCCCTGGATGCTGGGTAAGGACATCCTTACACGAGATGGGAAAGAGGAGGGAAAGAAACAGAGGAAGGAAAGAGAATACGAGAAAGAAAGAGACAAGGAGAAATGAAGGAGAGCTTTCACATTTAATAGCAGAATGAGAAGAAAAAGCTAGATATCCAGCAATAGGCAGGAGTTAGAAAAAATATATATGTGTTGCAATCATGAAAAATAGGTTTTTAAAGAATATTTGATAGCATGGAGGAAAATGGTCATAAAACCTTTGAGTGGAAAATATATGCTGAATATCATCATTCTCATTTTTTAAGAGTGAAAAATTACACTTTTGTGTAAACAAAGGAACTCTAATCATAGTTATATTTGGGTTATTAAACTATAAATAATGATATTTATTGTCTTCTGTGTGTTTTTTCCATATTATCTAAATACTCTACAATAAATATGATAAAAAAAAACACAGTGACTACTTCCTTTATAAAATTTTATTTCATGGGACTGAAATATGTTTTTCTGATTCCAATATCACGTTTTTGGTCCCAATGTTCCTATCTGTTAAGAGCCTTCCTGCTCTGAGAGTGATTAAGTGCACAGATTTTCTTTTGAAGAAAAAGGAAATGTGTTCAAAAGTTCTTAGGAGGCCTATCTAGAACAACTGAATACATTCTCCAAAGAAAAAGGGGATTTAATGCACCACCTGGATTTGACAGTCTTTCTCCTACCCCCCCCCCCCCGCCCCCGCCACCGCCGCCTGCCTCTCATGTGTCCCAGGAAAACAATTTTGGATAAATATCCTGCAAGAGAGATTTTTCTCCACATCACTTAAAGACACATAAAGAGCCTTAGAGACACAGGAAGAGCCTTTAAAGATAATTTGAGCAGTGACTGCAAAAACATACCCTCCAAATTTGGGGAAATCTCCATGTATATAGTTGAGCTGTCCTTGAGTTTCTGCATCAGTGTTTCTCAAAGTAGCCTGAAGACTCTAAACATCAGAATCTTCTTAGGTGCTGGTTCCAAAGGCTGTCTCCAGGGTCACACCCCAGATCTACCAAAGGTGAATCCCTGGGCAGCAGAGCCTGGGAATCTAGGTTTTAACACCCACCAAGGAGTCTGACACATCAGACCCTGAGAATCATGGCTCCATATTCTTTATCCATCAATGGAGGGAAAGGGGCGAGGCTAGGCAGATGTGAGGAGAATTTCATTTTTGCAGGCATCATCCAATACGTATTTATATTCCTTACTATGTGTCAGGCCATGAGTCTAGTCCCATCGGATCACAGTCTAGGAGGAAAGGACATATCTGCTCACAGTGGGGAACAATGAATTTTCCTTGGGAAAGTTTACATTAGTGAAGAATATTTAGCTGCAAGTTATAGACTATTGAGCTGAAAGCAGTTTTAAATGACAGATATTTAATTATTTAATGAAACAGATACGGGGGAAAGGATTGTGGAGTTGGCGAGGAGGTCAACAGTCTCATCACAGTTCTTGCCCCCTCAGCAGGATGCCAGAGTTGATTAAATATCACCTCCCTTGCTTTCAATGAAATATTTCTTTTAATTTAGCTTGAGGTCACATTAGCTTTTTTTTTTTTTTTTTCTTAAGTCATTCCGACATGTATTTTGCACATATTTGGTTTTATTTTGCTGGGTGTTTTTAATTTAAAATTTAAAATTTCATTTAAAATGTAAAAATTAACCTTTCCAAGACTGATCCCCTGTAGGAAAGCCTTGTGGATAAGAAGTCGCCCTCCTGCAAAGCTGCACAGAAGCTAAGTACAGTGCAGTGCTTAAGGCAGTCAATCCTGTTCAGCCACAAGGCTTGACTTCAACTTCCTGATCATGCATCAAAGAAGGAGGTGCTGCCTCAACAGTGAGCTCTTCTGTGATAAACTCTGCCACGGGAAACCACTAAGAATAATCCCTAGCCACTAGATCATTCCAGAATAGAAGCTAATGCCTGTTCCCCCAAACACACATCTTGAGATGGAAGGATGGAAGGATGGAGCTAAACCCAAGATTCTGTCATGTTATATGGTTGTTTTATCCTAGTCTCTTATTATGGGAAGTGTGTGTTTTGCCTATTGCTTTCCTAATTGTGTAGTTAAAAATCCCTCAGCTTGACAGTGTGGGGAGATGCAGGTCATTCAAGTTTGCAGAACCAAGTACAGCAAAGGACAGAGGGACACAGAAGGAGAACTTCAGAGATCCATAGAAAGTTCCCCTGGAGGATTCAACCAAATTGATCAGTACATTAGTGCAAAGAAAACTACCTATAGCTGGGGAAAGAAACATCCAAAAGGATTAGGGCAGATAATGCCCGGTGCTCACACACAGGCACAGAGATAATGCCAGTTCCCATTAGTCAGATGGAAAAAAAAAAAACAAAGCCAGTGGAAACAAATCCAACTAGGAACCATAAGGTTGTAGGTTTGATCCCTGGCCTCGCTCAGTGGGTTAAGGATCTGGCGTTGCCGTGAGCTGTGGTGTAGGTCGCAGACACAGCTCAGATCCTGCGTTGCTGTGGTTGTGATGTAGGCTGGCAGCTGTAACTCTGATTGGACCCCTAGCCTGGGAACCTCCATATGCCATGAGTGCAGCCCTAAAAATAAACAAAAACAAACAAACAAAGAGAAATTAATGACACTACAACAGAGCAACATCTTTACAGCAATGAGGAAAAAAAAAAAAAAAAAGGCTGAGAACCTAGACTTCTATACCCTGCAAAAATGTTTTTCAAAAAGGTAAAGATGGGGAGTTTCTGCTGTGGCTCAGTGGTAATGGACCCAACTAGTACCCGCGAGGCCTTGGGTTCAATCCCTGGCCTTGTTCAGTGGGTTAAAGGATCTGGAGTTGTCATGAGCTGTGGTGTAGGTCATAGATGCAGCTTGGATCTAGTGTTGCTGTGGCTGTGGTGTCAGCCGGCAGCTGCAGCTCCAATTCGACCCCTAATCTGGCAACTCCCACATGCCACAGGCAAGGCCCTAAAAAGACAAAAAAAAAAAAAAAAAGGTGAAGACGAAATAAAAAGGTTTTCAGATATAGAAAATCTAAAAGAATTAATTATTAGCAGAGTCCAAATATGAAAATGTTGTAAAAGGAATAGCTCAGGCAGCAGGAAGTAGATACCAAGTGAAAGCACAAATCTCCACCAAGGAAGGAGGAACCCCAGAGATGGTAAATATACGTTATTGTTGTACAGATATGTTTAAAAGATAACGGACAGCATATACAAAAATCAAAACAAAGTATTGTGGAGTTCATAGTATATGCAAAAGTAAAACACAGGGTAGCAGCAGCATAAAAGTTTTGGGGGAGAAATGGAAGTCTACTCAGGAAAGGTTCTCATCCTCCATGTGAAGTTGAATAATAGCGCTTAATATATGCAATAAACCCTGAAGCAGCCACATAAAATTTTTTAAAAGTGTTAAGACTTAATGAGCCAACAAAGGAGACAAAATGAGATCATAAAAAATACTCATTAAACCCAAAGAAGGGAGAAAAAGAAGAAAAAGGAAGCAAGAATAGCCAGGACACATAGACAATAAATACTAAGTTGACAGATTTAAGCCTAACAGAATTAATGACCACATTTAGTCTACATTACTTGAAACATCCCACATAAAGGGCACAGATAGACTGGGTAAAAAAGCAAGACCTAATTACATGCTGCCTTTAAACTACATGTACATATGAACAAATAAGCAAATCTAAACAAACAAAAAAGTAAATAAACAAACAAAAAGAGATTATACTATATAACAGCAGACAAAAGAAAGCTGGAGCAGGTATATTAATATCAGGCAAAGTAGATTTCAGAGCAAAGAATATTATCAAGGTCATTTCCTAATGATGAAGGGGTCAATTAATCAAGAGGGCATGATAACTCTACATGTGAATAATAACAGTGTTTTAAAATAAATGAAGCAAAAACTCTGAGATTGCAAGAAGAAATAGAAAAATCCACTATTACAGGCAGATGTTTCGATATGCATTTTCTCAATAACTGTTAGAATAAATAAATCAGCAAAGATAAAGTAGACTTGAACAATATTAACCTGATCCGAGTAACATCTGAGAGCACTTTACCCAGCAATGGCAGACTACATATTATTCTCAGCGGCCCAGAGAATATTTATTGAAGTAGACCATATTCTAGGCCATAAAGCATATCACAATAAATTTAGAAGGAAGCAAGTGATACATAGCAGAGAAGACATTCAGAAGAAGAAAGATAATGTCACCACAAATTCAACAGATATCACAAGGATTATAGAAAATACTATAAACAACTTTATGCTTATAAATCCAATCACTTAGATGAAATGCACCGATTTTTTGAAAGCCACGAAGCTCACTGACGAAGAAATGGGATAACCTGAAAAGTTTATATCAAAGAAAAGGAATTTGCAGGTTTGAAACGTCACACAAAGAAATTTCTTAGGCCCAGATGGGTTCACTGTTGAAGTCTATCATCTAACAAAAAAATAAGACCAATTCTGCTCAATCTGTACCAGAAAACAATGAGAGGGAATGCTTCTCAACTCAATCTATGAGTCCAACATTATTCTAATACAAAAACTAAACAAGAACATTACAGGAGAATGAAACTTATAGCCCCATATCCATTGTAAATATAGAAGTAAAGAATTTTAGCAAAACTTTAGGAAATTCATGATGGATAAAAAGATTTAACCTAGGAACCTATGGTTGGTTTAACATTCAAAAACCAATCAGTGTCATTCACCATAATAAGACTAAATAAAAAAGGGAAACTGTACAAATATCCCAAGAGATGCATAAAAGCATTTGACCAAATCTAACATCCATTCCTAATAAAAACTCACATTAAACTAGGAACAGAAGAAAACTTCCTCAGTCCTGAAAAGGGGCATCTACAAAATACCTACAGCTGGAGTTCCCACTGTGGCGCAGCAGAAATGAATCCAACCAGGAACCATGAGGATGTGGGTTCGATCCCTGGCCTCGATCAGCGGGTTAAGGATCCAGTGCTGCCGTGAGCTGTGGTGTAGGTTGCAGACGCGGCTCAGTTCTGGCGTTGCTGCGGCTCTGGAGTAGACCAGCAGCTATAGCTCTGATTAGACCCCTAGCCTGGGAACCTCCATATGCCTTGGGTGCGGCCCTATAAAGACAAAAAACAAAAACAAAACAAAACAAAATACCTACAGCTAACAGCACACTTAATCACAATCAACTAGTCTCCCCATTAGGATTCGGAAGATGACAGTCATTTCTGCTTTTTTCCCTTCTATTCAACGTTGAAGTAGAGGTTCAAACCAGTGGAATGAAACAAGAAAAAGAAAACAAAAGTCACCCCGATTATAAAGGAATCACGGAAAATGTCTTCATTCACAGACGACGTGATTAGTGGAATCGGCAGAAGAGCTTAGTAGAACGAATAAAATCTGACTTCTAGGTATAAACCCAAAGGAAATGAAATCATTATCTTCATGAGATATCTGAACCCCCATGTTCATTACAGCAGTATTCACAATAGCCAAGACATGGGAACGACCTGAGTGTCCGTCAGTGGATGCATGGATGAGAACATGTGGTACATACATACAATGGAACACTCTTCGGCTGTAAGGAAAAAAAGGTTGATCCTGCCATTTACAACAACATGGATGAAGGTTGAGGGCATTCTGCTTAATGAACTAGGACAGAGGAAGAAAAATAACCTTACAATCTCACTTGTACATGAATCTAAAAATCAAACAAACAACGGATGTCCTGGATACGGAGAAAAGATTTGTGGCCGCCAGGGGGTCGGGGGTGGGGGCAACATGAGTGAAGAGGGTCAAAAGGTGCAAGCATCCAGTTATCAAAGAGCAGATCTTCTAAGTTCTCATCACGAGAAAAAAAATCTGTGTAACTGTGTGGTGAAACATGTTAACTAGCCTTACTGTGATTATTTCACAAGATATACAAATATCAAATCATTATATTGCACACCTGAAATTTTCTATCCACTGAAAACTACAAAATATTGTTGAAAGAAATTAAAGAAGACATAATAACTGGAATGATATATCTTGTTTGTAGGTCAGAAGATCATATATGGACAACTGATTCTTGATAAAGATACAAAGGCATGGGGAGTTCCCTTTGTGGCTCTGCGGAAATGAATCTGACCAGCATCCATGAGAGTGCAAGTCTGATCCCTGGCCTTGCTCAGTGGGTTAAAGACTGGGTGTTGCCGTGAGCTGGATGTAGGTCACAGACGTGGCTTGGATCTGGCATTGCTGTGGTTGTGGCATAGGCCAGCAGCTGTAGCTCAAATTCTGCTCCTAGCCTGGCAACTTCCATATGCCTCAAGTGCAGCCCTAAAAAGACAAAAAAAAAAAAAGAAAGAAAGAAAAAAGAAAAAAGCTACAAAGGCAATTCAGAAAAGAAAAGACTCATTCAACAAACGGTGCTGGTTATCTATATGCAGAAAGAGAAAAAGAGAGAAGGGAAGAGAAAAAGACCTTTGATGCATACTTTGCCTTATATGCAAAAAATTAATTTAACATGGATCAGAGACCCAAATGTAAAACTGAAACTATGAAACTTCCGAAAGAAAACATCAGAGAAAAATCTCAAGACCTTTTCTTAAATTCAATACCAAAGTGTGAGCCATAAGAGAACAAAGCGATAAATTACACGATCAAAATTTGAAACTTCTTTCAAGTATTAAAAAAAGAAAAAGAAAAAGAAAAAATACTCTATGGACTGGAAGAAAATATTCAGAATATATATCTTATAAAGGACTTGTAATCAGAATATATAAGGAACTCTCAAAATTCAACAATAAGCAAACAACGCAATTTTCAAAAATGAAAGATTTTAACTTCATTAAAGAAGATATCTCTAGGGGGAAAAAAGCAGATGAAAAGATGCTCAACATCATTAGGCATTACAGAAGTGCAGATTAAAACTACAGCGAGATACCATTACATAGCTATAAAACCACAGTACATACCTATTAAAACTACAGGGAGAGACCATTACCTACCTATAAAAACGGCTGAAGCATGTATGGGTACACGAGAGGAAGTGGAACTCTCATACGCCAATGGTAGAAATGCAAAATGGTACAAATGCTTTGTAAAGGAGTCTGGCGTTTTCCTCGAAGGTTAACATGTACAGGCAGACCTCGGAGATACTGCAGGTTCTATTCCAGGCCACTGCAATGAAGCAACTATCCCAATAAAATGAGTCACGGGAATGCTTTGGTTTCTCAGTGCCTATAAAAGTCATGCTTACACTATACTGTAGTCTATGAATTGCGCATTACGTCTAAAAAAAACAATGAACATATCTTTAAAAATACTTAAAAATACTGCCTGGGGAGGAGGAGAGGAGAGTTTATAAAGGGATATAAGGAGTTGCCTAGGGGGAGAGGGGAGGGAGCAGGAGGGACTGGGGGTTTGTAGATGCAAACTATTGCATTTAGAATAGATGAGGAATCCAGCAATCCCACTCCTGGGCAACTATCCAGAGAAAACCATGACTTGAGAAAATACACGTACTCCAATGTTCACTGCAGCGTGATATACAATAGCCAAGACGTGGAAGCAACCTAAATGACCACTGACGGAGGAGTGGATAAAGAAGATGCGGTACATATACACAATGGAATATTACTCAGCTGTAAAAAGGAAAGACATAATGGCATTTGCAGCAACACGGAAGGACCTAGAAATTATCATGCTAAGTGAAGTCAGACAGTGAGACACAAACGTCATATGCTATCACTTATATGTGGAATCTAAAAAAAGGGATACAGCGAACTTCTTTGCAGAATAGATACTGATTCACAGACTTGGAAAAACTTATGGTCACCAAAGGAGACAGGTTGAGGGGAGGGGTGGACTGGGGGTTTGGGATGGAAAGGCTGTCAAATTGGGTTATGATGCTCATTATTCAACTATAAATATATAAAATGTATTAAGTTTAAAAAAAATAATGGATAAGCAATGAGGTCCTACTGTACAGCACAGGAACTACATCCAGTCTCTTGGGATAGACAATGATGGAAGATAATATAAGAAAGGGAATGTATATTTGACTGGGTCACTTTGCTGTATAGCAGAAATTGGCAAAACATTGTAAATGAACTGTACTTTTTTAAAAAAATTACCTATAAAGGGATACGAGGAGATTTTGGGGGGTCATGGACAATATCTACTGTTTTGAGATGACAGTTCTGCGGATGCCTAGATACAGAGGTTATATTGACCCAATTGTATACCTCAAATATATGCCATTTATTATAGGTTAGTTATACCTTAATAAACTCATTAACAAGTTTTAAAAAGCTCTCAGGTTAAGGACCCGAGTCCTACTGCTGGAATCTGAAGTCTCAGCAGGTCCAGTGTGTGTGTGTGTGTGTGTGTGTAGCATGGTCCTGAGTCCCTGTTTGCACATCTGTATTGAGAGCAAGAGGAGGCTGTGGCCTGACGGGATGCAGGATGCTGTGGTTTCCAGGCAGGCTACCCCTCAGGATCTCCGAGTGGAGAGAGTGGCCGCTCTGCTCAGGAAACCCGGGCTTCTGGTTTTTCTAAGATAGAAACGGATGAGCAGAATGTGCCAAAAATCCATGGGGAGCTGAGGCCTTGTCACAGGAGCAATGGTGGAAGCGACTGCTTGTTGGTCCAGAGAAGAGAAGCTAGGAAGTGATTTTACCTGGCTCTGAACTTCCCAACGGTGAGAACCCGGACTGAGCATGAGACCTACTGGGAAAGTTATTTCAACTCAACCAAAGTAATCTCTCCTTAGTGCTCCTTAGTGATCCCCTTCCCTCCAAAGGCAAGGTCTCATCACCAGGGGCACCCCATTGTGGACTGGACAACACCGGGTTAGGGTTCTGTAGAAACAATGGAAACACTGGCAGGAAATCGGGTTCCCGGACTGTGAGGATCCCTTCCAGCCCCTTAAGGATTTGATTTTCTTGCTTGCTTGCTTGCTTGCTTTTTAGGGCCACACCCGAGGCATATGGAAGTTCCCAGGCTAGGGGTCGAATCGGAGCTACAGCTGCTAGCCTACGCCAGAGCCACAGCAATGCAGGATCTGAGCTGTGTCTGCGACCTACACCACAGCTCATGGCAACGCCAGATCCTTAACCCACTGAGTGAGGCCAGGGATCGAACCTGCAACCTCATGGTTCCTAGTCAGGTTCATTTCCTTTGCACCACAATGGGAACTCCTGATTTTCTATTTAAAATCCCATTGGGTGCTGTGTGTGCAGTGGTTACGAGACTGGCTAATATTTCAATTACACTGGAAGATTTCCACAGGAAGGACCTGAAACACACACGCACGGGCACATTAAAAAGCCTCAACCTCAAAGACCACCTTCTGAATACCTCATTTCCAGCCCATTTTGGAAAACTGGGACATCATGAACCCTCATCACGCTGCCCGCCATCAGAAGACTGGAAAGTTATTCTGGAAGCCACATACCTGCCTCTAAACCAGATCGGGGAGCCTGAGGAGCAGATGACAAGAGCTGCTTGCACCTGCACCAGGAAGAAGTACACAGGGGAGCCTTCCAAAGCTGTGATGGAGCCAAGGAAAGCTGCATTCCGACGTCCGGCCTGCCCCTCGCTCCACACGGCAGGAAAAGGAACATTCACAGGGACTCATAAGATGGAACCACACGGCCCATCTCAGGATGCTCAAAGCTACCGTGACGGCTGTGACTGTTGAATGAAGGCTTCCTGCAGAAGCCTCACGGGAGGAAAACAGGCAGGGGGAAACGGAGAGTAAACTGATCACAAACCAGAACAAAGTTCTCTCAGTACTCCTTCAGAAGTTACTCCGTGCCTTTCAGTCCCTTTGGGGAATCCATCTCTTTGTGACAACATAGGAAAGGCTCTCTCTCAAGGGGGCGCCTTGGTTTTCGTGGTCTCAGGGGAGAGCAGGGACCACATCCCTCCCCCGCCTTGGTTGTGCTTGTGTTTGGTTCTGTGGCACTGATGAGACAGATGATCGGGTTCATAGGGCTGCTGGGAATCAAATTAGAAAAACATCAAATAATTCTAGACCATTTTATTTCATCTCATTCCCATTTGCACCTGAGAGGAAATGAACATCTCAATGGCCCGAGAGGGTGAAACTGTCAGATGCTGTTGCCAGGACAGGAGAGAGGAATGAGCGGGCTCTCTGGGTGGAGGGGCTGGGGGGGCTGCAGGCTCCCTCCCAGACAACCTGCAAGGACCTTGTGACAGCCAGGGAGGCAGACAGCCAAGGCTGAAGCTAGTGGGACAGGAGAGGTGATGACCCCTCCCAGAGAAGAAGCATGGCAGGGGCGGGGGGGGGGGTTGCTGAAGGGCTGGGTCCAGGGCCGGCAAACACGTGGACACATCCTATAAACTACTGCGGCCCCCAGGGAGCCACGGTCCCTTGAATGCGGGCCCTGGTTCTGCTGACACCATATATCAGGGCAAAAAAAAAAAAAAAAAAAAAAAAAGCCAAAAGTACAAAAGATTCGTAATCCACTGGAAGAAAACTGTGATATAGCTATGATGAGTCCTTCAGAGTTGCCTGCAGATTGTTTTTATACCTTAAAAGGACAACCTGGTCCTGCCAAAACTCAGAGAACCATTTAGGGCCTTTTCAAACCAAAAGAGGTGCCCAGGAGGTTTGAAAGAGGCCATTAGTAACAGACGTGGCAAGTTCCCCCCAACTTATTAAAAAAAGAGACTGGTTTTATAAATGAGTCCATTAGAAAGTGTTCAGGAGATATTAGGGCCCTGAGAAGTGGCTGACGAGGAGGGAAGGGAAGGTAATGAGGGCAGTGAGCGATCTGTTATTTTTTGAATTTGCCAAAGGAAACGATTCCCATGATTGCTCCTGGGCAGGAGGTAATGGCTTTGCAAGGGGCCTGCACAGGCAGAGGAAGGCGCTGGGGACACGACCTCCTGCTGGGGGCTCCCGTCTGGGTGGGGGAGGGCGGGGGAGGGGAGGCAAACACTTAGGCCAGTGCAAGGCAACCCTGTGTGCAATGGACACTATTACAAGTGTGCAAAGGAAAAGGGCCGTTCCCTCAGGTGGGGGCATGGGGGTCTCCCAGGGGCCGTAATATCCTGGCCGTGTGCTGAAGGGTGAACAGGCAGGCAGAAGGCGGAGCTGGGAAGGCCCTCAGATGCCCAAGGCAGCTGGAGAAACAAGCTTGTGGTGGAGTTCCCGTTGTGGCGCAGTGGTTAATGAATCTGACTAGGAACCATGAGGTTGCAGGTTCCATCCCTGGCCTTGCTCAGTGGGTTAAGGATCTGGCATTGCCGTGAGCTGTGGTGTAGGTCGCAGATGTGGCTCAGATCCTGCGTTTCTGTGCCTGTGGTGTAGGCCACCGCTGTAGCTCCGATTGGACCCCCAGCCTGGGAACCTCCATATGCCATGGGTGTGGCCCTAAAAAACAACGAAAAAACCCAACAAACAAAAAAACAACAGGCTTGTGGTGCAGAGGAGTCCCCAGGGTTGGGGCCATCCACGTTGGGGGCGGGGATCAAGGCTCAGGGGAAGGGAGGGGAGGGGGGGCGGGGGGCAGGCTGACGTCACAGTGTGGGGGGAGGGGGGGGGGGGAGATGGAAAGCTGGGGCGAGAATCACTTCAGCGGGCAGGAGGTGCAGGTGGAGGAGGTCAGAGCTGCCAGGGAGGGGAAAGGGAGAGCCAAGTGGCCCTGGGACCAAAAGCTAGAGAGTTGGGTGGGATGAAAGGGGCACCTGTTGGATCTGGGGCAGGGGCATCACTTTGGACTTCGCCCAACAGGAGTCAGCGGCGTGGCCAGGAGCAGATTCCTCAGCAAACTCCCGGAGGTGAGAAAGGGGGTTTCTTCACTTTGACTTTTTTTTCCTTTTTTTCTTTTTTTTTTTTTTTTTTGCCTCTCCCATGGATAGAGAAGTTCCCAGGCGAGGGATCAAACCTGCACCACGGCAGTGATAAAGCCAAATCCTTAACCTGCTAGGCCACCAGGGAACTCCACCTAGCCTGCCTTTTCAGGCATCAGAATGCAGAAAAACGAAGCTTGCGTTTGGAGACAAATTTCCAGCTGTTATTTGGAGGATACCTGAAAGGATGAGGGCTGGGGTCAAGGCTCCTGAAACAGGGAAATTGAAAGCTTTTTAACCATAGCAGGAAGGTGGCAAGGGGCCTTGGCATCCCCATGGGAAGGGGCCCACCCTGCACGTGCAGAAGCACCCCGATGCCTGCCTCCCCACCCGCACCCCCATGCCCAGGAATTAGTTGTAGGGGTCCCACCAGGTCAGGGGAGTGTGGTCCGTTAATGAGATAAAATCTAAAAGCTTTATAAACACACATTATTTCTAGGCATGTTTGTGTGAGACAGTGTTTTGGGGGGCTATTTTTCTTATTTTCCAATAAAATTAAATAAACACACGTGAGCACACACATGTTATTGTGTAAACAGAGCACAGGAAGATGAGCCGTGCTGGCGGGATGAGGGGTTGATGTGATTTCTCCTGGTTTGAATGAAGGAAGACTTGGTCCTCCCTCTACCCCTCGCCCTGCTGCAGAGGGCATCGCTTTCCCGCCCTGCCCGGCAGTCTCTCTAATCTTCCAAATTACATCAGCATCCCCCGCCCCGCCTCCCTGGAAGCGATGGGCTGACTCTTTCGGAGGGGACACGGGGAAGAGTGGGACAGGATGCTGTGGCCAAAGCAATGACCGATTTGAGATTCTGAGTCATGAATGATCATAATTAGAAGGCAGACAGAGTGCGCTGCTGGTGCTGCCTTTGCTGCCTCTTCCCTGTGAAAGCTCTGGGAATTAAAATAATGGGCTTTTAAAACAAAAGCCGGGTAGGGCTCTACCTAATGGCCTGCACACTGAGCACTGGCAGCAGGCGGACGCAGACGGACCTGTGGCTGACAGGTCCTGGAGAAAACAGATGGAACTGTCACCTCCGGGAACACCCCCTGGCCCCCCAGGCAAAGGAGCCAGAAGGAGCCCAGGAAGAGAGGGCTCCCGTGTCTCAGGCCAGGAAGGAGTCCCAGGAACCCTGCCAGCAAGGGCTGGGGAATAGGATGACTTACTGGGGAACGAGGAGTGCCATTACAACCCCAGGCACACAAGGACAAACACCCAGGAGTTTCTGCGGGGGTACAGTGGGTTTTGAGAACCCAACTAGGATCCAGGAGGATCCAGGTGCCATCCCTGGCCTCACTCAGTCAGTTAAGGGTCCGGCGTTGCCATGAGCGGAGGTATAGGTCACGGATGTGGCTCGAATGCTGTGTTACTGTGGCTGTGGTGCAGGCCGGCAGCTGTAGCTCCGACTCAGTCCCTAGCCTGGGAACTTCCACAGGCTGCAGGTGCAGCCCTAAAAAGCATAATAATAATAATAATGATAATGATAAAAGAATCTGACTATAGAGGTCTCAGTCACTGTGGGGATGTAGGTTTGATCTCTGGCCCAGCTCAGTGGGTTAAAGGAGCCAGCACAGCTGCAGCTCAGATTTAATCCGTGAACCAGGAACTTGCATATGCCGAGGCTGCGGCTGCTAAAAAACAGAAAAAAAAAGGAGTTCCCATTGTAGCACAGCGGAAACGAATCTGACTAGGAACCATGAGGTTGCAGGTTTAATCCCTGACCTTGCTCAGTGGGTTAAGGATCCGGCGTTGCCATAAGCTGTGGTGTAAGTCACAGACACGGCTCAGATCTGGCGTTGCTGTGGCTCTGGTGTTGGCTGGCAGCTGTAGCTCCGATTGGACCCCTAGCCTGGGAACCTCCATATGCCGAAGGTGCGGCCCTATAAAGACAAAAAAAAGAAAAAAGGACACCCGCACAGGTCCCTACTGGTGGGGGTGAGGGAGGCCTGAGAAGAAGGGAGACTGGCTGGGGGAAGGGAAACCGCCTGCTCTGGAGACCAGACCAGCGGACATGGTGACAATCCAGCGACACTGGCATTCTCCCTCAGCAAGACCCTGGCCTGGCCCTGCTCACCACCAACCATCACTTCAGACCTGGGCAACTGGAGAAGGGTTGGAAGGGAAAGCTGGGGTAGGGATGCCAAACCTTCCTGGCTTTGAAGTGCCCAGCCCACAACCCCCATATTTTTATAGCCCCAGCAGATGAAGGCATTTGAAGGCGTTATGCTGGGTTCCCAGCTCAGTGACACCCCTCCTCTGGCAGGCCTTGAGCCCCAACGCTGAGCTGCACCCCTGCCCATCCCCCCTCGGTGCCTCTCACTCCTCCAACGCACCTTATAAGGCTCGACTCGCCAGGACAAGAACAGACGGGGCTGTCTTCTCACTGGTCCAAAACGTCCTTGGCATCCCTCCCCACTGGCCATCGAGGGCGGTCGCTGCCAAGGCTACACCTCCCCGTCCTGCTGATCCAACCCTGACTTTGCTCAGGTAGCAGGTGGAATTCCTGGGTCCAAGGCAGTCCTGGACCCTGGCCCAACAGGGGGCATATGAAATCTGGTTCTGAGATACTGACACACAGACTTTGAAAAACTTATGGTTTCCAAAGGAGACACTTTGGGGGGTGGGAGAGATGCGCTGGGGGTGTGGGATGGAAATACTATAAAACTGGGTTGTAATGATTGTTGTACAATGATAAATGTAATAAATTCATTGGGTAATACAAAAAAAATTTTTTAAAAAGAGCATTAAAAAAAAAAATCTGGGGAGTTCCCGTCGTGGCACAGTGGTTAACGAATCCGACTAGGAACCATGAGGTTGCGGGTTCGGTCCCTGCCCTTGCTCAGTGGGTTAAAGATCCGGCGTTGCCGTGAGCTGTGGTGTAGGTTGCAGACGCGGCTCGGATCCCGAGTTGCTGTGGCTCTGGCGTAGGCTGGCGGCTACAGCTCCGATTCGACCCCTAGCCTGGGAACCTCCCATATGCCGAGGGAGTGGCCCAAGAAATGGCAAAAAGACCAAAAAAAAAAAAAAAAAAATCTGGTTCTGGCCAAGGAGGTGTTTGGGGAGGTCTGCCTGGAGGCTTCTGGGAAAGGCAAACATTCCCTGAAGAAGGACAAGAGCCAAGCAAAGATAAAGTCTTTGTTGCCCTGAACAGCCTTTGAACATGGTGATCATAGAGTAAAGTGGAAAGAAAGAATCTGAGTCTTGCTGATCTGGTGGAGCCACCAAAGCAAATGCAAGAGCCTCACCTCCAGATGCCTGGTCACGTGAGATGATTACATGCCCCTCGTGCTTCCACCGCTACTGACACAGGACAGTTACTTGCAGCCAAATGCGCCCTGTTGGACCCCTGGGGTCGTCTCTTTCAATGTCAGCCCATCAGCGACGCTGACACTTGCCCACCTCTAGTTCAGATGCTCCCCAGGTACCCAGCCTGGGGGTCGGCCAGCCGTAAGAGCCGGTGGTGACAAATCTCAGGACTCAGCATGGAATCTGGGGTAACCCTGGCTCATGGCCAAGGCTAGCTGAGACGGTGGCAACCTGAGAGCCTGGGGTCCCAAAGAGAGGAGGTTGCCATGCTGGCCCAAAGACAAGCTAGCCCAAGATCCCTGTTAGTGTCCTGAATCCTCACAGCTGGACAGAAGCAAGAATTGGCCTGGAAAGGGGCAGGATCTAGACCCTTCTTTCTGGAGGCAGCCAGGGCTAACAGGACAGCCTCCAAAGCATCCCTGGAGTATTGTAGAAGCAGCAGCAGCCCCGTGACTGGCCTGGGGTCCATCTCTGCCTGTGAAGCATTCACTGCCCTGTGTTGTCATTTGAAGGGTATCAGAGAGCCACCCTCATCCCCTCAGTTGTCTGACACGTTAGCACCAACAACAGTAAATTATTTGGTATGAAGCAGTGTCCTCTTTCTTGTCCCCACAGAGGAGCAACATGTTGGGTGTGCCTTACTCTGGGAGATCTGCGTGGAACAGAAGTCGCCAGAGACCACAGGGAAAGGACAGAACAGGGTCTGCACACATTCTGTGTAAACAGTAAATAATTTAGGCACTGAATAATTTAGAAAGTAATTCGGCGCACCCTTGGCTACCGCAGGATGAAAACGGCCACAGAGGCTATGCAAATCCATGGGTGTGGTTGTGTTGTGATAAACCTTTTCTTAAGGACACGGAGATGTGAATTTCATGTGATTTTCACATGCCATGAAATATTATTCTTGTGATTTTTTTTTTCTTTTTACATTTTTGCATTTGGAAGTTCCCGGGCTAGAGGTCGAATCGGAGCTGCAGCTGCTGGCCTATACCACAGCCACGGCAACACCAGACCCGAGCCACATCTGCAACCTACGCCACAGCTTGTGGCAGCAATGGATCCTTAATCCACTTAGTGAGGCCAGGGATCAAACCCGCATCCCCACAGGACACCATGTCAGGTTCTTAACCTGCTGAGCCACAGTGGGAACTCCCCGACATTTTCCATCCAATTAAAATGTAAAACCCATTCTTGCCTCATGGTTGTACAAAAATATTTCTCAGGCTGGATGTGGCTCGTGGGGCCTGGGATAGGTGTGCTCAGGAGGGTACTGTGATCAGGAGGAGAAAATGTGGGGAGTTCCCTGGGGGTCTAGTGGTTAGGACTTGACACTTTCACCGCTGCAGCCCAGGTTCGATCCCTGGTCTGGGAACTGAGACGCAACGTTCAGCCGCTGCATGCCACAACCAAGAAAAGAAAAGAAACTGTGGAGTTGAGAAGTCACTTATGTGATGAGAGGATCATGTTGATGAAGCTGGGAGAAAGCCCAGCTCGGGTGGGCTGCCCCGGGAAAGGAGCTCCCAGGCCCACTCTAGTGACTGGGTCTCTGTGCACGTGTCAGTCCACGTGTCAGCAAGGCAATGGGCTCCCTGGGAGAGTGGACCCTGGGCCGGGGGTGGGGGGGGAAGGTGTGAACGGCCCAAGGGAGTGAAACCTGGAGGGAGTTTTATCACATGTACAGGCTCCAGCTGAGCCTGGCGGGGGTGGGATTTCCTGGGCAGCCTGGATCCCCACGTTGCTGTGGGCCTGACACGGGCCTGCAGCAAGGCTACTGGGGTCACAGGAGCCACTGGCTGGCTTGGAGTGAAAGGAGCCACAGACGGAAGGTCCTGGAGAAACAGGCCAAGAGACACTGGGCCAGGCGCATGAGACTTCCCTTCCTCCAACCAGATGCGGCAGGACAGAAGAGGGGGCATCGCTGGGGACAGGGACATTCCGGGGGGGGGGTGGTGGCAGGTGGGCAGCAGACAGTGGACTTGCGCTGATGATGTGCTATGACATTAGCCAGACTACACTGCAAGGGATAAAAGCAGCTCCGATGAACCCAAGTGAAAGGTGATCTGAGGCTCCTGCAACTGGGGCGTTCAGGGAAGCTGTGAAGATGGGACATCAGCATCGAGCCCCGGCAGGACGCGGGCTCCGTCTCTCAGATCAGCCCCTGCTGGCCTGACTTGAAGATCCAGGGAAGGCCTTCAGCTGGTCCCACTCCCATCTGGACCCGTCCCCATACCCCGGGAGGGCGGTCATAGCAGCTGCCTGATTCGAGGTCACAAGGCCAATGTCAAGGCCCATAGCGGGGAGGGGAGACTAAGAGCTCAGCCTCCACCAGTCACCTCCTGATACAGTGCGTGAGGCCAGCGCATCCCCCTAGAGTGGGGGTGTCATGGGATGGAACAAAGAACAAATGCCCCCCACAGCAGCCCTTACCACCCACTGCAGGTCTGAAAGACTTCATTTCCCTCCGAATGAAGAAGCTGGAGTGGAAGAAACACGCAGCTCTCAGAACAGCCCTGAGGAAGCAGAGACTCCTTCAGAGCAGTGGGAAGGAGGAGGCAGGTGGCTGATAAAATAAGAGCTCCCTTTCCAAGCTCCTCTCTCACCCAGAGGTGGGCACTTTCCCTCCCAGCCTGTTGCAAACATCCTGGCCTTGGACTGAGGTCAGTGGCCACTATAAATTCTCTAACACCTAGGCTGGAATTCCTGAAATCACCGAGGAGAAATCACAACGCACCAGAGTTCCTTCCCAACAACAGGGTCTTTTTCCCCAGAAAAGGCAATGAATTTACAACACGGTACCCAGGAGCGTCAAAACCTGGTCCTGAGCGTATCGCACTGTGTTACACTGAATGCAAGGGAATCAGTAAAGGACAAAAACATCGCACAGGCCAACAGCCAACAAGATTCGTCACTGCCAGCTTGCCTTCAATCCGTGGTGCCCCGGGAAGAGTTCATCAATCTGTATTTAAATAGAAAGGGAGAAGAGCAACCCAGCACACTGAAAGAAAAACAACAACAGCAAAAGGTTAAATAATCCTTCAGCGGATGAACTGTGCTGTTTTGAATATATGGGATTCCAACTATAGGTTGAATTCCAACTTTGGGATCTTATTTAAGGAAAAAGCTTCAGCGGCTGACTCCACCAGGTAGAAAACACCTTTCCCATACCTCTTATTGTGCTAGTCTCATTCAAATAATATTCATTTCTAGGTTTTTTTCCCACATGTGAGTTTTCCATAATTTAAGCGATAACTGTGAGTTTGGAATTCTGGGTTTTTAACCTTAGCATTGTATCATCCACATCTGTCATTAAAAAGCCTTCAAGCGTTCATCAGGACCCCTCCCACCCCAGCAAGGGACGTTTTTCTGTCCTCCTCTGTGGCTCGCCTCTCACTGGCCTCTGACACTGTGCCGTCTGTTCTTCAACCTGCTCTCACCCATCTCTGCCCCTGACCCCGGTTTCTGGGACTCCACGGGCCTGGTTACTCTCCTGCCTCCCCTGTTGACGATGTCTGGGGGTTTCTTTCCCATCCACCACGACCTGCGAGAGTTCCTGGAGGTGTGGCCTCTCCTCCTCCCTCTACACGGGCTCTGCAGGTGACCTCGGCTCTAGGGCAGAACCTACACCAGAACGAGCTACATTTTCTTCCACCCTAGACCTCCATGCCTGGCCTCTGGCTTGACCTTCCCCTTGGACGTCTTGGCGCGATTCAAAGCCACACGTCAACTCAGGATCTCCCCTGGGGCTTGGCCTTCTTCCAGTTTAGGCAGCTTGGAGCCCGACACTGGCATTTTTCCCGTTCCCAAGCCAGAAAACCCAGGCATCGTCCTTGACAACTCACCCGTCCTGCCTCCCTGCCCCTCCCCACTTCTGCCCCCGCCCCCTGCCCCCCATCTAGGTAGTTTGTGGCCAAATCTGTCAGTGTGTCCGCCTAAGGTCTCTTTCAGATCTACCCACTGCCCCCTATTCCAGCCACCCAGCTCAGCAGGCAGCGGTGTGCACGCACTACACAAATGCTACCCCGCAGGCCTTACCTCTGGCCAGTTCCAGGATCCCTACCAGCTCCCCTCCTTCCCTTCTGCTCTCTCCAGGCCATTTTCCAGCCCGAAGCCAGAGTGGTTTTATTAAGATGCAAATCTAATCACACAGTGCCTTTGCATAATTGCTCCTAGGGCTTGGCCTGGCCTACATCTCCCTGAGTCATCACCATTACGTGCTCCTGGTTCCCCTGCGTGGCCCGGGCCCTCTCCTACCTCTTCTGCAGCATCCTGCCACTGCTGTGGCCTTCCCACAGCTTCTCAGATGCACCCGGACCCTCCCCTACGTGGCCCTGGAGAGTGCGGAGAGCGCTCGGGCTTCTGCCTGCCTCTATCTTCCTCCCCTGGCCCCCTGCCTCTTACACTGGTTTTCTGTCTACACAGGGTTCTGAAAGTGTGGCCTCTTAGCAGCATTTGCATAACCCAGGAACCAGTTAGAAAAGTAAATTCTCCTGCACTGCACACCTATAATAAATAGAAAACTCTGGAGCAGGGTCCACAAAGCTGTTTTAACAAGCCCTCTGGGTAATTCTGAGGCATGAGCAAGTTGGGAGCCGGTGGTCAAGGAAGGCCTTCCTCATCCAAGCTTTCTTCTGAGCTTTTCGTTCCATTTGACTTTTTTGTATTTGGTATAAAGAATGGAACGACATAGCTTTTTTCTCCCAAATCCCCACTGATTTATGATGCCTCCTTTATCCTATATTGGTTTTCATAAACATTCAGGTTTGCCTCTGTGCTTTTTTTTTAAGTTTATTACTTTTTTTTAAGTTTATTATTGAGATATATTTCATACCCTTTAAAATTCACTCATTTAAAGTGTCCAGTATAATTTTTATTATATTCACAAAGTTGTGCATTCATAGCTGATTTTAGTATTTACATCTTGTGTTCTTGGTGCGTCTGGCTAAAGGTCTGTCAATTTTGTTGATTTTTCAAAGAAACAACTTTGGTCTCACTAATTGTTTCTACTGCTTTTCTTTCTTTCATTTATTTCTGCCCTAGCATTTATTATTTTTTTCCTTTAGCTTTCTTTGGGTTTAGTTGTTCTTTAGTTCTTTAAGATGGAAGTTTAGGTTATTAATTTGAGATGTACCTTCCGGTTTGGGGGGTTATTTTTTTGGCCATGGCATGGGGAAGTTCCTGGACCAGGGATCAAACCCATGCCACAGCAGCAACTTGGGCCACTGCAGTGACAATGCCAGATCCTTAACCCACTGGGCCACAGAGGAACTCCAGAGAGGTATCTTCTTTTTATTCTATTTGTTTATTTATTTATTTTTGTCTTTTTGCCTTTTCTTGAGCCGCTCCTGTGGCATATGGAGGTTCCCAGGCTAGGGGTCCAATCGGAGTTGTAGCCTCTGGCCTACTCCAGAGCCACAGCAATGCAGGATCCAAGCTGTGTCTGCGACCTACACCACAGCTCATGGCAACGTCGGATCCTTAACCCACTGAGCAAGGCCAGGGATCAAATCCACAATCTCATCGTTCTTAGTCGGATTCATTAACCACTGTGCCACTATGGGAACTCCCAGTATCTTCTTTTTAATGTAGGCATTTACACCAATAAATTTCCTTCTAAGCACTACATCAGCAGCATCCCATAGGTTCTGTTGTGTTTTATTTTCATGCATCTCTATGTCTTTTCTAATTTCCATGGGATTTCTTCTTTGACTCTCTGTTTACTTAGGCTGTGGTTAATTTCTCTTAATATTTATGAAGTTCCTGAATCTTCCTCTGCTGTTGATGTCTAATTTCATACCATTGGTCAGAGAATATACTTTTTATAATTTCAATCCTTTTAAATGTATTGAGACTTGTTTTGTGATCTAACATATGGTCTATACTGGAGAATGTTCCATGGGCACTTGAGAATAATGTGTTGTTGGTTGAGTATTCTAGACAGGTCTGTTAGGGTAGTTGGCTTATAATGTTGCTGGAATCTTTTATTTCCCTGTTGATCTTTGGCCTAGTTGTTCTATCCTTTGTTGTAAATGGGTTATGTAAGTCTCCAGTTACTATTGAATTGTCTCCCTTCAGTTCTGCCAGGTTTTGCTTCACTTATTTTAGGGCTCTGTTGTTAGCTGCATGTATATTCATAATCATTACATCTTTCTAATAACAGGTAATTACAAATAATTATGATAATTAGAATTTATCTGCCTCTTTTGATTGGGGTATTTAATTTACTTACATAATATACATTTAATATATTTAATTTACTTACCTAGGGAAAGATTTCTGCCTTTTTTGCTATTTGTTTTTTCAATGTCTTATGTCTTCATTGTTTTGTTCCTATTATTGTCTTCTTTCGTGTTAAATAGATATTTTCTAGTGTACCTTTTTGATCTTGCTTCTTTGTGACATCGTAATTTATACTATATATATGTATAGAGATATCTATATATATGTATATTTGGTCTTTATCCCAGTTCCTGGCATAGAGCTCCTAAAACCCTTGGAATTTCGTAAGTGATGAGAGAAAAAAACAAACAAACAAAAAACGGTGTCTTGTTATGTTAATGAGGTGACTTCTGAAGGCACTCATGGAAAGGAGCTGGTTGCCAGGAGAACCAACCGTGCGATAAGAGGGTTGAAACCTTCTCCAGAGAGGGGAGAAGGGCTGGAGACTGAGTTCGATCACCAATGGCCAATGATGTAAGCAACCATGCCTATGTAGTGTAGCCTCTATAAAAACCCAAAAGGATCGGCTCTGGAGAGCATCTCAGTTAGTGACCATGTGGTGATTCGGGGAAAGTGGTGTGCTCAGAGAGGGCATGGGAGCCCTGGCTTCCTCCCCAGGTACCCTGCCCTATGCATCTCTCCTCTCTGGCTATTCCTGAGTTATATCCTTTTATACTAAACCAGCAATCTAGTAGGTAAAATGTTTCTCTGAGTTCTGTGAGCCACTCCAGCAAATGAACCAAACCCGAGGAAGGGGTCACTGGGACCTCCAATCTCTAGCTGGTTGGTCAGAGGCACAGGTGACAACCTGGACTTGTGACTGGCATCTGAAGTTAGGGAGGCAGAGCATTTAACTGTGGGATCTGATGCTATCTCCACATAGACAGTGTCAAGAATTAAGATGAATTGTAGGATACCCAGCTGGTATTGGAGAATTGTCTGGTGTGAGGGAAAAATCCACACACTGAAACTGGGAGTAAAGTTATATATTATATATTTATTTTACATATAAAATATGTAAAATATGTATTATATAAATATATATATATTTTATACATATATATTTACCTATAATTTCTAAATTTATTCTTAGAGGCTGCTCTTGAGATTAAAATTAGCATCTTAAAACAATCTGCTTTGGAATCAGACCCACATAATTTTGTGCTGTTACTGTTATACAAATTGCATCTAAGTCCATCAACAGTTTATAATTATTGACTTTAGGCAGCTGTCTTTTAAAGCAGATAGGAGGGTCACAAACAAAAATACATCTATATTTTTTATAAAATTCACATAGTGATGTTTACTGGTGCTCTTTATTTCTTCGTCTGGTTTCAAGTTAGTGTCTAACACACTTTCATCAGGGCCTGCGGACTCCTCCTTGTAGGCAGGTCTGCTGGTGATAAATTCTCTTACTTTTTATCTGGAAAATTCCTCAATTTTTTCTCTAATTGTAAAGGACGATTTAGCTAGATATAGAATTTTTGGTTCAAAGTCTTTTCTTCTAGTTCTTTTAAGATAGTAACCCGTCTTCCAGCCACCATGCTTTCTGATGGATGTAAGCTGTTCATTTTATTAAGGTTCAGTAGTTCTCTTAATAGATGATTTTCAGCTCAATACGAACCTTTGGTTAAATTGTCAGATTTCTAAAATTAATTGATTTTAGTTGTTTTGCCCATATTTTCACTATTTAGGAGAGTAAGTGGAGATTCTTTTTTTTTTTTTTTGGTCTTTTTGTCTTTTCTAGGGCCGCTTCCTTGGGCACGTGGAGGTTCCCAGGCTAGGGGTCTAATTGGAGCTGTAGCTGCCAGCCTACACCACAGCCACAGCCACGTCAGATCCAAGCCACGTCTGCAACCTATACCACAGCTCACGGCAATGCCGGATCCTTAACCCGCTGAGCGAGGCCAGGGATCGAACCCGCAACCTCATGGTTCCTAGTTGGATTCGTTAACCACTGTGCCATGACGGGAACTCCTAAGCAGAGATTCTTACTCTTGTCATTTTGGATGTTGATCTCTTGTTTTAAGTGGTTTTAATTATTTTAGATAATGTGTTTTATATCTTGTAAGGCAATTTTCCTTTCTAGAACTTTGTAACTATTCTTACCTGGCTAAGTTTTCAGCAGAATGTTGCAATCATTTGCCTAGCCTCCAACAATAACTTCCACTGGACATCTAGAATGCTATTTTTCAAATAGCTCACCTTCTTAGAATATTCAAGCTTCCCAATCTCTTGTGCGTTAATACTGCTCAGGAAACGTTGAATTTTTTTTCACATAGATCCCATTAACTCTTTCCCCCTGGGCATTAAAAAATTTTTTTGTTGTGACTGGGATGGATACGCCATGTTTTTGTCTTGGGTTTCTTTTTGACTGTTTGCTTGAATATAAAGCAAACATTTCCAGGGTGGAAGGCAAGAAGAACTAATCATTTATGTACCTGAAGGTAATGGAGCCAGAAAGGCTCATTCTGGAGGTGAGAGGTTTGCTATTTTTTTTTTCTTTGAAGCAACAGAATTATCTTCGTTCAAATCACATCTTAAGCAGAACCTCAATACATAAAAAATAAAAGCAGAGTTGCCCGGTTGAAAAAGAGGCTGAGGGATGGTCCAAAGCCCAGCATGCTCTGCTTCCTGCCCTGCTCCTCGGGGCAGCCCCCAAAGCGTTTACCAACAGCTGTCTGCTCAGTTAACTGTCACAAACAGGAGCCCATCTGTGTGCTGCTTAGCATGAGTTCTTGCTTTGTAACACTTGATCCTACTTGGAGGTGTTTATCCATCTCTATCCAGCGAGGCCCTGCCTCACTGGCCTAGACCACTGCCGCCTCTAGTTTGTCTCAGTGGTCAGCAGAACGGGAGAATGAACACACTTGCAGGTGTGCTGGGTTCAACAAGAACATCTGAATCCTGTGATCCTTTGTCCCTGTCTCATCCTGTGGCACAAGAGAGATGTGTTTCGACTCTATCCTTTAGCAGTAAATACAGTGCCCAGTTTTCAACTGAGTTAGGCAGATTCTACCTCGTTGAATTTTACTTCAGCAGAGAATAGAGCGTGTTACAAAACAGCTGATCTATGAGGAGGAGGTGGGTCTGAAAGGGCTGAGAACCACAGGACCAGAAAGTGCTCAGAAGACAATGTGGGGTCCAAGTCTTCACAAAAGACATTTTATTAATTAAATTTTTAGGATGAAGGAATTTTTAAAACACCTGTAACACTTTTCAAAAACTATGAAGTATTTAATGACATTTTCAATTAGAAAAAAACTGGAACCTTACAGAACAGATTGCTAAAAAAGGAGCGAAGGCTCCAAGAATGAAAGAAGAGGGGAACCCGCCAGATGTGCAGTGCCGAGGGCCTTCAGCACTGACTTTTTAAACTGAAAGCAAATTGTGCTCATTATTTCAAAGTTTAGAGACTAATTATTCAGTGACATCACGGGACAATTCCTTCGGCTGGAGGTTCTACTCGAATCCAGCCCACATATTACCTTCTACAAGCAATCTGGATGGGAAAGAAATGAGACTTGGGACAGTTTTAGATCCAATTCCATCTCAGAAGGGTTGGTATGAAGCAAAAATTTAAAGAAATCCATGCAGTACTTAAAATAATTGATAATGATGACCATTTAAATTACTTTCAGGAGATGTTATCTGAAGGTGTAGGAAAGGGAGGGAGCAGATATGCCGGCCTCAGGGTAACACCATCAGCAAAGGCCAGCAGCCCACGACAGAGGAAGAGGAACAGGCGTTCGTTCTGCATGACATGCCCAGGAATGGCATCCGAGGGCGTCTTCCAAATTCTAGTCCCAAACTCAGTTAAATTCTAATAAGGACTGTGTACACCCCCCTCAAAGTCATTTTCTTTCAGATGCAAACCCAGAAAAAGGACTGAGTTCTGGAAAGAAATGGGGAGGCTGAGCCCCCCGCCACTCAAAGTGTTGGGTGCCGTCTCCTGAGCCCTGCGGTTTGAGTGGTGTCCCCGTGTTCTTCCTTATTCTTCTCCGTGTGAGATATCATTTGGGTCATTTGTCCTTAGGAAAATCACAGTGGAATCCGAGAACCTTCTGAGGCCATCGGTTTGTGTCCTTCAGGATCCTACATTCAGATAATCTCAACATCCGGAAACATCCTTTGCTTTGTTCTTTCTCTGATATCTTGTGTCCTTGGGATCAAAGCCTCTTTCTCGGGCACCAAATAGTGCCCAGGGAGGCGTTCTGGCCATGTAATCCTTTGCGCTGAACGTTTTTGATCCACCACTGTCTTCGTATTCCTGGATGAGCTCCTGGAAGCGGTTATAATCGATCCACGTCCACCATTCTCTGCCAATCTTAAACTGGCAAGAAAAAAAGGAGTCAGGTCAGAAGTGAAAACATCCATTAAAAAAATGTCAAGTAAGTATCAAAAAGAAGCAAAAGCCAGCCTGATCTTTTCTCCCTATCATGTTAAAGAAAATCCTTTCATGCTCCAGACATGGTTCCATATCAAAGCAGAATGTTCTATATATGCAGTCAAAAGACAGCTTCTTTGCCCTCAGGACCACCGCCGAGATGGCCCTGGAAGACCCGTCGCTGAATAAAGAATACATCCCGGAAATGAAAGTCAAGTCTCTCTCCTTCAGCAGAATCACTGAAAAAGGGCTGATGAAGTGTGGGGCATTGCCCTGCGTTAGTACTCAAGCTATTTCCCACTCCTCTTGTTGCCACTTTTTCTCTGGTATGAATCTTCGTGGTTGTGTTAGCAGCGCCTAGTGGAATCTTTTCATTACTAACTTTTGCTTGTTATTAGAGAAGCTTTAACCGGTGACTTCTCGTTCTGAAACACTAACTCAATGACTCAAGCTTGCCTTTTTGGTTGAGCATGGATACAGTATTTCATTAGTGGAAAGCCATGTTAAGAATCTGAATTCAATAAAGGGGAATAATCCAGTTTGTACTCTTTCAAGAAAATTGCTGCTCACAAGTCATTGTTTAAAAAAAAAAAAAAAAAATGACCAGGCATGAGGAAACAGAAAGTTGAGGAGGCTTTGAAGGAACTATGGACTGAAGTGTGAAGGCTTTTACTTCCAAGCATCCACTTGGCATTCAGTCATGTAAATATATAATATGTTGATACTTGATTTATTGACAGACAAATCTTTGTGATGCCAACGTCTCTTTAAAAAACCTGATTATGAACCAAGTTAAGTAACAATTTCATTTCTAGCTGAGAAGAGTATAGAAAATATATAGGTTCCTGGATTTAGAATTTTAAAATATGCTGAATTTAAGTGACATCTATTTTTTTTTTTTTAACCCAGCAGCTAGGAGCTTTCTAAGGGAAAAAAAATGCCAAATCAATGGAAACGTGTAGTCTACCTATGACTCATGAGAAATTTTCTTCTACTAAGACCATTCCTTGCAAAGCTGCCCTAAGAGCACCATCACCTCTACAACTCGAGGTGTAAAATCCACCTCGCCTCATCATCTTCCCTCCCACGAATGCTCTCCACGCCGGTGAAAGCAATCACAGTCATCCCGGGTGCGGAACCTCAAAACTAGTGTCGAAGGTGCCTCTCTCCCCCCTCCCTGGCCCCTTCCACCCAGAACATGGTCAGGCCCCGTCACTTCTCCCTTGGCTGCGTTTCCATGGCCAGGCCCCGGGACCGCCCTAAGGCAGGCGCTCCCTTCTAGGATTTGGCAAGAGTCTACCAGCTGCCTGACTGTCTGAGGGCAGTTCTGCTGCTTCCGACATCTGCAGACCGCCTGGGATGGCTACGCTTACAGCAGAACAGAGGTCTGCTACCTAGAACACAGTCTCAATCTCACACCTCCAACCCCCCCTGACGCCCGTTCTGTTCCCTCTGTCTGATTAACACCCACTTAAGCCTCAAATCTCTTCATAAATGTCCTTTTCTCTGGAAAGTCTCCCCACATCCCTCTGGACGACTGTGACAGTTCCCCTGCCGCAGGACTTGGCTGGACCTGAACCTGCCCAACGAGAGCACATTGTACCTGCTTCTGTAGTCCCGCCCCCCCCACCCCACCTACCCTGCCGAGGATGCTGGTTTTTGGACTCCTCCTCTCCCCTCTCTCCTTCCCTTTTTGGGTTCGGATCTCTAGGTCTGAACTCAGGACCCTCAGGGTCCACAATCCTGGCTTCCTTTCCCCTCAAACTCTAAAGATAATCACTCGTCCTGGATATTCTAGGAGGAATCAAAAGGTAAGTTTGGACTAAAGCAATAGATTTTAAATCTTCATTTATTTTTTATTTTTTTTAGGGCCGCATGTGCAGTATTTGGAAATTCCCAGACCGAGGGTCAAATCAGAGCTGCAGCTGCCTGTCTACACCTCAGCCACAGCAATGCAGCATCCAAGCCGCATCTGTGACCTACCCCACAGCTCTCAGCAACACTGGATCCTTTAACCCACTGAGTGAGGGCAGGGATTGAGCCCAAATCCTCATGGATACTAGTCAGGTTCATTACCACTGAGCCACAAAAAGAACTCTCGAGAAATAATTTTATATCTCAATCTAGTAGACACATTCACACGTATATGCTCTGGACACACAAACTTTCACAAAATTATAGTGTGTTTCATTTTAAAAACTGCTGGCTGCAACCAATTAAACTGATTTTCCAACTCCCAGTGCCGTCTGAAGATCCAGTCTCTTTTAACTATAGAATTTTACTCTGGCTTAAAATGCAAGAAATTAGTTGCACGAATATGACAACTATAAGCTTCTATCTGACAACTGTCAACTCTGACCGTCAATGTCTAAGAAACAAGCTAGAAGACTAAGTGCATATAACCGAAGGCTGGTGTATTCGTTTGCCTGCCTGCATAGCAAAAAACCGTAGCCAGGGTGTTTTAAACAACAAAAATTAATGTTCTCACAGTTCTGGATGCTAGAAGTTTAAGATGCAGGTTCCAGAAGCCAGCCCCCTGCTCACCACTGCTTCACGTGGCATCTTCTCCGAGTGCACAGGCAGGGGCTGGGGGCAGGGGTGCTCTCGTGTCTCTCCTTGTAAGGACACTGAACCCATCAGATCAGGGCCCCATCTTATGACCTCATTTAACCTTAACTGCTTCTTTTTTTCTTTTCTTTCTTTCTTTCTTTCTTTTGTCTTTTTGCCTTTTCTAGGGCCACTCCGGTGGCATATGGAGGTTCCCAGGCTAGGGGTCGAATCGGAGCTGTAGCCTCCAGCCTACACCACAGCCACAGCAACGTGGGATGGATCCGAACCGCGTCTGCAACCTATACCAAAGCTCACGGCAACGCTGGATCCCTAACCTACTGAGCAAGGCCAGGGATCGAATCCGCAACCTCATGGTTCCTAGTTGGATTGGTTAACCACTAAGCCACGACGGGAACTCCTTAACTGCTTCTTTAGAGTCTGAGTCTAAAATATGGCCATTCAGCGGTGGGGGTGGGGGAGGTGGGTAGGATTTCAACATAGGAATTTTGAAGAGACATAAACCTTTAGTCTACCACCGTAGGTTACTCCTCAGTCAATGCTGAACCATAAGAGCCCTAAGACAAATCTACATTTACACAAACCCCCTTTCAAGACAATCTGAGAATAATCATATTGAATAACAGCTCAGAAAAAGTCAGGGTGTTCCATGCAAAAAGGAGACGCTAAAAGGGCAAATTTTAGTATGGCTGGCGTAAAAATAACACTGAGAGATGAAGCTGCATAAACAGAAGACTGAAACCCCAAATCATAAAATTTCGGGTTAAGTATGCTGAGACGTGAGGTCACCCTGCTTCAAGAATTCCTCAAATCCAACAGTTAAGGGAAGAGGCAAACCTATGCAGAACTACAAATAAACTCAAACGGTCACGGAGGATCTCAAAAATACATCACAAGTGCAACACGGGATGGCCTGACCACAACGCCAGGCTGCTGAGGATGTGCGTGGTCCTGTTGCCAGATGGGCCCATCCCATGGGCTCCCATCACCTAGAACAATCCACTGCTGTCCCCAGGGCCTTGTTCTCCTAATTTGCTCATCTTTCACACTTGGAAAATTTCATCAAACAGAATGATGGAGAATAGGTTCATTATTATTGTAAACACTTAAGAAGATCCTACGAAGCAGGCATTTATTTATTTCACCTCTTCCTAAAACTCTCACTGCAATGACTGTAAAGGCCCGTACGGCAGACATACGCCGGGAAGGCAGGAGAACAGGAAAGTGGGTGAGGAGGAAAGGCAGAAGAAAATTTCATCCTCATCTTCCCTAATACAAAGTAAAGAGAGAGTCAGCAAACAGATGAAGACAAGCAAGTCCTCACTGCAGGTATTTTATCTGAATCAAATCATCGGCGCCTTTAGGGAAGATCCTTTATTAAGAGCCTGCCATAGGCAAGGCGCTGTTCTGGATGTACAGACACATGCAGTTTTATTTAGCCGTCACCATAACCCTGTAAACAGAAGTTACCCCTATTTTGCAGATAAGAACAATGAAAAACGCTGAGGCTAGGATTAGAAAATGGATATACCCCAATACAAAGTTCAGGAGCCCCCCTGCCCTGACTACCCCCCCCCCCACTTTTGCCACCAATGGCAAATTTAGGGGTTCCCAAGCCCATCTTCAGTTCTGACAGTTCACTAGAAGGACCCGCAAAATTTGCTAAAAGCTGTTATAGTATGGCTTATTATAGCATTATAGGGATAGGGATTAAAATCAGCCACGGGGAGAGACACTTGGGCATCGTCTAGGAGAGTTCCACGCACGGAGCTTCCAGCTGTCCTCTCCTGCTGGAGTCTCGGAACATGCTACCTTCACCCAGGATGTCTGACAACAGGCATGGAGTGCTGCCAGCCTGCGGGGCTCGCCTGAGCTTCAGTGAAGGGCTTTTAATGGGGTTTGGTCACCTAGCCTTAGTTGCTCGTTAAGGGGCTGACCTGTTTCCAGCCTCTCTGGAAGCGGAGCAGCTACAGTGGAGCCCAAAGCCCTGACTCCAAATTACATGGCTCAGTGTAGATGATCTAGTTTGGCCCAGGGTGTCTCCAGCTGAGCAAAGACAGTCGTACCCAGCAGGACAGTCCACGAGCTTAGAAATCACCTCTGGAAGCTGAAGACAAAGGTCAGCCTCTTTCTTTGGGTAAAATCAATCCTTTACTGCTATGACCAGACTTCAAAGTCCACATTACAGTGAACAAAACAGAATAACACCAAAATAAGAATCACACATACCATTTTCATTTTCACACTCTTAAGAAGGGCTTTTATGCGGTCCACGTATCACTTATTTTCTAGTTAGCTCTTCCAAACATACAGTAACTTCGGAACCAAACACCTGGCACTGGTTAAAGGGTGGAAAAGGGGGCCCTGCCAGACCTTCTCTGAACTCAGAAGTACATGATAACTGGGAAGGAGTGGAGAGGGTCCCAGGGAGGTTACAGGGCGAAGTGATTTCGGAATACAAGAAAAGGGTGCTGCAGTAATACCTTCTGAATTTCCCAGATTCATGAATTTTGTTTTTGCCTGAGGCAGCTGCAAGTGCACTGCTTGTTCGTTGGGTACAAGGAGGCAAAGATCCCAAAGACGGCCCTCCAAGTGCACCGGATTGCCTGCCAGAGTGAGACGCCGAGCAGAGCTGCCACTCTGTAGTTCATTCCATAAGTCGTATTCCCATGGCTCAGCTGCCTCGGGAGCCAATTCAAGGGATAAAACCATGACCATGTGATGGAATTCGAGATACAGCCAAGTGCAATTAAAAAATGATCATCTGGAAGCTCGGTTTCTGGAGTTTCCATCTTAATCCCCCGTTTTGTTGGAGTGGAGCTAAGTCCTCTCAGTAATGTCCCCGAATTGGCAATCTTCTCTGACATTTTTCTGAAAGTAATTACCGGGAACAATCAGGCCTCCGATAAGAATGAGTTCCACATGTAACACGGAGGGGAACATATTCGGCCGGTAGGTTTTGTTAGGAAAACACTGCACTGAACCCTAATGGAGACACACAGTTCCCTTCTTATTCCAGCGGGGGAGGGTGTGGGAGGTGACAGCTCTTCATCTCCTCCCTTTATAGCTTGTGCGTTTCTACAGCCAAGAGGGAGGCCTCTGTGATCAGTGCTTAAGGACCTGCAGGACCTCAAATTCGGCAAGAAACTTTCTCGGTGACGATGACCTTGAGGGAGATGAAGAGATGCTGCCTGGGGAGCCAGCCCAGAGGACCCTGCACCTGGCTTCCCACGGACACGGCCCCTCCCCACCCTTGTCTGCGCGCCCTGACGCACTTGAGAGGTCGTATAACGCAGGGGTCCAGAGACGGCTTTGTCTTTTGCAAGATATGGGACTGAATTCTAATTGTGCCCTATCTGTCCTTGGACAAGCCTTGTCCTCTCTCAGTCTGAGACTCGTCCTTGGGAACAGGAGGGAAGACGGTATTTATTACTCCTAAGATTCGTGTAAGGATCAAATGACTTCATGCAGGCAGAGTGTTATCAAAGTGACGTTAATAAATGGTACTGCCCGTTGACTTTATCGGCAGACACACAGACTAAGGAATGACACCACCAGATATCTGACTGATGATGAAAGATGCGAGGAGATAATGTAAAGATTATGCTGGACGACAACAGAATATCCTCTGCAAAGTGCTGGAAGGAAATCCCTCCACTCAGAGTTTTTTACTCTGATAACTTATCATTCAGGAGCAACAGGGGAATAAAGACGCTCCAGTGGGGGAGAAGACTAACTCCACCACGTACGTGATCCAGAGGGAAACTGCACCCAGCAGGAACAATTAGGATGCAAGTGGGATTTATACGACTGCACATCAAAACATACATTCACTGTGGGAAAGAGTACTGAGAACTCCCTGCACTGTGGTCAAAGAGGACAGCAATGCCAGTTGACGTCAGAACTAAACTTAAGAATCAACTTGTAAAATCTAAGAGTACAGGATTCTAGGAAGACAGTGGAGTAGGAAGCATTAGGAATACTCCTTCCCACCCGGACAAAAATTACACGGGCAGAATCTTATCCGATGTAACTATTTTGGAACTCTGAAGTCTACTGAAGGCTTGCAACTTTGAGGGGAAGGTCTGGCCTATCAACTGCAGCTAATGTCATGTCAATTTGAGCTCAGACAGGCAGTAGCTACCCATTCCCCACTCCCCACGCCCATGGTGGGCCACCGGGAACATGTTCTGGGAGCAGCCTGCATTGCAGGCCATGGGAGACAGGCTGGGCACCGAGGATCCTGTCCTCCAAACACTGGGAATCTGTCCTCTGGTCATTGACTGCTGCCTCTGACCACAGAGGTGTAGCTGGGTTACACTCTTCAACCAAAACAGAGATTGGAAAAATGGATAAAACATTCCATATTTGAACTACACGCTGTCTACAAAAGCTCTACCTTATATCCAAGGACACAAACAGGTTGAAAGTGAAAGGATGAAAAAAGCTATTCCACGAAAACAGTAACCTAAAGAAGCAGAAGTGGCTATACTAGTATCACACAAAATAGATGTCAAATCAAAAAAGGTTACAATAGACAAAGAAGGACATTGTCTATCAGTAAAAGACTCAATTCGGCAAGACAGTATAACAATGGCAAACATTCATGCACCTAACCACAGATTATCAAAATATAGGAAGCAGATATTGACAGAACTGAAGGGAGGAATAGACAGTTGTGCAATAATAGTGGGAGATTTTAATGCTTCATACCCCATAGTGAATAGAACAACCAGACAGGAGATAACTAAGGAAACAAAAGACTCGAACAACGGAATACATCAACTAGATCAATAGATGTATATATACAACAACAAAATACACCAACTAGATCAATAGTCGTATATATATATATATCTCATATCTTATGTTTTGGTCTAATGTACATTTTGAAAGTTTTTAAGATCATCTCGAAAGACACAGAGTAAGGATTTGATAAAGTTCAACATCTATTCAAGATAAAAACTCCTAACAAATTAGGCACAGAAGAAAAGAGGATAGGCTTGTCTTATGGCCTTTAGTACACTGATTATCTCAAGACAATAAAGGCCATAAGACAAGCCTATCCTCTATGGCGAAAGGCTGAAAGCTTTTTCTTCTAAGATCAGAAATAAGACAAGGAGGCTTATTCTTACAACTCCTACTCAACATAGTGCCAGAAGTTCTAGGTAGAGCAATGAGGCAAGAAAAAAATAAAAGGTATCAGAATTGAAAAGGATGAAGTAAAATTGTCTCTATTTGCTGGTGACATGAACCATGAAAGAAAAATTGATGAGCTGGACTTTGTTAAAATGAGAAACATTTGCTCTGGAAAAGGTACAGTTAAGAGAACAAAGTCATACAGACTGAGAGAAAGTATTTGCAAAAAATATCGGTTAAATGACTTATATTCAAAACATATTTTTAAAACTCTTAAAACTCAACAATAAGAAGATAACCAGGAGTTCCCATCGTGGCTCAGTGTTTAAAGACTCCGACTAAGAACCATGAGGTTGCGGGTTTGATCCCTGGCCTTGCTCAGTGGGTTGAGGATCCGGCGTTGCCGTGAGCTGTGGTGTAGGTTGCAGACATGGCCCGGATCCCTGCGTTGCTGTGGCTCTGGCGTAGGCCAGTGGCTACAGCTCCGATCCGACCCCTAGCCTGGGAATCTCCATATGCCATGGGAGTGGCCCAAGAAATGGCAAAAAGATCAAAAAAAAAAAAAAAAAAGACAACCAGCCCAATTAAAAAATGAGCAAAAGATCTGACCAAAGATGTACAGATGGCAAATAAGCGTAAGAAAAAAACGCTCATTCATATTTCCATGGCATTGTACACTTTTCAAAACCTATGAAACTTTATAGCTCAAATTCTGAACTTTATGATTTAATAAAAAATCATTTAGGAGGTCAGGGGAACCTGGGAAGAGATACAGATTGTGACAAGAGAATCTCACTAAATTACAAATGTGTGAAATAACGTCAATGAAGGGGATGGATTGGAAAGGGCACTCACCTAAAGTAATCACGGAAATGCGTGGAGCCTGCGAGATTAAAGGCAAAAGGAACTACACATAAGCATTATATTCTAGGGTGAAAAATTCTATATACACATTCTGGAGTTGAACAATCAATTCAATAGATGACTGATAAAGAAGCTAGGTTTCTCACTTTTGGAGTGTGAGTTTACAGATAAGCAAATAGAGACTACAATAAGTCCTGTGGTAACGGATTGAGTTTGAGACTTCAGTGTGTTTAGCTTAACATAAATACAAATGGTACATATAGAAACATTTACCTACATGTGTATATAGATATGATTTCTTTGCTTTGTCATCTGAGAGGGCCTAAAACTAATGACACCCTAGTAGCAACGAGCATGCCTTTACCCAGATCTTTTTTTTTTTTTTGCTATTTCTTGGGCCGCTCCCGCGGCATATGGAGGTTCCCAGGCTAGGGGTCGGATCGGAGCTGTAGCCACCGGCCTACGCCAGAGCCACAGCAACGCGGGATCCGGGCCACGTCTGCAACCTACACCACAGCTCACGGCAACGCCGGATCTTTAACCCACTGAGCAAGGGCAGGGACCGAACCCGCAACCTCATGGTTCCTAGTCGGATTCGTTAACCACTGCGCCACGACGGGAACTCCCCACCCAGATCTTGATTTCTAACACCATTCTCCAATTGCAGCTCTTGAGAAAAATGGCTGATTCTAGGACTGAGGCAGGAAATATACAAGAGGAGCCTAGAGTGCCAGAAAGGAAAGAAGTGCTCAAAATAAGCAAAAACAATCCCCGCCCCAACACACACACACGAATGGGGGTGTGTCAAAGGAACACAGGAGCCAACTTAAAGAGCCCCTCATGCCCAACACTGGAACAATTTGCGTAGAAGTCATACAGTTGAATTAGACTATAACCCAAAGTTATAAAATAAATATCCATGAGTCCATGTTGATATAAAAAGGATTGAATAATAAATGGGCAGCAGAGGTGTAAACCTATGGAAAAGAATGCAAAATAATTTATGCAGCTCTTTCACCCTTAGGGATGTGGAGTCTAACTCTCATGACCTAGATCTGGGCTGCATCCAGAGACAGACGTCCAAAGGAGAAAGGAGAAATCAATAATTTTCCTACAGAAAGGGAGAGGGGAAGAATAATTTTATGGTGGAGAAACCTGACAAACAGCACAGCAGCCTGCTGATCAAGGTCCAAATCAACAGTCATAAATCATACGGAGAGTGTGCATCCTTGAGACGATATAATGAAAATGGCCCTTTACCTCTGTGACCTTCCTCCTAAAAATCCATAACCCATGTCTTATGAGAAAAACAAGGGACGAATTTCAGTAGTGGTGTATCCTACAAAATACCTAAGGCATACGCCTCAAAGTTGTCAAGGTCATCAAATTGAGGAAGCATGAGAAAACGCCCTTGCCAAACAGACCCTAAAGAGACATGACAACTAATGTAATGCGTTACCCTGGATGGGATCCTAGAACAGAAAATGGACATTAGGTAGACCCCTAAGGAAATCTAAACAAATTAGGTTAACGATCCGGCGTTGCCGTGAGCTGTGGTGTAGGTCGCAGATGCGGCTCAGATCCCGAGTTGCTGTGGCTCTGGCGTAGGCCGGTGGCTACAGCTCCGATTCGACCCCTAGCCTGGGAACCTCCATATGCCGCGGGAGCGGCCCAAGAAATAGCTAAAAAGACAAAATAAATAAATAAATAAATATTAAAAAAAAAAACAAAAAAAACAAATTAGGGACTTTAGCTAATAATAAAGTATCAGTATTAGTGCATTAATTGTAACACAAGTACTCTATCATTGTAAGATGACAATATTTGGAAAATCCAGGGTATTCAGGACCTACACGACATTCTCATTTTTTCTGTAAATCTCAAACTATACTACAACATTAAGTCTATTTTTTTAAATCTAAGAATTTAGCTTTGAAGTTCCCATCGTTGCTCAGTGATTAAGGAACGTGACTAGCAGCCATGAGGACATGGGTTCGATCCCTGGCCTCGCTCAGTGGGTTAAGGACTTGGCGTTGCTGTGAGCTATGGTGTAGGTTGCAAACACGGCTCGGATCTGCGTTGTTGTGGCTCTAGTGTAGGCCGGAAGCTACAGCTCTGATTGGACCCCTCGCCTGGGAACCTCCATATGCCTCCGGTGTGGCCCTAAAAGACAAAAAGACAAAAAAAAAAAGAATTTAGTTTTAAAACTGCTATGTGGGTTTGGCAAGCCATGCATTTAAGCTATTACTTAATTTCCAGTAGCAGTGATCCACTAAAATTAGAAAGTACAAATATGCGGAGTGGACGTCGCTGTTTCTGAGCTAAAATCATCAGCGTGTATTGGATCATCATGGTCTTACGAGTCTGCAGACAGGACCGTGGTTACACGGAAGCTGCCAGGCTGGGAGCCCAGAAGCAGAAGGCTGGCTGTACCTCCTCATCCCAGCTGGCCTTTCCAAAGCACACAGACAGGTCAACCCTCCTCTTGCCAACTACTTCCCGTGGGGAAAACCGTCGTCATCTCTTTGTCCCTCCAGCTCAACCTTGGAACTGGAATATGCTGACGTATGTATCTTAACGTGAGTCCTTTTTGTCTTTTCTTTGTTCAAAGTCAGAGTTGCTCACTGAACTTTCTACTCCCATCTTCTCTCCTCCCCCACTTAACCTACGTCTTATCAACAGCAGAAAGTCCTTTAGGTAGAATCTAAAAGTCGCTTCTACATGACAAAACTGTTCTATAGAGATATTTAAAAATAACCATCCTTTTAAAAGACTATCCCACTGTTAGAATTGAGAAATGCCTTGCATGTCATGTAGAGTATGACAATACCAAGATCACTGCACTGCAAACGACCACAGAATATTCTGGGGATGGATAGGATAACACAAATTATAATTGATTTTCCAGAGTCTATTTCGTACTGTGAAAACCTTACAAATTTTTCTTTTCTTTTTTTTTTTAGGGCCACACTCATAGCTTATGGAGGTTTCCAGGCTAGGGGTTGAATCAGAGCTGTAGCTGCTGGTCTGCAACACAGGATCCGAGCCACATCTGTGACCTGCACCACAGCTCATGGCAACGCCGTATCCTTAACCCACTGATCGAGGCCAGGTATCAAACCTGCATCCTCAAGCATACTAGTTGGGTTCATTAACTGCTGAGCCATGACAAAAACTCCAAAACCTTACAAATTTAATACAAGATCTTTCAAGGTTATCTAAATATAAACAGCCAACCAATGCTTGGGATAGCTCTAGAATTTTTTTTTTTTTTTTTTTAAAGATTCACCTTACATTTTGAGCTATCCTGGCTTAGAGAGAATTTCAAATTTTTGAAATGGGCAAAGAAAGAAATGCCACAGTTGGGAGCTTTTTAATGCTATACTTTCTGGCAGTGTTCTTATTTCTGCTGGCCAGCTTTTGACTAGAACCAGAAAAGTACCGTGCAGTACACAGGTGAGACTTTTGACAAGCATGCTTCAGTTTCCTGCTGCAGAAAAAGACAGGAAGGGTGACTGGGAAAACAACTGGATTAAATCACTAGGAGGTTCCTGAGGACCTATTAAGTAGCAAACTCAGTAGAATAAATGCTCATTGAATAAAGGAAGGGTGAATAAACGATAAGGAAGGAGATAAGCAGGTACTAAAATTAGTAAGGAAGATGGAACAATGTCTTTGATTTCGAAAGGTAAGACAATGAAAGGGCAGAGAGCCTGTTAGTTCACTAAGCAAACCCTGTGAATCTATCTAACATGTACCAGATACTCTAGAAAGTGCTGGGAATGACAGTCCTTGTGTTCCAGGAACCTGTAGCTTCTTAGAGAAAATAGCCTTATAGCTCTTGAAAGGGGGGGGGGGAAAGGAGGTATTGTTTACAGTTTTAAAGGGCGGAAATTCACCAGGTGAGGTGAGGTGGGATAACGAGGGCATTTGTAGCAGGAGAGACAGCTTGGGCAAATACGCAGAGGGAGGAAGCAACATGACGGTGCCTAGAGAAGGCCTGGGGAGTGCGTATGAAATGAAGCTGAAAGGGCCTGATTGTGAAAGCCATTAAAACCACACAAAACGCTCAGGGTTTTCTCTTGCATACTCTGAGAGGTTGTGTGTTTCAAAAATACAGCAGAGGAACAATAAGCTTGGAACTGGCAGCATAAACAATAAGAATGCTGAACAGTCAATACCCACTCTCAGTTATGTGCAGGCTGAATGATCTGTTTGGCGGATTTTGTTTTTTGTCTTTTTCTGTTTCTTTCCTTTGTTTGCCTTTTGGTTATGACTCTGCTTTTACTACCCTTAAAAAGGCATTCATCTGTAAATGACGGGCCTAGTTATTATTACATGGGCTTTGATGGGATCTGATTAGGATGAGGAAAAGATCTTTCTCACGTAAGTTTCATAAAAATCTTTCCAGTAATACTACAGAGGCAGCCACGCAACTGTACTGGGTGACACTTTTAACATAAATAAAGAAAATGAGTTTACACAGAAACAGTCTATTAATAACAAACAGCGCCAAGTGGGCCAGTATTACTGCTCACTGGGGAGATAGTAAACTAAAAACTGTAAATGTTAAAACTGTGTAGTCATAGACTTCTGGTTCTGAATTAACTATAGAACAATATAAAATATATATTTTTTTAATTTTTAAAAAACGGAAAGGACATTAAGCAAAAATGGGGGAGGGGGGGCAACTTCTGGTTCTGGACCATTACTGTATTTCTACAGCTAAAACCCCTAGATATTATACAGAAAACAAACACAAGACTGAAACATGGAGCTAAGAAGGTACACTGACTGGGGACCTTAGGACCTGAGAAACACAGTGGTGTGTTCCCTGGGGTTCACTTTGGGCTCATAAATCCTAGACTGAGTGCAAGAACCCAGAGGCCTGGTTAAAAGCCCACAATCCAGAAACACCAATGGGCGCAAACCTTTTTTGAAGTCCCAGTAAAGCCTGCTCTCCTGAGCCAAAGATTAGAAAAAGAGCAGCCTACAAGAGTTCCCATCTGGCTCAGTGGTTAACGAATCTGACTAGGAACCTTGAGGTTGCGGGTTGGATCCCTGGCCTTGCTCAGTGGGTTGAGGATCTGGCGTTGCCGTGAGCTGTGGTGTAGGTTGCAGACGCGGCTCGGATCCCGCGTTGCTGTGGCTCTGGTGTAGGCTGGTGGCTACAGCTCCGATTCAACCCCTAGCCTGGGAACCTCCATACGCCACGGGAGTGGCCCAAGAAAATGGCAAAAAGACAAAAAAAAAAAGAAAGAAAAGAAAAAGAGCAGCCTAGCAAGACAGAGAACGTATACATAACAACCATCCTGGGCAATGAGGAAAATGGGCCTCATTCTCACTCCAGTCAGCAAACACCAAGTGGGGATCCTAGACGTCCACAGCTGCCCAGTGTAGTGAGCCATACCCCACGCGTCCCACTGCGGAAGAGGTATCAGATGAGGTAAAATGGAGGATCCCGTCAACCCAAACCCCCTCTGTGGTTTCAGCAGAAACCCTGCAGAGATTGGCAAAGTACATTACAAAACAAACAAACAAACAAATACCCCAACCAACTGTATATTGTCTTTAGGACATTCGCTTCGAATATATGATACAGGTTGACTGAAACGAAAAAGGTGGAAAAAGATACACAAGGCAAACATCGATCAGAAGAAAGCAGAAATGGCCATATTATTGTCAGATAAAGTAGATGCCAAGGCAAAGAAAATGTGTAGGAACAGAGAGGAACATTATGGAAAAAGGGTCAAATCCACCAAAAAGATGCAGAAATCTGTATGCGCCAAACAATGCAATCTGTTTGGCTCAGCCTTTTTATGAGGGTTTAAGCAAGTCTCCTCACCATCTGACCTCCATTTACATAGGGAAAAAGTGCAAAGGTTAAAACATGTATCTCTAAATCTCAGAGGTAATATTCTAATCCTAAGTCTCATTATCACTCCTAGACAAACAATGAAATTAGCTGTATTTCCATTATTTAAGAAGATAAAAGCCAAGCTTGAAATTTTCAGTAGGGAACTAAAAAGTATGCAACATGACAAATCACATTTGAAACAAACAAAAAACCCCAGAGATTACACAACCAAGGAAACAATATCCAAAATTAAGAAACTGTTGTTAATTCAATAGCATATGAGACACAGCTGAAGCAAAAATTAGTGAATCGGAATATAATGCAAAAGAAATAGTACAAATGAAATAAAAAATACAAATGAGAAGGCAAGATGTAGAAAATACAGACGTTTAACATGTTTAATTGGAATTCCAAAAGAAAAGAGATAATAGAGAAGAAGAAACACTTAATGAAATAAAAGCTGACATTTTCAACCACTGATGGAAAGCATCAATCCACAGATTTACAAAGCCCAAGAAATCCCAAGACGGAAAATAAAAGGAAGTTCATGTCTAGACACATCAGAGCATAAAACCAAAAGGAGAGAAAATAAGCCAGAGGGGTAAAACAACAAATCACCTTAAATGAAGCAATGAACAGCTGACTCTTCATCAATGAAATTTAAAAGACTAGGCAGTATCTTTACTGTGTTGAAAGGAAACAAACGCCAACCTAGTCTGACATCCACCCTAAGTATACACTTTCAGACAAACAGAAACATAAGAGTTTGCCATCAGCAAATCCCTACTAAAGGAAATTAAAAAATTTTAAAAGGCAGAAGGAAAACAATCCCAGATAGAAGGTCAAAAATGCAAAAAGCAGTAGAGAACAAAATCATGTTTAAAATGGAGGTAAATCAGGGAGTTCCCATCGTGGCGCAGTGGTTAACGAATCTGACTAGGAACCATGAGGGCGTGGGTTTGATCCCTGGCCTTGCTCAGTGGGTTGAGGATCCAGCGTTGCCATGAGCTGTGGTGTAGGTCACAGATGTGGCTCGGACTCCGAGCTGCTGTGGCTGTGGCATAGGCCAGTGGCTACAGCTCCAACTGGACCCCTAGCCTGGGAACCTCCATATGCCGCTGGAGCGGCCCAAGAAATGGCAAAAAGACAAAAGGAAAAGAAAAAATAAAAAAAAATAAAAGGGAGGTAAATCAAAGTACCCACTGCCTACATGAAGTGATAGCAATACTGTCCTTGCACGTATTTATAATTCACACACACGACAATCACAGAGTGGGAGTTGGGAAGGGATGAATGGAGATTAAGTGTTCTAAAGTCCTTGTTTTGCAGTTAGAGGGTAAAAGTATCTTTTAACATTGGACTTCAACCAGTCAAGGATCCATGTAGTAATTTCTAGTGCAATCACTAAAAGAACAGAAAAAGTATGTAATTCCCAGACTAACTGGAGGCAAAATAAGACCTACTGTGGCTGATGAAAGTGCAGAAAGAGAAGGAAAAGGGGTTTGGGAAGAGCCCGGAGAGGTGGGAGCCTCGAGGTCACAGCAAGGATGTTGATTTTCATGATAAAAGCAATGGGAGGTCCCTGAAGGCAACTAAGCAACAGAGACCTCCATTCTATAAAGACTTCTTTGTCCATGGTGTGAAGAACAGACTGACAGAGGAAAAGAGAGCTTTACCACCAACAGCAGGATTTTTCAGAGCAGGTCCCTTCAAGCAACTTATTTTTTGTAAAGGTAATATCTTACCTTAAAAAGTAACGACAAATAATGGAATTAAGCCCTATATTTTAAAATTCAAAATAAAAGTGTATCAGTTCTTAAAAAAAAAAAAAAAGTAACGACAAATAAAAAGCTAGAAAACAAAGGTCAAGAGATTTGGCTTTAATTTTTAAGATTTACTTTGCCTTCACAGCTACTTTAATCGACATTTCAAATATTAGGTAGCTTTTATTTCTTTGTTCCTTGATGCTCCCAGAACATATTCTTGTCTAAATATTTAGGTCTGACATATCTCTAGGTCGGCTATATAAAATCTAATTGCACCCAAAGCATAAGGGCCTTTTCACCTCATGTTTGTTTGAGACTAGACGGTGTGAAATTTTAATTGAGTGATTCTAATATTATTAAATGCCATTAATCTGAGAGGCTATTCAGAAAGCCACTAAGGTTTGGGGGGGAGGAAAAAAAGTGAGTCTTTCATGTTCAAATTAAGCCTGACTCTACTTGCAAAAAAAAAGTATTTTTATTAAAAAAAAAAAAAAAAAGCTAGCCTACCCTTTATTACCTCTTTGGTATTAATTTATCTTTATTGTGACATAATTCGCATACCATCAACTTTAACCTCCTAAAGTATATGAATTGTGGTTTTTAGTACAGTCACGAGGTTGTTCAATCAACACCATTATATAATTTCAGAGCGTTTTCACCACCCCAAAGAGAAATCCCAAACCTATTAGCATCACCTCCCAATCAGCTCTTCCCCCAACCACCATCAGCCACCAAACTACTTTCTGTCTCTAAGGTTTTACCTATTCTGGACATTTCATATAAATAGAATCATACAAAATGTGGTCTTTTGCGTCAACTTTTCATCTAGAAGAATCTTTTCAAGGTTCATCTATGTCTACTTTTTTAAAAAAGCCTTTTTAACGCAGAATCGGAACTGGAAACTAGGCAGAGGAGTAAAACGAACCTCTATGTATTCATCATCCAGTCTCGACAACCCTCAATCCATCCACACAGCCACGTGCTTCTTACCTTGTATGATTCTGAATCAAATCCCAGACACTACACTATTTCTGTGTAAAGATTTCATAAGGACACATCATTATGACTGCTATTCTAACACCGGCCTTCTGATTAGTTTTTTTCCCTTCCATGGCCTACCTCTACCCAAAACTGAGTTTTCCCTTTGTTAGGCATCATTTACTTAAAAAATACATTAAATTCGGGTACTTGGTCCGTTCAATAAAAAATGAAACCGAGCACAGTCCTGTGGGGCTCCTGGGCGCAAAAGCCTTTCTGGGTCCCCCATTTCTTGTTCTTGGGAAACGGGCCTCATTCAACTGGCATGACCGTCCCTGAGTTCCCAGGGACAGGGTCAGACAGCTGCTGATCAGGGAAGGAAGGGGATGCAGAGACCAGGGACGGACAGTCAAGAAACAACAGTCCAGCCTTGGGGCAGGGTCCTGGTTCCCTCTCAAGGGATACACATAATAATATAGGCATCTTATACCCCTAAGAGAAAAGTTGCAATCCTTATGCTTCTTTTAGAAAGGAATACTTTAGGGAGTTCCCGTCGTGGCGCAGTGGTTAACGAATCTGACTAGGAACCATGAGGTTGCGGGTTCGGTCCCTGCCCTTGCTCAGTGGGTTAACGATCCGGCGTTGCCGTGAGCTGTGGTGCAGGTAGCAGACATGGCTCGGATCACGTTGCTGTGGCTCTGGCGTAGGCCGGTGGCTACGGCTCCGATTAGACCCCTAGCCTGGGAATTTCCATATGCCGTGAGAGAGGCCCAAGAAATAGCAAAAAGACAATAAATAAATAAATAAATAAATAAAAGATGTCCTTTTGGCAAGTACTGTTATTCTAGGCAATAACCCAGTAGACCACCATCAGGATCATACCGAGATCTCCTGACTCCAGCTTTGAGGATCAGGATTCCCCCAAAGAAAGAAGAATGCGTGTTTGTCCCCCTCTTGATTCCTATCTAAAAACCTGTTTTTCTCCTTTTAACTATAAAACTCCTTGCAATTCTTTCTAAGGAAGGGCACAGTCGTTAAGGCATTAGGCTGCTGTGACCCTCGTTTGCCTGGCAATGCAATACTTTTTTCTCCTTTACCCAAAACTCTGTCTCCGCATTTCAATTTGGCACCAGGAGACAGACGCCAAATTCTGGCAACAAAAATTCTAAAGGGGAAAAAAGGAAAAACCAAAATCCCAGAAACATTTCTGCGGAAGCCAAGATTCAAAATGATTTAACATTTGATAAATACCTCAATATGTCTCCTGATAGTCAGAAACACTCATAGGGGGGTTGTTTACTAGTTTCGCTTTCCCTTGTCATTCCGGGAGAGGACTAGAGGTTATTAAAGGGTGTTTTGTTTTGGTTCTCAGGATGCACCAATTACAAGCCAGAAAGCACTTCAAGTGCCCGGGAGAGGGCTGAAAACAATGCGGTCTCACACAGGAAAGAGAGGTCATGAGCCCAACAGACAGAATTCAGGGCTTTCTTAATATCTGGTTTAGGAAAGGCAGCAACCAGGCAGATACCCACGACAACAAGGTGAGGGAAAATGAAGAGAAAAGGGGGCAAAGGAGCAGGAAGGACAAGGGCGACGGCAGAGTGCGTAGCTGGGTTGTTCTTACCTTCTTGTGAGCTATCAGGAGGCAGTTGGAATGTTCGTGTTCGCAAGCAATTTCGTAGTCGGGGATCAGACCCACCAACTCCGAGACAAAATGCACCACTTCCTCGTGCCAGGGCACGTTGGCCATGGTAAGACTGCTCGCTGAACTCTCTCCACAGTAGGTAACGCCCTGTGGAAACACGACAACAGTTAGAGGCAGCGTCCAGACCTGCTTCAGTGTCACACGGTGAGAGCTTCAGGGTCAGGAAGGCTTCTAGAGGTCATCCGATCCCATCCGATCCAATCTGATCCGATCCGATCCGATCCGATCCAATCCAATCCATATTTTAAAGGGAGAAAGGCAGTACAAAGATGATAAAATTTGCTTAGGCGCTCATACGAGTAGTGGGTGACAATGACAGCACTGGGGCTCCTTGCACTCTTTGACAATGCTGGTGCCTGGGTGCCTGTGCTCTGTCACCATCCATACCGACTAGTCATAACAACATATCTGAACCAATAACATATCTTTCCATTCAGATTCATTTGTCACTAAAATAGATGAATTCTCATGAGATAACATCCTCATACAATAGTGGAGGCATAGGTGACACCCATAAAAATTCAATGAAAAATGTATCCACTGGGAAAGTGCGATAAGCTCCCCTTTCTTGCATAGTTTAGATCTGAGGTCGGTAAACTTTCGGCAAAGGGCCAGAGAGGGATCCCTTAAAAATTATTCTTGAAGGAGATCCCTTTGGCATGCATTTTGTATGTGGATATGTGTAAACAAAGAATCATGCCAAGACGATTATACATTTGTAGAAATACATATATATCTATCGTTATACACACCTACGTGTATATACACGTATCTACCCCATAGAAATTTCCACACAGGACAAAGGCAGTAAGATAAATTGGTTTCTAACCCTTTTGAATTCTACTTATCAGCCCAGACAAGTAAGACCCAAAAGTTTCAATTAAGTTCTCTACTTGGTAAGTTACATAGTCATGAGTGACTAATGATTAATTTTCAATATCAAGGGATACCTTAACTTTGTCGACTCTCTAAATACCCAAGAGACCAAACTCTCAGCAAGAGATTTGAATATTTTAGATAATACTGCGACTAAGTCGGGAAGAAGGAAAATAAGAAGATGTGCCCTCGCCCACTCTCCCACACACAGACACACACGTGTGTGCACACACAGACACAGACACAGACGCAAAGACTGGAGGTGACAGGATGACATTAAATGTAAAGCCGACAGATGAGCACTGCAGAGTGACCCTGACCCTACACATGGGAGAGCTGGGAGGGGGCCGAAAACTCACATGACTTCTGCAAAACCCTCTATCCCAGGTGGCTCTGCAAAAAAGACTTCTGGTCTATTACACTGAGATGACTTTGCTGAAGATAAACGACAGGCGAGCCAGCTTAATTACAATCAACAAGAGAATCTCCTCTATTAGCCCAATAATTTATAGAGTTCATTAAATTGAATTTGCATTTCAGCTGAATAAAAAAGCAAATAATGCCATAGTTTAAAAAATCTTTAAGAAAGCGTGTCTAAAACATGGTACTAAACTTACCCACGTGTATAAGAAAACATGAAAATGATTTTTAGGTCAAATCAGTCATAAAAATGAACTTTATTTCACTTTAAATACTGTTTATGATGGATGAGTTTTAGGAACAACCATGTAGATAGTAGATACTTCAAAGGAATTTTTTTTTTTTTTTTAATTTTTTGCCTGTGGCAGGTAGAAGTTTCCAGGCCAGGGCTGGACCTAGGACCTAGGCCACAGCAGTGACTTAAGCCACTTGCAGTGACAATGCCAGATCTTTACCCCATTGCACCCCAAGGGAACTCCATGAATTTGTTTTTAATATTGCTGGACTGCCCCGCTCAGCACCTGGGCTTTACGTGGCTCAACTCCCCACCAATGCTTCAATCTTGAGTCAGGAACCCCTATCCCATCTAATCCCAATCCCTGTGCATATCCCTTGTCAGATAACTGGCATAGTGGCGTGTCTAGATCCTGATCTCTTAGAGGGCAGGAGCTGTGCCCTGCTCTTCTCTGTACCAACCAATCTACTCTGAACCACCTAACGATCAAGTCACATAATCTTCTAGAACATGGAACTCCAGAACCCTTTTCCAATCTAATATAAAATCTCATTCATCTTTTTCGGGATTTTTCTACTCTTTAATGATTATCAGCCAACTGATAAACACCCATGCATGTAAGGATTGCTGCATACGTGAGCAGTGGGTAATATTCCTTCCTAGCGAGTGCAGAAAGAGTGAGGCTAAGCTAAGACATTTATTTTGCAAGATGCATTCTGCAAGGATGGAGCTCTTTCGACTGTCACGGAGCTCAGGAGAAGAGGGTTTTAAATCATTTGACAACAAATAATTACTGAGCACTTACTCTTCTCAAGGTGCGGCGCTAGGCAGAGAATACAAAGACAGTATTTCACTTAAAAATAGATTGTGTTATGAAAGTTCTTCGGTAAGGCAGGTGTTTACAACACGAAACGCATTTTCATAAACAAGCAAATAATGATGGTTAAGAGTCCCAGGCTAGCAAATATAGGCCTGTTGAAGCCTAATGAAACTAAAATGCATGTTAATTTACAGCAAATGGAACAGAAATATTTTACAAGACTAGCAGCGAAAGCGAAGAGAAAAATCAATAGAAAAACAAATAGTGTCTATTGATTTATTTTAAATAAATGTACTTGATGGAAGGCGATCTAAACGTTTCCTGAATCCAGGCACACAGTACCCCCCCGGCCCCCACTGAATTCACAAAACAAATCTATTGACTGATATTCTTCTTCTTCTAATTTTAACACGGAGGAAATGTAGGCTCAAGGAGGAGGATAAGTAAGCTGTCCTATATGTTAGGCATAAATCCAGGCTTACAAGCCTTCCCCACGTGGACGCGAGAGACCCCTCCCTACTCTCCCTCCACACACACGTCCAGGAAACCCAGGCGAAGGATAGGACTGGTCTTGTGTGCGCCTCTGCAGAGAGCCCAGCACAGCACCAGCCCGGGGTCAGCCTGTCGTAGCAGGTCCACACCTTTGGTGCATTTACGTGACCTGGAGGGACTATTAAATTTTAACACCCACTCTCTTGGAGGGTGAGGCCCTGGGAGACTTTTCCTTTTAACCAAGAGCATAAGCAAGGGATAAGCCTCCAAGTGCAGAGGTGTGTTCGTGGGTGAAACTTCTCCTAATCGGCCCTCTCCCTCAAGGGGAAAGGGCCTGGTCTTCCGCCTTTACATCCACGTCCCGTCTCGGCTGGAGCTGCAGCGACCACGGGCATGGCCCGTTCCTCTGCCCCGAAATGCCCTATGGGCCTCACGGATTGACTAGTCCCTCAAAAGCTGGTCCATCATACTTTTACTTATTTCCTTCTAAGTGCCTGTTTCTGGAGGAACGTGGGGTTATCTTTGGGTGCCATAATGCGAGCTCTTCCCAAATGTTTTTTGGTTTCTTAGTATTTTTTAAAAATTCTCCACTATGGAAAAATGGAACTTTAATAAGCCAAAAACCAAAAGGTGCCTCTTTAACCCCACGGAACGGGAAAGCAGGCCTTCTCCATTTACTGATTCCATTTCAATCATCTGAATTATAAAAGGAATGCAGGCTCCCTGCAAGAATTCATAACACGGAAATATGAAAAGTACAATAAGGCTTTCCTTCCCCTTCTCCCAGATGAAACACTGTTCACAACCTAAAATGTATCCTTCCATACTAAATATATCCAAATACGTAATGATAAAATTTAATCAAATAAAAAATATTATTTTATAAGCTGTTTTTTTTCTTTTTTTTTTTTGGTCTTTTTGCTATTTATTGGGCCGCTCCTGCGGCATATGGAGGTTCCCAGGCTAGGGGTCGAATCGGAGCTGTAGCCACCGGCCTACGCCAGAGCCACAGCAACGCGGGATCTGAGCCGCGTCTGCAACCTACACCACAGCTCACGGCAACGCCGGATCGTTAACCCACTGAGCAAGGGCAGGGACCGAACCCGCAACCTCATGGTTCCTAGTCGGATTCGTTAACCACTGCGCCACGACGGGAACTCCTGTTTTGTTTCTTAATAGCACACTACGTTCTGTCAACATCCTTTTCCTATTTCAGTTTAAGAGAAAGATACTTCATTACTGGACAAACTTACTGGACAAATGAGAGCGGATTAGATCACAAGCCATGCGATCTAATCGTCAAAGACCTGGGCACTTGATAATACAGGTCTCTTACCAGAGACAAGGGATCATCACCACGCTTTACCCGGGTACAACACAAGTTGTTGTCTGTTACACTGTATTTTATCATGTGAATAGGGCATGCATTTGAAAACTGTGATTAGATTACACATCCCTCCAAGAATTTTTCAATGAAAAAAAAAATCTCTCAAAGTAGCTCACTTGACTTTTGTCGACTCTGCCTTGTTCAATAAGACACCCATTTCCCAAACAGAATATCCAAATTTGCACACAAAATTTGTACCTATGGCACTTTGATGAGACCTGGCACAAGGAGAGAGCTCAACGATATTTGTTAAATGCAGAGATAAAAGAGTAAAATGGAAATTGTTTGAAAGAAGCTACGTCATGGAGCTCCCATCGTGGCTTAGCGGGTTAAGAACCCGACTAGTATCCATGAGGATGAGGGTTTGATCCCTGGCCTCACTCAGTGGGTTAAGGATCCGGCGTTGCCGTGAGCTGTGGTGTAGGTTGCAGACGTGGTTCAGATCCCACATTGCTGTGGCTGTGGCTGTGGCTGTGGCGCAGGCTGGCAGCTGCAGCTCTGTTTTAACTCTAGCCTGGGAACTTCCATATGCTGCGGGCGCGGCCATCAAAAGAAAGAAATTGTGTCATTGTAACATCTCAGCTGTAGGCAGAAGGCTTCGTCTATTTCTTAGTTATGTTAATAGTTTATCCAACTACAGGAATTCTCTGTGGCTCAGCGGGTTTTAGGATCTGGCATTGACACTGTTGTGGCTCACTCAGGTCACTGTTGTGGCATGGGTTTGACCCCTTGGCCCAGGCACAGCCAAAGGGAAAAAAAAAAAAAAAAGAAAAAACCCATCAAAGAATTACACTGTTTACAAAGTAGCCATCTTTCTTCAAAAAATAATTTTGACTGAATATTTTCAGACTGTAAAATCCCTTGTTCATTAGAGAAAACATGACTGCAAAGAAGGAAGGAGAAAAAACGTGACTGTGTGATCCAGCCAAGCTGTTTTATAATAGAGGTTTTACGGCAACATAATTTGAGGCAGCATTCTTTAATAGCTAATCATGAATTAAAACACCACTAATCCCTGATGTTGGCAAGGTTTTCTTAAGCCCAATGCATATATTTAAGATGTAGTTTGTATCTCTGCATCATTAGAGTTCTTGCCAAGGGCAGCCTTTTGAAATTAAGGGCAATTTCAAAAGAAAAGAATGGCTTTGACCTCACTGGAGATTGCTACACACTCAGAGAGCAGCATTTCAAGTGCTCCCACCTCCTCACCCCACCAGCAGACAGTAATACTGAGCACTGAACTTACTAAAAAGACAGCTGGGATAGGCTCTGATAGGCCAGCGCATCCAGCTTCAGGAACGTAAACTGAAAAGTGGAGCTTTAAGAGACAAGGTGAATTTTCTGGTCACTTTCTCTCATTTTGCATATTCTTAGTTGTCCAAGAAAGTTCTCTGCCTCTTGATACGCTAGAATTTGGAAGTTCCCGTGGTGGCTCAGTGGAAATGAATCTGACTAGCATCCCTGAGGACACAGGTTCGATCCCCGGCCTTGCTCAGTGGATTAAGGATCCGGCATTGCCATGAGCTGCGGTATAAGTCACAGACGTGGCTTAGATCTGGTGTGGCTGTGACTGTGGCATAAGGCCAGTGGTTACAGCTCCAATTCGACTCCAAGCCTGGGAACTTCCATGTGCCCGTGGGCATGGTCCTAAAAAGACGAAAAAATAAAATAAAATGAAAATAAAAAATACTCTAGAGTTTGAACTCTCGGCTCATGCTGATGATTTCCAAATCATTACCGCCAGTTCCGTCTTATCCCCAGGACCCCAGGCTTATGTAATCTATGGCCTATTTGAGCCTACACACGGGTATTTAAAAGATATCTCTAACTATTTAGGCCGACACAGACCCCATGAAATGACTCCCCAAATTTGCCTCCCTCCTCCACGGGTCTTTTCCATCTTAGCAATCTGTTTGCACATTCACATGACAGCTTAAGCCAAAAACCCAGGCACTATTACTGATTCCTTGTGTTCTTTTACTCCCCACATGTCATCCAGCCACAAGTTCTGTTGGGTCTACTCCCGTATTTTATCCCAAAGGCACCTATGCTCTCCAAATATATCACAAATGACCTTGCCCAAGCCAGTACACCTCTGGCTTGGATTAAGCAATAGTTTAGTTACTGGTCTATACCTATGGTCTACCCCTGCCTCCTTGAATCCACTCATGACGACAGCAAAGCAATCATTTAAATCATAAATCAGATTGTCCCGCTTAAAACTCTTTCCCAGTACAACAACAACAAAACCTTATCAGAATTCCCATTGTGGCGCAGCGGAAATGAATCTAACTGGTACCCATGAGGATGCGGGTCGACCCCTGGCTTCGCTCAGTGGGTTAAGGATCCAGCGTTGCAGTGGGCTGTGGCGTAGGTTGCAGACGCGGCTCAGATCTGGCGTTGCTGTGGCTCTGGCGTAGGCCGGCCACTGCAGCTCCAATTCAACCCCTAGCCTGGGAACTTGGATATGCCACAGGTGCGGCCCTAAAAAGCAAAAAAAAAAACCCAAAAAACAAAAACCGTATCATAAAACTGTGTATAACGTCTAATCCTTGCATGAAAGGCTTAACAAAATCTGGCCCCAGCCCACCTCTGATTCATCTTGTATCAGAGCCAACTCTAACCACCCCACAGAGATCACGGGGGACCTCTGCAGACTAGCTGTGCCATCTGCCCAGAATGCGCTGACCCCAGGCCTCTGCATATTGTGTTGCTTCTTACTCTTTAGCTATCAGTTTTTTTTAAGGGTCATCTTCTCAGAAGAGCTTTCCTGCTTATGAAATCTGAAACAGCCATCCACAGTACTGAGCAAAAACATCACATGAATTTACCCTTTACACTCCAATGCACTTATAGGGATCTAGCCCAAAGAAACATTGGCAAAAATATGGCAGAGACAACCAGACATCACATGCCACCTGCTGGAAGTATACACTAGCACCAATGAAATAATCTTGAAATCCAAACTCACACACACACATACACACACACACACACATCTAATAAATCCTCTTTCATCTAACTACCAATCCACAGGAAATAATAAGGGGCAGAAGAACATGCAGTCAGAAAAAATCTAAAATATAACTACGGGAAACTAACAGGGATAAATGATTCATTTTCTTCAACAACAAAAAAAATCACAAGAGGGGGAAAAAAAACACATGGAAGAGGAACTAATAGAATAAAAGAAATTTAAGAGAGAAATAATCCAATTATGACCCTATTTGGTTCCAGATTAAAAAATACTTTCAACAGCTGGTTTAAGAAGATGTAGCACATACATACAATAGAATATTACTCAGCCATAAAAAAGAATGGAAATAATGATATTTGTAGCAACATGGATGGACCTAGAGATTATCATACTAAATGAAATAAGTCAAAGACTAATATTATGATATCATTTATGCAAAGGATCTAAAAAAGAATACAAATGAATCTACATACAAAATAGAAACAGACTCACAGACTTATAGTTACCAAAGGAGAAAGAGAGGGGAGGAAGGTTAAATTAGTTTGGGATTAACAGATAAACATTACTACACATAAAATAGATGAGCAACAAGGATTCACTGCATAGCACAGGGAATTATATTCAATATCTTATAATAACCTATAAAGGAAAATAACCTAAAAACTATATATATATAAAACTGAATCGCTTTGCTATATACAAGTAAGTAACACTATATTGCAAATCAACTCTATTTCAATTTTTAAAAATACTATTAAAATAACTGGTCAAGTCTGAAACTTTAAAAGTTTCAACACTTGAGAGATTACTGTTGAAACTGTTTTAGTTGTGGGACCAGAATTCAGAATAAGCTTTTAAAATGAGTGCATACCCTTTATAAGTGCATATCCTTTATAAATAGATATGAAAACAGTTCCAGAGGAATGGTATAACATGAGGATTTGCTTCAAAACAACGAGAGCAGAGAAAATGGATAGGAATACAGTTGAAACATGAGTTGGTAAGTTCTGAAGCTGCGTAATGGACGGATGGGAGTTCATCAGACTAGTCCCGCTACCTCTGTATATAGCTGAAGTTTTCCATAGTAAAAGTTCCTTGAAAAGCCAGCCAATTCGTCACTATAATAGTATGCTGCTTCTCAGCATGATAAAGTTACTATGTAGTGGGCGGCACGTTCGTTTTGTGTTGATGGTCTGCCTCTCCCTAAAACAGAAGTTTTGTGCTTAGTCCTTATTACTTTATGCCTAGAACAGTGCCAGGATCTTGATGAATATTTCTGAATGAATACATAAAACATCCAGGACCTCCCGTAGCGTTTCAGAAGACTGTGACTCCACCGTGGCCAACAAAGCACCGTGGGAAACGTGCCCGGCACCGGCCGCCAGGGGCTTACCTTCACCTCGATGAAGTCGGGGCTCCCCAGGGACACCAGCTGGGCATAGGCCTGGAGCTCATCCACGTTCCACGCTTTCACCAGCGTCAGTCTGTATACAGTACGTTGTTGCTAAAACAGAGGAAAAGCCAACCTCGTTTTTACTACCGACGAAGATTTTCAAATTTCTTCAACCCATAGAGAACCCAGGTAAGGTGAAATCTGACATGAACTTCTATAAATTAAAGTTATGTTTTGTAGAAAGGTGAAAAAAATGTAAACTATGTCATTAAGATTCCCAGGAGCCTTATAAAGGGGCAGATACTGGCATATTTCTTTTCTCTAGAATCCAACACTAGATAAAACACCCAGATTCTTTAACAAATACACTGAATTTCGTTTAGTCAGAAATCATAAATTGACCCAATAGTTTTAGACTGTTGAAAATAAATTCATATTCCCTTTATGCTTTCAGGTATCAATTGCTCAAGTTACTTAGGATAAGCATTTCTAACTACTCCTGTCTTCCTTCCTGCTTTCTCTTTATTGAAATGATCTCTAGCTGGCAGACAAGGCACACTGATGAACTGTCAATATGGCCATTTGTTTACCATGTAACCAAAACAGGCACTGGTTTTCTGAAAAGCCATTAGACCACAGGCATCCAGACTTTCAAAACTTTACATGCTTTGACTTTATAGCCTCCTTTCAGGACCCTAGAAAATTATTAAAAGTTCAAAGACGTACGCAAACACCTCAAAACAACATGATTAACGACAGTTTAAAATCTATAACAAGAGTCGGGGGCATGACCTGTGACTTGCCTACAACCAACAGAACACAGCAAAGGAGATGCGATGCCTGTGGTTATGTGTACACGACTGCATCCCTCGGGAGCAAGGTCCTGGGTAGTCCCCGTGCTGCTAAACCTCCAACCATGCTTTAAGGAGCAAGGCTCAAAATACTCAAGAGAAAAACTAAGTGAGGGGAGCGATGAACAAAATACCAATCTTTGCACACACCCCACTGTTCACAGCAGCATTATTTACTATTGTCAAGCTATGGAAGCAACCTAAGCGTCCATCAACAGATGAATGGATAGAGAAGAGGTGGTATGCATGCACCATGGAATACTACTCCGCCAAAAAAAGAATGAAATTTTGCCTTTTGCCACAACATGGATGGACTGGGAGGGCACTGTGCCAAGTGAAATAAGTCAGACATAGGATACTGCATAATATCACTTATATGTGGAATCTAACAGCTGTAACAAACTGGAGAACATAATAAAAAAAGAAACGGCCTCAAGAGAACAAATTAGTGGTTATCAGTGGGGCGAGGGGAGGGGGGTAGGGATTTAAGACGTATAAACCATCACGTACAAAATAAGCTACAAGGATATACTGTGCAACACAGGGACTATAGCCAGTTTTTCAAAATAATTAAAAATGGAGGAGTTCCCGTCATGGTGCAGTGGTTAAAGAATCCGACTAGGAACCATGGGGTTGTGGGTTCAATCCCTGGCCTTGCTCAGCGGGTTAAGGATCCGGCATTGCCATAAGCTGTGGTGTAGATTGCAGATGCGGCTTGGATCCTGCGTTCCTGTGGCTCTGGCATAGGCCCATGGCTACAGCTCTGATTCTACCCTAGCCTGGGAACCTCCAAATGCCGCAGGAACGGCCCAAGAAATGGCAAAAAAGACAAAATAAATAAATAAATAAATAAAATCATAAATAATTATAAATAAATAAATAAAAATGGAGCACAATCTTTAAAAGTTGTGAATCACTATATTATACACTGATAACTTATAAAATACTGTATATCAATTATACTTTAAAAAATTACCAACTTCTCTACCTTTACTTATGTTTGCAGATAACCAAGAGATCTTTAATGAACAGTATTAGGGAGCCATACGAGAAAATATATACTAAAAAAATTATTTTAAAAATGCAGTATCAGAGTTCCCATCATGGCTCGGTGGAAACGAATCTGACTGACATCCATGAGGACAGAGGTTCGATCCCTGGCCTTGCTCAGTGGGTTAAGGATCCAGCATTGCCATGAACTGTGGTTTAGGTTTCAGACATGGCTTGGATCTGGTGTTGCTATGGCTTTTGTGTACACTGGCAGCTACAGCTCCAATTCAGCCCCTAGCCTGGGAACCTCCGTATGCCACGGGTGTGGCTCTAAAAAGACAAAAAAAAAAAAGTGCAGTACCATGCATGAAAAGACAGAAATAGTCCAGATTCCGTTTACATAGCTAGACTTCACCCAATGCCAAAACCTACCAAAAATTGTAGAGAACTACAGGTCAAACTCACTTGTACTTATATATGCAAAAATCTTATAGAAATTTTAGCAAACAGCATTCAGCACTCTATTAAAAATTCTAGGAATGCAAAGATAATTCAATATTAAGCTGTATATTAAAACAATTCATCGCATTAGTAGCTCAACACAGAAAAATCATACAGTCATCTTTTAGATACACAAAGACATTTGCTATAGCTTAAAACCCATCCCTGATTCTAAAACAAACCAGAATAAACAACTGAAAAACCAGATTGTAAACTCGAAAAATAAAAAACACATCCTTAGAGTTCCTGACATGGCTCAGTGTTTAATGAACCCAACTAGGATCCATGAGGTTGCGGGTTTGATCCCTGGCCTCACTCAGTGGGTTAAGGACCCCGAATTGCTATGAGCTGTGGTGCAGGTTGCAGACGCAGCATGGATCCTGAGTTGCTGTGGCTGTGCTGTAGGCCAGCAACTGCAGCTCAGATTCAGCCCCTAGCCTGGGAACTTCCACATGCCACAGGTGAGGTGCCGAAAAGACAACAACAACAAAAACGCATCCTTAATACAAAAAAAACACTCTCCAATCAGTAGTCCACGTCCTTCTATGAGGTTTAAGAGGAGTTCCCGTTGTGGCTCAGCGGAAACGAATCTGACCAGTAGCTGTGAGAACACAGGTTCGACCCCTGGCCTCTCTCAGTAGGTTAAGGATCCGGAGTTGCCATCAGCTGTGGTGTAGGTCGCAGATGCAGCTCAGATCCCGCATCACTGTGGCTGTGGGGTAAGCAAGTGGCTACAGCTCCAATTCAACCCCTAGCCTGGGAACTTCCATACGCCAAAGATATATATAGGCCTAAAAAAAGACCAAAAAAAAGTGATGACAGGTTTAAGAAATAGAGGCATTTCCATTTAGTCAGACTAACAACAGAATGTCCACTCTATTTTTTTTTTTTTTTGGTCTTTTTAGGGCTGCACCCTCAGCATATGGAGGTTCCCAGGTTAGGGGTCTAATCGGAGCTGTTGCTGCCGGCCTATGCCAGAGCCACAGCAAGGCCAGATCCGAGCCGCGTCTTCAACCTACACCACAGCTCACAGCAACACCAGATCCTTAACCCACTGAGTGAGGCCAGGGATCGAACCCGCGACCTCATGGTTCCTAGTCGGATTCGTTTCTGCGGTGCCACAATGGGAACTCCCGACTCTATTATTTTTATAAACACTTCTCTGAAAGTTAAAATCAAAGCAATAAGGTAAGAATAGTGTACAAAAAACAATTACTTGCAAATGATAGAGCTGACTTCTTGGAAGGAAACCTAAGAAAATCAACTAAAAAGTCAGATTAAGTAAAACTGGACAGTTACCAAATAAAAACATAAAAATGAGCAGCCTTCCTAGCAGATTAGTGGGGTCAATGTGAGACGCTGGAGTCAGACCCAATCCCAGACCACACACTAGCCATCTTAACCTCTCTGTCTCAGTTTCTATCTGTGCAGCACGGGGGGTTTACACAGAATTTAAAATGTTCATATTCATAAGTCTTAGAAGTGAGCCAGCAGCAATTAAGTCATACCAAGTATTAGCTATTTCAAGCCATATACACACTACATATATACCAGCTGTACAGTTACAAATTAGAAGGCAAAGGAAATCCTACTTGGATGGTAAAATACAGCTACAAAACACCCAAAGATTATTTATGAAATAACATGGACAGTGAAAGACGCGAACTTTTCTGAGACCCTAACAAAAAAACGAGCCTACACAGAGAGCCTGGATGGATTTCTAAATACAACGGCATTCTAAAGGGGGTTTAAAATTCCTTTCAACAAATTAATGGGCAATGAGATTGACAATAACAATAGAAAAGTGAGCAGTGAGTCAGCCCTTACTATGCGCCAGCTGTTGTTCTAAGTGTTCAATAGCTCAGCAAAGATTCCAATATTTGCCTCGTCTTTGCAACAAATCTTACAAAATAGGTTTATTATCATCACATTATAGATATAAAATTGAGCCCTAGTGCTGTTAAATAAATTTTCCCAAGTTACACAGGTGGAAAGAGGCCAAGCTGGGATGTGAACCCATGCAGGGTGAATCCAGGGCAGACTATCTCACATTGCTAAACCTTTCCAAACGTGAAGAAAAAAAAAAAATCCATACCCAGAGAAATGTACATAAAACATGAATGTATAGCTCAAGAGATGAACACAAAGAAAACACCTGCCACCAAGTCACAGCCATTTTCCCTTTGACCCCAAGATATCTAAAGCCCTGACTTCAACATCCACGCTCAGACGTTTGCCTATGTTAAAAATTTATATAATGAGTGTGGCGTTCCCGTCGTGGCGCAGTGGTTAACAAATCCGACTAGGAACCATGAGGTTGCGGAACAATCCCTGCCCTTGCTCAGTGGGTTAATGATCCGGCATTGCCGTGAGCTGTGGTGTAGGTTGCAGACACGGCTCAGATGCCAAGTTGCTGTGGCTCTGGTGTAGGCCAGTGGCTACGGCTCAAATTGGACCCCTAGCCTGGGAACTCCATATGCCACGAGAGCGGCCCAAGAAAATGGCAAAAAGAAAAAAAAAAAGAAAGAAATTTGTATAAGTGGAATTATATTCTTTTGGGCCTTGCTTCTGTCATACAACACTGTGTTTATAAAATTCACCCCTGTCGCTGCATGTTGAAATTTGTCCGTTTCCTTTGTATACCATTACATGAATATACAGGAATTTATTCAACCATTCCATTTCCAGACATCTGGATTATTTCCACTTTTTTAGCCATTATAAAATAATGCTGTTATCTCTTATAACACTAGTTGTCCTGCTTTGGGAAATTTTATGAAATGCTATTACGGCATACACTCTTTTGTCTGGCTTCCCTGACTGAATTTGAGGTTGTGAGATTATCCATGCTGCTGTTTGTAGCTGGAGACACATTTCCACCGCTGTTCAGTACTCCAATACAGGAATACACTACCAGTCAAAGTGGTTGGTTGGTTGGTTTTTACTCCAGTTTGGGTCTGTTATAAAATAACGTTACTACGTGTGTTACTGTACTTGAGTCCTGATGCGTAAGCGCACACGTGCTTCTTGGATGTTCCTAGAGCGGAAATGCTGGGTCACAGATACGCCAAACCGGCTTCCCAAGTCATCACACCGCCCTTCTATCTGCAACGCATCAGAGCTCCAGCTGCCTCTTCCCAACGACATTTGCTGTTAGTCCTTTCAACTTTACCCACTCCTGCACTGTGGATTTTTCTTTCTCCTTCTTCTTCTTTTTTTTTGTCTTTTTTTGTTGTTGTTGTTGTTGCTATTTCTTGGGCCGCTCCCGCGGCATATGGAGGTTCCCAGGCTAGGGGTCGAATCGGAGCTGTAGCCACCGGCCTACACCAGAGCCACAGCAACGCAGGATCCGAGCCGCATCTGCAACCTACACCACAGCTCACGGCAACGCCGGATCGTTAACCCACTGAGCAAGGGCAGGGACCGAACCCGCGACCTCATGGTTCCTAGTCGGATTCGTTAACCACTGCGCCACGACGGGAACTCCTTTTTTTTTTTTTTTTGGTCTTCTTAGGGCTGTACCCGCAGCATATGGAGGTTCCCAGGCTAGGGGTCGAGTCCGAGCTGTAGCCCATGGCCTGCGCCACAGCCACGGCAACACCACATCTGAGCCGATTCTGTGACCGACACCACAGCTCACGGCAACGCCAGATCCTTAACCCACTGAGGGAGGCCAGGGATAGAACCTGTGTCTTCAGGGATCCTAGTGGGGTTTGTTAACCGCTGAGCCACTAAGGGAACTCCTGCCTCGTTTATTTTTCATTAGCACTTCGATTACTAATGGAGTTGAGTGTGTTCCTGGTCATTTCGATCCCTTCTTTTGTGAAGCACTTGTTTGAGTTTTTGGATGTTTCTCTATTAGGATAGCTGTCTTTTCACTACTGGGTTTTGTTTTGATTTTTCAAATGCTTTATGTATTCTGGCTGTAAGAACTCTGTTATAACTGTATTAGAAATATTTTCAGGAGTTCCCATGGTGGCTCGGCAGAAACAAAACCGACTAGTATCCACGAGGATGAGGGTTCGATCCCTGGCCTCGCTCAGCGGGTTAAAGATCCAGCGTTGCCGTGAGCTGTGGTGTAGGTCGCACAGGTGGCTTGGATCTGGCATTGCTGTGGCTGTGGTGTCAGCCAGGAGCTGTGGCTCTGATGTGACCCGTAGCCTGGGAACTTCCATACGCCGCACCTATAGCCATTAAAAAAAAAAGAAAGAAATATTTTTATCCATTTTATGGCTTTCCCTTTTATTTTCTTCCTGTCTCCTGATTAACAAATAATTTTAATATATTTACCTTTCTATTGGTAGCATACAGATATTCAGATTGTCAGAGACAGAGAGAGCACTATGGGCTTACTAAAAACAAAGGAATGTTATTAGATTTTATTCGATTAGATTTTATTTCAAATGATCAACTCCACATTCTGCGTTTCGCCGTGTCTGTGGGAGCCTGCTCGATGGGATGGTTTTGGAGACTTTAAAGTCTGTTTAACATTAGTTAAAGGAATTCCGAATATCTGTAGAGGAAAGCAGTGTTACACTCCAGTAGAGTACATGTAAAACTGAGTGCAGACATTGCTTGGGAAGTGACAGCTAGAATTTCCTTTGCAGCAGACATTAACATTTTATTTTATCCTTTTAGATTAAAAAAAAAAAAAAAAGGAAAAAAGTGGAGTACAAACTAGATTGTAGTAACTGACTTTGTTTAACCCCCCCCCCCCCAATATGGGGATTTAGTTAGTAATTTTAATTTGCATGGGTTCTAGATTGGTTATCACTGCAGGAGTTTCTGAATGTGGCATATTAGGTAGGGACAGGGGTGGTACGATGTCATGGAATATACCAGTGAGGATGAAGGTATCCAGTTCAGGCAAACAGTTTGGCTACTTGCTGCTCAGGCTACAATGGGATTTGTAACGAAAATAAAAAATGTCAAGGAGTTGGCATCTTATAATTTCATGTCTTTTTGGTTTAATTTGAGAGTCAAAGACCCCCCCCCCCCCCCGCCGTGGTAGACACAGAGACAACAATACTGAGAGGGGAGAGGCTGTGGATCTGAACATAACATCACAGCGAATATGCAGCTGGACTGTGTGCCAGGAGACCTAGACGGTAACCTTTAAAACTTAGACCCGTTCTTTTCTGGCGACAGATTTTAAATCTGGGTTTTAACGTATGTTTCTTAGAGGGAAGCAATTCATGGACTGAAAAGACATGGAGTGAAAACAGAGATCCAAATTCCAAAGGTAAATGTTAAATGCTTACCAGGGGGAACTGGGAGGGGGGAGGAGGGGGGAGGAGTAACTGCAACATAGAAAAGGGCCTGAATAGTTGCGAAGGAGGAGAGAAAAGAGGAAAAAGTATAAGATGATGAAAAGAGTGGCGATTAAGTTCCTGGGCTCTGGACTTGACTGTGTGAGTTTAGGCGTGCTCTCTGTGCCTCTGCAAAACAGGAAGAGCAACAGTATCTATCGATAGATCATAATATTGTTGTAACATTAAAAGAACTAAAACAAATAAGGAATGTAGAGCACAGCCTGGAAGATGCAAAAGTATGAGTACATTTTGGCTGCCATCAGCAATACCACCAGCAGCAGCTCCACAGATTCATTCATGCACATGGGCGTCAACTCAACCAACTCAACCAACAGTGACCACGTCCCTCTAGACACAGGACATGAAGTTAGGTGCCAGAGACACAGCAGTGAGCAAGGCAACCAAAGGGCCAGAGGTTGTCTCGTTTACATTGCGGTCCAGTAAATGAACAAACCTAGAGTCAGAAAAGACATTAGCAACAATGGGTACCCCAAAAGAGGAGAGGGAGCCAGGAAACCAGCGAGGTAAGATGCCACCGCTCCTGCCTGTCTCCTCAATCTGTAAAAGCCAAATGAAACACGGACCAAATCATATGCTTGTCAAAATAGTACATCTAAACCTCTTAAAACAAAAACCAACTTAAAACAGAAACAATCTGTCAGGGATGATCATTGGTTCTAAAAGGAACATTTATTACCTCTATGAGAAATTGGGCAATGAATTTTTAAAGTCCTTAGAAAACACATCTGTTCTTCAAATGGCTTTAATTAACTAAGTTTTACACTATTTGCGGTAGACAAAACAAAATGTGCCAGTCTGATAGGGGAAATAAGCAAAGAATGAGAAAACAGATTCAAAGAGTAACTCGTGAGGCCGCCAAATGAAGTATTCTTCATATTCGAAGAAGACAAGCAGGAAAAGCCATTACAGAATTACTCCCTAAATAAATGAAGTAACCAACCAATTTAACCCTTCATGATAACTGAAACTATAGGTCAAGGAAAGAGGGCGAAGACAATGTCATAAGATGCGGTGAAGAAAATCTGATCCAATAGGAAGAGAAATCATAAAAGGAACCACATCAAGACACTGTCCTTACTTCCAAGGATCAGAAGAAAAGGGTTCTAAGTTCATTATTCGTATTTCTTTTTAAAGCCTCATGGAATGTTGTAACGTGTACCGACATACGCAGTATGAAACTCTCAGAAGGAGAGAGAAAACGGCAAAAATGCCATTTGAAAATACAACGGCCAATGACTTCCAAAATGTGTTTAAAAAAACACAAATCTCTCAAGAAGCTCGACAAACTTCAAGTAGGACACACTCAAAGAGCGGCACACGGAGACAGATTACCGTCAAACTGTCGAAAGACAAAGAGAATCTTGAAAGCAGCAAGACAGAAATGACTTGTCATGGACAAGGATCCTCAATAAGATTAGAGCCAATTTCTCATCACCAACCATTAACAGTCAGGAGGCAGTGGACAGCACATTAAAATTGCCGAGAGGAAAAAAAAAATCATCAACCATGAATTCTACATCAGGTAAAACTACACTTCAAAAACAGAAAAGAAACGAAGCCATTTCCAGATAAACCAAAGCTTGGCCAGTTCACCGCCAGCAGTGAACCTGACATAGAAGAAATTCCAAAGGGAGCCCTTCAGGATGACAAGAAGGGACACCAGAGAGCAACGTGAAAACCTAAGAATAAAGAACTGTGATAAAGGAAACGAAATAGGTAAATAAAAAATTCAGTTCTATTCTAACTTCGGTTTGTAACTTCTCGTTTTGCTTCAATGTGATTTTAAAAACATACACAATAATTCTAAATCTATGTTAACGGGCAGTGCGATGTATAAAGCGTAGTCTATGAAATTTACAACATAAAGGCGAGAGATGGAATCGCAGAGAAAATGAGTTTTCATATACTACTAAGTTCACATGGGATCGACACAGACTAGACTGCTATAAATTAAAGATCTTAGTTGTAACTCCCATGAAAACCATGAAGAAAACAACTTTAGGGAGTTCCCGTTGTGGTAATGAACCTGACTAGTATCCAGGAGGATGCAGGTTTGAACCCTGGCCTCGCTCAGTGGGTTAAGGATCTGGAGTTGCCCTGAGCTGCAGTGTAGGTTGCAGACATGGCTCAGATAAGGTGTTGCTGTGCTGCAGGCTGGCAGCTACAACTACGATTAGACCCCTAACCCGGCAACCTCAATATGCCGTGGGCTCCGCCCTAAAAAAGCAAAAAAAGGAGTTTCCGTTGTAGCTCAGCGGAAATGAATCTGACTAGTATCCATGAGGATACAGGTTCGATCCCTGGCCTTGCTCAGTGGGCTGAGGATCTCACGTCATGGTGAGCTGTGGTATAGGCCAGCAGCTATAGACTGATTTGACCCCTAGCCTGGGAACCTCCATATACCTCAGGTGCAGTCCTAAAAAGACAAAAAAGAAAAAAAAGAACTTTAAAATGTACAAAAAATTCACTGCTGAATTCCGCCAAATACTGCAAGAATATTCTCAAATTCTTCCCAAAATACAAGCAGGAAGATTTAACCCCTTTCTCTAAGTCCAGCATTATTTTCAAACCAAACCAAAGATATCACAGGAAAATGTCGAAGTTCTCAACAAACTGAATCCAATAGCATTTTAAAATATTACACATGCTGAATATGTGGAGTTTATCCCCAGAATAAAATAAAATCATATACTGCATGAGCCCACTTACATGAAATATCTATAATAGGTTTATACATACACACAAATAGAAAGTGGATTTGCGGGTAACAGGGACCAGGGGTAGGGAGAACGGGGAGTAACTATTTATGTAACAGACACAAGGTTTTATTCCGACGTGGTGAAAATGTCTAGGTAGTAGTAGAGGTGGTGACTGAACAACACTCTGAATGCACTAAAATGCCACTGAATTGCTCACTCTAAAATAGTTATTAACCTTATGTCATCTGAATTGCACCTCAACAAAAAAGAATTTTAAATCCCTATCACAATCCCAACTGTTCATGTTGCAGAAAAACAAGCTGATTCTCAAGACACCTACCTACAGAAATGCATATGGAGGAGTTCCCGTTGTGGCGCAGGGGTTAACGAATCCGACTAAGAACCATGAGGCTTCGGGTTCGGTCTCTGGCCTTGCTCAGTGGGTTCAAGGATCCGGCGTTGCCGTGAGCTGTGGTGTAGGTTGCAGATTCGGCTCAGATCCCACGTTGCTGTGGCTCTGGCGTAGGCTGGTGGCTACAGCTCCGATTAGACCCCTAGCCTGGGAACCTCCATATGCCACAGGATCGGCCCAAGAAATGGCAAAAAGACAAAAAATAAAAAAATAAAAGAAATGCATATGGACCCCAAATAATTTTGAAAAAGAAGAGGTTTGTAGGATTCACACTTTCTGATTTCAAAACTTACTCAAAACTATGCTGATAGGAGTTCCCGTCGTGGCGCAGGGGTTAACGAATCCGACTAAGAACCATGAGGCTTCGGGTTCGGTCTCTGACCTTGCTCAGTGGGTTCAAGGATCCGGCGTTGCCGTGAGCTGTGGTGTAGGTTGCAGACGCGGCTCGGATCCCGCGTTGCTGTGGCTCTGGCGTAGGCCGGGGGCTACAGCTCCGATTCGACCCCTAGCCTGGGAACCTCCATATGCCGCGGGAGCGGCCCAAAGAAATAGCAAAAAGACAAAAAAAAAAAAAACTATGCTGATAGAGATTGTGTGGCACTGGCCTAAGGACAGACATACAGATCAATGGCAGAGAGTGGAAAGTCAAGAAATAAACCCACACCTATATGGACAACTGATTTTTCACAAGAGTGCAAAGGCCATTTAACGGGAAAAGAACAATCTCTTCAACAAACAGTCCTAAGACAACCTGGATATTTATGTGCAAATGACTGAAGCAGGACCACCAACCTCATCCGATACACAAAAATTAACTCAAAACTGATCAAAGAGCTATATGAAAAACTTAAATGATAACACTCTTGGGAGAAAACGTAGGGACAACCTCTGTGATCTTGATTAGGCCCCTAGATATGATACCAAAAGAATAACAATAAATGAAAAACTAGAAAAGATGGAATTCATCACAATTAAAAACGTTTGTTTTCAAAATACGGAATATACTCTACAAAAATACTGAATCACTTTGCTGTAAAGCTCAAGAAAAATTCTCTGTACAACTATACTTCAATTTAAAACTTCTCTTGAAAATAAAAAATGAATATGAAAAGTCCTAGAAGAAAGCATTCAATTTTTAAAATGTCTTTATATGTTATACACAGGTATTCATAGATAAAATGATACTATTTGTGATTTGATTTGAAATATTCCAATGTTCCTTCACCCCCAAGAAAGTGGGGAGATAGATGAAACAGGAAATGTTGAATGCTGATAGCCTTCAAGCTAAGATCATGTTTACAAAGAAACTCCTTGTATTATTCCCTCTTCTTTTGAATGTTTTAAAAATCCGTAATAAAAAAATGTTTAAATATACAGTTATGAGTTAGAATTCTGTTGCGTGGAGTTCCCGTCGTGACTCAGTGGTTAACAAATCCAACTAGGAACCATGAGGTTGCGGGTTCGATCCCTGGCCTTGCTCAGTGGGTGAAGGATCTGGCGTTGCCGTGAGCTGTTGTAGGTCACAGACGCGGCTCAAATCCCACATTGCTGTGGCTGTGGAGTAGGCCAGCGGCTACGGCTCAGATTGGACCCCTAGCCTGGGAACCTCCATATGCCGTGAGAGCGGCCCTAGAAATGGTAAAAAGAAAAAAAAAAAAAAAGAATTCTGTTGCTTCTAATTCAGCTTCTAGTTCTAATTCTGTTGCTTTCAATGCTACATATTCTGGATGAGGTTATTATATCCCAGGACTATAGCTCTTAATTTCAACAATTTATCTTGACAGTTGCAATCCAAGACAGACTCAAGTTGAGGCTGTGTCAAAACAAGATAAAATGGTCTCCTAAAATATGGTACTGAGATACTAGTAATCAAAGAAATGCAAATTGAAGCAGTAATGAGGTACCATTTTGGCTTATCAAATTGGCAAAGATTTTTTTTTTTTTTTAATAGCATCAATGCTGCCTCAAGTATACCAAGACAGACATTCTCATTCACTGATGGTAAAAGCAATTCAGGACAAACATTTTGAAAAGCAACAAGGCAACATGATTAAAGAATCTGAGAAAGAGTCAAATCTGTTGATCCAATAATTGCATTTCTAAAAATTTATGCCTTTCGAAATGATAAAATTTGTGGACAAATACTGATGAATAAGAATGTTCCTTCCCCAGCTTTATTTATACTAATGAGATATTATAAACTCTCAAGATGTTCAATCCCAAGAAATAGCTAGGCGATTTATGGCACATCTATGTAATACTAAAGATGATTACTTCAGAACATGTGAATCCCAGCATGGCAGAGAAACACACTCCTAACAGGAAGAGAGCTCAAGAGACGTGATTCTGCGAGAGGGGGAGGAAGAGGGTGTGGGACCTGTTTTGTTCCATACCCTTGCTCCCACTGAGAATAATTAGTTTTGAAGAAGGCTTAATGATGAGGAGTCATTTTTATGTACCAGAGGATTAATGGCATAAGTACATATATGCAGGGGGAACAAAAAAGGCTGGGAAAGAAATACAGTTAAAGTTGTGGGGTCAGAAAAGATGTAGAGACACACAGAGACACACATAGTTTAATAGGACTGACCCTTCAGATGAGACAGGATCAGTTTAACAGTTTCTTGATACGCCTGATTACAACCATCCTAAAACAGATGCCTTGAACAAAATTCTCCTGCTCGAGGACCAGAAATCTGTTAAAGGAAGTGGAAAAAGATCGGCCTTCAGTTCTGCAGAACTTCAGCACACCACGCCAATCAACTTGAAAACGAGATGAAGCGCAGCCAGGGTTTGAGGTGTCGTGTACTTCTACGTTACTGAACAACAGCACAAAGAAAAGAGCTTGGCATCTTCCTGGTAACATGGTTAATACGCAGAAAAATGTTCCACGTGTGAAGGAGTAGGAGGGTGAAATCACACATTTTTAAAAAAATTTCATATATATACACGTGGATGTGTGTACATACACCCACATGCGCGTACACACACACCCAGGTTATAATGCATTCGGTCAGCACTCCACATCCTAAAAGGACTGGTTCTAGGACACCTGCAGATACAAAAAAAATCTTCAAGATGTTCAAGGCTATGCAAAATGGCATGGCATTTGCATATCACCTATGCATGTCCTCCTATACATTTTAAATCATTTCTAGTTATAGTTTAAATCACCTCTAGATTATTTATAATACTGAACACTTTGCAAACAGTGATAAAGACAACAGAAATGCTATGGAGACGGTTGTTCTGTGAGGCAAATTTAAGTTTTCCTTTCTGAAACTCCAGAATTTTTTTTTTTTTTTCCCCAAACATTGTCTGTGGTTGGTTGAACCTGCCAACGTGAACCTGGAGGGCCCACCGCATAATGGACATAGAGTCAAAGGGGTACTGCAAGTTTATCTTTTGAAAAGCACAAAAAGAGAAGGCTAAGAAGTGCAAAATTCAAACACAAAAGAGGCTACGTGCACCAGCAGCTGGATGAGACAAAGAAAAACTGTAAGTAAACACTCAGTAGGAGGGGACAAAATCCGCACTAGAGGATTTAAAAAAAAAAAAAAAAAAGCAGCAATATTTACACATCAAAAAAGCAAAGGAGTGATACAGAGCAGTGTTCCTCTACCTTTTGGAGGATGGGAAAGAAAAAAAAGAGGTAAAGTTGTACTGGCATTTGGAACAGAACAGTTTTCACCGTGTGAAAATGACCGGTGCCCTGAGAACCACAAATACCGAAATTTACAACAGGGCCATGCAAGGAAAAGCAAAGAAAATAAGAACAACAGGGAACCCGAAAAAGTTGATTAATAAGAGAGACAGAATGTAAAGAGCTTAAGGCAAAACCAAAATAAATAAAAGAGAATAAATATTTGGCAAGGGGTTCCCATTGTGGTTCAGTGGGTTAAGGACCTTGACATTATCTCTGTGAGGATGTAGCTTCGATCCCTGGCCTCACTCCGTGGGTTAAGGAGCCAGCGTTGTCACAAGCTGCAGCGAAGCCCCTCAGGTGCGGCTCCAATTCGACCTCTGGTCTGGGAGCTTCCATATGCCGCAGGTATGGCCATAAAAGGAAAAATAAAAAGTAAGATTTCTAGAGGAAGAACGGACCGGCTACAAAATCATAGGGCCGCTCTCTCTGCTCTCCAGGCAGGAGATCTATATCAAGACATCTACGGCCACCGCCACAAGGTGAATGTAACAGGCAGCCTATCTACATAAGAGTAAGGAGAAGTCAGAGAAATAATGCCACACAAGTCAGTAAGCAGAAGACCCTGTTACAGCCTATACCAGGGTGCATACACACGTCACCTAAGCAGCACACTGAGTTGGATGTCCGAGGATATTGACAAAAAAGTAAAATTTCTGGCTCCTTCAGGCACAATCACTCCATCATCGTGCAGCAGACATGAACAGAAACACCTGGACCCCAAGTGCACAGAAGGGGGCACGAGAAGGACATTTCAATATACCCCAAGCATGTCGCACAGAACCAGTGACAGAGTAAATCTAAAAAGAATAACAGGGCAGTTAGAAACCACACAACTCTAAAATCAATAAGTCCTATAGATCTGTTTCTCCAGAAGTATTACTTTTAACAATTCACAAGTTCAAGTCTCAAATATTAAAGACTAAAGGCTCCCTTCCTGGGAAATTAACTGTGCGAGTGCATATACTTTGTAGTCAAGGGGTGTTCAGACTGCCCTTAGCCTACCCGTTAAACTCCCTGTGCCTAAGCTTGGCTCCGGGAAAAAGAAGAACCCCCTGCCACCTCCCCCCCACACGAATAAACCCAGACTCATTAGATGGTGACTCAGTTCCTGAAGCCTATAAAGTTTCCTCCCTGGAAAGCTTGTTAGTGAGAAGATGTGCCTGAGTGTGGAGCACTCTACCTCACGTCTGACTCATGAGAAAGTGAATCTGGAAGAACAGCAAGAAGAGCCTGAAGAAGGGTATTTGGTACTTGCTATATAGACACAAAATGCCAAAAATTAATAAGCTTTTCATCCAAAATCCTCATCCATCTAATTTACATAATTGACCCAAAAAATGCATTGATGAACACAGTACCGTCAAAGGGGTACCCGAAGGTCCTCTGATGTGCCATCCCCACTGCAGTGACATAGATAAAATGAAAAATGAAAACCAAATAGATAAAGCTGGCTAAAAATACGTAATGCAACAGCCTTGTGACCAGGAACTGGACCCAGCTGCCTGTTAGAGCACACACGCGAGCAAAAACAACCACCTACTCAAAAGGAGTCTGCAAGCAGTTCCAAAGGATGTGTTGGGATGTAACATTTCACAAAGACAGACGATGGCATCTACAAGTGGAAGATACATCTCAGTCAAAGAAAATTAAAATGACGGAACAAGCAACTTTAAACCAAAGATATGACTTCGTAAACACGGCAACGTTCCCAAATTAAACTACAAATTCAATGCCATTCCAATCAGTATCTCAAATTTATGCGTGTGTGTGTGTGTGGTGTATATGTGTGTGAAAACTGACAAACTGATTCTGAAATAAATATGAAAATGCAGTATGGGGCTAAGAATAAACACGACAATTTTGAAGAGGAAAGGGTTTTCTGGTACTTAATATTGTCTTATTACAGAACTAGAATAACTTAGTGTGGCAATGGGAAAAACAGAAAAATTAATCAATATAATACTGTAGAAAGTTCAGAAACATCCATGAATGCATGAAAAGTTGATTACATCAGGAAGCCATTGCAAATCAGAGGGTAGAGAATGAATTATTCAACAACGGATGCTGGTTCAATCAATTATCCATACAGGAGAAAAAGAATTCCTCTCTCATACCATACTTAAAATAAATATAGATATACACATACATATATATTATACATATATATGCTTATGTGTGTATACATATAGAAAGCCATCTTAAGTCCTTAATAAAAAGCATTGGGAAGTCAATGAAAATCACAGACGCCACAAAAGAAAAAAAGAAGAACCAAACCAGTACAAATTTCTGGTCATAAATAAATACTATGGATAAAATGTACAGCATGATAAATATAATGAATACTGCTGTACACTGCACTGGGAAGTCGTTAAGTGAAAATCCTAACAGTTTTCATCTCAAGGAAAAAGTATTTTTTCTTCTATTTCTTTAATTTTTATATATATATGCAATGATGGATGGTCACTAAACTTATTGTGGTAATTATTTTAGGATGTATTTAAGTCATCACCAGTGCCTTATTTGAAAATTTTTATCACTTGTAGGTTTATGCCGGTATATATTTTTCTTAGCTGAGAATGTACAGGGATTTTTGAATCACCACTGGGAATGCGAGATAAAAAAAGAGATGTAGGTATTAGTGAGAGCCAAAAAGAATAGAAAATAAAAGGTGGAACAGTGGACGCTTTAGGATTTCATGAGCAATAATTTAAAAGACAAAACAGGAGTTCCCGACATGGCGCAGTGGAAACGAATCCGACTAGGAACCATGAGGTTGCGGATTCGATCCCTGGCCTAGATCAGTGGGTTAAGGATCCAACACTGCCGTGAGCTGTAAACAAACACAGGCCATAAAAATTCACTTTAGAACCTATCAGGAGACAGGAAAGTCTAACTTTGCTAATTCTGGTGAGGTCAGGTATAAAGTTGCCCTGGGTGGCATTATAGGTGGCTAATTCTGAGTTGAGCACATTTAAAAATGCGACAAACTAGTAGGAGTTCCCATCGTGGCTCAGCAGAAACAAATCTGACTAGCATCCATGAGGACACGGGTTCTATCCCTGGCCTTGCTCAGTGGGTTAAGGACCCAGTGACGTCGTAAGCTGTGGTGTAGGTCGCAGATGTGGCTCGGATCCTGCATGGCTGTGGCTGTGGCACAGGCCAGCCGCTGCAGTTCTGATTCAGCCCCACCCTGGGAACTTCCATATGCCACAGGTGCAGCCCTAAAAAGCAAATAAATAAATAAATAAATAAATAAATAAAATAAAAATATGCCAAACTAGATTAAATAAAATTTATCCCTGGGCTTTTAATTTTAAGTATCAAATTCTCTGGTTTCTATAACTACAATGGATGGAACTTAAAAGTCAACAATTTAGTGATGGATCAGACAGGAAAGAAAAAAGCAAATGCTTTATTTACTATGCACAGACAAAGAATAAAACAAACCTGCAATTATCATGTGGCTGCTAAAACATTACTGCAAGCAAGGATCAGAGAAGTGGAAATTAACTGAGTAGTATCCATTACTAATTAAAGATCTATAAAATGTTATTAATAGTCTCTGTATTCAGTGTGATTTCCTTTGTCCTTTTATTTAATGAACATATTATTTAGAAGGGATTCCACTGATTTGCTCTAATTCCTAACTTCGGTCTAAATTTTCCTGTTAAGTGCTAAATTAAACTCTTCAAACGTGACTTCTCCTATGTGGATTTTTTCAAGGTCATCTTTACTTTTGGTAAAGAAATGACTGCGTGCAACAACTCAGCTCCACGCAACAGGACCATCTAGAAAGATGAACAGGAAGGAGGTGGTTGTGTGGTGTTTTCCTCTTCGAGATCATGACGAGTAAGTTCTGGAAAATAAGACGGGCTCCAGCCTTTCTCAGGCCCTACATCCAACCTCTCCCAGAAACTGGCCACCAGGAGTCCAAAAAGTAATCGCTGCCTTTCCCCCGGGGAAGATGCACTTGAATTTGTAATGGGTTATAAAAGCACAAACAGCCCTACCACTCAGGGGTTTTTCAGTGTCTTCACGGTCTTCCAGCTATTTTCAAAGTACATCAAGTCAAAGGAGGACCATTCTCCATCATGAACTGGAAGAGGAAAAACCAGAAGTGCTCCTGAGGGTAACCTCAAATGGAAGCTTCCGCCCATCCCTGGATCGGGCCTCCTGACACCTTGAGAGGCAGGCAGCTCATGAGTTACTGCAAGACAATTACCAAAATTCCCTTTGGGGTTTTAATACAGGCAGAGAGGGATTTTTGTTTTTGTTTGATTTGGGACTTTTTTTTTTTTGTCTTTTTAGGGCCTCACCCCCAGCATATGGAGGTTCCCAGGCTAGGGGTCTCATCGGAGCTACAGTTGCTGGCCTACACCACAGCCACAGCCACGCCAGATCCGAGCTAACGCTGTGACCTACACCACAACTCATGGCAACGCCAGATCCTTAACCCACTGAGAGAGGCCAGGGATTGAACCTGTGTCCGCATGGATGCCAGTCAGATCCGTTTCCGCTGAGGCACTACAGGAACTCGGAACATTTTGTTTGTTTGTTTGTTTGCTTTACAAACTCCAAAGCTAGAAGATATCTCATCAGAAAGACTCTAAAAGTGGTGGAAATAAAACAACTCCCAGGGTTGCTCAAATTCTATTTACATGATTTTTCACAGTTTTAGCTTGTCACAGGCAAAATATCCTTTTTCCCCACTGTGCGGCTGAAGTGAAGGTGCACATGGCTACATATCAATGGTATTTATTTCAATCCAATCTCTCAGACTCTGAAGGAACTAATGGCATAATTTTTTGATTCTTATGAAGTGGCAGATGAGTTTCTGCCCCACGCTAGCTTCTTATGGGCCACGTCAAAGGAGCAAGTAATCTTCACGTGGCCAAACAAAACATACGGTTTCCTCTGTCTCCACTTCCCAAAGGCACTTATGGGGGTCTTCAAATGTCAATTTCAGAAAGTGCTTCCTTCTTTCTGGTTTCAAGAAGCAAAAGAAATTAGCTTCTGATCATTTTTTTTTGAACAGCCCTTTTTGCCACACTCTTTTCATAAATCGAGCACAATGATTCTCACAAAAAGGTTCAATTCTCATCTCCCAAGCATTAATACCACATCTCAAGGTTTTTAAATCGCCCTTGAAATGAATGGTCTTGAATGACTCCATTTGGAAGAAATTAGAGAGGATGAAATCTATGGGGTGGCGCGGGGGGGAGGGATGCCCACTGGTCTCTGAGGGATGGGGGCTGATGACTTCCTTGGTTTGTGACAATGGATCTCAATCACTTTAAACTGCAAACCACTTTTGATAAACATGAAAATTTTCCTTTCATGCTTTTTGAAATGTCCAAGCAAGTATCACCGAAAACAAATTGAAAATGATGGTCATTTTTTTTTTTTAAATGTCTGTTCAAACCACCAGGGTGTCCCTCCCCAGCCCTTGGCCAGATGAAAATCCCATGGTCTCTGCAACATTGGGACAAACATACCTAACCTCTCAAAAAAGCCAACCTGTTGGCCAGGACTGCTTTTTTTTTTTTTTAAGTCTTAGGAAACGCACGGTACCGAGTATAACACCTACATCACAGGAACTCGGGAATCCTGGACACTGATAATACAACCATTATTATTATTCTGGAATTCAGAAACAAGACACACCTCTGCCCAAGACACGATAGAAAGATAAATCTCTTACATTGGCCTCACTCCCTCCACTGTTCACGTGCAGGCCTCCTCCACTTCAAGCCAAACAATAAACGACATCTCCAAACAAACCGCCGGGCTGTCTCCCGTCTACCTTTCCAGATTGCTTCTTCTGTCCTTAAAAATGCTATCCAATCTGCCTTCCATCTGCCCCAAACTACTGAGATTCCTCTGAAGACAGGCAATGATAACCTTCTCTAGTCCAGCACTGGGAGATTCCCCAAAAGTAACGATGTCTTCTTTTATCTTGATTATTTCCTTCTTCCTAATAGACCTATTTTGTTGTTACTTGTTTAACATTTGAACTTAATGCTTAGTTCCCTGATGTAGATTGCTAGTCGCCTATCAATACCTATTCACCCCTTCTATTCTATAAGCAGAATATCTGAACAACTTGGGGACAACGGCATACTCGGCTAAAAGATTCTATTTCCCAGCCTCCCTCAGCAAGATGTGGCCAAGCGACTAAATCCTGCCCAAAAGGGAAGCATTATACAAATTATCTTAAAAGGAAGATGTGCCCTTCTTAGACCTATCCTTGTACCGTCTGCTCAAAATGAAGGCTGGAATGCCAGCATGATGGCTGGGGCTCTAGCAAGCATTTTGGACCATGAAGTAAACGTCAGAATGGAAGTCATATGTTGACGGTCAGATAGGAACTTGGCCTCTTGATGATACTGAGAAGCCACCGAAAAGGAAAAACTCACTCTCTCTCCCGTGATTCTCCTTTACCTCTACACTTGTTCCATATTCACACTTCTGACACCAGAGGTGTGGGTTCCCCCCACACACACCAAGTAGGCATGTGACAGCAACTACGTATCCTTCGATATAACGAAATTCTAATTGAGATTATGACCTGGAGGTAGCACCAGATCCCAAAGGTTAAGAGCTTAGTCCTACAAGACAGACAACCTTCACTTCAGATGCTAATTCCAAGTTCAGCTTGTTACCGGTGCTTCTGACAGATCCGCTATAAATCAGAGATTCCCATGATCTCTTGGGGTTCAATTAATTTTCTGAAATAGCTGACATAACTGAGGAAAACAGTTTACTTAATATATACCGGTTTATTATAAAAGGATAGGATAAAGATACGGATGAGCATCCAGACACAAGAGCCGAGGAGTAAGGTATGTGGGAAGGGTGAGGAGCCTCCATGTTCTCTCCAGGCACCAATCTCCCAGTTTTCAGTCACTTGGAAGCTCCCTGAACCCTGTGCCTATGGGCTTTTCATGGAGACTTCATCATTGCAGGCATGAGGGATTATTAACTCCATTTCCAGCCTCTCTCCCCTTTTTGTAGGATATGGGATGGGGCTGAAGGTTCCAAGTGTTTCATCACAGCTTGGTCTTTCTGCTGACCAGTACCCATCCACAAGCCCACCAAGAATCACCTCATTAAAACAAAAGACTCTCGGGAAAACTCAAGGGATTTAGGAACTCTGTGTCAGGAACCAGAGTCTAAAACCAGCATTAGAACGTAAGATGTTTTATTGCTTAGGGTATTATAAGAGTTTTAGGAGATCTGTGCCAGAACTGGGGACAGAAAACAATGCATATATTTTGTATTATCTCCTAGCCACTGGATCAGTCCTTGGTTCACCTAGATTTGGGCTTCTGTGACATTAGAAGGAAAAGTCTTTCTAACTTGATTATCCTACTCACTATCGCAGGGGCAGGGGGAGTCTCTGTTATATGTCATTAATCTGAATCCCAAGTGATACAATTCACCTTTGGTTCAATTCTGGATATTGTCATACATTATTCTGACTTCCACTATTTTACCAATATCTGTAATTGCAGTTTTGATTTCCTTTTATCTAATTAAAATTAAAGGTGACTCTTCTCAATTACCACATGATTGGGCTTTGTTTACTGAAAGTTTGTTTGTCTTACCACATTGTGCTCGGTGGTCTATAAATGGTATATTCATCTTTATTTATTTGTTTTCTGTCTCTCCTACCAGAGAATAGGGGCCTTACATGTCTTACTCACTTATTCCCAGTGGCTGAAGAATCCTCACCAAATATTTAGCAAAATATATACTTGCTGAATGAATGACTGTAGTTTAGATCCTTTAAACATTGGTTTATGATCTATATATTAAATTTTATGCATACATGAGAGAAAATCATAAAAAAAGTAAAAATACAAGGGAAAACTGATAAATATTAGAAGAAGGCAATCCATCATTATCAGTAAATAACAGAGCAAGATGACATCAACGGACAGAAAACATTTATGTTGCAAAGGAGATAAAGTGAGTGTGATTACAACTATTTACCTAAAACTCAAACTCTGGCCTAAATAGGAACTATAATGATAGTGAAATAGGATATAGGTCATACTTCCTTGAATACTATAAACCTGAAAAATGCAATTTAAAATAGAGTGGGCAGCAGAAAGACATCCAGAAAAAATGACCACAGGAAACGCACAACCAATACATTTCAAGAACCATCATAACCACTAGTTAATTAATTATGAAACTACAGTAACACAAGCATCTCCCAGCTAAGACCAGTAACCTGTTCCTGAAATCTAATAGCATGTATAAAAATGCTGAGTGAAGCATATTTCCCATTATTTTAAATGGGAAAAGTTAAAAATATGTTACACACGAACTTCAAAGCCTCCAGAGAATTTCTTAAAATGAAGCTAAAACAGGGTAAAATGCCCACAAGTGTACCAACTATTGCACTAGTCTGTAAAGTACGTAAAACACTACTTTCTGGTTTAACAAGTGAAAACAAACAAGGTTAACTTTAACTCATCAGTAAAGTGGCCTCCCTCCGTGCCAGCACCATCAAGAAGCAAACTTCCCCTGGCTGCTACGCTGAGCTTTTCAAACCGTCTGCCCTGGACTTTGACGATTTACCAACTATATTTGGAAAGCCACTCAAGACTTTTCTGGCAGGTTATGCTGCTATAAATGCCATATTAAGGAGTTCCCATCATGGCGCAACAGAAACGAATCCGACTAGGAACCACAAGGTTGCGGGTTCGATCCCTGGCCTCGCTCAGTGGGTTAAGGATCCGGATCCGGCGTTGCCGTGGGCTGTGGTGTGGGTCGCAGACCGAGCTTGGATCCTGTGTTGCTGTGGTTGTGGTGTAGGCGGCAGCTGCAGCTCCGATTAGACCCCTAGCCTGGGAACCTCCATGTGCCATGGGTGTGGCCATAAAAAGCAAGAAAATAAAATAAAATTTAAAAAATAAACGCTGTATTAAGTTTTGGAAAATAAATATGAACTGTGCCCTTAGAAAAACATTGTACTGAAAGACTTCTATGCTGTATATGTTTGGGTATTAAAAGCAAAAAGGTGGAAACCAACAGTTGACAGGGAGATGGCCTGCAGGTTGTGCCTGTATTTGGAAGGGATGTCTCTTCCTATACACTTCAGCCGACCTGATAATATGAATAGCAGGTCAAAGGGTGGTTAAAACCCTATTAACTTGGGGATAACTAGATTTTAAAAACCATTTCTCCTTTTCGGAGCTGCAGTGTGTCAGTATTATTCACTACCATTCAAGCCACAGTCTTTTCAGGGCTGACCTTAATACACAGTGAGCTTCATGTAAAAGACGCTTTCTCAGATGGAAAAAAAAAAAAAAAAGATTTGGCCCTGAAAGTCACCCGCCCAAAATGGCTACTACTCTGTGGACTTGGCTATTGAAGCCGTCAAGATCTAGAAATTTTCTACTAGATAAATTATCCACTCCTGCAGTAATGACCTATAGAAAATTCTAGCAGATTTAAAAGACAAAATATAAATTGTTCCTCCCTAATGTTGTCATAGATTTTGCTTATTTTTAATGAAATCTGGAAAACATGTTACAAGAGCACCCATGACCTCATAGTTATACAACTATTACTCATGTTTTTGTTCAATACAGTTTTCAAGTAAAAAAAAAAGTACCTAATTAGTATATACATTAAAAGATGCTTTTTTCAGCTTCAGTCAAAGGGGAGTGTTTTTAGGACTACACAAGTATTTTAACAGATTTTTTTTAAAAAAAAAACCCTGATTGTGTGCCAGACCCTATTAACCAGAGGAGGGCTAGATCTTTAACGTCATGTCTCAGTTTTTGAGTGGAATAGATCTGTTTTGCTGATTTTTAACCACAGCTGAGGGATCCTTCTCAGCTCTGATCCCAGGTCTCCTCTCATCTTGTGTAGCTTTGTGCACACCACTATCCTAGGTCCCATCACCATGTGCTAAAACTGGCTGCTTAGTTGTCCAAAGGCAAACCTCACAGATCTTGCAGGCTCCGCTCCAGACCAAAAACGAAATAAATCAAGCAGCACAATAAAGCAAATCACATGAATTTTTGGGTTTCCCAGTGCCTGCAAATGTTTACACTACACCACAGGCTATTGTGTGATGACCAGCATATCTTTAAACAATGTACATTCTTTCATTAAAAAACACTTTAGCATTGCTAAAAAATGCTATCATCTAAGCCTTCCATGGGCCGTAGTAGTAACGTCAAAGATGGCTGATCCCAGGTCAGCGAAACAAATATAATAATGATGATAAAGTCTGACCCATTGTGAGAATTACCAAAATGGGACACAAAACCACAAAGTGAACAAATGCTGCCAGGAAAATGGCACTGACAGACTTGATAGACACAGGGTTGCCACAACCTTCATTCTGTCAAAACTGCAGTATCTGCAGAGCACCACAAAATGAGGTCTGCCTATATTTGTCCCCAGAAGACTGCAATTCCCCTGGGGCTTGGACCACATCCTAGTTGTAATTGTATCTGGGATGCAGCACAAGACTTGAAGCACCATATGCTCAAAGTAAGAGTTGGCTAAAAGGAATGCAGTAAAAAGAAGTCTCCAAAGGGTTGAGAATCATTTGTGACCAAAAATGAGTCGGAAGAGGCGAATGATTACGACTGCAAGTCAGAACTAATTTTATTAATAACAGCACTAACATTATGGCGCTCACGTGCCCAGCAGTGTACTCTAAGTTTTACTTGTGCTATATCATTTAGCCCCTCAACACAATCCGGTGAGTCAGGAACTACTTTAATCCCGAGGAAGTGGTGAGGAAGCAAAGGCTTCCAGAGGCTCAGTAGTTCAGCCAAGGTCATGGGGCTGATGGGGGACCAAGTGGAGTCACCTCCCTGCACTACGCTCCCTGGCCAATGACTGGAAAGACACCCCCCCAGTAGGTTCCAGTCAAATACTTTGACTACATACTAATGACAAAAAAACAATCACTGCCTGAAAGCCTCTAAAGGGAGAAGAACAAAAACAACTGAAGATGGAGTATGAAAGAGACGTCAATGTTTTTCCGTAAACGTTGGATCACATGGTGATCAAATAACACATTTAAGATGACTAATTACTAGTGTAAGCGCTGGGAAATTATATGATGCGTTGGTGCAAACATTTAGGAAAAACAAATACATGTCAGATTGATGAAATAAGAGCTCAAGACAAAAGTGTTTGAATGTGAGACAATTAACATATCCACTTTCTATAACCCACTATGATCTGACTTCCATTAAATTTCCACTCTGTTGGTTTGAGCCAGCATACACCTAGCATCTGGCAGGAGACTTGTATAATGTGGCGTTTGGTTGGATACGTGGGAACACTCTGACTTGGGTGTACCACACCCTTAATTCCAAAGAGAAGAACTATCCCATTGCCACAAGAAATGTTAGCACTGCAAGGGCTGTTCAATGGTGAACAGAGGAGTTCCCTGGTGGCTCAGTGATTAAGGACCTGGTGTTGCTACTGCAGTGGCTCGAGTCATTGCTATGGCACGGGTTTGATCCCTGGCCTAGGAACATCCGCATGCCTCGGGCATCGCCCAAAACAACAACAACAAAAACCCAGAAAAGCAAAAAAAAAAAAAAAAAAAAAACAGTGAATAGGCATTTAGCTGCTAAGACAGGGAGAAGCAAGGTAATATCAGGGGGCAGGGTCCAGACGACAGGAAGTAGTACCAAGATGGAGAAGGTTCTGAGGTTCTGTGCAAACTGGACTCTGTAAAGAGGCAGGTGGGCAAAGAGTTAAAATACCAGATTTGAAGATGAAAGCAAGAAGTTATCATATAGACAAAGAGTCCAATATAGTGGTATCCACAATAACAGCGGTGAGCGTCCAGAGTCCCATGTACCTGGATTGAATTTCCCGCTCCACCAATCGTGTGTGTGACCTTGAAAGCATCGCATAACCTGTCTGAACCTTGGTGTCTCAACACTGACATGGAAACTGCAACTGTTACTGCCTTGACGAGGCTCCCGTGCCCTCAGGCTTCCTCTGGGGTTTGGCCAGTGGGAGCAGCCAGTGGAGAAGGGAAGAGAAAAAGGCGTCTTTCCTCGTGGACAGAGCACCACTCCTCCTCTCCAGAGAGCCTGCTCTACAGCAGTCCCTCCCCGTCCAGCTTCCAGGAACCTCCCCTTCCCCTTGTCCCTGGGGCCGGGGTGGCAACAGTTCTGGTGCTGCCCGCCCCGCGATCCTTGGCACGATCCCGGTGGGTCCGCTCTTCCTCCCACACACTTTTCTAATTAAGCCCTTAGTAAATAAACCCTCCTCGAGTTATCCTTGAAAAATTAATATGAGATGATTCGCAGACCCAAATATGAAAGAAAAACTAATAAAGCTTTGACCAAAAAAAAAAAAAAAGAAGAAGAAAGAAAATATCTTCATGACCTTGGGGTAGGCAATGATTTCATAGACAGGACATAAAAAGCACTAACCATAAAATTTAAACCAACTGATACCCTGGGCTTTGTCTGTTCATTGCAAGATATCATTAAAAGTAAAAAGGCAAAGACAAACCAGAAGATATCTTGAGCAGATGTATCTGACAGAAACACTTTCACCTAGACTATATGTTAGGACACCTACAAATCAATAAAAAAATAACAATAATCCAAATAAGTGAGGCGCAAAAGGGGAGTTCGGTTGTGGCACAGCAGAAACGAACCGGACTAGTATCCTTGAGGACTCCAGTTTGATCCCTGGCCTCGCTCAGTGGGTTAAGGATCCGGCATTGCTGTGAGCTGCGGTGTAGGTCACAGACGCAGCTTGGATCTGGCGTTGCTTTGGCTGTGGCCTAGGCTGGCAGCTGCAGCTCCAATGGGACCCCTAGCCTGGGAACCTCCATATACCGCAGGTGCAGCCACCTCATTAATGCACAAGAAGCCCTTCTCAACATCAAAATAACATAACTCGGATAACATCAGTCACTGCCTGCTCACGTCCACAGAGAGGGGACTGATATTCATTTCTGATATCCAAGAATGTGTAATGCAGGCATTTATTTTTGTCTTTCAAACATAAGGTTTCAGGAGTTCCCGTCATGGCTCAGAGGAAGTGAATCCGACTAGGAACCATGAGGTTGCGGGTTTGATCCCTGGCCTTGCTCAGTGGGTTAAGGATCTGGCATTGCCGTGAGCTGTGGGTGTAGGTTGCAGACGCGGCTCGGATCCTGCGCTGCTGTGGCTCTGGCGTAGGCCGGTGGCTACAGCTCCAACTGGACCCCTAGCCTGGGAACCTCCATATGCCGCAGGAGTGGCCCAAGAAATGGCAAAAAAAAAAAAAAAAAAAAGACAAACATAAGGTTTCAGAAATATCAATATTATTGCTCAAACATGGAAAGGGATTAATTAGTTCAACTTCCTACTGGATTCTCAACATGGCATAATAATGTGCCAGCAGAAACACATCTGGTCACACTGTTGATAAAAGCCTGCTGCCAAAGGTAGGCAGTGTTGTCTTGCACGAGATGGATTTCTCTTTCTTTAAAAAAAAAAGGACTGTTTGACAAGCAGCTATTGTGTACGGAAATTAATGCTAACACATTTTATGTTGTGTTATCTTGGAATTGCTTTTGAGCCCCACATACTCAAGTACCAATATATTTCTCCCTTCATATTTGAAAAGGAACATTTTGACAAAGCATGAAAATCTTGAAATGTAAACATTACACTTGCCAGGAGTGAACAACAAAAGATGCTACCCTCTTCTACTTTAGTTTGCACTAGCTGATATGTAGGCTGAAAGCTTGGGGGAAATCAGGTTTCTTTGTTTATAAAGTTTAAGAAATTCTTTCCCTTCACCTGTCTTTCCTTATTCAAGTATCCTAGAAGCTTAAACAAGTAACAGTAGATAACAGCATGGATGTTCTAATTAAAATATCTCAAGTATCACTTTTATTTCAAAGTTTTCATTTAAAAACTCAAATGAGGGAGTTCCTATTGGGGCTCAGCGGAAACGAATCTGACTAGTATCCATGAGGACACAGGCTCGATCCCTGGCCTCACTTGGTGGGCTAAGGATCCGGTGTTGCTGTGAGCTGTGACGTAGGTCACAGATGTGGCTCGGATCCTGTGTTGCTGTGGCTGTGGTGGAGGCCGGTGGCTAACAGCTCTGATTCGACCCCTAGCCTGGGAACCTCCATATGCCACGGATGCAGCCCTAAAAAGATGAAAAAAATTAAAATAAAAAAATAAAAACTCAGGAGTTCCCGTCGTGGCGCAGTGGTTAATGAATCCGACTAGGAACCATGAGGTTGCGGGTTCGGTCCCTGGCCTTGCTCAGTGGGTTAACGATCCGGCGTTGCCGTGAGCTGTGGTGTAGGTTGCAGACGCGGCTCGGATCCTGCGTTGCTGTGGCTCTGGTGTAGGCTGGCGGCTACAGCTCCGATTCAACCCCTAGCCTGGGAACCTCCATATGCCGCGGGAGCGGCCGAAAGAAATAGCAAAAAGACAAAAAATAAATAAATAAATAAATAAATAAAAACTCAAATGATATGAGATTACAGGAATCATATATTTGACCCTAGCTAATAAGTTCAGTCATGGTCTTATTTTCAAGTATGAAATAGCAGTAAAGCAGACCTTTCTTGATGGTATCTAATGTGCCGGTAGTATCAGATATGCATAAAGAAATAACATAGCTTGAATGACGTAAACAACACAAGAATGAGAAACATAAACTAATCATACAAAATGCTTAGAAAGCAACTGCCCTAAGTGCAGGCAGATAGGTTAAATAGCCCAAGGAAAGTGTTTCAACTAGAGTCATGTGGACACAATAATGATACTCTGTGTAAGAAGCGCATGGGTGAGAAGATAGTGTAGAAGCGTAAGTTACTGCATTGCTATCAGTGATTCAACCCAGAGTACTTACAAATGAATTTGACATCCAAAGGCTTGAAACCTCAAGATAAGAATTCATTTTTTGGAAAACTGTGGCCAAAACCAAAAAAGGAAGCTATTAAGCCATTCTGTGAATGCCTACTGCTCATCTTCCACACCGAGACTCAGAATACGGCCGAGATGACGAACTTATGTGTGTTCGCTACTGCCAGCTCCTGCCATTTACTGCCATCTAAATCCGTTCTGATGTCTAGGCTACGCATCTCCTGTCTTACAACAAGTGAAGATGATACAGCTGAAGGTGAGGTCCAGAGATCCAGAGAATGTAGGACCTAAGAAGCATCTGACTTGCTCTCTTTATGAATAATCCAAGGCAGATCAGAAACCAGTGCCTCTTTGCGTATCTTAACTAATGTCAGTGTTAACCACCAAAAAAGGCACTGATTTAACTTCTCAAGCACAAAAGGGGGACAGGGGGAAGGAAGTGGCGACGAGCTGAAAAGTCCTGAAAATGTGTACAGTACGTCTTAGCGCTGCAGAGCGCTAGAGAGTCTCCACTCCCTCATCCCTTTAACAAACACTTAGCAAACGCCGTAAAAGGTGCTGAGTTAGACACTGGGTGGAATTCAGACATGAGGAAGGAAGCCGGTTGGGGAGAGAGAAGCTAGGATGAAACAGAGTAAATGAAGTGTATTTACAGATTAAAAAAAAAACTTAGGAAGGGAGCGAGAGGAAAAGGCTTCGCTGTAGAGGTAGTAGCGAAGCTGAGGCTTGAAGGCTGCGGGGAATTTTTCTACAAGTCAAAGGAATCGAAAGAAAGGACAGTGGAGGCTCTGAGGAGGTCGCTCAAGACGTGGCAAAAGTACTGGGCACAGCTGCAGCAACGGCAAGATAAGCAGGGAGGCACAGCATTCCTGGGAGTATGGTGAACCCTGAGCCCAGCAATGTCCCCTGCAGCCAGGCCGCCACGGGGCAGCAACGTCAACGTGAGTGCCGGGCAAAGGAGGGAAAGGCGGGTCTCCTGGGACAGTGACCCCCCCCCCCACATCTGACTGCACATCAACTTCACCTGAGATGTTTAAAAGGCAGATGCTCAAATCCCACTAGGAATAGGAAACTGCAATTTTTTAAGCTCCTGTAGTGGCTCTCGGTATGAGTTAGATGTGGGCAGAGCGTGAGCAACTGCGGGGCGGAAGCAAAGAGAATGGAGGAGGGAAATGGCTGCAAGAGAAGAGAAGAGGAACGAACAGAAAATACCCACTGTTGGCGAAGGGAGGGAGGGTCAATGGAAAAGAAGAACCAGAGGTTACTTTAGGACGAAAAGAATAGGTAGGCGGAAGAAGAGGCAAATGTTTGCAAGAAAACACATTAAATTTGGACATTCTAGGATTGAGTTCCTTAATGGGTAGGAAATTTGGTCCTAGAAGTCCTGGAAAATTAACTTCCTATTTAAACATACACTACTTGCTGACTCCTCTTGTAGGGTTGCTATGTACTGCAGCTTAACTGCGTTTTATTAATTAGTTTGAGAGTCGTGTCCCCCCCCCCAAATACATGAAGAACATGTGATATACACAGGCAGAGTGCTATAGAAACTTTAGAGGAATGCTATCCAGCAATCCCACTCCCGGGCATCTATCCAGAGAAAACCATGACTCGCAAAGACACATGGACTCCGATGTTCACTGCAGCACTATTTGCAACAGCCAAGACACGGAAACAACCTAAACGTCCATCGACAGAGGAGTGGATCAAGAAGATGGTGTAAATATACACAAGGGAATATTACTCAGCCATTAAAAAGAATGAAATACCAGCATTTTTTGCAACATGGATGGACCTAGAAATTATCATGCTAAGTGAAGTCAGCCATACAATGAGACACCAAAATCAAATGCTTTCACTGACATGTGGACTCTGAAAAAAGGACAGACTGAACTTTGCAGAACAGATGCTGACTCACAGACATTGAAAAACTTATGGTCTCCGGAGGAGACAGTTCAGGGGGTGGGGGGATGTGCTGGGGCTGTGGGATGGAAATCCTGTGAAATCAGATTATTATGATCATTATACAACTACAGATGTGATAAATTCATTTGAGTAATAAAAAAGAAAGAAACTTAAGAGGAACTCAATAAATACTCATTGAATAATAAAAGTGGAAGCCTAAAAAAGGGAGATTTTAGTCTTAAAAAAGAAAGAAAGAAAAAAAAAAACTCTCTCCATATATTTTTTAAGATGCATAATTCTTACCTTTTCAGCCAAGGCTTTTAAACTGTCAAGGAATCTTTGCCAGAAATCCTTGAAGAGCGGGCGGTCAATTTTCTTCAGGCTCTCTTTGGTGCTAGCGTCCACACTGACATATAGTTGGGTAACTGGTTTGAGGTTCCTTGGTAATTTAAAATTAAAAAAAAAAAAAAAAACACATACACACAACAGAAAAAGAAAATTACATGTACGTCAGGCTTTACACGATGTTAAATTTCAACTCTGTAATAGATGTGGTGATTAAACATTTCACTGGGTCTAGAGGCTTCGACATCTCCCAGAAGACTGAAGCAATGATTTCAGTGTGGCAGAATGGGATGTCAGCTGGTTATTTTTCAAAATGACGAGACGATCCCTAATAAATTGAAAACATTCAATTACTTAAAACTGGTCTCTCTTCAAGCACTAGGTTTCGGTGGAAAATAAACAAGACTGACTGAGCTTTAAGGTCTGACTCCATCAGCTCAGCACAATTAAAGGGGGCTCTCAGACCAGTTTCCCCATAAACTCCACCACTTCAGACTTTTACAGGGGTCTGCACGGATGGGCCACCTCTCATCATCGATTCCCTGATGCAAGTTTTCGAAGAAACAGGAAGAACGTAGAGCGCTCCAGTCTCCTTTCAAAGGCACAGAACCACGCTGATGCCTCTGAGAGCCGGGGTGGGGTTCAAGTCGAGCCTTGTGTGGGCCAGCAATAACCTTTTCGGGGAGCCTTAAGTCATGCAGAGCTGGAACACCAGCAGCCAAGCTCTTATAAGGGAGCGTAACCTAGAAGAAAAATGTATGTTGCAGGCTCTTGTTTTTCTTTGCCTTCTTCATCTATATCCTTGCATACCATTCATTTTCCACGTCTCTCAAACGTAACGACTCTCTCATTTCACAATGTCCTCATCTACCAGTTTTCTTGCCGGGCATGTTTTAAGCCCAGATTGTTCTTTTTCCAAAGTCTCTCCATTCTCCCTTCAAATGGGTCTCATAATTCACTCTCTTCAATGAATTTCCAAAGAAAAAAAGAAATTCCCCCTTAATAATCCTGACCAAATGCTCCCATTTTCTATAAATATTCTAGAATTCGTACTTACCCCTAGAATATTGTTTAAAATTTTTTGTTTCAAAGTCTATGCACGTTTTAAAACTGACACATAATTCACGTGCCATAAAATTCACCATCAAAGTGGTTTGTGTGCTTTTTATAGCCATCAGTACCGGCCTTATCAATCTGGGAGTGGAAGACTTGAAGGTCGGGAACCTCATTTTTCTTTGCATCTGGCCATACAAACAGACACTCAACGCGACTTTTTAGGAGATAGCGTTGACTTCCGCCGACAGAACTTTTAAGGAAATTCGAGCCCAACAAATGCTTGTAATGATCTGGCTTAGTGACATATGGAAAAGTCAGAAAGGTCGAAACTCTAAGTTGTTAAAGTGCAGAAGTTCTGATCAAAGTTAGGAAGGAATGATTAAAAACACTAGCAGACTCTCATGGCTTTCATCTCTCTCCAATACTGATAAAGGGAATCCTTAAAAGTTCAATAGTGTGTCATCCTGAGAGCAGAGACTTCGGTTACTGAAAATGCAAAACTACAGCATGTGGTCGTGGCAGCCTTTTGCCTCGCCGCCCCTTTTGCTGGAGGCCTCTTTAATAACAGACGAGCTACTTTAAATGGACTTCATGTTTTACAAAAATAAAAAAGACGGTCTGAACGGTTACTGTTGGCTATCATCATCTGAGGCTTACAGGACTTTGTCATGACGCTGCCTGATGCAAAATGGGAAATGGCCTGACCTTTTCACTATGTCTCCTTAACTACTTAAGATTATGAATAGCAAATTTCAAAGGCCATAGCTGTTTTACAAACTTCCATCATTTTGCCAAAACAAGGGAGCCCTGGCCACTGACACTAGCAATAAGGAATTTTTTGCCAGTACTAAAGGTCTAAGGTGCTGTAATCCAGGAATTTTACAGACCTTTTGCTAGGGAGCAGAGAAGAATGGAGAAGAGAAAACGAGAGCTCATTCCTAAGGGGCCCCAAAGCAGTAAAAGGACCTTGGAGAAACTTTCTGGGCCCCAGGGATATTGTGTCTGCCAGCTCTATTCCCCACAACGGGCCATGAGGCTCCAGGCTGAGTCATTTGTCTGTCTCCTCTCTACGCAGTTAGAATCCTTTCAGTTATATCCTTAAAACCATCATAACAATTCCCGGGTCTCAGAATCTCACATTGCTGTTGAGAACAATTAAAAAGGACTCTGCAATAAAAGGGATATACAACCCTGAGCCCGGTCCCTGGTGGAAATGCCCAATGAATCCTGATATGACGACTGTGATGACCCTTCGTCCTGCTGATTTGAAATCTGAGTTACGAACGATCGTTTACAGACATGCACTGTAACTGAACATAAAAACCCCTCTCCCCTTTTTCCTTTCTGCAGCGATGAGGCCTCATTCTCCCCAGGATAATCAATGATCATGATCCTATCAAGACTCTACCTAGAATGAAACCTACTCATCTCCAGAAAAAGGAGAAAAAAGGAGGAGAGATGTATGTTTGTAAGAAATCAAGCAGTTTCAGTAGTGACTCTGATGTTCCGACTGGACAAAAAAAATAACTGAAGTGACCCAAATAGCCAAGACTTACATTCGGAATCTATCTTAAAAAAAGGACAGTTTCTATTAACTCTTTTCTTCCCTGTGTAATGGGTCATGATCTCTTGTTTCTCTTCTAGTTCATGACTTTTTTAAGGAAAGCTGGGCATTTCAAATAACACTGTGGCAATTCTAAATCCGGGATCTCCCAACCAAGGCTTTTGATCTTTTCTGTTTTCAGTTTGCTGTTTTTGTTGTTACTGAACCAGTTTGGTAATTTCTGTATTCTTAGTTGTGTTTAGGCACTTAAATATGTTTGGTTAGCCTAGTTGTCAGGTAATGTTCAAAGATATCCTTAAATGCCTTCAATCAATAAGTCCCCTAGTCTTTGTTGAGGGGCTCTGTGTGTGTCTTAGGGCAAGCCTTCAATGCCCAAGCAGGCAGCTGACAACTCTGCCTTAGTTTTCACTGTCTACTTGCTCAAGGCATCAATATCAGGTAGAGGTGAGAGCACAGGGCCTTTCAAGTCTTCCCGGGCATACCCACAGCCCTGCCCATGTATGTGGTCTTCCAGATTCCTGGGAACATGCTGGAGCTTCTCAAAGTCCCCTACGGACAACTCATTCCCCAGCTTTTCCTTTAAAGTATGTGGTTAGCTTCCTGTTTGCACCAACTGTTATTGCTGCCTCAGGCAGCTGGGAAGCTAAACAATTGCCGATAATTATTCATGAGAAACACCCGAGCAAAAGGCTTTTTGGACTGGACAAACTCTGAATCACTTTGAGTGAACACAACCCCTGTGAGTGAGTTTCTAGGGAACTGCCATGCAAGCCATATACGGACAATTCTCTGGGAATGGGACTTTGAAAGGGTTCCAGCTCTGCTGTGTCCCTTCCTCTGGCTGCAAGGCTATTTGGTTTTTACCATGACTGTAGTAAACTATTTGCAGAGCCAGAGAAGTGGGAATGGAAGAGGACATGGTAACACATGACAAAGGTTACTGCTCTTATTAAGACTCAGCCATTTTTCTGAGGAACCATGGATTTTCACCCATTTCTAAGCCAAGTTTCAACCCTGAGCCTTAAAAAACAGAGCTTTTTAATTTTTTATGTATTTCCTTTTTACGGCCACACCTGTGGCATATGGAAGTTCCCAGGCTAGGGGTCAAAGTGGAGATGCAGCTGCCAAACTACACTACAGCCACAGCAACACCAGATTGGAGCTGCATCCGTGACCTATGCCGCAGCTCACAGCACTGCCAGATCCTTAACCCAATGAGCCGAGGCCAGGGATAGAACCTGCATCCTCATGGATACTGGTTGGGTTCTTAACTCACTGAGCCACAACAGGAACTCCAACAAACCTTTTTAAAATTTAACTTAGTTGTTTTTTGCCTCCTCTTCCCTGTACACAGCTTGAACTAGAAGGGCCATCCCCATACCCACACACACCTCTGCAGAGAACTGGAGAACTGCTGGATGTGGGGAAAACCACACATCTGGTGTCAGAAGTGTTGTGAGGAAAGAAAAAAAAAAAAAAAACAAAAAACAGCTAGGAGTGAAGTGTTCTGGTGTTGTGAAAACAGAGCTTCATACTTGGCTCTTGACAATTTTTGCTAGATGTCTTTTTTTCCAAGGTCAGAAATCTCTCTTATGCAAAATCTCTGGATCTTAAATGTTGGTTTACCAAAACAAACAAACAAACAAAAAAAAAACAACAACAAAAACAAACAAACAAAACCAACAACGGTTCAGGACAAATAAAACCTACTCCTTATCAATTGTCAGTCTGAGGCTTCTTAAGAAACCTCCAAGCCTTCCCGCATACCTAAAAGTGTTTAAAAACTGAGTTCCAAAACAGACTGAGTCCCAGTAGGTTCAAGGTTACCCTCCTTGCCAAGTACAAGATATGGTCTGCTGTGCTATACGGTAGCCTACAAACATGGCCATAATTCCTCTATGCCTGTGTCCTGTTGACCTGTAGCTTTGAAGGTCCCTTCATTGCCTCCCTGCTCGGCCATGTGACTTGCTTTGGCCAAGGACGAGTGAGCAAATGTGGCACAAGAGAGGCTTGAATGATGCCTGTGCATTGGGGTTTGTCCTTTCTGGCTGCTCTTTGAAACCCTGCCACCATGTGATCAACTTCAGGCTTGCTGAGGATAAAAGGCTACATGGAGGCCCCAGCTGTCCCAGGCAAGGCCATCATAAATCAGCCGCCCAGTGGATCCATCAACTTACTAGACACATGCACACCACTGAGACCAGCACAGTCAGCCAAGATGAAAAGACCGCCCAGCCGATCCACAGATTTATGAGCTAAATACATGGTTGCTAGTGTGAGTGACTCCGTTTTAGGGCAAGTGGTTACAGATAACTGATACAAGCTATGAGTTACCAGTTACATGCACATCAAAAATACCATTATAGGAGTTCCCGTCGTGGCGCAGTGGTTAACGAATCCGACTAGGAACCATGAGGTTGTGGGTTCGATCCCTGCCCTTGCTCAGTGGGTTAACGATCCGGCGTTGCCGTGAGCTGTGGTGTAGGTCGCAGACGCGGCTCAGATCCTGCGTTGCTGTGGCTCTGGCGTAGGCCGGTGGCTACAGCTCTGATTCGACCCCTAGCCTGGGAACCTCCATATGCCGCGGGAGCGGCCCAATAAATAGCAAAAAAAAAAAAGACAAAAAAAAAAACCAAAACAAAAACAAAAAAAAACCCCAAAAATACCATTACAGGAGTTCCCGTCATGGCGCAGAGGAAGTGAATCCAACTAAGAACCAGGAGGTTGCGGGTTCGATCCCTGGCCTCGCTCAGTGGGTTAAGGATCCGGCGTTGCCGTTAGCTGTGGTATAGGCTGGCAGCTTAGTTCCAAATGGACCCCTAGCCTGGGAACCTCCACATACTGCAGGTGTGGCCCTGAAAAGCAAAAAAACAAAAAACAAAACAAAAAAAACCATCATAAAGGCACTTGTTTTTGTGGAACCAAGTGGGCTTCTCTCCAGAGAAAGGCCTTTTATCGTTCAATCACCACCAGCTCTATCATTAGGTGTCTTACACATTTTTGTCGTTTTTATTAATTAGCCTGTGTGATGACAAACAAAAACATAAAGCTACCTAGCGTGTACCAGCTTTCTCACTTGCAACAGTATTGGCTTCTCTCTTCCACAAACCCTCGGGGACCACTCGCTGTGACAACTCCCTTTGGTGGGAGGACTGTCGGCAAAGAGCCATATGCTTTGGAGCTGGAGGGGAGACTGAGGGCCTCCTCAAGAAAAGTGAAGTGTCCTGAAAAGGCCCCTAGCCTGAATGTAATGCCTGCAGGTGGGTCCAGGGAAGATCAGCTGACAAAGTCAAGATTGTCTTCCAAAGATGACCAGAAGATGAGTCAGGTCCTGCAGTCATTTGGAAAAGAAATATTTCATTAACAGAAAAAAATAGTAGTCCCCATGCAACTAGCCGGAGACCATTGTTACTTCTTAGCACGTGCTCAAAGATGAAATGGTTGCAGGAAGTTCACCTAATAGCTGAGTCAAATGAACAAAGTATAGAATTAGCGCGAGAAACATTAGGGCTAATTTCCAAAATGCATGACCTCTGTGCCATAGCCTTGTTCTTCTGAAGGAAACTAGGACGCCAGAGACAATTAGTATTTAGATTCCTCCTGATTCACAGAAATAAAACGGCATTATCTGCACCGAGAGAAGTATTTCCTTCCCGTTTTCTCTTGGACGGCGTTCACGTACACGTCTTATTTAATTCTCTATCATCTCTCCTCAATCCCTGATGGCATTCACAAGAATACTGTGTATTATCAGACGATGGATCACTCTCTCTGGTCATCATTCTACACGCCACTCCTAGAAGTTCAATTCCTTTAAGCATTTCAGGAGGCCCCATTTCTGAGGGCTCCACAGACTCAACCGACCGTGAATCAAACATATTCAAGGATGTCTCATTGTGGCTCAGCAAGTTAAGAACCCAACTAGTATCCATGAGGATGCAGGTTCGATCCCTGGCCTCGCTCAGTGGGTTAAGGATCTGGCATTGCTGCAAGCTGTGGTGCAGGTCATAGATGCAGCTGGGATCTGGCACTGATTTCTGTGGCTGTGGTGTAGGCTGGCACCTGGAGCTCTGATTTGACCACTTCCATATGCCACAAGTGCAGCCCTAAAAAGACAAAAGGTGGGGGGGGGGGCAGTTCCAGAAAGTTCCCAAGAGCAAACCTTGAGTTTGCCACCTACCAGCAGCTAGTTACGCAGCATTTACATTGTATCAGGCATTATAAGTAATCTGGAGTTAAAGTACAGGAGAGGATTGCATGGGTTATATGTGAATACTATATAGCATTTTATAAAAGGGACTTGAGCATTTATGGATTTGGGTATTTGCAGGGAGTCCTGGAACTAATTCTGCTCAGATACCAGGGACAACAACTGCATGTCTTAAATTTGGGACAGACTCGTTTTTTTCTATGTATGCAAGTATGCGTGTGTGTCCCCACACCACTCTATCCGATTCACCCTCATGAGCCATCCGAAAAGTCAAAGATTTTAAACATAAAACTTTAAAAATAGGAATGGTGGAGTTTCTGTCATGGCTCAGCGGAAACCAATCTGACTAGCATCCATGAGGACGAGGTTTGATCCCTGGCCTCGCCCAGTGGGTTAAGGATCTGGTGCTATGGTAAGCTGCAGTGTAGGTCACAGACACGGATGAGATCTGGCATTGCTGTGGCTGTGGTGTAGGCCAGAAGCTGTAGCTCTGATTCAGCCCTAGCCTGGGACCCTCCAAATGCCACGGCCCTAAAAAGACAAAAAATAAATAAAAATAAAAACGAATAAAAATAGGAATGGTGGAGTTCCCGTCGTGGCACAGTGGTTAACGAATCTGACTAGGAACCATGAGGTTGTAGGTTCAATTCCTGGCCTTGCTCCGTGGGTTAAGGATCGGGCGTTGCCATGAGCTGTGGTGTAGGTTGCAGACATGGCTTGGATCCCGTGTTGCTGTGGCTCTGGCGTAGGCCGGTGGCTATGGCTCCGATTCGACCCCTAGCCTGGGAAGCTCCATGTGCTGCGGGAGCAGCCCTAGAAAAGGCAAGAAGACAAAAAAAAAAAAATAGGAATGGTGACTCTATGCAAAATTTACACACTGACTTTTTACAAACTTTTTCTTTTAACTTCTTTTTATATGACTTCAGAAAGTAATACCTTAGCTATCTTTGTGATAATATTACTGATCTCCATATTATTGCCTAGGAGCTAATAATTTTAATCAACTCTCTGTTTTCCTACGATGTTAATTTTTGGGGGTGAGGTAGGGGAGGGAAGGAGAAAAATGCAGCTGTATTGCTTTCCCAGGCAAAGGAGGCCACAGCAGGCTAATGCCCTAAAGACTGTGCCCTCCTGTGATGTTAAATTTTAAACTGACTTTGTGCATGTGTTTGCATATGAGATCATTCTTGCTACATCTTACTGGCCGATTTTTATAAAACGCACTTGAATTTTAAATTATTAAATGTCTTCCTAGGGGGGGAATCTCCCCAATATTCCACCCACCATCTGTGAGCACCTACAGTGTGCCCGGCATAATACTTAGTGACATAAAGATAAAGAAGCAGGGGCCATTGGCCCAGGGACTCAAGTCTAATGAAGAAGGTACAAGTAAATGACAACTCAGGAAAAGTTAAGGGGTTTGCTGCTGTAATTTGTGCACAGTACAAGCATAACACAAAGCCCCAGGAGATGGTCGACTCCACACCCTCCCTCCCAGTCAGCCAGACCAACCTCGTCATCTTACCTCCGAAACCTGCTCCTTCCTTACGAGAGCCCTAGACTGTCACAGGGCCCTGCAAGCCCACCAGTCAACACTGCTGGAACTGTCAGAATCATCATGTATGACCTCTTCTAAGCAGGGCCCACAGAGCCAAACAAACTTATCTATCAGGCCTCAAGGCTGCCTTTTTAAGACTCTTCATTCTGTCTTGCTTTCGTCCTTCTCACTCTTACCTAAACACACATAAACTCTCCCATCCAGTTTCCCGCCTCTTGGCTCACCCCCTTTACACCATGCCAACGGATGACTCTGCAGAAAGCAAGATCACTCTGCAGAAGAGCATTCCAAGTCCTCTACAATCCAATCTCACCCTCTCCAACTTGCTTTCCAGCTGCCAGAATCTTTCACACACTCTGTGGGTCAATCCACGATATTTACATAATGGTATGTAAATATCCTAACGCCATATCTTTCTTGCATAGTTCTTTTTTTTTTTTTTCAATGGCCACACCCATGGCATACACCACACCCGGACCAGGGACTGAATCTGAGCTGTGGCAATGCCAGACCCTTTAACCCAGTGCACTGGGCTGGGGATCAAACCTGCTCCTCAACAGCGACCCAAGCCACTGCAGTCGGGAGTCTTAAGCCACTGCGCCACAGCGGGAACTCCTCAGACAGTTCTTATTAAAAATCAAGTTTCCTATCTCCCCAGGTACCAATCCTAGCCATGGTTTAAGACCCCAATGTAATGATGCCTTCTCTGAGATGTTTTGTTCTGCTTCTCCTATCTTTAAAAAAAAAAAAAGGCTTCTCTTTTGAATTCCTCCAGCAATTTATTTGTGCCTCTGTTTTTGAAAAAATAGTGTTATCTTTCCCAAGAGAAGAGATTTTTAAGAGCAGGACCACCACTGCCCCCCCAAGGCCAACATCTGTGTGTAGCTGGGAATCAATAAATCCTTTTTTTGAATTTATTAATGCCTGTTAGTTTGACTTTTCAGTCAAACACAGATTCAAGCAGCAGCACCGTAACAAGCTGGACCGCTCACCTGATTTCCGCGGGGAACTGTGCGTTTGTGACCAGGAAGCTGGAGATTTTACACTCGTGCAGCAGCTTCACAAACCTGTTGATTTCTGGGTACATGATGGGTTCTCCCACAAGGGACAAGGCGCAGTGTTTGACTGTCATTCCTTCCTCAAAGCGTTCTTCCTTGACACCTGGTACTCCTGCAGAATGCGGCAAAAAGGAGCAAGCTCAAAAAGGCACACATAGAAGGCATCGCTTTTATCTTTCTTAATTACAATTTTTTTTTTCTTTTTTGGTCTTTTTGCCTTTTCTAGGGCCGCTCCTGCAGCATATGGAGGTTCCCAGGCTAGGGATCTCATTGGAGCTGTAGCCGCTGGCCTATGCCAGAGCCACAGCAACTCGGGATCTGAGCCGAGTCTGCAACTTACACCATAGCTCACAGCAACGCTGGATCGATAACCCACTGAGCAAGGCCTGGGATGGAACCCACAACCTCATGGTTCCTAGTCGGATTTGTTAAACACTGAGCCATGATAGGAACTCCCCTTAATTACAATGTTTAAAATTTTTCTTAATGGCTCCTTGATACTAGAGGGCAAAGTCATTTTTGATACCAGCCAAACAATAGAAAACAGCGGCGGAGGTGGGGCAGCGGGGGAGACCCAAAATTATTAAATCAGAGGAAAAAAAAACCCCTAGATTAAATCAGCAGACTCATCATTGGTTTTAGTACTAATTAAACTACATCAATACAAGCAGGCAAAACTAACTTTGTTATTAGCTAATTACTTGGAACATGGAACGTATTACTTTCCATAAGTTGCTTAGCTCTGCATTCTTTCACGCTGGCTGAAGAAAATGAACTCAGTACAGCTACACAGGAAAAGCCTCTTCTATACCAATCATTGCCCCCTCAACGCCTCAGGTATTTTGAATTGATAAACTGAACGTAGCTCTGGTCCAGAAGAACAGAGGAGAGAAAAAGGAGAAAACTGCAAGGGAGCTCCCTGGTGGTCTGGCGGTTAGGACTCGGCGTTTCACTGCTGCAGCCTTGGTTGGGGACCTGAGATGGCATACCAATCCGCTGCACACAGCACCCCCCCACCCCACCCCCCAAAAAAGAAACCTGTGGTTCTCGCCCTTGGCTTCATATTGGAATCACCTGGAGAATATCGAATACCGCTGGCAAGTCTACCGCCAAAGACTGACTTTAACTGGAGTGGGTGCAAGCCGGGGTCCTGGGAGCTTTAAAAGTTCCTCAGGTGATTCTAAGGTGCAGCCAGGGTCAAATTCCACTGCCTGAACCAGGCGTCCCCAAGCTTGTAGGTACACAGGAACCGCCCGGGGAATCTTCAAAGTTCCGAGCTCCAGGCCCCAGCACGCGCCAAGGAAATCACCATCTCTGGGGAACTGGCATAAGAGCATCAGTTTCTGAAGCTCACCAGGCGCTTACGATATGCAGACAAGTCTGGGAAACTATGGGCACACACCATTGGCTCTCCACCCTAGTGATGCTGGAATTTCTGAAGATCTTTAAAAAAAAACCCAGGGTCCAGGCAGCATCCCAAGCCAATTAAACTGCAATCTCTGGGGATGAAACTGAGAACGCATATTTTGGGTTTTTTTTTTTTTTTGTCTTTTTAGAGCCTCATCCAAGGCATATGGTGGTTCCCAGGCTAGGGGTTGAATCGAAGCTGCAGTCGCCGGACTGCACCACAGCCACAGCAACTCGGGATCTGAGCCGCATCTTCGACCCACACCACAGCTCATGGCAATGCCAGATCCTTAACCCACTGAGCAAGGCCAGGGATCGAACCCATATCCTCATGGATACTGGTCGGGTTCGTTAACCACTGAGCCACAACGGGAACTCCCAAAACACCCCTATTTTTGAACCGCTCCCCAAGTGACTCGAGTGTCGGCGGGGGTCGAGAAGCACCGCTCCTGCCTCGAGGCTGAAAGCATGTGTGAAAGCCCCTCAATCTAACACAGAGCTGGAAAGACCTGGAAAGAGCATGAAAACGCAAATAAAAACGTATCTCCTTTTGCTGTATATAATTCCATCCATCATCTTCAGGTTCTTTTTGAAAACTATATTCTCCCTAAAGGATCCGGAGTCTCCACAGAGACTGGGGGGGATCGTGTCGGTACAACCTCTCAGTCATGTAACGGCCATCTCTGAAATGTCATTCCCTTAACTATAAGCAGGACTTGACTCAAAGGATGCTTGTGAGAATTAAATGAAATAATGGAAATGAGAAATGGGAATTAAAGGAGAGAATGGGACTAAGAGACGGAAAAGCTTTAGCAGAGCGCCAGGAGCACACACCCTAAGAGCACCCATCAAGGATTTGTTTTTATCATCACCTTTATCCTGGTTTCTCAAACTGCTTCAATCCCAGTCACCATCACCCCCGGAACAACAACAACAACAAATCTGGCGAAAATGAAGCTAGTTTTCACTGCTGGCTTGTGCCGTAGTTTCCAGGAGGTTGACTTCATTTCACACATACACGAGCACCATCTACTTGGATATAAGCAGGTTGCAAGAATACCCAAGACATCAAATCAACAAAATTCAGGCTAAAATCTGGACAATCGAAAAGGGGCAGGTTTTATCTCTTCTCTAACTGCAATTCTAAGAATGTATTTCATGTCAGTATTTGGGGATGAATCATTTTTTTAAGGTATTGAAACCTAAGCTCTTCACTCAAGTGAATCGAGGTTTTAAATAAAACTTGATCCTGAACTCACTCTGTGTTGCCAAGACAACTCAGCATTGAGTATAATATTTCCTTTTTGTTTTTTTTAAAAAAAGGCATTCGTTTTAATTTCCCTATGAAAAGATGGGTAAAAGGGCAGATTTAATCTGAACTGCAAAATTAACTCAAAGCTCAGGAAGCAGAATAACTGAGCACTGGCTAGGCCCTAACCACTGGAAGTCAGATGCACCAGGTCCCAGGCTGGTGTGTGTCCTGGGTCAAGCCAATTACCCTCTCTACTCCTATTCCTTGGCCTCTATGGTGGGGACTTCACACACACTTGCACACAATTCTAAGAATGCAATTAAACAAGCCCCATGAAATAACTAGTCTGGTGCCAGGCTCAGCACAAAAGCAATCCAAAACTGTTAGCTGCAAATATTTTTATTAAAATAATTATTTCATGAACTGAAATAGAAATTCAGGAGTTCCCGTCGTGGCGCAGTGGTTGACGGGTCCGACTAGGAACCATGAGGTTGCGGGTTCGGTCCTTGCCCTTGCTCAGTGGGTTAACGATCTGGCGTTGCCGTGAGCTGTGGTGTTGGTTGCGGACGCGGCTCGGATCCCGCGTTGCTGTGGCTCTGGCGTAGGCTGGCGGCTACAGCTCCGATTCGACCCCTAGCCTGGGAACCTCCATATGCCGTGGGAGCGGCCCTAGAAATAGCAACAACAACAACAACAACAACAACAAAAAAGACAAAAAAAAAAGAAATTCAATTAAGTAATTTTTAAATAAAATGATAATTCCATTCAGTTCAACATGCAATGGCCCCTGAGCAACAAAGGTGGGAACTTTATATGTGGAGATACACACACACACACACACACACACACACACACACACACACACACGAAGTTTTTGGAGATTTGTGACAATTTGAAAAAGCTCACAGATGTACCCCAGGGCCTAGAAATATCCCAAATTAAGAAAAAGTTAGGGAGTTCCCGTCGTGGCGCAGTGGTTAACGAATCCGACTAGGAACCATGAGGTTGCGGGTTCAGTCCCTGCCCTTGCTCAGTGGGTTAAGGATCCGGCGTTGCCGTGAGCTGTGGTGTAGGTCGCAGACGCGGCTCGGATCCCGCGTTGCTGTGGCTCTGGCGTAGGCCGGTGGCTACAGCTCCGATTCGACCCCTAGCCTGGGAACCTCCATATGCCGCGGGAGCGGCCCAAAGAAATAGCAAAAAGACAAAAAAAAAAGTTAGGTTTGTTGAGAATGCATAAAATAAATGTAGACACCAGTCTCATCATTTACTACCATAAAATATACATATCAAAACTTAAACACTGATGGACCATACACGACACCATTCGCAGTCGAGGAAAAAACGTAAACAAATGTAAAGACACAGTATTACATCATAACTGCATAAAGTAGTACCTACTGCATCATTTCATCGCCACCTCCTGTTGCTACTGAGCACAAGTGTTGCAAGTACTGCCGCGTGAGGCTCATCACCTCCACATGAGCGGTTCGTCTCTCCAGTAAATTGAGAATTGCCGTAAAGAGCAAACTCTCGTGGTTGTTGTAGTTTTCACTGGGGTTAGTGCAACACCATGACCCTTGAATAACACCACAGGACCCATACAACATGCGGCTAGTGATGCTGGAAGGGCTTGCAAGCAGCAGAGAAAAAAGTCAGGACATGACGAGAGAAAGGTGAATGCTTGATATGCACCATAAATTGAGGTCTGCAGCGGCAGGTGCCGGCCACTTCAAGAGAAATGAATCCAGCATGAGGGCCATTGCAAAAAAAGAAAAAAGGAATTCATGAAGCCGTCGAGGCCGCTCCGCCAGCAGACATGGAAACCCTTTTTGTGAAATGTCTTTTTATCTCATACCGAAAATGCAGCTTTTATGTGAGTACGAGACTGCTACAGAAAGGCATCACCTATAGACGAATGTGATTCAAAAAGCCAATAAAGCAAAAAGAAGGTGGAGGATCTAAAGCTGGAGAATGTGTGCCAGCAAAAGATGGTTTGATGATTTTAGAGAGAGGTTTGGCTTTTAACATGTCAAGATAACAGAAGAAACGGCGTTTGCCAACCAAGAGGCAGCAAAGGAATTCCCAGCAAAGAAAACCACAACGGAGAAAGGACAACTGCCTGATCAGGTTTTTAATGTCATTGAAAGTGTCCTAGTCTGGGGGGGGGGGGGGAGTTGCAAAGGATATTTATGGGTAAGGAAGAGAAGCCAGCACTAGGATTTAAGGCAGGAATGGAAAGGCTAACTTTACCATTCTGGACAGAAGCCTGTCCCTTCCTGTATGATCAGGAGCGCCCTTCACTATAAAGCCACTGACTCCTGTGCCTGGAAGAGAAATGAGAAACACCAGCTGCCGGTCTTTCAGTTGTCCAAGAAGGCCTGGACAATGAGAATATTTTTCTAGACTGGGTCCATCAATGCTTTGTCCCTGATGTCAGGAAGCACCTTGCTGGTGAGGGGCTGTCTTTCAAAGTTCTGTGATACTGGACCATGCCCTGGCCATCCAGACCTCAGGAGTTCTGCCCCCAAGCACAATGTCTCTAGTTTAGCCTTGAGGTCAGGGGGTCAGAAGGACAGATACGCATGGTACTCTATGGTCAGGATGGTCAGATCCCTGATAGAACATTACAAAAGCGTGGAAGGATCACACCACTGCAGATGCCATCATTGGCAGAGAAAAACGCCTGAAAGCTATCAAGCCAGAAACCATAAATTCCTGCTGCAGAGAACTGTGTCCAGTTGTTGGGCAGGACTTCCCAGGATTTACGAAAGAGCCCATCACAGAAAGCAAGAAAGAGACACTGGATATGGTTTTAAGAAGGGGGTTGGGGGTGGGGATGGGGAAGGAGGGCTTCCAGATGTGGATCTTGGAGAAATTCAAGAGCTAACAGACACCGCACTGGAGGAAGGAACAGAAGGTGACTTGATGGAGCTGAGTGCTTCCACCCCAGGGCCAAGATGATGAGGAAGAAGACAGAGAAGCAGCAGGGCCAGAGAACAAATGGACCCCAGACCAGGCGGCAGAAGGGTTCTGGTGATGCAAGACTGCTCTGGCCTTCTTTTACGACAGGGACCCTTTCTTAGATAAGGGCACAGAGACGAAAGCAGATGGTGGAAGAAGGCGTGGCGTCGTACAGCAATACTTAAAGAGAAATGAAAAGGCAACAGCATCAGGCAGAAATGATGCTGTATTTACAGAACGCCCGAGAATGCCTGCCTCTTCTACCAGCCTCTCCCAGCTCTGCCACCCCTGAGACCACAAGACCAGCCCCTTCCCTCCCCCTCCTCCTGCTCAGCGTGAAGATGAGGATCCACTTCCATCTACTGCACAGTAAATATGCACCACGCCGTATAATGAACACACGAATCTGTTGTGTACGTGTGTGTGTTCATGCGAAAATCTAATAACCGTACAGCAAGACCTCTATGAGACGTTTCCGTGTCACCATCACCTAAGCATTCATTATACATCGTGGGCAACCGTATTCAAAGGGACAGCATATCCTTTCACGGGCATAAAGTGAGTGATATTAAACGTAAAACTAACCGCGTGTTAGTTTTCTTACTGTTTTATAACTTTGCTTTCGAAGAATCCCACTACCTTACAAGATGCCTCTCTCTCTCCTGATGAAACTGCCTATCATCACAGGCAGGTAGTTTTTTTGTTTTTGTTTTTTTTTAAATATAACAATGTTTCCAGTGCTGTATTATAAATAGGACCATAACAGTATACGCCATAAGAACTGTATTACAATTCATTTGTTAGTTAGAAGCTGGGTTACTGTGACGCAGTGCTGTTATCAGTTACACTAGGCTACCATCAAGTAATCATATAGCTGCTTCTTCACTATCAAGGTATGAATCCTTATTCCTATAAATCAATATGAATTTCCTTTTCACATTATCTTTTCATTTTTGATGTCTAGCGTTAGTAATATATATAACATCTACCGTGTTTTGTATAAGACAATACTTACGTAGGTACTGACAGATGATTAATCTTAGAATTAGATGGGAGTCCCCAGAGCGGCTCAGTGGTTAACAAACCCAGCTAGTATCCATGAGGACGCAGGTTTGATCCCTGGCCTTGCTCAGTGGGTTAAAGATCCAGCCATGAGCTGTGGTATAGGTCGCAGACGGGGCTTGGATCCCGCATTGCTGTGGCTGTGGCTGGCAGCTACAGCTCCGATTCAAACCCTAGTCTGGGAGCCTCCATGTGCCATGGGTGTGGCCCCCCCCAAAAAAAGAAAGAAAGAAAAAGAGGAAAACCTATGCCTTGTGAAGTTTATGTTCTTGCATGTGAGACAGAATAAACACGAAACAATAAATGAGTAAATTCTATAGCAGAGCAGTCCAATAAATTTTTCTATTTAGATATACTTGACGATACAATTGTATTAGTTTCAGGTGCCCAACACAATGATTCCTTATTTGTATATATGGTGAGATGACCACCATGAGAAGTCTAATTAACATCCGTCACCACCCATAGTTATACCTTTTCTTCCTTGTAAGAACGTTTAAGATGGATCCCCTTAGCAACTTTCAAATACGCAACACAATATTATTAACTAGAGTCACCATGCTGTACTATACGTCCCAGGACTGATGGACTTTAAAAGGAGAAGTCCGTATCTTTTGACACCCTTCTGCCCATCTTGCCTACCCCTCATAACAAAATTTCCTGAGATGATGGAAACAGCTCTCTGTCTGCCCTAATACAGTAGCCGCCAGCCACACGTGACTCTCGAGCACTTGAAATGCAGCTCGTGTGACTGAGGGACTGAATTTTTGGACTTAATTTTCATTAATTAAAATGGAGGAGTTCCCGGCGTGGCGCAGTGGCTAAGGCGACTCTGACGAGCATCCATGAGGATGCAGGTTTGCCCCCTGGCCTTGCTCAGTGGGTTAAGGATCTGGCATTGCTGTGAGCTGTAGTGTAGTGCACAGATGTGGCTCAGATCCCGCACTGCTGTAGCTGTGGTGTAGATGGGCGGCTACAGCTCCGATTGGACCCCTAGCCTGGGAACCTCCATATGCTCTGGTTGTGGCCCTAAAAAGCAAAAATAAAAAAGTGTAAAGGGCTCCATGGGGCTGGCGAGTACCATGCAGGAATCCTTCTCTTTAGTATATGAGAAGGTGATAAGCACGTGGAAAGAAAAGGTAGAACAGGGTAGAGAGAAAAAGAGGCTCGCGCCCTGTGACTGAGTGTGGTCAGGATAAGCTCATTGGACAGGTAAGATCTGACTTGAAGGAGATGAGGGTCGGGGCTGAGGCTAGAGAGGGAAAGAGCAGTCCAGGCAGGAGACTCCAGAGCAAAGGCCCTAAGGTGGGAGCATGTCCAAGGAATCTGAGTGGCCTTGGCAGGGTTTTGAGAGGGGTAGCCTCATCTAATTTTTTTGCCTTTTGTCTTTTTAGGCCACACCCACGGCATATGGAGGTTCCCGGGCTAAGGGTCAAATCAGAGCTGTAGCTGCCCGTCTACACCACAGCCACAGCAACATCAGATCTGAACCACGTCTGCAACCTACACCACAGCTCATGGCAACGCTGGAGATCCCCAACCCACTGAGTGGGGCCTGAGACTGAACCCTCATCCTCATGGACACCCACCGGGTTCGTTCACCACTGAGCCACGATGGGAACTCTCTAATTTTCATTTTCAATGGACCAGGTTGGGTGCTACGTTGAGAACGGAGGGGCGAGCGGAGAGGCTAATCTGCCACAAGGCTATTCCATAACCCTAGCAACAAAGGATGGTGGCTTGGACCAAGGTGGTGGCAGTTGGGGTGGAATGAAGGGCTCATTGGCTGGATCGATCTTGACGGTATCGTCCAAGGCTCTATTCTGAAGGTATATTTGGAGGATTTTCTCGTGGACTGGCTATAAATTATGCGAGAAGAGAGGTGGCAATGGTTTCTACAAAGGTTTTGACCTAACCGACAGAGTTGCCAACAGGTGAGTCAAAGACAGCCTTAGGGGGACGCAGGGGGGTTGCAGGTTTTGAGGGAGTGGAGGGATGGAAGTAGACATCACGTGTTGGATTTTCGACACGTCAAGTTCAACATGTCTGTTGGCTGAATGTGCGGCCATCATTCAAGTTTGGATTCTGGGAGAAAGGCCTGGGCGGGAATAAACATTTTGTGAAATGGATGCTATTTCCAGCCAGGGCCGAGGCAGATTTACCAAGGCAGCAGGGTAGCTGGAGCAGAGAACCCAAGACTGAGGAAAGGGGACAGAGGAGGGAGGGGAGCAAAGGAAACTATCGGGGAGCAGCCAGAGAAGGAGAAGGGAAGCTTAAAAGCAAAAAGATGAATAGCCATCTTCTCTTAGAATTACAACTACGAATATCAGACCTGCTAATGTAGACAACTATACAAACAAACACACACCAAGAGGAAAAAAAGCCCTGTGGGTCAACCTTTTAAAAGAATAATTCCGGAATTTTTTTTTTTTTAATTATCCTAATTTTGTCAAAAGAAAGACACTGAGAATATGGAAAACCCTGGGGGTTTTCTCCTTCTAAAGCACATTTCAATTTCACACCGCACTGTCAGAGGCGTGTCAAGGGCTCCTCCCCAAAACAAGGCCCTCAGGGAATCAAGCTCATGCTTTCCTTTGCTGTCCTCAGAGAAGCATGTCAGGAAATAAGACATCCGCCAAATTTCGGATGGAAGGCAGTCGTGGAGTGGCAGGGCAGCCCGGGGATCAGCAGAGCTACACTTCAGCAGCCAAGCTACGGGGACAGTTTCCTGTAGGGGCGTCTGTCTGCCTCTCATACACACACACAGCCTGTGCACTTCGCGTTTCTCTAAACCTTCTCCGTTTCACAATTAAACTCCGCTTTTGTTTTTTTTCTTGTTTTGCTTTGGGTTTTTTTCCCCTAGGCACGTTTTGTGACATTCCTCTTAACCTGAACAGGTTCCTGATCCCGGACAACCATGAGTCCTCATACTAACCAGGAAGCATACCTGATGGCACTGAGAGATGCCGAAGCAGAAACTTGAGAATCCAGAATTTTTATCATAATGTCACAGCAACAAGCTGAATGACCCTGACGATAAAAATGACACAGGCTTCAACCTAGAATTTGCCCATTTGTTTTCTGGGGGGAGGGCAGGGGAATTGGTTAATAATGGATCTTTATTTGGAATACTTGGTTCTTTTTTTTTTTTTTTACTGAATCATTGAACAATATGAGTGAATACTCCTATCTCTAAAGACTGGACCAATCAGAAATAGAACATTTTCTTCTTTCTTTCTTCTCCGTAACAAGGCAGTTCCTGGTCAAGGATCTTCCTAATTACCCATCCCAGCTGAAAGTCATATATAAGGTACATTTGATAAATTCACTTCCACCGTGAGGGGTTTTGTTTTTTGGTTTGGGTTTTTTGTTTTTTTGTTTGTTTGTTTTTTAATAAATAAGCTTCAGGAATTCCCATCCTGGCGCAACGGAAACAAATCCAACTAGGAACCATGAGGTTGAGGGTTCGATCCCTGGCCTTGCTCAGTGGGTTAAGGATCCGGCATTGCCGTGAGCTGTGGTATAGGTTGCAGACATGGCTCAGATCTGGCGTGGCTGTGGCTGTGGCTGTGGTGTAGGCCAGCAGCTACAGCTCTGATTCGACCCCTAGCCTGGGACCCTCCATATGCCGCGGGTGTGGCCCTAAAAAGACCAAAATAAATAAATAAGTAAATAAGCTTCAGAAAATAATTAGCAGGCGGTGTTCTCCTCTCCGCCTCCCCCACACTGGTTTTGGATGTGTCCTTGACCCAACCTCATCCTGAGGACCATCTGCTGGAGACCCTATACTCGCAGACTTAAACTCTGGATAAACGCATCTGGCCACAAACCAAGTCTTTTCGACCTTTGCACCTTCAGCACCAAGGACGTTCCTCGCTAATCCTGTTCACGCACGGGATGTCAGCTGAACTGATGGGGAAATGAGCTAAAGAAACCTGCACCCCATGCTCCGAAAACCATCTCTCCCTGCCATGGTGGCATGTAGAGGGAGACAGTGAGTATTTTGAAAAGACGCTGAGTTGCGCTGAGACGCTGACCCACTTGTAATCAATATAAAGTTAATTTTGCGTGCATACAAAGGCAAAGCTAATAAAGGTCATGGGAAGAAAGCGGGTTTAATGATCAATGAAATAACTGAAAAGACAATGATTGCCCTCGGAATTGAGAACAGAAGCACAAAAAGGAAGCATCTGAAAGATCAGAATATCTTCCAAATGTGCTCAAGGCTGACCCCTCAGCTAAAGCTGGAAATTCAGAGGCAGAAACAACAATGTCACAACAAGTCTCATCCGACGCAAAAATAAGATCATCAAATGATGGAACCGGACCCATGGGAGAGAGAGCACGTGCTCATCCTGGGGTGAGAAAGCACCCTTTAAAAACAAAGGACTCCAAGCCAGAGTGAGGGCGATTATTAAAGAGTTAAAAGAGTGACCTCTAAAGAGAGGCTTGAGTGGAGACACCCACATCATAACAAACTAAGATGGAAATGCCTTTGAAAACCGCCTGTATGGGAGTCCTGTTCCTGAGTTTCTGATCAAACCTGAAATTCGTATTTTTCCCCACATACGGTAATTATTAAATGGAGATTAAGTTACCATTCAAACCTCCCAATATCAAATTAATCTGTAATACACCTAAACTACGGTACTAACAAGTCTATTTCAATATCACCTAATCAAATTCAAATTCCCCCCCCCCGTAAGAAAATGCATCCTTAGTTCTAAAAAAGGAAACCAGGAATATATTTTTCCTTTTGGTTTTTTATTTTGTTTTGCTTTTTTTAAGCCACAAGGGGGCAAAGAGGAATAGTATCAGAGAGCTAATATAGAAACGGAAGAAAAAGGGGAACCAGTTTCCTGAAGGGCATCTGTGAGTAATTCTACATTGGAGATTAACCACTTCTCCAGACCAATCTCTGCTAAGGAGCTCTGATTTGGGGAGGATACTCTCTTCTAGGGGCTGCAATGAAAACTAGCGTTACATTCTTCAATCTTTTTTTTTTTTTTTTTTTTTTAGGGCTGCACCCACAGCATACGGAAGTTCCCAGGCTAGGGGTCGAATTGGAGCTACACCTGCCAACCTACACCACAGCCACAGCAATACCAGATCGCAGCTGCATCTGCTACCTACACTATAGCTCACAGCAACAGTGGATTCCCCGACTTACTGGGCAAGGCCAGGGATCGAACCCGCATCCTCATGGATCCTAGTTGGGTCCATCAACCACTGAGCCACGAAGGGAACTCCCATTCCTGAATATTTAGCATCCAAAAGTAAGAGGAGGAGTTCCCGTCGTGGCATAGTGGTTAACGAATCCAACTAGGAACCATGAGATTGCAGGTTTGATCCCTGGCCTCGCTCATTGGGTTAAGGATCCGGCGTTGCCGTGAGCTGTGGTGTAGGTTGCAGACACGGCTCGGATCCCACGTTGCTGTGGCTCTGGTGTAGGCCAGCGGCTACAGCTCCGACTCGACCCCTAGCCTGGGAACCTCCATATGCCAAGGGAGCGGCCCTAGAAAAGGCAAAAAGACAAAAATAAAAACAAAAACAAAACAAAAGTAAGATGAGTGTTAGAGCTGCCCTCAGGTGAGGGACTTGGTTCAGAAGAGGCAGAGTGACTTGCACTAGCCTCACCGTCCTCACTCTGAAGCTGACCACCCAGAAAGGAGGAGGATCGCTTTTATTTACAGATCATAAAAGATGAATAAAAGATAGAACATAGGGATTTCACCGACTACAGGAGGAATTTAGGTTCATTAGAAAAGAAAACTTGGAGTTCCTGTCGTGGCGCAGTGGTTAACGAATCCGACTAGGAACCATGAGGTTGCGGGTTCGATCCCTGGCCTTGCTCAGTGGGTTAAGGATCTGGCGTTGCTATGAGCTGTGGTGTAGGTTGCAGACGCAGCTCAGATCCCGCGTTGCTCTGGCGTAGGCTGGCGGCTGCAGCTCCAATTCGACCCCTAGCCTGGGGACCTCCATATGCCTCGGGAGCGGCCCAAGAAATACCAAAAAGACAAAAAAAAAGAAAAAAAAAGAAAAAGAAAACTTTAGGGAACTCCCTTGAGGCAGAGCAGATTAAGGATCTGGTGTCATCCCTGTGGCAGTGTGGGTTCGATCCCCGGCCTGGCACAGTGGGTTAAGGATCTGGTGTTGCTGCAGCTACGGTACTTCCACAAGCTGCAGGCAGGCTCCCCTCCAAAGAAAAAAGAAAAGAAAAAGACAAGAAAATTTTAGAGTATAACCATTGATAAAGACTGAGTGAAGGTATAAGATCTCACTGCCTAGCTGAATGGCCATGGTCAACAACCATCAACCGAACTCTTAAGATTACTTTCTGCTTCGAGCCAAGAAGATGAAAAACACAACCAATACTCTGAAACTTCTATCACTTTGCCAAAGTTATAATAAAAAGAAAATAACATTTTTGTATTGCAGACCACCAGTTTTCCAGAAGAACTCTGGATTTTTACAAATGATGTATTTCATCCTTTAAAAATCAGGTTTTTTGCCCTTTTTTTTTTTTTTCCCTTTTCTAATACTATGGTTTCACAGCAAGATTTGGTATGGTTATTACAGCAATGAGACAGATTTTCACAAAAGCAATGTTTTGATTAAGCACAGCATGAAGTAAAAAAGCATTAACAAATAGTCACCGGCATCCAAAGACTGGAAAGTAAGGGAGTTCTCTTTGTGAAAATAAAAGGAATGAGAGCCTCTTTATACCCACATGCCGTTCTAGCTGCGGCCCACCACACCTTCAAATACACACCTGTTTTCTACTATTACTGGAAAAAAAGACTGCTCAGGTACCCAGAAGAGTGTCGGTGAACACACATCAACCAGTTGCAATCTGAAAATCTTTCTAGGAAATTTACTGTTGATCAAATAGGTGCTTTGCTGACATGGTAACATTTTGCCAATTCATTAAGGCATTAAAAAAAAAAATCCTTTGTGAGAACTGCAAGAGCAAAGTAGAGACACTTTTTTTTTCTTTTTTTTGCAGCACTCAAGGCACACAGAAGTTCCTAGGCCCAGGATCAAACCTGTGCACAGCAGTGACCTGAACAAGAGCAGTGACAACCCCGGATCCTTAATCCGATAGGCCATGAGGAAACTCCAAAAGCTGTTTTTAAGAATGAAATGAGGAGTTCCCGTCGTGGCTCTGCAGAAACGAATCTGACTAGCATCCATGAGGATACTAGTTCGATCTCTGGCCTCGCTCAGTGGGTTAACGATCCAGTGTTGCCGTGAGCTGTGGTGTACGTAGGTTGCAGACGCAGCTTGGATCTGGTGTTACTGTGGCTGCGGCGTAGGCCAGCAGCTATAGCTCTGATTCGACCTCTTGCCTGGGAACCTTCACATGCCACAGGGGTGGCCCTAAAAAGACAAAAAAACTAAAGAAAATTTTTTTAAATGAAATGAATGGCAGTTGTGGAATTTCTGGGGGTCATCCCCTCCCCCTTAGGCATTCTCACCCCTACTCAGGATGCTCTATTCTTGCTCCCTGCAATCCTGTGTCTGCCGTCCCCTGGCCAAGACAAGATGTATCTTAAAACTCTCGTCTCTTACTCATACCACGGGCACCTGAAGACAAACTGTTTGAGGTGCCTACTGATTATAGCAAAAAGCACAAGGTTTCTAACCAGCTACACCTTTCTGCACAGAACAAACACTCCAACAAGCCAGGCCAACAAGGCCTGTGTGCTCACCGCGCTCACCCAACACATGTTATTAACGTGAAGAAAGGCGGCCTCATGATTTATTCATCACTTATTTCCATTTAAAGTGCATCTGCAAAAATGCTCCTGTCAGAAAAATTACTATCAAAACTGAGACTGTCATTCTGCATCAAGGACATCTCGGAATGGAGGAAATGAATGTCAGCTCCCCAGGGCTGCTTCCTCCCTTGCAAACCGCTTGGGACCCCAATTTATTCAGAAAGATTCCCAGATGTCCAGGAAACACACATCCCTGGTCATCATCCCATTACTTAAGGGTTCAACTGGTTCTTTAGTTACTAAACCCAAACAAACTGATTAGACTATAAAGATAAAATTAGTAGCATTTGCCTGCTTATCATATTACTATCCGGGATGGTTAATTTTATGTGGCAACTTGGCTGGGCCACCGGGCGGGATATCCGGTCAAACATTACTCTGGATGTTCCTGGGAAGGTGTCCTTTGGATGAGATTAACATTTGAGTCAGAGGACTTCAAGGAAAGCAGACTGCCCTCCAGAATGGGGATGAATCACAGCCAATCAGCTGAAGGCCTTCAAAGAACAAAGAGGCTCACTTCCCCTAAGCAAGAAGGAATTCTGCCAGCAGAAGGCCTTGGGATTGGAATTGCAGTTCTTTTTTTTTTTTTTTTCCATTTCTTGGGGCGCTTCCGCAGCATATGGAGGTTCCCAGGCTAGGAGTCGAATCAGAGCTGTAGCCGCCAGCCTACGCCACAGCCACAGTAACGCAGGATCTGAGCCATGTCTACAACCTACACCACAGCTCATGGCAACGCCGCATCCTTAACCCACTGAGCAAGGCCAGGGATTGAACTGGCAACCTCATGGTTCCCAGTCGGATTCATTAACCACTGAGCCACGACAGGAACTCCTAGAACTGCAGGTCCGTCTTCATCTCCAGCCTGCTGGTCTACCCCATCGGATTACTTTCATTCATCTTTTTGACTGGCCAAGTCTGCATAATTACATTATCCAATTCCTTAAGTCCGTCTCTTGCTCTATCAATCTCTCCCACTCTTTTCACACACACTCACACAGCATCCTGTTGACTATTCCTCTGGAGAACTCAGACTAATAACCATACAAAAGAAAATAAGACTTCACCTTGAAATTTATTTAAAAGGCAAATTTCGAATATGGTTCACTGGAAGATCAACAATCAATAACATTAACTAAATCAACAAAGAATCTAAGAAAATGTAGTAAATTCCTGATGTAGAGACCTACTGCTTTTTCACTAGAGTTTCATTTAATTTTCCAAAAAACTGATGAGACACTGCTTTATCCAAGTTACAGAAAATAATTTATTTAAAAAACAAAACAGGAATTCCCATCGTGGCGCAGTGGTTAACGAATCCGACTAGGAACCATGAGGTTGCGGGTTCGGTCCCTGCCCTTGCTCAGTGGGTTAACGATCCGGCGTTGCCGTGAGCTGTGGTGTAGGTTGCAGACGCGGCTCGGATCCCGCGTTGCTGTGGCTCTGGCATAGGCCAGTGGCTACAGCTCCGATTCAACCCCTAGCCTGGGAACCCCCATATGCCGTGGGAGCGGCCCAAAGAAATAGCAAAAAGACAAAAAAAAACCAAAACAAACAAACAAAACAAAACAAAACTTGAGGAGTTCCCACCGTGGCTCAGCAGAAATGAATCTGACTAGTATTCATGACGATGCAGGTTTGATCCCTGGCCTCGCTCAATGGGTTAAAGATCCAGCATTGCTGTGGCTGTAGTGGAGGCCGGCAGCTACAGCTCCAATTAGACCCCTAGCCTGGGAACCTCCATATGCCGTGGGTGTGGCCCCAATAAGACAAAAAAAAGCTCGAGACTAAAAGCCAAGATGGAATATTTAAATATTTATTAGCATCTTTGCAGATGTATAGCATCAAGTCAGCACATACATACCGACATACACAAAGACGCACAGGTCAACTTTGCCCAGAAAATTCATAAAGAATAAAATAAAGGGATAATTATAGTCTATAAATTCCTATTGATCTCGAATCACTATGTGTATCACTTTTCCAATTTCTCCTAAGAAATCAGAACAGTGATACTGTTTTCTACGGGGGTAAAAAATAAGGAGCCCCTTTTGAGCACACCTGAGTTCGTCCAAATGAGGTGACACAGGGTAGAACCATAAATAGCCTCAGGATGGCTGGTCACCAGAAAAACCAAGGGTTTAGGGTTAGGATTGTCAACTACGCCCCAGGACTGGTGAGAAAGGGAAGTGGGGCTACAAATTGAGTTCTATCAAAACTCTTAAACAAGACTTGATGAGCTTTGGATTGGTGGCTGTATCCATGTGCCAGGAGGATGGTGCAACCCCATTCCATGAGGACGGGAGCTCCTGCCCTCAGGACCCTTCCAGACCTGGCTGTATGTTCTCTCCAGCTGCAACCTCTATGATACCCTTTCTAATAAACTGGTAAACATAAGTCAATGTTCCTCTGTGTTTTATGAGCCACTCTAGTGAACTAAAGGAATCCGAGGAGGAGGTTGCAGGAACTTCCGATTTATCACCAGTCAGTCTGGAGCATAGACAACACCCTACACTTGGGACGGGCATCTGAGGTGGGGGCAGTCTGGTAGGACTGAGCCCTTAACCTGTGAGGTCTGATGCTGTCTCCAGACAGTGTCAGGATTGAATTAAATTTGTTGGACACCCAGGCCATGTCTGCTGAGACCTGGAGAAGCTTGGCGGTGTTAGAAAAACAACATCAGGAGTTCCCATAGTGGCTCAGCAGTCATCGAACCCAACTAGCATCCATGAGGACACAGGTTCAATCCCTGGCCTTGCTCCGTGGGTTAAGGATCCGGCGTTGCCATGAGCTGTGGCGCAGGTCACAGACTCGGCTCAGATCCCGAGTTGCTGCGGCTCTGGCATAGGCTGGTGGCTACGGCTTTGACTGGACCCCCTAGCCTGGGAATCTCCATATGCTGCGAGTGCAGCCCTAAAAAGACAAAAAGAAAAAAAGAAAAACACTATCAGAAGCGCTATGATCTCAAGAAGCAGTGACCTGAAAGAATACACTGCTCTGCATGAAAGGGTCACCTGATCTTCAAAATGCTAATTACCGGGGTTTACAAAGACGCTCACTTAGGATGTTCGCACCACAAGACTAACTGCATCAAGACAACCTTGGCTGGAATTTTTTGTGGTTGTTGCATCAGAAAGGAAGGCAGACGAAAGGAGGGAGAACTAACTAGAGGCAGGGGGAGGACAGAAGCACACACATTTAACAGGGAGCCAAACAAATTTCCGTGGACCCTCTGCAGCTGTCTGTCTAAAGCCGTCACTTCACCAGTGCACCACATCTACCTAGAGCAGTGGGTCTCAAAAGATGGGTCCCGGTTCAACAACATCCACACCTCCCGGAAATCCGTTGGAAAGGCACATTCTCGGTCCCCACCTCAGACTTCACTGAATTATCTGCTAGGGAAGAAGACCAGGAATCTCTATTTGAACAAGGGGTTCGGAGGCCCCCTACGGCTTGAGAACCAGCAATCTCCAGTAAAGTCACATACCTTTAACTGTGATACAGAGCTCAATCAGGAAATTCTAAAGACTGAGAGGCAGATTTCTGCACATCACTGTGGATTACGGGGAGGAAACTTCATTCACACTAACCCTTCTTCTTTATAAGGCATCTGTACGAAAATGCTTTCCCATCACTCTCTAACAGACAGATATTATTTAAGACTTTTCCAATGATCTAGAATTTTTAGTCCATTTTAAGGCTGCTCTGTGCCCACCAAGATGGAACAATAACAAAGGTTTTGGGGAAAGATGGTGATACATTCCCAGGCGAAACTTAACAGCCGGAGTGCGCTGTATTACAGTAGCTATGCTTTGAATTAAATTTTTTAGTTCTTCCCCCGTAGGGGACATAACGTTATCAGTAAAAACTAAAAAGGCCAAAATGGATATAATATTTCTACAAAGTTTTCACTTCCCTCAATGAGAGGTTGCCAGCAGGGACAAAATCCTGCCAAAGAGGCAATTCCTCTGCCGATTTAATTCAGGCTATTAGCAATTCCTTTGTAGTGGGAACATAAGTACCTTTAAACTGCTTGATCATGTTCTGATGGTTTTCGATGGCTTCCTTTAAGATGCTATCAGGCTGGTCCATCTTCCACCGCCATTCAGTACCCACTGGATTGGTGTGGTGCCTTAAAAAAAAAAAAGAGGCCAAAGTTCTAAAGGTCCCCCTGCATTAAGATTTCAGCTCGTCTCTTCCGATGAAGAAATCCATATAATTACAAAATCAGAGTTGGTTGCCTCATAAAAGCTTAGCTATTTACAGCTGTATTTTACTAATTTTCCATCCTGACACCAAGCAGAGAAGGGTAGGTGGAGAAGAGAAGGGCCTGGTTAAGACTGAGACTCAATCAGGCCCCCCCCCCTCTCTCCCAGCCACACACCACGAGGCTAGCAAGCAACCAGTAATGACCACCAGCTGAATATTATTGCAAGACCCTACCTGAGAGGCAGTGCAGGAGGAATCAGACATAGAGGAAAACACCTCTATAAAGGACACCAGAAAGGAAAAGTGTGCCAATTTCCAGACCCACAAAAACATTTACTTCGGTTTCTAATATTCCAAAAAAGATTTCTGACTTTAAACAGAAAAATGAGTCATACCAAAAAGCAAGCCAACAACAACACGTTTCCAGCAGACAAAGCAATCAACAGAACCAAACTCTTTTGACTCAAGTGTTGAAACTATCTGACAGGAAATATTTTTAAAATGATGCTTTGACATGTTAAAAGCCCTGACAGAAAAGGGTGAACAACATGCAAGACCAGGTGGGTAAATTCAGCACCAACATGAAAATTAAACACAATCAAATAGGAAAAATAAATCTGAAAAAAAAAAAGGCCTTCAACAGATCAATGGTTCACTACAAATTCCAGAGGAAAAAAATGAAAAAAATTCAGAGAGGCCAATCTAAATAAACCAACTAACGGAGTTCCTGTTGTTGCTCAGTGGTTAGTGAACCCAACTAGTATCCATGAGGATGCGGGTTTGATCCCTGGCCTTGCTCAGTGGGTTGAGGATCCAGCGTTGCCTTGAGCTGTGGTGTAGGTTGCAGACGCAGCTCAGATCTGGTGTTGCTGTGGCCGTGGTGAAGGCCAGCGGCTACAGCTCCGATTAGACCCCAAGCCTGGGAACTGCCACATGTCGTGGGTGCGGCCCTAAAAAAGACAAAAAGACCAAAAAATAAAAAAATAAAAAATAAACCAACACACACACACACACACACACACACACACAACTTTAAGTGAAGAAAAGGACAGATCATCCAAGAACTATGGGACAACATCAAAAGGTCCAAAACACGCAAAATTTGAATCCCAGAACCAAAATACCAATGATTGACATCCCAGAAAAGAAACAGAGAGAACAAAGCAGAAAAAAAATGGCCAACAATTTTTCAAAGTTAACGATAAACAACCACATATCCAAGAAGCTCATAGAACAACCAAGATATTTTTTAACAGCCTAAAAATACCATATCCAAACTAATAAAAACAAAGCAAATGAGAAACTCTTTAAGTTAGAGAAAAAGGACACAATACATAAGAACAAAGATTAAAAATTACTTCTGACAACACAAATAAGCCAGATAAAACTATAATGACACCTAAAAGAATGCTTAGGAATTTCCACTATGCCACAACAGGAACTCCAACAAGCTTAAAGGAAACTTGGAGTTCCCATCGTGGCACAGTGGAAATGAATCTGACTAGGAACCATGAAGTTTCAGGTTCGATCCCTGGCCTCGCTCAGTGGGTTAAGGACCCAGTGTTGATGTGAGCTGTGGTGTAGGTCGAAGATGTGGCTGTGGTGTAGGCCGGCAGCTGCAGCTCCAATTCGACCCCTAGCATAGGAATCTCCATATGCCACAGACACGGTCCTAAAAAGCAAAACAACAACAACAACAACAAAAAAAAACTTGTTAACTCAGAATTCTATACCCAGTGCAAATATCTTTCAAAAAATGGAGTAATAAATACTTTGGCAGACAAAATTTGAGAAATTTCTTTGTCAGCAAACCTACATTGCAGGATATGATAAAGGGAGTTGTTCAGGCAAAAGAAACAGATACCAGGTAGTAACTTGGATTGTAGAAAGAAATGATGAGTGCTGAAAAGGAAAACAATGAGGAAAAATTAAATTTACTTTTTTACTTTTAATAGCTCTAAAAACAACTGACAGTATAACCAAAAAAGAGTATGGATGTACTGTGTGTCTACAGCTTATATAAAAGTTAAACTTATGCCAACAGTAGCCAAAGGATAGTAAAAACAGCAAATACACTCTTGTGAAGTTCTTACTCTACCTCTGGACCACTGTACACAAGATTTCTCAACCTCGGCACAAATGACGTTTTGGACTGAATATGCTTTGTTGTGGAGGGTTGTCCTTTATGTTATGTGATATATAAGAGCAACCCTGTCCTTTACTAGGGAGATGCCAGTAGCACCTTCCTCGGTTACAATGATCAAAAAGGTCTCTAGGAGTTCCCGTTGTGGCCTAGTGGTTAACGAATCTGACTAGGAACCACGAGGTTGCAGGTTCGATCCTTGGCCTTGTTCAGTGGGTTAAGGATCCAGCACTGCTGTGAGCTGTGGTGTAGGTTGCAGACGTGGTTTGGATCCCGCGTTGCTGTGACTCTGGTGTAGCCCAGCAGCTACAGCTCTGATTCAACCCCTAGCCTGGGAACCTCCACATGCTGTGGGAGTAGCCCAAGAAAAGGCAAAAAAGACAAAAAAAAAAGGTCTCTAAACACGGTCAAGTGTCCTAAGTTTCCACATGGGGTGAAAAAACAGAAATTTTGCCCCAGTTGAGAACCACTGATTTAACAGAATGTCCAAAAAGATACTTTCCAGTTTTTCACTATATCTCTGGATAACTAAAGGGAAAACATATAAAAGAAATTAAGACAGGATGATAGTATTATATTCTTTGTTTAAAGGCCTTAATTTTTATATTATATGTCAATCAAAATATGTACAGATAAAACAGTAATGGCTGGGATTTGCATCAAAATAGTGAGGACTACGGTAGGTAAATGGAGTGTGATTAGATATATGAGTAGGTACACAGAAATTCACTATACTACTCATTCTATGTTCAAAAAACAGTAATAGGAAGTTCCTGTGTGGCACAGTGGGTTAAGGATCCTGTGTTGCCACAACTGTGGCAGAGGCTGTACCTAAGGCACGGGTTATATCCCTGGCCTAGGAACTGCCACATGCCACAGGTGCAGCCAAAAAAAAAAAAAGCCAAAAAACCTCAGTAATAACAGTTAGATATGATATGTACCCCCCAATATGATAAGCTGAGAAAGTCACATTTTCCAAAAATCCAAAAATACCTAATATTCTTCAAAAGTTGTCATGGTAGTGAAAGACAAGGAAAGCCTAAAGAACTGGAGGAAACTAGAGATGTGACACCTAAATTGGATGTAGGATCCTGAACTGGATCCAACAGGAAAATGGAAAAAAAAACTCACGCAGTTCCCAGTTTAATTAACAGTATTGAATCAATGCTCATGTCTTGGTCTTGATACTTGTTCCACGGAAAAAGAAGGTCTGAACAGTAGGGAAAGATGGGTGAAAGACACATCATTTCCATGCCATCTTTGGAAATCTTCCGTAAACTAAAATTATTTCAAAACAAAAAGTTTATGCATATGAGCCTTTAATGATAGAGCAAAAGTCTTATATTTAAAAAAATAAAAACAGGACATAAAACAGAAAGTAGAGGATGATCTCATATTTTTTTAAAATAAGAGGAAAGACTTAAGGGGAAAAAAACCAGAAAGCAAATACCATAAAGCATTAGCAATGTTTTCCCTGGATGCTTGAATCACAGATAGTTGTTTTTCTTCATAGCTTTTGGTATTTTCTAAAATTTTCTATGTTAAGCCTGGACTACTTTTATGTTCACTTAAATTAAAAGAAAATTTTTAAGAGGTATAGCTCCAATATGAACGATACATTAAGAGATGACACAGACTATTAAATCATTTTGGCTGTTAAAGGATAAAATACTGAGAACCTAAAGTACGATCAACAGAATTAAATACACAAATGGACACAGTGAGTTAGAGAAAGAGAGCTTTTCGGTCTCAGCGCTGGATTGCTAAGGCTGCCACTACCAAGACAGGAAAGAACAGTTAACAGAGAGCATAATAAACTCCTGGGGACAAACTGGGCTTGACGTGCCTGTGGATCATCTGAAAGAATATATCCAAAACAGGCAATCACAAACAGAAGAGGAAGCCTCAGGAGGAAGACTAGGCTTGGAGATCAAGAATAGAAAGGTGTGGAACCACAAGTGTGCAGGGAAGCCGTGGAGACGGCCTGCGATGCCTCCCATCACAAGGCAGAGCGATTCAAGAACGCCAAGGACAGAAGCAGACAGACCTCCTCAGGCAAAGAAGGAGCCAAAAAAGCGCCAACAAGGGGAAACGGAAAAACTGCCCAAAGGTTGGGGGGAAAACTAGAAGAGACTGCAGAAGTCCTTTTTGTCGAGCATGCTTCGCTAGAGTTCGACTACAACAGAATGGAGCCACCCCCGTTAGAGCTGATGGTAAGGAAGTCATGGGTGATCATGACAAGATGAGCTGACATGAAGACACAAGGACTAAGGAGCTAGAGAACCCGGAGCTGTCATGAAGGAGAAAAATGAACGAGGAGCAGGCCCTAAAGAAAAGATGTCGGCAATTTAAGTGATTTCCCATTTTACGTGAAAGATTCATTTCTACATAGGATACACTGTATGCAGCCAGCTTACACAACACTCAGGGCTTCAATGTCCAGTAAGATAATCTGAAAAGCCTCCTACGACAAAACACAAAAACTGATGCCTTACTATAAAAGCGGTCTTGAATAGAAAAAAAGAAAGAAAGAAAGAAAAATAGAAGAAAAAAAAATGTACAAAGGCAAACAAAAAAGCACAAAATAAGAGAATAAAAATAGATATTCCTTGGAGTTCTCAGCAGGTTTTAAGTTCCCTGAGGATGCAGGTTTGATCTCTGGCCTTGCTCAGTGGGTTAAGGACCCAGCGTTGCTGCAAGATGTAGCACAGGGTGCAGACGCAGCTCAGATCTGGTGTTGCTGTGGCTGTGGTGTAGGCTGGCAGCTGCAGCTCTAATTCAAACCCTAGCCTGGGAACTTCCATATGCTGCAGGTGTGGCCATAAAAAGAAATTTTTTTTTAAATTATGAAGAATGTAGGAGTTCCCATCGTGGCTCAGTGGTTAACGAATCCGACTAGGAACCATGAGGTTGCGGGTTCGATCCCTGGCCTTGCTCAGTGGGTTAAGGATCCAGCGTTGCCGTGAGCTGTGGTGTAGCTTGCAGATGTGGCTCGGATCCCGTGTTGCTGTGGCTCTGGCGTAGGCTGGTGGCTACAGCTCCAATTCGACCCCTAGCCTGGGAACCTCCATATGCAGCCGGAGTGGCTCAAGAAACGGCAAAAAGACAAAAAAAAAATTATGAAGAATGTATATACCTGTCAGAATTTTTCTATAAATAAAAAGATGACTATAAAGAGATCAACTAAACTCACCAGTTAAAAGAGAGATTGTCCAAGTGGCTTTTTAAAAACCTAGCAATTCCGCACCCAGGTGAAAACATTTGTCTACAAAAGTCTTGTACATTAATATTCATAAAGCTTCATTCCTTATCAAGTCAAAACCTGGAAACAATTTGGGAGCTCCCATTGTGGCTGAGCAGTAATGAACCCGACTAGTAACCATGAGGACGCAGGTTCTACCCCTGGCCTCACTCAGTGGGTCGAGGATCCGGCGTTGCCCTGAGCGACAGTGTAGGTCACAGACATGGCTCGGATCCTGCGTTGCTGTCACTGTGGCAAAGGCCAGCAGCTGCAGCTCCAGTTCAACCCCTAGCCTGGGAACCTCCGTATGCTATGGGTACGGCCCTAAAAAAAAAAAAAAAAAAAAAAAAAAAACTTGAAACAACTCAAATATTCAAAAGAGTTGAATAAATTGACTGTGGTACAACCATATAACAGACTATTCTTCAGTAATAAAAAGGGACAAACTACTGAGATATAACAACCTGGGTGAATCGAAATCTCAAAAACATTTTATTGAGCAAAAGAAACCAGACACAAAAATGCATACTCAATGATTCCATTTTTATGCAAGTCTATAGAAAAAGTAACATATCATGTCAGGAAGCAAAATCACTTTGCCTGAGGCTGGCAGGAGATGAGAGAAACTGACTGGGAGGGGGCACAGGGGAACCTCCACGGACAACAAAAAGTTCTTCATCTCGACCATGGGCATAGTTGCCCAGGGCACACGTTTACCGAAACTCACTGAATTGTACATTTTAAGCAGGTACGTTCGAATATATATAAATAAAACTTCAGTAAAGATGACTTTTAAAAACTGATCCAGCCAAACACTTGCTTCTAAGCAACCCACTAAAATATAAGGACACATAAAAGTTGAAGTTACATAAAGAAAGGAAAAAAGAAAGACCCCCCCCAAAAAAGACATCTAATAGAGTTACATTAATATTAGAAAACACAGACTTTAAGGCAAAAAAGTATTATTACAGATGAAAAGGACTACTCAACAATGAGAAAACAAAAAATACGCAACAAAGAATAATTTTGTTGCTGTTTTATTACCCAATAATTAAAAAGCACACTCTTTCCATGAGTATATGATAGATTTTTTTTTCCTCCAGGACCGTGACATGTGGAAGTTCCCAGCCAGGGATCAAACCTGCACCACAGCACAAGGGAACTCCATATGATAGAATTTTTTTTTTTAAACCTGACTATATATACTAGGCATGTAGCACTTCATAAATTTTATATATTTTGCATTAGAACCCATGTATTATAACAATAATAAAATTCGGTTAAAGTTTAATAACGAAAATATAATCACCAAAATCTCGTTTTTAAAAAAGACTTCTTTGATCCATGAGTTACAAAGAAGTCATGATGGAAATTAGAAAATATTTCCAACTGAATAATGCTCAACTAATCAAACTCTACGGAATATAGCTAAAGAAGTAGCTGGAGGAAAATTTATACGTAAAAACTTACAGGAGACTGAATATTAATAGTCCAATTTAAGTTCGAAAAAGAACAGAGAGAAAAGAAAGAGTAGTAGAGTATTAAACAAGAAAACAAAGACACAATGGAGAAGATCCATAAAGCTTAAGCAAGGGCTTAAGAAACTAAAAATTTGGGAGTTCCCGTCGTGGCGCAGCGGTTAACGAATCCGACTAGGAACCATGAGGTTGCGGGTTCGGTCCCTGCCCTTGCTCAGTGGGTCGGGGACCCGGCGTTGCCGTGAGCTGTGGTGTAGGTCGCAAACACGGCTTGGATCCCATGTTGCTGTGGCTCTGGTGTAGGCCAGTGGCTACAGCTCCGATTCGGCCCCCAGCCTGGGAACCTCCATATGCGGCAGGAGCGGCCCAAGAATGGCAAAAAGACAAAAAAAAAGAAACTAAAAATTGGCAACCCCCTGATAAAACTAGTCCAGGAAAAAAAAAGCAACCCAATTCAAAAATATAATAGGAATGGAAAAGGGGATGAATTGTAAAAACACGGGGCTTTGGGTACATTTGAGTGCAGGGTTGGGCTGAAACTGATTATTACAGATCATTACATATTTGGTCGCCATGGCCATTCGTTTTTACTTACCGCCAACAGAAGACACATTTATTCGCACATGCCAAGCTTGGGGTAGTTTCCATGCAGCGATGGCTTTCAATGCCATAGAATGTATGTTTATAGCAACCTCCTCTCCCTCGGAGCATGGACTGTGAAAGCACAAAACAAACGATAATTTGAATAAAAGTCTCCAAGCAAGGAAAGGAAACACCAAGGCACCATTTTAAAGAAGAAACCATGTGTTTCATAACCATAAATATCCCTACTGGTATCTGCATGAGGCAGATTATAGTGTTTTGAAGGTGTTCGGCTTTCGATAGCGCTTTGGGTTTTCTAAAACCTAATGAGATAAACCTACGATCCATTACCTTGGACACCGCTACAGTGGTGCTTTCATTTTCAAATCCATTCAACTGCCTCAAATACGAGGACCATAGTAGCTAAAGCCAAAGGAAAGATGAGATTGGCTCCCAGAAGACAAGCGGTGGTGCTTATCTGAAAGAATATCTCTGCATCGAATAAAGGAGCGTGGGTAAGGGAAGGCATCCCCGAGCATGTTCTCTGTCAAAGGAAGGGCAGAATTTGAACATACTGAGGCTGCGGAGGGGGCAAGCAGCAGGTGCAGAAGAAACAGATTATTCCAAACACTATTTAATATGGGATTGGTAAAACCATGGTTTTTGTTTGTTTGTTTGTTTTTTGTCTTTTTTGCTATTTCTTGGGCCACTCCCGCGGCATATGGAGGTTCCCAGGCTAGGGGTCGAATCGGAGCTGTAGCCACCGGCCTACGCCAGAGCCACAGCAACGCGGGATCCGAGCCGCGTCTGCAACCTACACCACAGCTCACGGCAACGCCGGATCGTTAACCCACTGAGCAAGGGCAGGGACCGAACCCGCAACCTCATGGTTCCTAGTCGGATTCGTTAACCACTGCACCACGACGGGAACTCCGAACCATGGTTAAGTGTAGTAAGAAGGGCAATCGGAACAAATACCCAGACCAACTTTGGGCTGGAATCACAGGATACTATGGAGCACCTTGAAGTGTCATCAGAAAGATCCAGCCAGGAGCTCTGTGAAAGATGGGCTTGATTTCAGTAAAAGTGAGCCTGTGAGGCGGTTATGCAGGAAAGGTCATGGTGACTTGGCTCAAAACATGAGCAGAGGACAAGGGAAGGTACCAAAGAGGTACAATCAATGCCAATCCTGATGAGAGGGACAAAGCAGAGGAAATCCTCCAAAATAACTGAGAACTTGAGCCCAAGTGACTGAAATACTTCGGAATTAACCACAGGAACAACAAACAGGACATACAGAGAGATAGCCTTTATGCACACACATATATCTCAAGAAAAAGACACATCAGTGTACTGATACTACCGTGCTGTCCACATAAAATCTACCAGCTTGTTCCTGTGTCAGTTGATCACAAAGTCTTATTTTTTGTCCTGATAAAAGGCGTTCCCCTATCTAGCTCACTTAGTATATCCACTAAGGAAAAAAAAAAAAAAAAAAAAAGGACTGAAGGAAAAACACAGTTCAGGATAACTGTGCCTACAAACTCTTTTGCAAGTTCCCAGCAAAGTACTCAAGAAGGTAAATAAAATATTCAAATCTTACAAAGCACAGAACACTAAAAGTCCACCGAATGCCAAAGACACAAAGTAATTACCACTAAATATCATGCCAGTGGAGAAACAAAGTTGAAGACCTGCATGTTTCATTTATTATTTACAGAGAAGCCAATATATCTCAAACATGCTGTGTGGTGAATGTGCAAGGACTAATAAGACTGAGCCCCTGCCCGTGATCTGGTTGGAGGAAATGACAAGTAAGCAAGAAAAATGTACACCATTATTAAGATGAGGGATTGAATCAACCAAGATTCTTTTGCAAACAACAGAAACTGACTAAATGGAAAAGGAATTTATGGAAAGGATCTCATAGCTCAATGAATTATTAGAAAGGCAGGAATGAAGAAGGCTGGTCGCAGGACCACCACTCAATGCCCCCCAAGCCACATACTGTACCTAACACCACTCGTCCCTGGATCGCATCGCCAGTGCCCCCCTGAAAGGCAAATGCTGCTGCCACCAGCACAGCTGAGTTCTCCACGTCTGAGTCCCTTTGCATCACTCACTCCATGCTCAAAGTGTCTGGCTAAAAAGAAAGACTATTTTAAATGACACCGTTATACTCAAGTTGCCAGGACATGGTACCCAGAGATAGAATCTGTCCTTCCTACTTTCTGTAGCAGGCTGTGGGCCCTCACACCAAACAAAGTCCATGCAACAGAAATTCCCCAAACATGTAAAGACTCAGATGCTGGGCAAGCAGAGAAAAGACAAACGTCCATCGTGGCATGACTGGAGCCCGTGGGAGAGAGGACCAACCCAGTCAGCCCTCGGGACCAATGAGAAGCCCCCAAAGGTGAGATGTCCAAACTACAAATACAGACAGGCCAGAAGGATAAAGGGACAGAAGAAGGACGGCATATTTTTCTTGAAAAAAACTTTTCTGGGAGTTCCCGTCGTGGCACAGTGGAAACGAATCTCACTAGGAACCATGAGGTTGCGGGTTCGATCCCTGGCCTTGCTCAGTAGGTTCAGGATCTGCTGGTGTGGCCGTGAGCTGTGCTGTAGGCCGCAGATGGGGCTCAGATCCCGCGTTGCTGTGGCTGGTTGCTGTGGCTGTGGCGTAGGCGGGCGGCAACAGCTCCGATTCGACCCCTAGCCTGAGAACCTCCATGTGCCGCAGGTAGAGCCCTAAAAAGACAAAAGACTAACTAACTAAATAAATAAATAACCGCTTTCTCTAAGTTGTATGGTTTCACACTGTAGATTTAAGGCCCTAATCCATTTAGAATTAATTTCTATATAAGGTGTGACATTTAAGACAACCTGTGTTTTGTGTGTCTGTGTATACTTTTGTTGTCTGTGTTTGGTGGGGGAGGGGGGGTTGGGGTTTTCTGCCTATGCATATCTAATTGCCTCAGCACCACTAGTTGGAAAAGTTATCCTTCCTCCAAGGAACTGCTTTTGCACTTCTGTAAAACATCAGTTAAGCATATTTGTGGGTTTATTTCTGGGATCTCCATTCTGTTCTGTGTCCATTCCTCTGCCAACACCATACCACTTTGATTACGGGTGTAATACAGGAAACTATGATATCAGGATGTCTGATTCTTCCCATTTTATTCTTCTTCGACACTGTTTCAGCTATTTTAGGTTCCTATGCCTTTCCTTACAAATTTTATACTAAGCCTGTCTATCCCTACAAAAACCCTCCTGGGATTTTCACAGGAACTGAATCAAACCCACAGATCAATTGGGCGAAATTGATGTTCTACTATATTGAATCCTCCAATTTATAAACATTTATTTAGATTTACATTTAGATTCTTATTTACATTTACTTAGGTTTTCACTGATTTTTCACTGATTTGAGATCTTTCCTCATTTCTAACATAAGTATACATTGCTATAAATTTCCCTCTGAGCACTGCCTGAACTACATCCGATATATAATGTTTTATATTTACTATCATTCAGCTCTATGTTTTTTTCTCTTCATTTGAGACTTCTTCTTTGGCCCATGGCTTATTTAGAAAGGTATCATTTATTTTTCCACATATTTAGGGATTTTTTTTGCTCCTGTTATTTTCTCGTTTGCTTTGACCGTGGTCAGAGAATACACTGTGTGTGATTTCTTTTTTTTTTTTTTTTCCTTTTGGTCAGGCACGTGGCATGTGGAAGTTCCCAGGCCAGGGACTGAACCCAGGTCAGAGCAGTGACCTGAGCTGCAGTAGTGGATCCTTAACCTGCTGAGCCACATAGGAACTCCTGTGTAATTTCAATTCTTATAAATCTGCTCCGGGAGTTCCCGCTGTGGTGCAGCAGAAACAAATCCAACTAGGAACCATGAGGTTGTGGGTTTGATCCCTGGCCTAACTCAGTGGGATGAGGATCCAGCATTGCTGTGAGCTGTGGTGTAGGCTGGCAGCTATAGCTCCGATTAGACCCCTAGCCTGGGAACCTCTATATGCCGTGGGTGTGGCCCTAAAAAGACAAAAGACTAAATAAATAAATAAGGTCCGGTTTGCAATGGGACCTAATCAAACTTACAAGTTTCTGCACAGCAAAAGAAACCATAAAATACAAAGACAACCTCCCGAATGAGAGAAAACAGCTTCAAACAATGCAACCGACAAGGACTTAATCTCCAAAATATACAAACAAGTCATACAACTCAACAGAAAAAACAAAGAACCCGAAAAATGGGCAGAAGACCTAAATAGCTATTTCTCCAAAGAAGACATACAGATGGTCAACAAGCACATGAAAAAATGCTGAACATCATCAATTATTAGAGAAATGCAGATCAAAACTACAATGAGTTACCACCTCACACTGGTCAGAATGGCCATCATTAATAAGTCTACAAATAACAAATGCTGGAGAGGGTGTGGAGAAAAGGGAACCCTCCTGCACTGTTGGTGGGAACGTAAATTGGTACAACCACTATGGAAAACAGTATGGAGGTACCTCAGAAAACTAAATATAGAACTACCATATGTTCCAGCAATCCCAGTTTTGGGCATCTATTCAAATAAAACTTTCATTCAAAAAGATACAGGCACCCCTATGTTCATTGCAGCACTATAGCCAAGACATGGAAACAACCTAAATGTCCATTGACAGATGAATGGATTAAGAATATCTGGTATATATACACAATGGAATACTACTCAGCCATAAAAAGAACAAAATAATGCCATTTGCAGCAACATGAATACAACCAGAGAGTCTCATACTAAGTGAAGTAAGCCAGAAAGAGAAAAACAGATACCATTCGACATCACTTACATGCAGCATCTAAAATATGGCACAGACGAACCTATCTACAGAGCAGAAACAGTCTCACAGACATGGAGAACAGACTTGTGGTTGCCAAAGATAAGGGGGAGGGAGTGGGATGGACAAAGAGTTTGGGGTTGGTAGATGCAAACTATTACATTTAGAATGGATAAGCAATGAGGTCCTACTGTCACCACAGGGAACTATATCCAATCACCTGTGATAGAACATGATAGAAGATAATAATATATGTATGTATGACTGAGTCATTTTGCGATATAGCAGAAATTGACAGAACATTGTAAATCAATTGTAATAAAAAATTGTTTTAAATAAATAAATAATTTGCTAAGGTTTGTTCTATGTCCTAACATATGGTCTATCTTGGTGAATGGTCCATAAAGCACTTGGAAGAAAAGCATACTCTGCTATTGCTGGGTGGTATATTCTCTGTATGTCAACTAGATCTTACTAATTCTGTTGTTGGGATTTTCAATAGCCTTGTGATTTTCAGTCTAGTAGTTCTGGAATTGCTAAGAGGGGAATTCAAAGTCACCAACTGTAATTATGGATTTTTTTAATTTCTTCAATTATATAAGTTTCTGCATGATTTATTTTGTGCCTCTGATGTCTGGGCATATTCATATAATGCAGATAGATCTTTTATCATTACAAAAAGTCACTCTCCATCTGTATTAATTTTCTTTGCTCTGAAGTCTACTTAACCTGGTATTGATAGAGGCAACTCTACATAGTAGATTACCTGTTGGCCTGGTATATATTTTTCTACAATTTTATTCAACCTACCTATGTCACTGAATTTAAAATGAGTTACTTGTAAACATCTTATATTTGGGTCTTTTTTCTTTGGTCACACCCACAGCATGTGGAAGTTCCGGAGCCAGAGATCAAACCCAAAAACCACAGTAGTGACAACGCCAAATACTTAACCACTAGGCCACCAGGGAACTCCTCAGGTCATTTTTTAAATCCACTCTGCCAATCTTATTCATTTGATTGATATATTTAGAATATTTACATTTGATGTACTGATAATTAGCCCTAAAATAAGCACTATTTTTTTTTTGTCTTTTTTGCTATTTCTTTGGGCCGCTCCCGCGGCATATGGAGGTTCCCAGGTTAGGGGTCGAATCGGAGCTGCAGCCCCTGGCCTACGCCAGAGCCACAGCAAAGCAGGATCCGAGCCGCATCTGCAACCTACACCACAGCTCACGGCAACGCCGGATCGTTAACCCACTGAGCAAGGGCAGGGATCGAACCCGCAACCTCATGGTTCCTAGTCGGATTCGTTAACCACTGCACCACGACGGGAACTCCTTTTTTTTTTTTTTTTTGGTATCTGATGACTAATCAATTTTATTGGGTCTTTTTTTAAATTTTTTTATTTTATTTTTTATTTTTTTAAATAGGCAATATTTTATTATTTGTTTCCTACTTATTTCCTCTGATCCTCATTTCTGTTATTCTTGATTTCCTGTGGGTTGAATATGTTTAGGATTCCATCTTAATTTATCTTGTGGGGGCTTTTTGATTTTTTGGAGGTTTTTTTTGGTTTTTTTGTTTGTTTGTTTTGGTCTTTTTAGGGCCACACCCAAGGCATATGGAGGTTCCCAGGCTAGGGGTCTAATCGAAGCTGTAGCTGCCAGCCTACACCACAGCCACAGCAACACAGGATCTGAGCTGCATCTGTGACCTACACCACAGCTCACGGCAATGCAGGATCCTTAACCGACTGAGCAAGACCAAGGATTGAACCTGGGTCCTCATGAATACTATTCAGATTCGTTTCCACTGAGCCATAACGGGAACTCCCTCTCTTGTGTTTTTGACTGTTATCTCTTTGTATAGTTTTTGTAGTGGTTGTTCCAAGTAAAAAAATATACACATGTGACTTACCATAGTCTACTGGTAAAAACATTTTATCACACACCAAGTGAAGTATGGAAATATCACTTCTTTTCAGATCCCTTAAATCTTCCCTCTTTTAAATTAAATATCATTGTCGTGAGTATCACAAGGTATTATAATTTGTTTCAGTCACCAAATATGATTTATAAAGCTCATAAGGAAAATGGTCAGCTGCTGCATGTATCTGTATTTCTGCTCTTTCCATCATTCTGCCTTCCCTTCTGGTACTCTAAGAATTTTTCTTTTATTACTTCCTTAGGGTTGAAGAACTTCCTTTAGCTCATCTTTAACGACGGATTTGCTAGAAACAAATTCTTTCCAGTTTCTTTCACCCAGTAATGTCTGTATGTATTTAATCTTCATTCACGAAGATGATGTTCTAACAGACACAGAGTTCATGATTGACAGTTATTTTCTTTCCACACTAGAAAAAACGTGAGCCACTTCCCTTGGGCCTCCGTGACTTCAGGTTAAGACACTGGATGTTAATATATTGTTTATCTCTACCATCTTTGAAGACTTTTATGTTCTTTAGTCTTCAGATCATTAATTTTAAGGTGTCTTCCTATGGATTTCTTTGGTTCTATCCTGGTTGGCGTTTGCTCTCTGCTGTTCAGATTGGGTAAATTCTATTGACTAGTCCTAGTCATGAGGAATTTTATTGATTGCCAAGGTCACTGACTCCATACTCTGTCATCTCCACTCTGTCCCTGCACCCGTTCAGTGAGGGTTGTTTTTTGTTTTTGTTTTTTTTCCTGTTACTGTATTTTTTCAATTTTATAATTCCCTCTTGGTTCTTTTTATAACTTCCATTTCTTTGCTGAGATTTTTTTATTTTTTCATTTGTTTCCAGAGACTTTGTAACTGATTGCTGAAGCATTTTTATGACAGCTGCTTTAAAATCCTTGTCAGATGATTCCACCATCTGATTCATCTAGTGTTGGTGTCAGTTCATTATCTTTTTTTGTACAAGTTGTGATTTTCATGGTTCTTGAAATGACAGGTAATTTTTATTTATTTATTTATTTATTTATTTTTACTGTATCCTAGGTTTTTTGTCTACTGTGCTAGAAGGCTCTAAATCCTATTTCATTCTTTCATTTTAGCAGCAGGCATTTTGTATAGGTTGAACTTACAGGCCCTGGAGTATTTTCATATGCTGTGACTCCAACGGCAGTTTAATTTTCAAAGGCTCTGCAATGTAATTTTGCTTGGGCTCCCACTGATCTTGGCTGGTACCATTACAGGGGGTGGTAGGGGTTTCTCCAGGGTGACCTACTAGGGTCTCTCGATAGAGGAGGGGAGTCTCAGGGCAGGCTGCTTGTGTGGCAGAATCCCTCTGGCCACCACAGTCACCCGCAGTATCTCTCGGTGGAGGGAGGGTGGTCTCAGGTCCAGCAGGCATGGAGAACATTTCACAGGCAGGTTAATCGCTGCAGGAGTAAGAAAGGGTCTCTCTCCTTCCACTTTCACTTGACCACATGGTATCTCTCAGCAGAAGATGGGAATTTTGGGTCCAGCAGAGAAGGTCAGCACTTGTCCCACCTGCTTATTGTCGGTGGGGCTCCCAACTGATCCCCTTTGCCAGTGGTTCCAGGCTCACTTGAATCTGTCAGTGGGACTCCCATGCCAGGCCAGGGAGGAATGAGCCTAAATGAGTGGCCTTCTGTTGCTAGACTAAGGCTCAGTAAACACAGGGTCTGGGCTGCCTTCTTGTTTAGGTGGGGAGATGTAAGCATCCTATTGCTGTTGCTCCTACAGTCCTGGGGTCCCAAACCACTCCAGAGTTCTTGCGTGGCTGTCTCTTGTGTTTCCCAGGGTTTACAATTGTGCCCAGCAGGATCAGGGAGAAAAGGAAGGGTTTGTGCCACCTTGTCCAGACTGGAAGTCTTCAGACATTGCATTTTTTTTTTTTCGTCTTTTCAAGGCCGCACCCGCAGCATATGGAGGGTCCCAGGCTAGGGGTAGAATCGGAGCTGTAGCTGCTGGCCTACCCCACAGCCACAGCAACGCCAGATCCGAGCCACATCTGCGACCTACACCACAGCTCACGGCCACGCTGGATCCTTAACCCACTGAGCAAGGCCAGGGATCGAACCCTCAACCTCATGGTTCCTAGTCAGGTTCGTTTCTGCTGCGCCACAACAGGAACTCCCAGACATTGTATTTTAAAAGGAAGTGCTCCCACATCTGAAAATTAGTAGATAAGCAGGATGGAAAAGGAAAACACCTGAGAGCGATACATGCTTCGAATTAAAAGTGTTCATGTTATGAACTTAGGGGGAAAAAATGATAGATAGCCTGAGACGCATGAATTCATGAATTCTTATCCTCAAGGCAAACAGGAGCCTGAGAAAATACAACCGTAGCCCAGCAGATGCACATTGAATGACTGCAAGACACCACTGCTAGACAGGCTCTGTGAGCAGCAGACTGGGGGGCGGGGGTGGAGGAATGGGGGAGGGGGGTTGGAAGACGATTCTCCTTGGGTCTCTCTCTCTCTCTCTGTGTGTGAATGTCTTCCAAGCAGAGGCCCTGACTGCCCTTATTCTAGACTGTCTTTTCAAAAAGCTTTATAAAATGAATAGCCTTGGAAGATAGAGGGTCTCCCTCTGGAGTAAAGGACAGGTATGTTTACTCCAGAGTATAATGAAGATGTGCTCCTCTAGGGCAAAGGTCAGGCAGGAGGACTGCCAATTATAAAAGATTCATGTTCCCAAAGCCTGCGGCTCCTCTCCTATAGCGTATGTGCAGGTGCTACACCTGGCCTTCCTAGGGCTGCTTGATGGGACCTGGGGCTCCGGAACCAGAGCAAATGATGATATTCTGGCTTTTGCTATTATTATGAGTAATAAACTACTTGCCTTCTGCCAGCATCCATGAAACTGTACTGGGTCTAACCCGATCGCCTGCAAGGAGGGTAACATTTCAGCCTCTTCCATTTTTAACAGGGGATGGAGAGCTCGATGCTGAGGTCAGTGAACTGCAGCCCGCGGGCCACATCCAGACTAGTACCCATTTCTGTGGGTCAAGTTCTGTCAGCATCGTATCACCTGTGTTTGTTTACTAATGTCTATGGCTCCTAGGACTGGGGCTACAATGGCAGAGCTGTAAAGTTGCCACAAAGTCATATGACCCACAAACCTTAAAAAAGTCACCACCTGGCCCTTTAAGAAAAGGTCTGCAAACCCCTGATTTAAATATCTATTGCATACTACAGAGCAAAACACATTCTAAACTGATTCAAAAAGTTGTTAAAAAGAAAGAAAAAAAAATACAAACAGGAAGAGGATTTAGGGAAGACAGAGCAGCAGGAAGCACCAGGAATTTGTCTCTCCACCTGGACATGGATCTCAGTCTGCGTGCTGTGGTTTTGTCTTTGACCCAAGAGTCCTGTGTCCTCTGCCAGGCAAACTTGGTGGCTTGGGAGGAGGCTGCAAGAGCAGACCCTCCACAGTTCTTGACAGTGAACACTGGCGCCTGGCTCCTTTGAGCTCCCCGTGCCATAGAAACAAAAGCATTGTCAGGAACCAGGGGGCTCTCTGGAGTGCCTCTTTAGTATTCTCCTTTATAGCGGAAGGTAAGAGAAGACAAACAGCAGAAGGGCCCCTACTGGCTCGAACTCTTCATTGACAGAATCACCTGCCAGGTAAGGAAGCATCAGACAGAGGGGACTGCTAGGAGCACAAAGGAAACGTGGCCTGGCTAGCGGGAGAAGGAAGGTATAAATGCCAACCACGACCAGCTGCAGATAGGAGCACGGTTGTAAATATACATGGCATCTTCCTTGCTTTGATGTGCATAATCATTTCTCCTCTTCTCCGACTATTCTACACAGGCCAGGTCAGTGGTAGTTAACCTTACGATGTCATCTTAGGTAGAGGATCTCAAAAGAGAGGGAAGGGACAGAGGGAACGCATCTTCACTTTTATGACTAACAGTGGCAACGGGTTCGGCAGAAGCAAATGTCTGTCTCTAGGATCATCTGAAAATGTAAATACAGGTAGAAGGGTGCGTACAGATGCTAAGAATCCAAAGAGGAAGATCGTGTTGGTAATTCTCAGATCCCTGTCTGCCCTTCCAAGCAAGGCGAAGAAGAAGCCCTAACCCGGGATTTCTCAGAGTCCCTGGACCGAAGGGTTCTCCTTCAGACGCCACCAGTGAGAGGTGCTTATGTAAGACTGAGGTGACAAGCAAGGAGAAACCATCATTCCTCGCTGGCAGCAGCTGGCAGACACCAGGGCACGCAACCAACACTGAGTCTGCAGCAGCTGCCAAGGGAGCGCCTGGGAAACAGTGGCTTTAATGTTTCCAGCGTCTCAGGTCACGCCACTCGGTGTCCTGTGAGTCCAGCGCTTTCGGATTTTCTCAAAGCAAGAAGCAGTTCTCTCTGACCTTCACCGCCCCAGGCTTTGCGATGGCTTTGTACACCCTCAGTTCATTTATTTTATGAAGTCTGTTTTTGCTAAAATACTCAGGGTGGTTTCTATCTGCCCGACTGGTACAAATGGGTAGGATCCAGTCAGGTGGACAGGATGGGTGCGGAGGACCCGAAGCAGCACACGATGTATGAAGGTTAAAGCAGAAAAGACGCGAGTTCCTGTTGTAGCTCAGTGGAAACAAATCTGACTAGTATCCATGAGGATGCAGGTTTGATCCCTGGCCTCACTCAGTGGGTTAAGAATCCAGCGCTGCCATGAGCTGTGGTGTAGGTCACAGATGCAGCTCAGATCCGGTGTTGCTGTGACTGTGGTGTAGGCCAGCAGCTGCAGCTCCAATTCAACCCCTAGCCTGGAAACTTCCACATGCTGCACCTGTGGCCCTAAGAAAAATAAATACACACATACAAACATACATACATGATGCTGGGAATAGTGGACAGCTATATGCCAAAGAGTCAAAATGAACTACTTTCTTACACTATATACAAAAATAAACTCAAAATGGACCAAAGACTTAAATGTTAGATCTAAACTCAAAAAAGTTCAAGAAAAAAAAAGCATATGCAGCATACTTTTTAACATCACTCTTTGCAATATTTTTCAGATATGTCTCCTAAAGCAAGGGAAACAAAAGCAAAAATAAACAAACAGGAATTCCCTCTATGACTCAGTGGTTAACGAGACTAGTATCCATGAGGACGTGGGTTTGATCCCTGGCCTCGCTCAGTGAGTTAAGGATCCGGCATTGCCATGAGCTGTGGTGTAGGTTGCAGATGTGGCTCAGATCCTGCATTGCTGTGGCTCTGGCGTAGGCTGGCAGCTAGAGCTCCAATTCGACCCTTAGCCCGGGAACCTTCACATGCCGTGGGTGTGGCCCTAAAAAGACAAAAAAAAAATTTTTTTTTAATAAACAAATAGAACTACATCAAGCCAAAAAAGGTTTTGCACAATGAAGAAAATTATCAAAAACAACAAAAAGGCAGTCTACTGAATGTGAGAAGATATTTGCAAACAATATGCCCAATAAGGGGTTAATAACCAAAACGTACACGAATACATACAACTCAACAGCAAAAACAAACAACCCAATTACAAAATGAGCTGGAGACCTGAATGGACATTTTTCCAAAGAAGTCATACAGACGGCCAAGAGACACAGGAAAAGATGCTGAATATCGCTACCTACCCATCACATCAGGGAAGGGCAAAGCAAACCACAAGTGCAAATCCAACCTCACATCTTTCAGAATCACCCTCATCAAAAAGACAGCAAATAACAAGTGCTGGGCAAGGATGCAGAGAAAGGGGAACCCTCAAGCGCTCCTGCTATGACTGTGCACTGTTGCAGCCACTCCGGAAAACAGTATGGAGGTTCCTCAAAAAACTGAAAATAGAGCTGCTATGCGATCCAGCAATTTCACTTCTGGCTATTTACCCCCAAAACCAAAAATAGTAATTGTAAAAGATACATGAACCCCAATGTTCAAGGCAGCATTTTTTACGACAGCCAAGATATGGAAGCAACTCAGTGCTCACAGATAGAGAAATGGATACAGAAACTGGGGTACACATCGCTCAGCCATGAGAAGAAGGCAACCTTGGCATCTGCAACAACGTGGAGAGACCTGAAGAGCGCTATGGTAAGTAAAATAAGTCAGAGGAAGACAAATAGCACATGCTCTCCCTCACATGCGGAATCTACAAAACAAACACACGAAAATGGAAACAGACTCACAGATACAGAGAATGGGTCACTGCCAGAATGCAGAGAGGGGGTGAACAAAATAGAGGAATGGGATTAAGAGGTTCAAAACTCCAATGATATAATAAATAAATCACGGAGCTACAATATACAACAGAAGGAATATGGTCGAGACTATTGTAATAACTTTGTGTGGGGACAGATGGGTACTAGACTTGGCATGGTGATCCCTTCATAATGCATGCAAATGTCAAATCATTATGTCATATCCCTGAAACTAACATAATATTGTATGTCACTGTATTTTCATTAAAAAATAAAATAAGGAGTTCCCGTCGTGGCGCAGTGGTTAATGAATCCGACTAGGAACCATGAGGTTGCGGGTTCGGTCCCTGCCCTTGCTCAGTGGGTTAACGATCCGGCGTTGCCGTGAGCTGTGGTGTAGGTCGCAGAGGCGGCTCGGATCCCGCGTTGCTGTGGCTCTGGTGTAGGCCAGTGGCTACAGCTCCGGTTCAACCCCTAGCCTGGGAACCTCCGTATGCCGCGGGAGCGGCCCAAGAAAGAGCAAAAAGACAAAAAAATAAAATAAAATAAAATAAAAGGAAGTTCACAATGGGTTAAGGACCTGGTGTTGCCACAGCTGTGATGCAGGTCGCAACTACAATGGGGGTTCAATCCATGGCCTGGGAACTTCCACATGCTGTGGGTGCAGCCAAGCAAGTGCCAGAGCATCAAGAATATAGAAAATAAGGAAAATAAGGAGTTTCCGCTATGGAACAGCAGGTTAAGATCCTGCATTGTCTCTGCGGCAGCAAAGGTTCAATCCCCAGACCAGCACAGTGGGTTATGGATCTGGCTTTGCCACAGCTTTGGCACAGGTCACAGCTGCAGCTCAGATTCAATCCCTGGCACAGGAACTTCCATATGCTGTGGATGCAGCCAAACAAACAAACAAAAAAAAGCATTGTCACTGCTGTGGCTCCGGTTCAGTCCCTGGCCTGGGAACTTCAGCATGCCACAGGTACCGCCAAAAAAGAAAGAAAGAAATTACAGTTCATATAATTGGCCTTGTGCTGAAGAGATGACAAACAGACAAATACGAAATCTAAAAAGACAAAACAAATAGATTCAAGAGAAATTCACAGGCTGTGATACTAACATGTATATGGAAATGCAAAGGACTCTAAAAAAGGGAAAGAATCTTAAAAATTAAAAAAAAAAAAAAAGCCAGAGGGAGTTTCCTTATGGCACAGCAGATTAAGGCTCTAGTGTTGTCACTGTAGCAACTCAGGTCGCTGCTGTGGTGAGAGCTCAACCCCTAGCCCAAGAACTTTCACATGCTGTGGGCACAGCCAAAAAAAACAAAAAAAGCAAAAAAAGCAAAAACAAAAACAAGGCAGAGAACTTCCGCTGCATGATTTCAAACTTATTACAAAACCACAGTAATCAAAATAATGCAGTGTTGGCTTAAGGACAGACAAACACATCAATGCAACAGAATAAACATAGCTCAGGAAGAGGACTACCCATATACAGCTAACTGAAGTTTCTACAAAGGCTTAAAAGTAATTCAATGGTAAAAGGAAAGTCTTTTTCAACAAATGGCGCTAAAACACCTGAAAATCCACACAGGGGGGCAGGTTTGTCTTTTTGTCTTTTTAGGGCCGTGCACACAGCATATGCAGGTTTCCAGGCTAAGGGTCGAACAGGAGCTGTAGCTGCCAGCCTAGGCCACAGCCACAGCAATGCAGGATACGAGCTGCATCTGCAACCTGCACCACAGCTCAGGACAACGCCAGATCCTTAACCCACTGAGCAAGGGGCAGGGATTGAACCCGCATCCTCATGGATACTAGTCAGGTTCGTTAATCACTGAGCCAAGATGGGAACTCCAGAAGGAACAATCTTGACTTTACCTCACACTACCCATAAACATTAATTCACAGGCCTAAACATAAAAGTTAAAACTATATATGAAACTTCCAGAAGAAAACACTTTGTGACCTAAAAGTCGGCAAAAGTTTCTTAATATACAAAAAGCACTACCCACAAAAGAGAAAAAAACTATAGACTGGACTTGATTCAAATTAAAAATTTCGAAAGATGCCATTAGGGAAATGAAAAAGGAAGCCACGGACTAGGGGAAAATATTCACAGTGCGCATCAGACAAAAACACTCATATCCACAATAAATAAAAAACTCCTACAAATCAATAATACAAAGTCAAACAATGCAACTTGGGTAAAATATCTGAGTAGACACTTCACAAACTGTGAAAGGCCAACATGCACACGAAAAGGTGCTCCTTATCATCAGGAACATGAGCAAAATATACATTAAAATCAAAATGGTACTATTTCCCACTCACCAGAATGGTTGACATTTAAGATATTTGTAATACCACACAACGGAGAGACTATGTAGCAACGTTCATAAATTGCTGATGCAAGTGTAACATATAGCACCACCACACTGAAAACAGACTGGGAGTTTCTTATCAAGTTCAATATATACCAACCCCACGACCCTCGCAATTCCACACCCAAGTATGTACCCAAGTGAAATTGAAATGTATGGTCACACACGAAAAAAAAGCAGTGTACAAAAATGTCCATAGCCATTTCATTCCCAGTAGCCCCAAACTGCAAACAACCCAAAAGTCTATCAACAGATTAAAAACCATGGAAAGTTCATACTACAGCAATAAGAAGGGTGAACTACTGATACATATGACACCCTGGGTGAATCTCAGCAACATCAGCTTGAGTTTAAGGCGCCATCTGCAAAAGACTACACATTATATGATCCTATTCACGTGAAATTCTAGAACAGGCAAAAGCAAAAGACAACGACAGCAATGAGAACATCTGCGGCCTGGCTGTGGGGGAGAAGGTGTTGACTAGAAACAGGCATTAACGAACGTACTTATCAGGGTGAGGAAAATAGTCTATTATATCTTAATTCAGATGGTGGATAAGGGTTTTTCACACCCATCAAAATATGCTGGGAGTTCCAGCTGAACTCATTTAACTAATCCATTCAAAATCATTACATTTTATTAAATGTAAACTATACCTTTAAAATGGTAAAACTCAGAGTTCGCATCGTGGCTCGGAGTTAACGAACCTGGCTAGTATCCATGAGGATGAGGGCTCAATCCCTGGCCTCACTCAGTGGGTGAAGGAGCCGGCCGGCATTGCCGTGAGCTGTGGCGTAGGCTGGCAGCTGCAGCTCCAGTTGGGCCCCTAGCCTGGGAATCTCCATATGCCGTGGATGCGGCCCTAAGTAAATAAATAAAATAAAATGGTAACACTCATGGCATGTAATAGCCACATGAAAGTTGCATAAAACAACAACAACAACAAAAAAGTTGCATAAAACAGAAACAGCATTCGAAAAGAAACAGATACCTTTGTCCACCTGCAAAGCTTCACCCCAGAGTGGCTCCCAATCAGCTGATAACCTGAATGAAAAAACAGGGAACATAATACTGAATTGATTCAAAGCCTCATATCAAAAAGTAATTTTAAAACTATAGCAAAATCACTTTTATTTGTTTAAATAATGACAAGCAGCCCAATGGCAGAAAACACGAAAGGTTTAATTCACCAGAATGATAAAAACAATTTCAAATATGTATGCACCTAATAACATAGACTCAAAATACACAGGCAAATCCAAAAATCACAGGGAGAGAGTCTAAGACCTCTCAGTATCTAACAGATCTCAGAGACCAAAAACTTAATAGAGCTCCAAGATCTGAAGCAACACAGTAAACTTGATCAATAACACAGAGCACTGTGCTCAACAACCATAGGAGGCTTTGCAAGGACCCAAGGAACATTTATAAAAAATAAACCATATGCTGAGCCATCCAGCAAAAGCAAGTCACAATACACTTCAAATGAACAACTGGGGAACTCTCATCAATAGTCTTCAAGAAAAGATAAAGAATCAGATGGGTACCAGGAGAATAAAATAAAGAAATACTGCCCCCACAAGTGGAAAAATCAAATTCTAAGAACCTGACATGCATTCTCAGTACGGTTCCACGACCTACCATTTAAATCTTTTGAGCTGCATAAGGTATGAAAAGCATGGAAGGGCCAGGCCAAAGCAATCACATTTCCCCATTTTAACAAACTAGCAGAGCAAACAAGGAGAACGTTCTGATTTCAGAAAGCATTCAGTAATAAAGTTCCTCAGGAGGGCTTCAAGTAATAAGCCACAATTACCATGAGTCTCTGGCACAAAAAGACTCTTGACTTGCAGACAAATGAGCTAAATGGAGAAATACAGTCTGGATGACGGCGTAAGTGGATCGGTGGCTGGTTAAACATGCATATTCACAGTGCGATGATTAATGGAATAATGTCAATTTGGATTAGAAGTCTCTAGTGGCAACATTACAGGGCTTCATCTTTTATCCTCTTCCACATGTAGGTAAACATCTCGTATGTAAATAAAGCCCTGCATCTCTACTTGAAGACGAAACAAGTCCAAAGGAATAGCTAATCTCAGATACAGAATAATAAGCATTCAACAGGTTCCCAGAGAAAAATTCTAGTTCTCCTTTCGGATTCCTACATTATATGTTGCTTATACCACGCCTGTAGAAATCAGACTCTGTAAGTTCTTTATATCTTTCTCTCCCAAGAAACAAAGGGTTCTATAAAATTCTGCATTTAGGTAGGTATGAAAACCCCGCACCGTACAGGGTGCAGAGACCCACAGCCGACCACAAAGCACACTGCAGTTGCTAAGAATCACAGTGCAGGATTTTGTTTCTAACCAAGAAGGAGTAACAGGGTTTACTCTCCCATCTGAAATACCGAAAACTGGACAAAATATATGAAAGAACAGTTTTTAAGACACAAAACATCAGGCAACAAAGGACAATGATCCAAGAGAGATGGGAACAGACAAGGTCGAGCCCTACCATTACCTGAGCTTCCTGCCTTGAAAGCTTCCAGGCCGTGCAGCAGGGAGAGGCAACCCAGGCAGAGCTCGCTACTTTCCCCGAGTTGAGGACACAGAAGTAAAGTCTGGGGAGCCCTGGTGGCTAAAGTTTGCCGGATCAAGTACTGGAGGGACAAAAGCTACAGAGAGACGGAACTAAAAGAGTGTGCAGAGAGGAGTTCCCACTGTGGTGCAGTGGGTTAAGAATACGGCTGCAGCAGCTTAGATTGCTACAGAGGCACAGGGTCAATCCCCAGCCCCATGCAATAGGTTAAAAGATCTGGCACTGGCACTGCCACAGCTGTGGCTTAGATTCATTCCCTGGCCCAGGAATTTCCATATGCTGTGGTTGTGGCCATTTAAAAAAAAAAAGAGTCTGCAAGGGATTCCTATAAGTCTTTCCTTGAGCACTGCTTAGTGTACAGGTGAGAGAAAAACCACCCAGTAATGGGAAAGAACCATCTGAAGGGATCAGAGGTACACCTGGTGCTCACGGTCAGCTGGGAACTACGTCCATTCCTGCCAGTCAGACAAAAAAAACCTCAAGAGGAGTTCCCTGGTGGCTCAGTGGGTTAAGGATCTGGTGTTGGCACTGCTGTGGATCAGGTCACTAACGTGGCGCAAGTTCTGCATGCCACAGGCACAGCCACAGAAGAAAACAAAAACTTCAAGATTTGCAAAGCAAGAGTGCATAGAAGTGTTCTGCCTCATTAGTGGGGAAAAACTTAGCTGTACAGCAGAGAGACTCAGATCTGGTCTCACCCAAAAATCATAAAAGCAAGACTAAAAGGCTCAAGCCATTTCCAAGTGACTTATCTTCATCCCAGAACAAAGCTCAAGAATATTTATAGGGAAGTTCCTGTTGTGGTGCAGTGGAGACAAATTGACTAGGAACCATGGGATCGCAGGTTCGATTCCTGGCCTCGCTCAGTGGGTTGGGTATCTGGCGTTGCCATGAGCTCTGGTGTGGGTGGCGGACGCTGCTCAGATCTGATGTTGCTGTGGCTGTGGCGTTGGCTGACAGGTATGGCTCCGGTCTGACCCCTGGCCTGGGAACTTCCATGTGCCTTGAGCGTAGCCCTAAAAAGCAAAAAAAAAGTTTATAGGAATACAAAAATATTGAGTACCCAAAAAGGTAAAATTAGATGCAAAATCCAATCAAAGATTACCAGGCATGCAAAAGGACAGGAAAACATAACCAGTAATGAGGAAAGTAATCCAGCAACCAAACTGACCCAGAAATGACACAGATGTTAGCAGATATGGACCTTAAAACAGTTAAGTACTCCAGAGGCTCCACAAGTTAAGAGGAGACATGAAAGATATAAAAAGACCTAAACTGAGCTTCTAGAGATGAAAACTACATCTAAGCTGGAAATTACACTGAATATAACTAACGGAAGATAAAGATAACTGAGTTAAACTTAAAGTCGGCAGTGGAAACTATCAAAAAATGTAAAGCACGACAGAAAAAAGAATTTTAAAAAATGAAAAGAGCAGGCTGTGGGTCAAATTCAAGTGGCCTATTATACATATAATTGGAGTCCCCAAGGAAGAGAGAAAGGGAGTAGCAGTGAAATATCTGAAGAATTAATGGCCAAAATCAGCACTAAGAAACTCAACAAATCCCAAGCAAAAGAAACTTGAAGAAAACTATACTAGATATATTATAATTAAAACTGCTCAAGATCAGTAATTAGAAGAAAATCTTAAAAATAGCCAGGGTCATACCACCAAAATCAGAAATCATGAGAAGAGGTGGGTAAAAATGCAGGACCCTGGAGATGAACTTGCAATTAAGAACAACGTAAAACTTGCAAGTAACAACTTAAAACACTCTCATATACATATAAACTCTTATATCAAAACTTCAGAATAACTGCAAACCAAAAATCTACAATCGAAACACAAACAAGGAATCTCTGGAGAAGAAATATATCTCATAGTAAATAAGTGCATAATTCACCATGAAAGGGGTCATTTGACATCATTCTTGGAATGCTGAAGTCTTCTTAGATCTGATTCTGATTTCCTCTCCACCAAAGAATTTATGATAATTATAATTAAAGAATGCAACTGTACAATTAAATAATACAGTTCTACAATTGTATTATTAATAACCATTTCTTTCCATGGTACGATGTAAGGTCTATAATGTCTTGTTTATCACCTCACCTAGAATGGTGTAATGCCTATATTGAAGAATCAATAAGATGTAACAAATTGTAAGGACATATTTATATAATTACACTGGTTTTTTAACCAAAAAAAAAGCCAGGGTCGGGGGTGTGGGAGGGGAGAGTTCCCGCTGTGGCACAAAGGGATCAGAAGCATCTTGGGCGCGCTGGGACACAGCTGTAGCTTAGCTTGTGGCAGTGCGGCTTGGATCTGAACCCTGGTCCAGGAATTCCATATGCCTCGGGGCAGCCAAAAAGGAACAAAGGAACAAAGAAAAGATGGCTGCAGAGCCCTTGTGAGAAGCAATGAGACAGTGGGACAACATAAAAGGAAAAAAGCTGCCAACCTACAAATCTATCACCCATCAAAAACTATCCATCAAAAAAGCTGAAATGAATAAATAACAAAAAAAAAAACCCTTTCAAAATGAAGGTAAAATAAAGCCTATCACAGAGAAACAAAAGCTGAAATAACTCATCGCCAACAAACCCACATACAAGTGATGCTAAAAGGAGTCCAGACAGAAGGAAAAGGCCAGCACACAGAATACAGATCTACACAAAGGAATGAAAAGTATCAAAATTGGCAACTACGTGAGTCAATGTATAAGATTTTTTCTAATTCTTTAAAATTATTTAAATTGTGAAGAGATAATTGACTACTTAAACCAAAAAATAACAGTGTGGTACATGGCTTAAAACATATGTAAAAGCAAAATGAATGATAACAATTGCATAGAAGTTAAGGGGGAAAAACAGACGTACTGAAGGCTCTTCTCTGCCACATGAAGTGGTATAACCTCCACTCAGATATATTGTGACACCTATAGTATAGAACCTCGAGCAACCACTAAATAACAAAACAGTGCTATAGCTAATAAGCCGACAAAGACTATAAAACAGAATACTTTAAAAAATAAAAATAAAACAATGTAGGAGTTCCCGTTACAGTTCAGCGTGTCAAGAATCCAACACAGTGTTCCTAAGGATGCAAGTTCAATCCCTGGACCCGATCACTGGGTTATGGATTCGGCGATGCCACAAGCTGTGGTGTAGGGCGAAGCTGCAGCTCAGATCCAGTGTTGCTGTGGCTGTGATGTAGGTCCGGGAACCCCTCGCCCGGGAACTTCCACATGCCGCAGGTGCAGCTGGTAAATAAAAAAAGAAGAAGAATCTGTGATGTGCAAAGAAGCCAGTGGGTGCATCTTCCATCTGCATACCTGAGCCTCACTGACAGTCAAGTTCCATCCCAATAAACCAAGCAGAGAGGAGACTTGGTCCAGGCAGCCAGCGTTTAAGTGAGCCACAGAAACAAGACTGCGACTTAGCTACAGCTGCCACCACCACACCGTGGCTGAGCCAACTACAGAGCGACTTCATCTTTTTCCCTCTTGGCGATCCCTAGTTTTTGGCTTCCTCTTTGAGGCGATAAGTTGGAACACTTAAGGGTATCGGACTGTAACAATTCCTAAGGACTTTCACCTTGTTTAGTAAGGGCTTCTCGGAGAGCGGGAGTTATCATAGCTCTTGGTTCATTGGCTTCGTTCTTCACTGCACTCCTCAACACGCCAGTTTCCCCTTCCTGCTGCGCCTTTTCTCTCTGTATTAAAATGAAAAGAAGGAAAGCCAGAATTGGTACCATGCAGGGAAAAAGACAGCGCAACCACCATCCACCTGCAGCACAGGTAAAAAGGCTCGTCACGACCCTCAGCCCACACCCCTGTTCCATCTGAAGGGACCCCAGGTCCAGTCACGAGATGAGCTGAAGCTATGCCCGAGTCTTTGTGGTTTTGCTTTCAGAAAAAGTGACCACATACTCGAACACATACACCCACACAACGTAAATTGAAAATCCACTTCTCTAGATGTCAAAGAGTTTTCGCCATCTGAGCACAGGCAGCTACCCAACTTCAGCAAGTTATTTCTCTGAATTGCATTTTCTCACCTGAAAGGGGCGGGGGGGAGGTAATATCTGTGGAGCAGAACTGTGTTGAAGACTAAATGAGATCAAATAACCGGGCACAATGCCTGATATGTAATAGGACTTCACTAAATTACAGCCATTGCTGGTTATAACATCTGCAAAGCCCCAAAACAAGTCAAAAAATTGCTCTGAGTTGCCCAGAGAGCCATCTGCTCGGAAACCAAGTTACGCTACCACCTCCACCTGCAGCCCCAAAGGCTTCTGTTAGAAAATCCCATGGTGAAAATCTGCCTTCAGTGACAGAAAGAAATCTGAAGCATAACCTAAGAGGGACAGTGTTTCCTTTTGACTTCGGCCACTAGAAAATTCACAGCACAACTCTGATCCCTGTACCAGGCCCTTCATCATGCTGGGGTTTTTTGTTGTTGTTGTCTTTTTTAGGGCCGCACCCGAGGCAAATGGAGGTTCCCAGGCTAGGGGTTGAATCGGATTTACAGCTGCCAGTGACCTACACCACAGCTCACAGCAACGCCAGATCCTTAACCCACTGAGCAAGGTCAGGGATCAAACCCACGACCTCATGGTTGTTAGTCAGATTAGTTTCCACTGTGCCACAACAGGAACTCCCTCCTCTCTTTTTAAATCTCATTAAATGTATACATATTTGTGTGTGTGTGTCTGTGTGTGTTTGTGTCTGTGTGTGTGTGTGTGTATGTTTGGTCTTTTTAGATTGAACCTGCGTCCTCATGGATACTAGTCAGATTCATTTTCCACTGAGCCACAAGGGGGATTCTGTATATATATTTTAAAGTTACCTTGGACTTCCCTGGTGGCTAAGCAGGTTAAGGATCCAGTGTTGTCACTGCTGTGGCTCTGGTTATGGCTGTGGTGTGGCTTTGATCCCTGGCCAGGGAACTTCCACATGCCATGGTCGTAGCCAAAAAAAAAAAGGAAGTGTCGCAGTGTCTTTTTGGAATTTGGCTAAAGTGCTAATTAATAAATTCAAGAGAGTGCCCAATGTGGCTCGGTGGGTTCAGAACTTGTATCCACAAGGACACAGGTTCACTCTCTGGCCTCACCCAGTGGGTTAAGGATCCAGCATTGCCCCAAGCGGAGGCGGAGGTCACAGACATGGCTCGGATCTGGTGTTGTCATGGCTGTGACATAGGCCAGCAGCTGCGGCTTCTATTCAACCCCTAGCTGGGAAGTTCCAAGTTCAAGACAACACGCAAAGTAACATTTCAGAGGAGACACTCATCAGTCCTTGCTAAGACCTGAAGAAATCCCAAGCAACTCACTTTGGTAGGAGCCCTTACCACCAAGCCCCCAGCCACCCTCAGGCCTATCCATTGTCAACGTCCAGCCCCTGGTGAATCAGGAGGCGGGCTCCCAGTGATGCCCCTGCTGCCTAAAAACGGAAACACCTCACAAGACGACAGGATGTCTCCAATCTGTGTCTGAACAGAGGCTGGTCCATGTTTGAAGCTGGGCAGTAGGGACTAGGGATCGGCTGTACTGCTCTGTCTGCTCAAAGTTCTCTACGTGCATAACATGTAAAACAAGACTAAGCAGTTTAAAAAACATTTAAAAACAGAGAAAGTACACCAATGAAATTCAGAGTTGATTTCTGTACTTCATCTGTTACTCCAGGGACTCCTCGTAAATAGGAAGTCAGTGAAAAAGCACTTTAGAGGAGCTAATGAGGAGTTCCCATCATGGTACAGCGGAAACGAATCCGACTAGGAACCATGAGGTTTCCGGTTCAATCCCCGGCCTCATTCAGTGGGTTAAGGATCCGGCACTGCCATGAGCTGCAGTGTAGGTTGCAGATTTGGCTTGGACCTGGCGTTGCTGCGGCTCTGGCGAAGGCCGGCGACTACAGCTCCGATTAGCCCCCTAGCCTGGGAACCTCCATATGCCACAGGAGTGGCCCTGAAAGGACAAAACACAAAAGACAAAAAAAAAATAGAGGAGCTAATGTACTTAATGAAAAACCTCCAACCACAGCAGATCCCTATGCATTGTCAAAGTCGGCCTTCCAAATTACTAAATATAATCAAAGTGCAAAGTTAATGAACGATTTTGCTTCTGTCAAAAGAGTTCTCCACTACACATTTCCAGATGGAACGAAAAAAAAACGTATAAACAAACATCGATCATTTGTTCTTATCCATTATGAAAGTAATCAGTTTAATGCTGGGCATTTCATTTAAAAAATTTAAAAGCTGCAGTTATTATTTTGTTAAAATATTTAAAAATAAGAGAATCGTTTGGCTTTTTTTTTCTTTTTTTTTTTTTTAGGTCTATTTCAGACCTAAAAGCAAAGATGGGAACTTGAGAAGTCTTGCGGTAGAGCAAAATGAACTAACCTTGACCTTGAGAGCATTTAGATGTCTCTGAAGTAATTCTACAGTAAGTTGCTGTAATTCCCTACTAATCATGCAAGAATTAACAGTAGGTGGCAATATCTGCCCTCAAAAACCTGTCACCACAAAACATCGCCAGCTTATCTGCTGACCCCACAGACCACATAAATCCAAAACTGGATCCAGCCCATGACCCTGGCCTCGGACCACCCATGGTCAGAGCTTCAGACACCGCCTTATGGTTTTCAACGTAAACTTCTGACCCCTAAGAAATGAACACTCTCTTCAAGGATGGCCATGGACCACCGTCCATGGCCCATCACTAGAGAAATTATCTCTGATAAAATGTGAGTGCAGCTACTCCAGATCCAATCATCTGGACACAGAGTTTACAGGGAAAGAGATGGGAGGCTATGATTAAAGGTCCTGAGCATTCAAGGCAAACATTTAGCATTCTTTCCCTCTATGGCAATTTAGTCCTATCTTGCATACGCAGCAGTAACTTCATTTCTGAAAAAGAAATGCAACAGCTCACAACACTCCCCAAGGAAGTGCAAAGCCCCATTCTTATTCGAATTCTAATCTCCAATGTGCAGGCATTTCTTCCGTTTGCCTAGAATATAGCAACGTAACAACTGACATAGGGCCTGTATATTTTAATTTTTTATTTACTTTTCATTTATTTTTTTAAATAATGGCTATAACGGCAGAGATAAATGAAGAACCCAGAACTGGTCAACCTTGATTCCTCCCTCTCCTAAACACCCACTGGACAAAGAGCGACCAAGTTCTAAACGTTTAATTCCCAAGGTACGGATTCTGTCCGTCCACAAGGCCCCTGCTTTAGCCCCCAGCCTTGGTGTCGCCTAAGCGACAACTACAATAGCCAAACTCAGCAGTCTCCGAGGTCTCCAACCTCTACTTCCACCCCTTCCCAACTCCCACACCCATCACTCTTGTCTTGAAAGAAAACAAATGCCCTCTCCAAGCTGCTATTTCCTGACATGCAAAAGGGACAGCCGATCATCAGCTCGCTTCCTGGGCACCGAGGAAAATTAAATAAGGGAAAAGTTCTTTACAGACAGACAGACGTATATGAATCTGATGTAATCCTGGGAACCAAAAAGTGGTCCTAATTTTCTTTAAAATTAGGGAAAAAAAAAAAAAGCTATGAGACAACATCACCTAATTTCTTTCTCACACCTTCATCCCAGAAATCAGTTACCTCGCCCTTCCCCTCCCCCAACACTGCTTAGGATAAAAACAAGACAAAAATGGGAGGCGTGAAAGATTTGAAGATAAAAATTCCACCTGGATAGTTAAGTGCCAAACAGGTGTGCTGCAACAAACAGGCTTTTCTTTACCGCTTTTGCTTCTAGGAAAAAGTCTTTTTGACGGATTGTTCCAATCTGTCTGTCTGGTTATTTCACTGATGCTTGTTTACCATCCAGTGATTCCCTTCATTATCAATTCACACAGATTTGGACTCTCCAGTTCTCTAGAGGTCACTTTTTTTTTTTGGCCACACCCGGGCATGCAGAAGAGCCACGGCAGTGACAACACCAAGTCCTTAACCCTTAGGCCAGCAGGGAACTCCTAGAGGTCATTTTCCCACACAGTCAGCCTGAGGGCCTGGAGCCAGGCTGACACCATCAGTATTGATATCCGGGGCATGTTGTCAGCGGAAAAAAAAAAAAAGAATAAATGCCTCAAAGCTACTAGTTAGCTATTTCTAGCTCTAGAAAAGCAGATTCTAGATCTGGCAACTTTCAACAGTGCAAATCCCTCCTCGGGTGTATCTAAAACTCCACCTTCTGCACTGTAACTCCCTTTCTAGAGCTTCCTATTTCTTTAATAACAGAATCCCCATATGTCCCTCACTGTCATAGCTCAGTTTTGAAGTGACCAATTTTCGACGGGGCTCAAAGCTCTTGTGTACACTAGGTTTTAAGAATGCTTTCCGAACTTTTTGGAAAGCACTTTGACCAGGTATGCCAAGAGCTTTAAAGTGTTTCCCTCTGGCCCAGTGATTCTACTTCGGATAACTCAGGGAAATAATTCCAGACCTTACTATTAAGTGCTCCTGGCTGTCCAGGCTATGGCTGAATCAGGCTGGTTGAAAGGCAGGGTCTTGGGGTTGAAGAGATGTTACCATATGCTTGTGGGTGAACTAAACCCTTAAAGCCTTAAAAACACTTAGGAAAGGAGAACCCGCCTCATGTTCTTCTGCTGCAGTACCATCCAACCTTGTAATCAGAACTGGACACGCTGAGCTCCTTCCCGAAAAGTGCAGCGTTGCTCTGATGAGGAATTACCGAGCATCGCCATCTATTTCCCCAACTAATGACACTGATATCACTGTTTGTCTGCTTAACCAGAACACGCTGTGGGGAGTATTTTAGCAACATTTATGTACTGCAGAAAAGAAGGAGAAGAAGACAAGTAGCAATCTGCTTTACACTGACAAATCACAACATGAGAGACAGAAAACAAACAGCCTCGGCATGGCCAGCTGCTTCCAGACTCCTTGTTCTCCACTTAGACTCTGCAGCTTCCCTTCTGGAAACCACTTCTCCCCAGGGAGGCAGCACAGCAGAGTGAACCAAAGAGATAGAGCCTAGGCTTGGCCCCACCACTTGGCAGCCACATGCCTCTGGACAAACTGGCTTCCTTCTCGGAGCTTGTGGCCCATCCTGTAAACAGGGCAAGTGGAGATGCTAACAGCACGGGCGTCGGGGCGCCTGTGGGGACTGAATGAGCTCATGCAAGATGTAGTCTGACTTCTCTTAATCCTCCGAAGCTACCCTGGCGCTCTCTCCCCACACCTTCAACCCCCTCAGCCTATTCAATCAAACCACGTGGCTCCCATTGCCTTTAGGACAAAGCTCAGGGCTCCCTGCCCTCCCAGAGAGGGTGAGAAGGCCTCCAGGACGCTGGCCCTGCCTGCCTCCTCCCCGCCACCTCTCCATGCACATCCTTCTCGACTCTCAACCCATCACCTCTCCACGAACACCCTCCTCGACCCTCAACCAAACTCCTTACAGAGCTCCCCAGACGTGCCACGTCCCTCTAGCACCCCATCCCCTCTCCTTCTGCAGAGTTTCAAGTTCTAGTTCTCTTGTTCTTAAATATCCCTCCCACCCTCCCAATTCTCTCCGGCCCTAGAATTACCACGCCTATCTTGCACCTGCTGCAGAGGGAGGGAGGTAGAAAACCACGGCTGTATTCTATTCACACCAAACATATCCCATTTGAAGACATCTTTTTTTTTTTTTTTTGAGCCACCCCCACAGCATATAAATGCTCCCAGTCCAGGGATCGAACCTGTGCCGCCGCAGTGACCCAAGCCACAGCAGTTGACGACACCGAGTCCTCTACCACTAGGCTACCAGGGAACTCCGAGGACATCTTCTTAGACACTAATAGTTATTCGTTATCAAGGACCTAATATGTGGAAGGCAGTAAAATAAAGGCTTTAAATGGATTAACTTATTGAATCTTTATAACAACTTTATAAAGCAGTTACTGTCACTACCTCCCACTGAAGCACAGAGGGTGAAACAACTTGCCCAGACACACACGCTGAGAGAGTGTGACGCCATGGACGTTAGTGAGTATTACTCAAAAAGAGCCCTTGCAAGAGGAGGGCTCTGGCCCAACTCGACGGCTGACGCTCTTAGGTACTAGAGCGTTCTGCCTCCTCCACAGGAACAATGAAGGTGATCTGGTGTGACTATATGATGACCAAGCAGAAAGCAGCTCAGGAACATGTGCGAAGGGACCCCAAAGAAAATGACCAATGAAATAGAATAAATACATAAAAAACAAGAACCCAGCACACATGCATCACTGACTTGAGTATACTGTGTCCAATACAAAATGAACATGCAAGACCCACTTGGAAACTCGGCTTTAACCTAATAATAATGATAAACAAGAGTTCCCGTTGCAGCTCAATGGAAACCAACCCGACTAGTATCTGCAGGTTCAGTCCCTGGCCCTGCTCCGTGGGGTTAAGGATCTGGCGTGGCCATGAACGGTGGCATACGACACAGATGCAGCTCAGATCTGGTGTGGCTGTGGCTGTGGCATAGGCCGGCAGCTGTAGCTCTGATTTGACCCCAACCTAGCCTGGAATATGCCCCACCTGCAGCCCAAATAAATAAATAACATAATAATAATAATGACAGAAACAGGTAGCTTATTTTCACGTTGCACTGAACTTGGAGATACAGGTATATGTTTCCCCCTAGATCTGATGATTTTTATGAGCAATGTCTATGAGAAACCTGAAATATCATAAGCCATCTGCTTAAAGTTCATAAAATCCAAAGTCATTTCACTTTGAAAAATAATTTACACGGATGACCAAATTTTTCCCCAGTGCTTTTTCTCCGGTGCCCTCTAATGGACATAAGATGACAAAGCAGAGAAAATAATGCACCACAAACTATTCCAAACTCTTACAATACACCTGAAATTTGCTGAAAGTAGATCTTAAGTGTTTTCAACACACACATACAATGTTAACTAGATGAAGCGATGGATGTGTTAACTTGACTGTGTATACATATATATGTGTATATATATACATCAAATCATCACATCGTAACCTTAAAAAAATCATACTGTACATGGAGTTCCCATCGTGGCGCAGTGGTTAACAAATCCGACTAGGAACCATAAGGTTGAGGGTTCGGTCCCTGGCCTTGCTCAGCGGGTTAAGTAAGGATCCGGCATTGCCGTGACCTGTGGTGTGGGTCGCAGACGCAGCTCAGATCTGGAGTTGCTGTGGCTGTGGCGTAGGCCAGCAGCAACAGCTCCGATTTGACCCCTAGCCCGGGAACCTCCCTGTGCCACGGGTACGGCCCTAAAAAGACAAAAAACAAATAAATAAATAAATATCTTCTCTCAACCTAGTAGATACAGAAATCAATCTAAATCAAGGCTCTCATATACTGAAATCTATTCTAAGACAGTTTCACCTTGGAAAATTACTCAGATTTTTCATCAAGAGCCATAAGACTATACATTTGCTTTGACCCAGTATATCCACTTGGGGAAAACACAAAACAAGCAAAAATTAATACATTTTTTAAAGTAAAAAAGGTCTCAGACTAGTGCTAATGACAAGAAGAGAAAACCTGAAACAGACTAAATGACCACCTATAGCAGAATACATAAGCAAATTTAAAATATCCAAGCAAATTTACTTCCCATTTCAGTCTGTTAGGCTTTTAGAGGCTGTATGCATTTTTTTCTTTTTGGCTCTTTTAGGGCCACATCCGCAGCCTATGGAAGTTCCCAGGCTGGGGGTCGAATCAGAGCTACAACTGCCAACCTATGCCATAGCCACAGCGAGGCAGGATCCAAACCACATCTGCGACCTAAACCACAGCTCACGGCAACACCAGATCCTTTAAACCACTGAGCAAGGCCAGGGATCGAACCCGCAACCTCATGGATCCTAGTTGGGTCCGTTACTGCTGAGCCACGACGGGAACTCCAAGTCGCTACAATGCATGTTCATGCACACGTTCTCATCTAACTCACAACAACATGAGGAAGGCAGAGATTACGATCCACGTGTCTCAGACAAAGGCACTAAGACCAAGAAGGTTAAGCCGGGCCCTGAGACGGCCAGGTTATGAACTGGCTGGGCCAGGCTCTGAACCTTCATCCCCTCACTCGTCATTCTTCACAGCTCCTCCGCCAGGGCTTCCAAAATACAAAAGCTTCTAAAAATGACAGAGACAACACAGAAACGTCAAAGTATTAGGAAATAAGTAACAAAGTTCTGCAATAAGAAAGATCACAATTTTATTTTATTTTATTTTTTGTCTTTTCTAGAGCCACTCCTGCAGCATATGGAGGTTCCCAGGCTAGGGGTCTAATCAGAGCTGTAGCTGCAGGCCTACACCACAGCCACAGCAACGTGGGATCCAAGCCGAGTCTGCGACCTACACCACAGCTCACGGCAACGCCGGGTCCCCAACCCACTGAGCAAGGGCAGGGATGGAACCCGCAGCCTCATGGTTCCTAGACGGATTCGTTAACCACTGAGCCATGACGGGAACTCCGGAAAGATCGTAATTTTAAATTCATTTTCAACAGCACAGAGTTTTACACTCAGGGTACTTTTGGGTTATAGGCCTTACAAAAGACTTAAGAGTACTTCTTAAAAGTAGTCCTACATACTTATTTGTCTTCTGCGGCTGCTGAAAATGGAAAGTCTCCTCTTCCACTATAGCGTCTTACCAATTATTATCTGGAAACACAAAGACTTTTGACTTTTTACCTTATTACCTCCTACCACCTTACTGAATTCTTTGAGTCTGTGTTAACTTTATCACTGATTTTCTTAGAGGTTCCCAAAGTTTTCCTTCTTTTGCTTCTAAGACTTACGCATTGGATAAGTTTTTAGTTGAGAATATTCTCATTTCCCAAAGCACAAACAGAAATTGCGAGTATTATATTTTTCAATTCAATTTTTATTTTAAACTGGAGTAGAGTTGATTTACGATGCCATGTTAATTTCAGGTGTAGAGTAAAGTGACTCACTTACATGTATACATCTACCCATTCCTTTTCAGATTCTTTTCCCCTATAGGTTATTACAGAATACTGAGGAGAGTTCTGTATGCCACACAGTAGGTCCTTGTTGATTACATATTTTATACATAGTAGTGTGTATATGTTAACCCTATATTTTTGTATTATTACATATATCATCTTAATTTTTTTTTTCTTTTTTGGCCATCCCATAGCATATGGAGTTCCCAGGCCAGGGGTCGGATCTGAACCGCAGCTGTGACAGCAAAGATCCTTGAACCCACTGTGCTGGGCTGGGGACTGAACCTGTGTCCTGGTGCCAAAAAGATGCCACAAATCCCATGAAGCCAGAATTCTGATTTCAATTTTAGATCATTGGAATCTTCATAAAATCTTACTGCACTGGACATTCTTGCACCTATTGAGTCACCAAGACAATGACAAGCTAGACTGACCTCTCTTAGAGGCCTGCGCCTGCACCGCGGCTGATGGCAGCACTCACAGGCCACGGTGCCGTCTCTCAGCCCGGCACCACTCGGGCCACCACAGGGAGACACCTGCACATGGGAGTTCCTTGGAATCGCAACACGAGCCCATCGCGTCACGCGGCCTACCCTGTCACCTTCAGCCACGACACTGGATAACAGACCTCCAACCATGCGCCCTTTTCTCAGTTGCTGCCCATCCTACGCCGAGCTCATTTCCCCATGGCTGAAGTAGATCTTCACCAAGCTCATGTCAAGAGACCCAACGGGTCTCAAATGAGATCTCAGGACAGGAGGCAAAGAAAGAACACTGTCCCGGGATGATCTCAGGGGGACGACGCACCAGTACAGACACGAGACGGTAACCAACCTCCGGCCCCCAGCTCACTGCTTCCCAAATCACAGTTACCTTTTCTTTCTTCACACGATCCATCACTTGGCCGAGGTCTTCGACATCGATAACAGAACTGACACTCTGCTGGTCCTCGGAGCCAGACTCCTCCTCACTGGTGCTCCCAAGGAGCTCCTCCTCCTGCAACATCCGAGGCTTCAGCAACACGTGGGCAACACAGCGAACCGTCCACCAAACCCTCCCTGACTGAGAGCTCACTGGATGGACGTGAGATACTTTAGGCTGGAGGTGGGCCTCAGGCCAAATCCAAGGGTGCCCATCATTTACACATTACCCGTGGCTATGTTCTTTATACGAGGGTGGAAGCGACAGCTGCAGCAGAGACCATGTGCCCCACGAAGCTAAAAATACTTACAGGCTGGCCCATCACACAAAATGTGCCCTGACCCCTGTTCTAAATGAAGAACCAACCAGACTTAAGAGAGGAATTACATGGGGGAATGAGGAAAAGGGAGGAATCAAGCAGGGCTCTCAGGTTTCATTTTCTTTGCCTTTTTTTTTTTTTCGTTTTGGCTCACGCCTGCGGCATTTGGAAGTTCTGGGACCAGGGATCAGTGCTGCATCATAGCAGCAACCCCGACCACTGCAGTGACTGACTACGCTGGATCCTTAACCCACTGAGCCACCAGGGAACGCCTTGGGTTTCTTTTTTAAATACCCAAGCTCCACGCTACAACAAGGAGGACCCTCCAAAATACTATGCTAAATGAAAAAAAGGCTGTCACGTATGAAGGATTCCACTTGTATAAAATATCTGGAATAAGGAAATCCATAGAGACAGAAAGCCAAGTGGAAGTTGTCAGGGCTGCGGGAAAGGGAGTGAAAAGTCACTGCTTGATGGTTAAGGGGGTTTCTTTGGAGGTGATGAGAAGGTACTGGAAGTTCAGTGTAGATAGTTGCACAAAATTGGGAATGTACTAAATACCACTGGACTGCATGTATCTTAAAATGGTTAATTCAATATTATGCATATTTTACCTTTTTTTTTTTTTCAATTTAGAGCCACACGTGTGGCGTATGGATGTTCCTGGGCACGGGGTCAAATCGGAGCTGCAGCTACCAGCCGACACCACAGCCGACACCACAGCCACAATGGATCTGAGCCACCTCTGCCACCTATGCCACAGCTTGTGGCAGTGCCGGATCCTTAACCCAACTGAGCAAGGCCAGGAACCAAAGCCACATCTTCACAGACACTGTGTCAGGTTCTTAACCCAATGAGCCACAAGGGGAACGTCTCTAAATTTTTTTTTAATTTTTTAAAAAATGTTAAGGGCCAGCTGGAGGGAAAATAAACAAATATAAGCGAAAAGACCACCTAGCAAAAGAGCAGAAAAAGGAAAGAGCAGCTGAAAGACAGAGAGCAAAGGAAAGACTTGTTTATTTGCTTTTTGGGTCTAAGTAAACACAGGTGCTTGCAGAGCATGTGTATGTATTTCTGGGGACCCTCCAGTGGAGCGGGAGAGATGAACAACACAGGAGAGAGACACACGGCATACGAAGCAACCAAGTCCTTGATTCCAGAGCATGCAGAGGGCGGGCTTTAACAGGAACCGGATCCTTGGTCTCGCTGGCAGAGAAGATGGTAGGGTTTGTAGACAGAGTGGCGAGGCTGTAAGAGAATTCTCTGGCGCCTTCGTCTGAGAGCTGGGGGAAGGGGTAGGGAGAAAGAGCCCTGAACAGTTGTCCCTGAAGAGTGAGAAGGGCCATCTGGGAAAGGAGGTCAGAGATGTGGGGGCAGTTCTGAGTGCACGCCTGAGCCCGTGGTCACAAATCAGTGGTCAACGAGGAGGCAGACGGGTTTCAACCTGGCCTGGGGTTGAGCAAACTGAGTCAGAGGAAGGGGTGGAAGGAGCTCCCTGGTGGCCCAATGGGTTAAGGTTCTGGCATTGTCACTGCTGTGGCGCTGGTTTAATCCCTGGCACCAGAAATCCCGCATGCCACTGGTGCAGCCGGGGGGGGGGGGGGGGGGAAGGAAGAAGTGGAATTGTGGAAGGCAAAGCAATTTATGATGTTTATAGGAGGATGAGTATAAAATTTAAACTGAGTAAGGACAGAAGGGAAGTAAGCAAGCAGTCAGCATCACCCAGTGGAAAAAATATGGGGTCAAAGAACTTTCAAGGAGGAGCACCAGAGAGAGGTCAGAGTTCAGGTCACAGGAACGTGACCTGTCAGAGGTGAGCATGGAATGGGAGGCCAAGGTCAGTGGAGAAAACAGTTCCTGAGGGTGTGAAGGGCAGGAAAGTGGTGGGCCAGGGTGCTGGATAAATCAGCCACGTGGATCCTTGGCCACAAGGAGGAACGCCAGGAGCCAGGGTGGAGAAAGACAGGGAGTCAGACGCAAAGTTGTTTCTGAATGATGCGGGTGACCAGGTGGCCCAACGACAACAGCAGGGATACAGCCTGATAAGAGGAACTTCAGGAGTTCCCGTCGTGGTGCAGCGGAAATGAATCCGACGAGGAACTATGAGGTTTTGGGGTTCGATCCCTGGCCTCGCTCAGGGGGTTAAGGGTCTAGCGTAGCCGTGAGCTGTGGTGCAGTCTCAGATGTGGCTCGGATCTGGCGGTGCTGTGGCTGTGGTGTAGGCCGGCAGCTGTGTCTCCGATTCATTCCTTAGCCTGGGAACCTCCATATGCTGAGGGTGCGGCCCTAAAGAGCAACAACAAAAAACAAACAACAAAAAAAGAGGTGCTTCAAAGGAATGGGGGGAGATTTAAAGGAGGAGGAAAGAGAAATGTTTAGAATGTGAGGGATGGAAGAGAGGCAGCGGGGATGCCTTGTGGCCTTCAAGTTTGAGTGACTGGAGTCAGTGAATAAGAAAGGTGGGGGCATTCCCACTGTGGTTCAGCGGTAACCAACCTGACAGGTTCGTTTTCCACGAGGACTCAGGTTCAATCCCTGGCTGTAGCTCCGATGTGCCCCTAGCCTGGGAACTTCCATATGCTGCGGGTTCGGCCCTAAAAAGCCAAAGAAGAGACAGAGAGAGAGGTCAGGAGGAACCCGCAGCTTGGGGGTAAAAAAGCTACAAGCTTAGCAGAGGATATATTCGATTTCTCCAGGCCTGTTCCCTGACATGCAAAACTGTGGCAGAAACCTACTGGACTCCAGGGAGTTCCCGTCGAGGCTCAGTGGTTAACGAACCCGACTAATATCCATGAGGACTCAGGCTCGATCCCTGGCCTTGTTCAGTGGGTTAAGGATCCAGCGTTGCCATGAGCTACGATGCAGGTCAAAGATGTGGCTCGGATCTGGCATTCCGATGACATAGGCTGGCAGCCACAGCTCTGATTGGACCCCTAGCCTAGGAACCTCCATATGCCGCGGGTACGGCCATATAAAAACAAAAAAGAAAAAAGAAACCTACTGGACTCCAGCAATGCAAGGATTACAAAAGAGACACATGGGGTTCCCATCATGGCTCAGTGGTTAACGAATCTGACTAGGAACCATGAGGTTTTGGTTTCGATCCCTGGCCTTGCTCAGTGTGTTAAGGATGCGGCGTTGCCATGAGCTGTGGTGTAGGTCACAGATGTGGCTCGGATCCCGCATTACTGTGGCTCTGGCGTAGGCTGCTGGCTGCAGCTCCAATTCGACCCCTAGCCTGGGAACTTCCATATGCTGTGGCTGCAGCCCTAGAAAAGACAAAAAAGATGACAAAAAAAAAAAACAGAAGAGACACAAGAAGGCACCCAGCACAACGTGGCTCAACCTCAGGCCATACTCTCTCTAAACCGCCCCCCCCCCCCGCCGTGAATTTCAGATCATCCTTCTAACCAGGAGCCAAGCAAAGGGAAAGGTGACGCATCTCCAAACACAAGAGGAGAACAGCGAGAGCCAGACATGTGGGCTACATACCTCGGCATCTCTCTGACGAAATCCCTCCTGAGCCTGGGGCCCTGGCTCCGCTGGCCCTGAGCCGCGCTGATGAGACTCGCACTTGCCTTTCCTGCAGTTGCCACTGCAGGGCTTCTTCTCTCCCTGACGGAGTGCCTGTAGTCGGGAGATGAACCTGGCCTTCCAGGCTGTGAAGTCGGCCTCGATGCTGCCATGTTTGCTTTTAACCACATTGCAGTCACCCTCCCCACGGGCCATCACGCGATGAGCTCCCAGCATCCACAGCCACTTGTCCACGTTCTTCCCCACCTGCGGGAGAAACAGACAAGTGAGCTAACACACAGCCAGCCCTCCAGGTCAGAGGCCCGCAGATCTGCTCTGCCACAGCCTGGGGTTCCGTTGGGAAGAAGGAACCACTCAGCCCCAGGGCTCAAAGGCTGCAGATACATTCTGATAAGATTCCGAAGATTTTATTTTCCCAAAGGAGCAGACAAATCTCTGTTTTTTGGTTTGGGGGTTTTTTTTTTTTTTTTTGGCTTTTTTAAGGCCGCATTTGTGGCAAATGGAAATTCCCAGGCTAAGGGTCAAACCAAAGCTGCAGCTGCCAGCCTATGCCACAGCCACGGCAACTCGGGATCCGAGCCACCTCTGTGACCTACACCACAGCTCATGGCAACACTGGATCCTTAACCTACTGAGCAAGGCCAGGGATCGAACCGTATCCTCATGGATAATGGTCGGATTCGTTAACCACCGAGCCACAATGGGAACTCCCCAAATCTTTTTCTTCAACAAAGAGTCAGTACCTAAAGGATCTGAAAATTCTGAATCCAAATTATGGTCAGAATGAAATAACTCAGTAGCAAAATCAATGGGTTCCAAAATGTAATACTAAAACCAACGGGGCCAAAGACAATTAAACAACAAAGTATAAATGGAGCCCATGTGGCAAGACTCATGATGTCATAAGCCAGAAATGCACTTTATTGCAATATGAATCACTTGGGGTGAGGCACGGGGTTATCAAGAAGCAGAGTTAAGAGTTCAAAAACGCAACAGCCTTCCTGCGTGACAAGGCAGCAAACAGAGTATTTGCATATCTGAACTTTACCTTCTAATTCCTTTGACGATATGGCAGACAAAAAAAAAAAAAAAAGGAGTTCCCATTGGGGCTCAGTGGTTAACAAACCTGACTAGCATTCATGAGGATGAGGGTTCGAGCCCTGGCCTCGCTCAGTGGGTTAAGGATCTGGCATTGCTGTGAGCTGAGATGTAGGTCAAAGACTCAGCTCAGATCCCATGTTGCTGTGGCTCTGGCGTAGGCCAGTGGCTACAGCTCCAATCGGACCCCTAGCCTGGGAACCTCCATGTGCCGCAGGTGCGGCCCTAAAAAGACCAAAAAAAAAGAAGAAAGAAGGAAGGATGTCCACCCTCCTCTCTACTCACATTCTACCAAAGACAGGTGAGCCGGGCTGGGCCCCCATCTGGAGAGGGTACACAGAAAAAATTCTGGTCACTTTTCAGAACCACTAAGAAACGGAGAGCCTCCACGTTTTTCCCTGGAGCTCCCTGGTGGCCTAGTATTTCAAGGATCCAGTGATGCCACTGCTGTGGCACAGGTTCAATCCGTGGCCCAGGAACTTCCAAATAACTAACTAACTAAAGTACCTCAAACAGAATGCAAAAGAAAAGAAGCCAACTTAATTTCACTTAGAAAAATCCAGGAAAACAATGGATTTTTATTACATAAAGGGCAGTGAATGTTTTTCTTCTATTTCCCTTTAAAAAGTAATGATTAAAAGACAATGAGTTTTTGGAGTTCCCGTCATAGCTCCGCGGAAACAAAGCTGACTAGCATCCATGAGGACACAGGTTCGATCCCTGGCCTTGCGAAGTGGGTTAAGGAGGCGGCATTGCCATGAGCTGTGGTGTAGGTCTCAGACAAGGCTTAGATCTGGCGTTGCTGTGGCTGTGGTGTAGGCTGGTGGCTACAGCTCTGATTCAACCCCTAGCCTGGGACCGTCCATATACTATGAGTGGGACCCTAAAAAGACAAAAAAAAAAAAACCAATGAGTTTGGAGTTCCCTTGTGGCTCAGCAGGTTATAGATCTGGCCTTGTCACTGCAGTGGCTCAGGTCGCTGCCATGGCTCAGGTCTGATCCCTGGCCCGTGAACTTCTGCATGCCACAGGCTCAGCCAAAAAAACAAAAACAACAAACAAGACAATGAGTTCAACTCTACTGAACAGTTTGCTTGGGCGGTAAAGGTTGTTCCACAACAGAGAAGGTAGTTGAGAAAGTCCAAAGAATAAGGGACCTTCCATCCACAAGGTCCTGCCTGGGGACAGAAGGCTGAAGGCTATGCCATGAAGCCAGGGCACTAAGTTGCTAGACAACAGGGGGCACTTTCTTTCCTTCTGTTCTGTAAAAATGTACCGAGCACCTACTCTTCGGTAGCAATTCCAGCAATAAAGAATAACACAAAAAGATTAAAAAAGTTTATTATTAAGTACCACCAAAGTTTGCGGACCACCTCAAATATGCCCATCCGGGAGTTCCTGTAGTGGCTCAGTGGTTAAGGAACCCAACTAGTATCCATGAGGACAAGGGTTCAATCCTTGGCCTCGCTCAGTAGGTTAAGGATCTAGCGTTGCCCTGAGCTGTGGTGTAGGTCGCAGACGCAGCCCAGATCTGGTGTGACTGTGGCTGTGCTGTAGGCTGGCGGCTGTAGCTCCAATTCAGCCCCTGGCCTGGGAACCTCCATATGCCACGGGTGTGGCCCTAAAAAGACAAAAGACAAAAGAAAAAAAAATATGCCCACCTATATATGGATGCGTGTGGGTGACTTTCTGACTAAAAGAGAACTTATCCCTATGCCTCAGCACGTGCCTACCTCGTACCTACCTTGTTGAAGTGGCTGGCATAGGCAGAGTTTCCCAGGCCAAACACGGCGTATCGCATACCCTTCAGGTAGGTTTTGCCAAATCGAAAGTCACTGGCTGCCTCCTCCAGCCACTTGCAGAACCACTCTGCGCTCTCCGTCGGGCGACCATCCGTGTAGGTGGCAACCAGGAAGGCACAGACACTCTTACTAGTGACCTAACCAAGAAAGTAACTGTTTCAGCAGAGTTGCCAAGACTTGTCATCACAACGAAGAAAATCCTTTTTAAAACGCCGACATTCAGAGTTCCCATCGTGGCGCAGTGGTTAACGAATCCAACTAGGAACCATGAGGTTGCGGGTTCAACCCCTGGCCTTGCTCAGTGGGCTGAGGGTCCAGCATTGTCGTGAGCTGTGGTGTAGGTTGCAGACGTGGCTCGGATCCCGCGTTGCTGTGGCTGTGGTGTAGGCTGGCAGTTACAGCTCCGGTTAGACCCCTAGCCTGGGAACCTCCATATGCTGTGGGAGCAGCCCTAGAAACGGCAAAAAGACAAAAAAATGAAAAAATAAACTACCTGAAAAATTAAAGCAATCAAACTTTAAAATGACTTAACACTCACTTGGCACCATCATCTCCATGGGACACAAAACACATCTGAGTGCTGTAAGCCAGCATTTCACCTGCTGTGTTACCTTAACAGCTCCAAGTAGGAGGGAAGTTGTAAGTCATCTCTTATGAGTAAGAATTCCGAGTTGGCTAAGAATTTTTAACAAATAATTTCGAGCAGATTCAAGCTCACTCCTTGGCACCCAAGGATGCCAGAGGCTGACGCGCGGTTCACGTGCACAGCACACAGCCACACAAATCGTCTCGGAGTCAAAGCAGGAAGGAACTTCAGACCGCCCAAGCTTTCCACCCTAAGCTCAGCCCCAGGAAAGTGACACAGCACACCCGGGGGGCCCCACGCCACCCCGGCCACATCACTTCAGATCCGTGCCCGGACCACCCTGATCTGACGGACCCTGAAAACGCAGCCAGCTGCCGTCTCTTAGCGTGAACACTGAATTTACTCTGAAGAGTCTACTTCTCCCAGAACACAGGCGGTCAATACAATTGGAAGGTTGTGACTGAAGGGGAAAAAAAAAAAAAAAAAAAGACAATTACCAACCTCTTCTAGCAGATAATCGTCCGGATCGTATGCCTTCAGATCCACCACTGCCACAGGCAGGTCAAGGGAGGTCACTGCTTCTGCCAGAATTGCTGCAAACCCCTAACAGGAAAAAAAAAAAAAAAAAAAAAAACCCAGTGAAGCCTTCAATAAGCTAAATAAGTGAAAAATACAGTCTTCACTTCCTTCCGATGGCGAGGAGAGGAGGCACCTGTCATGGAAAACTTACCCTGGCACCGACGGGTCTCATCATTCACACAAATACTATTCTCACCTCTACCACACAATTTCTCGCATGCTTCAATTACACGTCAGGAAAGCCGAAAAAATTTATAGAAAGGAGGAAAGGGTGAGGATGCAGGAGTCAGCTAAAAAGCCCAGAAGCCAAAGTGTGAAAATCTGACGATCAGAAAAGAAAAGAGCTGACAGACTGACGTGATGAAAATACATAATGATACTCAAAGAAAAAGGGAAAACTTGGTAACCCAGGAAAAAAATTCAGGAGTTCCCAGGTGGCGCAACAGGTGAAGGACAAAGGATCTGGCGCTGTCACTGCTATGGCTTGGTCGCTGCTGTGATGCAGGTTCGATCGCTGGCCCTGGAACGTCCGCATGCCTCAGGCACGGCCAAAAAACCAAAATTTATCCTTTTCCAATAGAAACTGGACTTCAGAGTAAACAAATAGATGCCCGCTCCGCCCCTGCCCTGAAATTAAGTTGCTTCAGGATGGGGGCCGGTCATGGGAAAACCAACCCTGGGAGTAGAGGCTTAGACCTTTCTCGCCTTCTCACCCAGTGAGCAGAGGAGGGGCAGGAGGTGAAGTTCAATCAAAGAGGGCCAAGGCCAATGACTTAATTTAATCAGTCCTACTTAAATGACAGGGGTGGGGACACACCAATAGGCCGGAGGTAGATGGCCCAGATAGGACTGGAAGGGCCACCACCCCTCCCCTGAGACCTGCCCTCTGCATCTCTTCCATTTGTCTTTCCAAGCTGCATCCATCAGAATAAACCAGGAAAGCGCCCGTGCAGCAATTCCCAGCCTTCTGTGCGTCGTTCTAGGGAATCGGCGAGCCTTAGGGGAGATTGTGGGAATTTACGGCTGGGCGGTCAGAAGTACAGGTGGCCCCTGGGACCTGGGGCAGGTGTCTCAAGGAGGTGTGACAATAACCTGGGTAGTCACTACCAGCGTCAGCTTGTTGCTGGGGAAAAACAAGTATCTGGTGTCAGAAAACACTGCCACGAGCCTCAGAGGTAAAGATTTGAGCCAGGAGTTCCCTTTGTGGCTCAGCAGTTAATGAACCCGACTAGGAGCTATGAGGATGTGGGTTCGATCCCTGGCCTTGCTCAGTGGGTTAAGGATCCAGCATCGCCATGAGCTGTGGTGTAGCTCACAGATGCGGCTTGGATCTGGTGTTGCTGTGGCTGTGCTATAGACTGGTGGCAACAGCTCCAATTAGACCCCTAGCCTGGGAACCTCCATATGCTGCGGGTTAGGCCCTAAAAAAGGAAAAAAAAAAAAAAAGATTTGAGCCAAACCTGGAGGAAATGAGAGAGCAAGCAGTGAGGCCACCCCCAGCAAAGGGACAGGTGAGTGAAAAGGGCCAAGGCGGGAGCACACGTGGAACAGAGGCTGATAAGAGCAGGGACCAAGGACATGGGGAGGAGGTAGCGGAGACCCAGACGGGAGGGCCTCCGGGGCACCGGGACGGCGCTGCCATTTACAATAAGTGCACGAGGGGGTCATCGCAGGGTTTGAACCAAGGTGACTAACGCGATTTCGGCTCAGTTCTCACAGGTCCTGTGGTTGCTCAGTTGAGCGGACGCTGAGGTCGGGGAGGTGCTGAACGGAGGAGCCCAAGGCTGAAAGGACCGCAGTAGCCCGGACAAAACAGGGGGGAGGGCGGCCGGGACCAGGGCAGCAGCCGTGAAGGTGGCAAGAGGTGGCCGGAAGCTGCGCCTATTCTAAAAATAGAACACACGGGACTGGCTGACAGACTGGGTGCGGGCAGTCAGAAAAAGAGAAGAGTCCGAGGTTCTTTCTGAACTGGGCAACTGGAAGGATGACACTGCCATTTATTGAAATGGCAGAGACTAGAGGGGGAAGAGGCCTGGGCAGGGAACTGGGAGCTGAGTCGGGAGCATGCTAATTTTGAGTCGCCTCCTACACATCCTATGAAGATCAGGGAGAGGATGGAACTCACTGAAATACACTCTTACATGAAAAGGATGCTACGAAAATGGAAAAGAATGGCATGTCTGCAGTTAAAACATGGGCAAACGAAATCATTCATAAAAAGGTTTGGAATTGAAATCCAAGAACCCAGAGTGTAAAGAAAAAATCAACAAAACTGTGAGAGAAAGAATGTGAGACATAAAGACCATCCCGCCATGGCTCAGCAAAAACGAATCCGACTAGTATCCAAGAGGACACAGGTTCGATCCCTGGCCTTGCTCAGTGGGTTAAGGTTCTGGGGTTGCCATGAGCTGCAGTGTAGGTCGAAGATGTGGCTCGGATCTGGTGTTGCTGTGGCTGTGACCCACAGTTACAGCTCCGATTCGACCCTAGCCTGGGAATCTCCATATGCCGTGGGTGCAGCCCTAAAAAATAATAATAAAATAAAATGAAGACCATCTAAAAGGTCCAACGTCTGCTAACAAGAGTCCCAGAAATAACGAACAGAGAAAATAGAAGGGAAAAAAGTTTACAAGAGAAATATTAGCAGAATTGATGAACACAAATCTTCAAAAGAGCCCAAGTATCCAATACAATAGCTGAAACAGACCCAACCTAGACACCTTCTCACAGAAGCTCCAAACATCAAGGATAAAGGAATGATTCTAAAAGCTTCCAAGAAGGGAGTGCCCATCGTGGCTCAGTGGTTAACGAATCCAGCTAGGAACCATGAGGTTGCAGGTTTGGTCCCTGGCCTTGCTCAGTGGGTTAAGGATCTGGCGTTGCCGTGAGCTGTGGTGTAGGTTGCAGATTCGGCTCGGATCCCACGTTGCTGTGGCTGTGGTGTAAGCCGGCGGTACAGCTCCCATTAGACCCCTAACCTGGGAACCTCCATATGCTTCGGGAGTAGCCCTAGAAAAGGCAAAAAGAGACAAAAAATAAAAATAAAATAAAAAAATAAAAGCTTCCAAGAAAAATAACAGCAAAAAAGCCACCTACAAAGGGATGAGGGGGTTGACCTTCTGTCTGCTGAAGACAAAATTGTACGGAAAAACTTTGACCAAGTGTTCCATACCCAGCTAGACATGATTCAATCAGACATGAAAGCCAAGGAGAAATTCGGGCGGCACACCTTTAAGGAGGGCCATTTACCTTTTACCAACCAAGATGTGAGCAACAATATTAAGCTGCTGAGATCTGAAGAACAGACTCATAGAAGTCATTAACTTTTATCTAACTTGATAGATAATCTAGAAACTCAGAACAAAGAGGTTAAAGAAATAAGCCCCAGGGGAATGAAAAACAGAAATGGTTAAAACAGATCCTCCAAAGAGTATTTTTCTTAGGAACTCTCTGTATACCTGGATTTGTTACCATCTGCAAGTATTAATTTGATATTTTTTAAAAATGTAAAAGCACACATAAAAGAGGCTGGAAATGAGATCTTTTACGAGTAACATAAAAGGACTTGGTTTTGGCGGCTCAGATTCTTTTCTGACATTTCCTCCTGCCTCTGCTGCTTAAGACTGAACTTAATTCCAAGTACCTTTAATTAGGATGTGGAGCAAAGCACCAGCACCAAGAACTGAAAATCTTTTAAAAGGGCGTATTCTGCAAAACATCCACAAGAGGGCAGCAGATCCCTTTCTAATACGCTATCGAAATATCGACATTGAGTATTTTTAAAATTCATTTTCAGTGTTAGCCTTAGAACCGTTTCCTAGAAAGCAATAGCTGCAACCTTCATAACAAAGAAGCAGGCAGCATCCAGCTCCAGTTAAGGCATCTTTCAGCTATGTATCTGCAGCCTGTATTTCACCTGTATTAGATACGTGTCGTTAACACTTTTAACACTATCAGAAATCAAAACACATTTCATTAAATAGATGTGTGAAGTTGTGAAAGTAAGGGCCCATCTTGGACGCTACTCCTGCCATTTTTCACTATCCCCTATGTTTAGACCCACAGGCGCCAATAATGGAACTCCAAGTCTCCACTCCACTGAGCAGAAGCAAGCTTCAGGACAAAGACCTCTCAGGATAATGCCCACTAGACACCCCCTCATCAGGTGACATTGGGCACAAGACATAAAACCCACCTACCGCCCCACAAAGGACAAATGTAGGCTAGCAAAAGGAAAAAAGAAGATGAAAAGAGGTTAGACGACCACTTTGGGTCACTGCTACAGGGGGCTTTTCAAAGATTTGCTTAAAAGATCAGGCAACCCAAGGAAAAGTATGATACAAAGTTCTCACCTTTGCTGTGCCAGTCTGGGAACCATAGAAAATCTTCACTCCAGACACAAAGACTTCCTTCCTTTCAAGAGAGAGAGAGCCATTGGTCATCAAATTCCGTGATGCATTTTGAACAGTCTTTTCCTGTGAGTTCTTGTCCTTGAAGTAAACACAAAATCCATTAAGTGTGACTCTTTTCCCAACTTCATTAAGACAGATACTGACCTTGACTTTATTATTATTCTCTTAATCTCTCGACTGTACTCCTTGTATATTAACCCCTTCATATAATCAGGTTCTTTAAAGGGAGGGCGCACATTTCTTAAGACCAGACTGCCGCTCCCTCCAGGATCAAACTACACATACTTTCACTCATAATACGTTGTAGTGGATCATTAATAGGAACTTATTTTCTGATTCTTAATTAGTGGAAAGAAAAGAGAAGACTATTACCCCTTAAAGGTGCTGGACAGGTTTGTTGCTTTTGCAAAAGTTTAATTTTTCATTCCAAAGTCTTCCTATATCTTAAGAAGGAGACTTCCACTGCCCATTCAAGACAAGGTAAACAACTTAGTCTATAAAAAACAACCAAAAAAATATTTCTGCATTAAAAAATACGTCTAGAGGGAGTTCCCGTTGTGGCGCAGTGGTTAACGAATCCGACGAGGAACCATGAGGTTGCGGGTTCGATCCCTGCCCTTGCTCAGTGGGTTAACGATCCGGCATTGCCGTGAGCTGTGGTGTTGGTTGCAGATTCGGCTCGGATCCTGCGTTGCTGTGGCTCTGGTGTAGGCCGGTGGCTGCAGCTCCGAGTCGACCCCTAGCCTGGGAACGGCCCAAGAAATAGCTAAAAAAAAAGACAAAAAAAAAATACGTCTAGAGACCAAACATAAAAGTTCCTTTGAGGAGTTACAGCTGTGGCATGGGGGTTAAGAATCCGACTGCAGCAGCTCTGGTCCCAGCAGGGGTGTAGGTTCCATCCCCAGCCCGGTGCCCTGGGTTAAAGGATCCAGCTTTGGTTCATCCCTGGCCCCAGAACTTCCTCATGCTGCAGACACAGCCAAAAAATAAAAGTTCCTTAGCTTTTCTGTACTTTTCCGGAAGCCTTAGAAAAAAAATCTGCATTTTGAATTCTCTGTAAAAACCGACACCAAATACTTCCCTATGAAAAAAAATAAGTCCACTTACCTGCTTCCTGATAACAATCTGGAAACATATCCAAAGGCTAAAGCCAAAGGCTAAGCCCAAATATATGTAAAACCTGTTTATCCATAATGATATCAAAGGCGAGGAGAAGTCCCACGTATCCAAAGGATCTAAATTTAAAATGATACATTAATGTAATTTTATTTAAAGCTACATAAACAAAGATACCCATCCTTATTTTAAAGGGGGAAAAAAACAAAGCAACCTTCATATTCAACAATCAGCTAAGAAATATATAAAAAGCAACTCTAATAAAAACAACACATTATAGGAGTTCCCGTCCTGGCACAGGAAACGAATCTGACTAAACCATGAGGGTTCCATCCCCAGCCTTGCTCAGTGGGTTAAGGATCCGGCGTTGCTGTGAGCTGTGGTATGGGTCGCAGACGTGGCTCCGATCTGGCTTTGCCGTGGCTGTGGCATAGGCCGGCAGCTACAACTCTGATTCAACCCTAGCCTGGGAACCTCCATATGCCACGGGTGAAGCCCTAAAAAAAAGGCAAAAAAGACCAAAAAAAAAAAACCAACAACACATTATGTGGTAATGTGATATAATTCTGACTGTAATGCTAATTCAAAAAATATGTAAAATTTTATTTCATTTGGTTATAGCATTCGGAAAAGAAATGAACATAAAGTCAAAACACTTTATGTGGAATTATACTAATTAACCAAGTTAATTTTGTTTTGTTATGCTGCTCCATAAGAAAACCCTAAAATAAAACCGAAAGTATTCTTTTTTTAATTTTATTTTTAGAGACCAAGAGCTACTTGCACAAGTAACTGACCTCAAGTCCCACTTTTTAAAGGGAGCTATGGATGGACCTGGCCTTAAATGCTGAACTTGGGGGCAATTTTAAAAGGCGAAATCTAAAATTGGGGGTTTACAGGTGCTACTCCATCCTGGAAAGGACCAAAAGTCCTCAACACCCGTGGGTGAGGGGGAGAAGCGGTTTTTTCTGCCCTTTACTTGAGTTTAGGGGCATAGGTCTATACTCATCTCCTAGCCTCAAAAGGCCAAAGCCAGGTCACAAGCAGGGATCAGTCCTCCCTTGTCCTCAGCAGCACTGGTCCCAGGGTGAGAAGGTGAACGTATTCTGGAGGAAGGGGCCCGAGGGTCTCAGAAAAACGGCTCTCTCCCTTCCCGCCCCAGGAATCTTGCCCGCTGGGGGCCCTTACCCATTCTTCTTAGAGCCCAAGTCCTGCGGCGCGACTGGAGCCCAGGACAGCGGACCTAACAATCCTAGCGTCCGGCGCGAATACTGGGAAACCGCCAGAACCTCCTTGCAGCATTAGCCGTGTGCCCAGAGAAACTGGGGGCAGCCATGCCACTCGCAGGCCTGTCTGGATTGGCTCAGAGGGGGAAGGGGCGGGCCCAGAGGCAAGCTCCGCTCAGAGCTTGGTGAAAAAAAACCGGAGAGCTCCCGGCCCCGCTCGGATTGGCTCAGAGGGAAAAGGAGGCGGTCCTATAAAAAACACCGCCCAGAACTTGGTGAGTGTAATCCAGAGCACTCCCGGCCCCGCTCGGATTGGCTCAGAAGGGGAAGGGATGGGCCCAGAGAATGGGCCCTGCCCAGGGCTCCGAGAATGGAAACTGGAAAGCTCCTGCACACTCAGGAATCCGCATAGAGGAGGGAACGGACTTTGAGAAAAGCCGAATTAGACAGGAGTGATTTAGGGGAAAAAATGGGGGGTGGGGAGCGTTAAAAGAGACTAAGGGCATAATCAACCGAATGCAATTTGTGATCCCATTTGAATCTCAGTTGAAACACACCAACTGTAAAAAAGGCATTATTGAGGGGAAATTTGATTGTGAGTTGGCTAGGAGATGTTATTAGGGGATTATGGTTAATCTTGTTAGGTGTATCTGTTGGAAGTTTCACGTATTTAAAGCTAAAACCATAAGATGATTTGCTTTAAAATGCTCCAACCAAAAAAAAAGAGGGAGAATGAAACAAGAAAAGCAAAATATTGATAATTGTTGGAAAGAATGATGGGTACATGGGGGTTCATTACACTTTTCCCTAAGTATTTTGTGTTAAAATTTTTATATAAGGTAAAGTTAAGGGGGGCGTGGCCCTGAACTCCCCAGAACTATGAGGCACCGCCGTCAGAGTTTCCACCCGGTCCCCAAACATCTCCACCAGCCAATCAGAGCTCTTTCGTTCTTTCGCGAAAGTAAATTACGTCAAGGAAGAGCGCTACTCTTTCCGGCGCCGAACGATGTCGTAAAAGCCACAATGCGCAGGCGTTTTTGCCCCCTCTTCCTCGCGCGGTTCTCGCAACACCTGACGCCTGCGCAATAAGTCAGCTGGGTGTATTGGGGTGGCCCGCGAGGGTGTTAGTCACTGCGTCGCCCAGTCTGCGGGCGTGACTGTGCCGTTCGCCGGGTGGTTACATCGAGGCGCCGGTGGCCTCAGGCCGGCGGCGCGGGTTTACCTTGGTTCGCCGGTCCCAAGGTCGCTGAGTGGCCGCGATGTCGATTTTCACCCCCACCAACCAGATACGCCTGACCAATGTGGCTGTGGTACGGATGAAGCGAGCCGGGAAGCGCTTTGAAATCGCCTGCTACAAAAATAAGGTCGTCGGCTGGCGGAGCGGCGTGTGAGTGATCCTCTCCCTCCGATCCCTGGCGGGAGCTGGAGCTGATAGCCTTGGAGGCCACCTCCCTCTGGTTGTCTAATGAGTTTGCCATGCTGGGGTCTTGTCAGGGAAGGAAGTGGGAAGTTTACTCCTGCTGCTCGCGCTTAGCGTCTAAAGCGAACGTTCTCTTTTTTGTTTTGTTGGTGTGGTTTGGGGTTTGGTTTTTGCTTTTGCTGTAATGTCATAAAAGCTACGGCCAAGAAACCCTTCTAATTGTGGTTCTTTTCTTGGAATAATGATCAAGGCAAAGGTCGTAGTCTTCCAGGTACTTCTATAGTTTGTGCATGTCACAGATCTAAGCCCAGTAATTTAACTAGAGTGCGTAGCATCTTCACTGCTGCCATCTAGAGAACGGAATTCCTTGGCAGCAGCCTGACCCCACCCCTCAGTGATTCGCGCATATTCCCACGATGTTTTTCCCCAGTGAGTAAATGTGAATACAAATGGAGTTCTCAGTTTGGAAGACGTTCCCCGGGCACCAAGGGTCGTTTAGAAGTAGCTGTTTCTTACTACTTGTATCGTTGCCGTCTTGGATTTATATGTGAACGAACTTCCAAGTTGCAAAAGTATTTATTTAGGACTTTCTCTCCTGTTCTCACAAGGGAAAAAGATCTTGATGAAGTTCTACAGACCCACTCAGTGTTTGTAAATGTTTCTAAAGGTCAAGTTGCAAAGAAGGAAGATCTCATCAGTGCATTTGGAACAGATGACCAGACTGAAATCTGTAAGCAGGTGCGTTCTAACCACTGCAGCATAATCGACCCTAATATCCATTTGTGGTGTAAGTACTTAGAGATAGGTTAAACTTTAAAGTATTATTTTTAGCAATTATTTTCCCCTGTTGTATAGCAGTGGAAACTATTTCTAGTCACTTATGATAGAGCATGATAATGTGAGAAAAAAAGAATGTATATGTGTATGTATGACTGGCTCACCTTGCTATACAGTAGGAAATTAACAGAACACTGTAAACCAGCTATAGTGGAAAAAAATAAAAATCATTAATGAAAATAAGTATTATTTTGGGGTTGGTTACTTTTTTTGTTTTTTTGTCTTTTGAGGGCCCCACCAACACCATATGGACGTTCTCAGGCTAGTGGTCCAATCAGAGCTGCAGCTGCCAGCCTACACCACAGCAACTTGGGATCTGAGCTGCGTCTGCGACCTACACCACAGCTCACGACAAACACCGCATCCTCAACCCACTGAGTGAGGCCAGGGATCAAACCGCAACCTCATGGTTACTAGTCAGGCTCGTTAACCACTGAGCCACAATGGGAACTCTCAAATAAGTATTATTTTTTGGAATGAACAGTTACCATGCAGTAATTTGGTGTTTACAGCATCATTTTTAATAATTCAAGACATGGATATTTTTGTCAAAGCTGCCCCAAATTAGATTTCCTACTAAACTGCCTTATTTCATCCATTTATGTATTTTTATTGTAACATAACTGAAAATAAAATTTTAAGTATTTCATCATTTACACCCTTCACTAAGATTACTTTTACCCCTCCCCTCACCTAAATGAGTATGATTTTAGAACAAGACAATCTGGTGCATCCTTTAAGCAAAGCTCAAATTACTGCCAAGTATCAGTATCAGAGAATGAAATTTAATTTTAATTTTAGTTTTAATTTTCTCCCCAGTTATTAATTCCATGGTCAGTTAACCAATAGTGTGAAATAAAGACATTACTTTCTTGGAGTTCCTGTCTCGGCGCAGTGGAAACAAATCCGACTAGGAACCATGAAGTTGTGGGTTCGATCCCTGGCCTCGCTCAGTGTGCTAAGAATCTGGCGTTGTTGTGAGCTGTGGTGTAGGTCGCAAACTCGGCTCAGATCTGGCGTTGCTGTGACTATGGCATAGGCCAGCAGCTGTAGCTCCGATTAGATCCCCAGTCTGGGAACCTCCATGTGCTGCAGGTGCGGCCCTAAAAAGCAGAAAAAAAATTAAGTAAAAAAAAAATGAAGACATTGCTTTCTTAAACTCGTTGGGGTTTTGGTTTTGTTTTTTTGTTTTTTTTTTTTTTTTAGATTTTGACTAAAGGAGAGGTTCAGGTGTCTGATAAAGAACGACATACACAGCTGGAGCAGATGTTTAGGGACATTGCAACTATTGTGGCCGACAAATGTGTGAACCCTGAAACAAAGAGACCATACACTGTCATCCTTATCGAGAGAGCCATGAAGGACATCCACTATTCAGTCAAACCCAACAAGAGTACAAAACAGCAGGTGAGTAGGTTTTTACGGTCATCAAAAACCCTCCGTGAAAATCAGTGTTCCCTGAGGAAAATAAAGTAATCAGTCCGTAATAACAAGATGGTGCTACTTGGAAGCAAGAGGGTAGGAGGTTTGGGGAGAGAGGAAGGAAAGGACAGGAGGTTTAGAGAGGAGTGGTGGGATTTTTTTTTTAACCAAACTCAAACGTACGAGGATTCATCTTCCTATTGAAGTCAGACCTTGAAAGATAAAACTTGGATTTTTAAAGAATCAGTTTTAACTCCACCTGTTAGAATTTTTATTATTTTTAGATGACACACACACGATGAATGTCATCTTTTTAAAGCATACAATTCAGGAGTTCCCTTCGTGGTGCGGTGGTTAACAAATCCGACTAGGTTTCAGGTTCAGTCCCTGGCCTTGCTCAGTGGGTTAAGGATCCAGTGTTGCCGTGAGCTGTGGTGTAGGTCGCAGACGCAGCTCAGATCCCAAGTTGCTGTGGTGTAGGCTGGCAGCTGTAGCTCCCATTGGATCCCTGGCCTAGCAACCTCCATATGCCACGGGTGCAGGCCTAGAAAAGACAAAAAAAAAAAGCATACAATTCAATCAAAAAAAAAAAAAATCAAACGGAAGTTCCCATCATGGTGCAGTGGAAACTAATCTGGCTAGGAACCATGAGGTTGTGGGTTCAATCCCTGGCTTTGCTCAGTGGGTTAAAGATCTAGCGTTGCTGTGAGCTCGAATGTAGATCGCAGAAGCGGCTCAGATCTGGCGATGCTGTGGCTGTGGTATAAGCCGGTAGCTGTAGCTCCTATTCACCTCCTAGCCTGGGAACCTCCACACGCTGCATGTGCGGCCCTAAAAAGCAAAAAAAAAAAAAAGCATAGAATTCAATCGTGTTATTCACAATTTCTGCAACCCTCCCTACTACCTAATTTGAGAATGTTTTCATCTCCCCACAGTGAAACCCTTACCTGTCAGCAGTCACCTCCTGTTCCGTCTCACAAGGAGGGAGAGAGGCAACTACAAATTTTATTTCTGTTTCTATGGACTTGTCGAGTCTGTACCTTTCATATAAATGGAATCATACAATATGTGGCCCTTTCAAGATTTATCCGTGCTGTAGCACGAGGCAGTACTTTATTCCTTTTTTAGGACTGAATTGTATGGAAATGCCTTTTGTTCATCAGTCGATGGACAGTTGGGTTGTTGCCACTTTCTAGCGACTATGGATAATGCTGCTATGAAATTCATTACAAATTTTAGTGGGGACCTATGTTTCCCTGTCTCTCTACCCAGGAGTGGAATCGATAGGGCATGTGGTACCTGCATTTAACCTTTTAAGGAATTGCCCAACCATTTTCCAAAAGAGCTGGGTCTTTTTACATTTCCACAGTCAGTGCACAAGGGCTCCAGTTTTGCCACATCTTCAATGATGTTTGTTATTGTCCACCTTTTTGATTATAGCCATTCTGGGAGTATCATTCTGGTTTTGACTTGCATTTCGCTAATGACAGATGGTTTAAGCATATTTTCATGTGGTTATTGATATCTTGACCCTCTGTCTTCTTTGAAGAAATCACTCTTCAGATCCTTTGACCATTTTTCAGTTGATTGGTTTTTCATTATTGAGTTGCAAGAGATCTTTATATATTTTATGCTAGTATCTTATCAAATGTATGATTTGCCAGTGTTTTCTCATATTCTCTGGGTTATCTTTTCACTTTCTCAGTAGTGTTTTGTTTTCTTTTTGTATGGGGGGGCACATGGAGTTCCCATGCCAGGGCTTGAATCTGAGCCAGAGGTGTGACCTATGCCACAGTTGTGGCAACACCAGATCCTTAACCCACTGCACCAGGCTGAGGAGCGAACCCCCATCCTGGCACTGCAGAGGCACCATCCATCCCGCTGCCCCACAGCAGGAACTCAATGGCAGTTTTTTGAAGCACTAACGTTTTTCATCTTAAAGTCCAGTTTATCTGTTTTTTTTTTTTTTCCCCCCTTTGGTTGCTTACATTCTTCTTGTCATCTGAGAAACTTCATCCAGTCCAGCTAGATGGAAACTGCTTTGTTTTGTTTTGTATTTTGGCCACACTCACAGCATGTGGAGTTCCCAGGCCAGGCATGGAATTCGAGCCGCAGTTGCTGTAATGCTGGGTCCTTAGCCTGCTGTGCCACATGGGAGCTTCTGGGAACTGCTTTATCTTGAATACCTTCCACGATAACGCAGCAGAAGAAACAAAGACAGTGCAGATGTTGTCACTTTTGTGTTGCTAGGCTTTGGAAGTGATAAAGCAGTTGAAGGAGAACATGAAGATAGAACGTGCTCACATGAGACTGCGGTTCATTCTTCCAGTGAACGAAGGGAAGAAGCTGAAGGAAAAGCTCAAGCCCCTGATCAAGGTTATCGAAAGTGAAGACTACGGTCAACAGCTGGAAATGGTAAGATCAACACACTGCTGTTTCTTGACTTCCGTGTTACCGAAACGTCGATCTTCTAGTCGTAAAATTTCACAAACAGTTAGAAGGTGTGACGAGTAAAGACATTTGCAGAAACAGCCTTAGCTAGAATTCGGGGACAGGTCAAGGTCCACAGCGAACCAGACCACTTACGACTTTGGTTTGTTGGTTAAATTAATCATGATGACACGACGTGGGTCGTCTTCATTTTTGGTGAGGAAAGATCTTTTACAGTGAGTTTGCTATTAGGAGGCAATTGGAACTAAGCCTAAAAGTTTGTCCATTTCAGTTACCACACAGCATTTTAAAGAAGCAGCAAAAAGCCTCATTTCTTTGGGTCTTCACCGGACCCTCCCAGACGTAGAGCACGTTCAGCTGTCTGCAAATACCTGTCTCAGAGCTGGACAGCTTCCTGACAGATGAGTGAGCTCCAGAGCATTGGTTGTTGAGCTTTCCACTCTAGCCGTGAGCAACACTCTGACACTCTCTGAAGTTCTAAAATCTTTGCAAAACTTTGCTCCTAGTTTTTGAATAGGCCTTCTGGCTTCTTGGTTTTATTGCTTCAAATGTGTTTACAAAGAGGTGATTTCATTGCACTGTACCTTCATGCCGAATTGTAGAGTGAAAAGGACCAGAGTCCTCTAATGCAGCCGCTACATTTTACAGCCAAGGAATCTAGAACAGTCCTAGGCGTCTAGAAAAGCCAGGAGGTTAATGCCTGTCCCAGGGCCTGCATGTGTACTTAAGGGCAGAGGCTGGGCCCACTGTCCTGTGCATTGTCTTATCTGATGCGCCTAGAACTGCGGTTGTAGAGAGATCTGGAAAGTGTGGTGTGTTCATCTCAGAGGAAGTTAAACGGTGTCCCTTCTGTTGGATTGCTCTTCCTCGTGTGGTCACCAGCTGTGGTAAATGTTTCAGGTGTGTCTCATCGACCCCGGCTGCTTCAGAGAAATCGATGAGCTGATAAAAAAGGAGACGAAAGGCAAAGGTTCTTTGGAGGTGCTCAACCTGAAAGATGTCGAAGAAGGAGATGAGAAATTCGAGTGACAGTCTCCAGTGTCTTCAGCTGGCCAGCACTAAAGCATTTTTGTTTCCCACAGTCCTGTTTTCTTTCTGTGATCTGCCAAAAACTTGCTCGGAAGGTTTGATGTTTTTCCATCTTTGTGGCAAACATGTATTCAAAAATACTTTCCTAAGTAAGTGTTATGATGTGGGATTGATGTAGTTTTAATTATAAAACGGGGTTTTAGGCAAAAGTGAAAAATCTAAGATAAAGCCCGGAGTAGCATCTTGTTGCTGCCGTAGGCCTTTGTAGCTTTCCAGGGTGAAAGTCATTCCAGACAACCCTTGTGGATAAAAAGTACATTGTACACTGGGAGGAGGTATCTGTATGACAGAAAGGAAGTATTTGCCAGAAAAGAAAATACAGAGTGTCTAATTCCTACCTAAAAGAAACTCGCGTATGGGGGAACTCTGTCGTGACTTCGTGACCTAATCGAAAGCCTGGATGGTAACTTCCTGATTATCTGAAAAATAGATGTATGATGAGTGAGCAGGACTTAAATAATATTCATCAGACGTGCTGCCATAACCTAGATTGTAGTCATTTCTAATTCTCAAAGTTTATAATATATAGTACTAGAGCCGAAATTATATGCAATCAATAAAACCACTTTTTATTTTTGTTAAACTATGGCTTGTGTTTCTAGACAGCTTCCTAACTCCCTTTCTTTTCTCTGCTTCTTGTTTGGTAGGATTGGAGAGTTCTTAGCAGGACTTAAGTCAGTATGAGGAATGCTCAGAACAGGGCCTGTTCTGTTAAATACCTGGTAAATCTTAGCTACTATTATCTGAGATGTAGTTGAACTTAAGTATTTTAGTATTTGAACACTTAAATAGACAGTGTGCAAGTTTTTCAAAATCTCCTTTTCTTTGGAGTTCCCGCTGTGGTGCAGCGGGATGGGCAGCGAGCGTCTCTGGAGCACTGGGACTCAGGTTCAGTTCCCAGCCCGGCACAGTAAGTTCAGGATCCAGCGTTGCCACAGTTGCAGCGTAGGTTGAAACCTCAGACCCGAGAAGTCCATGTGCCATGGGGCAGCCAAAAAAAGAAAAAAAATCTATTTGTCTTCAAAAGAGATAGTGTAGAATACAGAGTAGGGCTTCACTCAAAATGACCACGCAGATGTATTTCGTGGACAGCAGTTTTCAAATGAAAAAAGAGTTCTTCCCTTGAACAGGTTCTGATTGGTTTTCTAAGCACATAGAATTTGTTGCTAATTCAAGTTCCCAGAAATGCCCCTTTTACAATAATTTCAATAGATATTATGAAGTCAGAATTTTTTCTCTTCATGTTCGAAGCATTCTGGTTTGATAATTTGGGAATACACACTGGTGTGAATGCCGAAATTGAACTGTTTTGATAACAATCTCTAAGTAACCCCCTCACTGGTTCCATTTTACTTAGACAGTTTATTGTTTGACAAAGTAATCTAAATTTGAAGTCCCAGGAAATAATTTTAACCAGTGAGGTTTATACTTTATTTCTAGCCGCAACAGTGAGAGCAGTGTTTCAGGTTGAAAGTGGTAATTGCTAAAAATGTTCAAGGGCTGCATGTCCAGCAGAAAAGGAGAAGGTTTCGCCAGCATTGCCTTAAGTTTCTCCCATCCTCATAGTCATGTCTTCTAAAGCCGGAACTTCAAGGAGTGTCAAATGTAGATCCATCTGAGTCATGTTCCTGAACCTATAAAAAATAAAAAAATTTACCTTCTACTAATTGTCGTTCGTAATCATCTTCCCACTGCTGAAATGGATTGCCTCAGGGCTTATCTCTTTGTTTGGCATTTTCCATACAAGCTTTTTTGTGCACATTTGGTCAGAGTGAGGTTGCAGATTAAGCCGCTTCTGTTGGCTCAGCTTTTTTCTGGGCAGCTTCCCTGGTCCCACACAGTTACTTGCTCCCAGCCTCCATAACCTCATACCACTCTGAACTGCCCTCATTTGGCCCTACCTCGTATTCCAGAGAGCTGCTGAAACGCCCGCCTGACACACCCGACTGGGGGCAGGAGATGAGCCAGTTGTGTGTGTGCCCCCCATGGTTTGGATCTAGTGGTTGTGGAATAAATATCTGAGGACTGAGAAGCATGCTCTCTGGCGGGGCGGTTGGGGGTGGGGGGGTCCCCTGCCATCAGGAGTGAGGACGAGTAATGACAAATTTGGCTGCTAATGACTTTTTTTTTTTTTTAGGGCCGCACCTGTAGCATATGGACGTTCCCAGGCTAGGGGTGGAATTGGAGCTGCCGCTGCTAGCCCACACCACAACAAGGCCAGATCCAAGCCACATCTGCGGCCTACACCACAGCTCACAGCAATGTCGGATCCTTAACCCACTGAGCGAGGCCAGGGATGAAACCCACATCCTCACGATATTAGTCAGGGTCTTAACCCGCTGAGCCACAACGGGAACTCCAAATGACTTTTTCAAATCCACCATTAAAGCTCGATTGAGTTTTTGCAGCTCAGCTAGAGCTTCCCACCGTTCACAGCCATGCACACTGGTGTGCCACGGGTGGTTCCTGTCTGTGCGGATGCCCTCAGCCCTCAGGGCTTTGTCCCTGCCTGCAAACAGCCCTCTTATTAACCACAGGGTGTCATGCACACGTGTTCCATGGGCTGTGATGGGGGGAGATTGGGTAGCACTCATTAGAGGCAACAGCCCCACATCCCATTGCAACCTACCTGCTTCCTCCAGGCCCCCATCATAAGGTCCCTATGATTTTGGTAGCAGCAAGTTTCCTTATTTATAGTTTTTTTGTGTACCTGCTCTTAGATTATTGAAATCTAAGGTATTGACTCTTTGAAAATAATTTTCTGCTGCTGCACACACACCAGAGGTGGTTGTGAATACATAGTTGGCCACTAATAATGCCTGAGATGATGAAAGCCATTACTTTTCATCTCCACGTGACTATTAATGGTACCTACAAAACGAATGCCTCTAAATGTAATTTTAGAGTGGCACCTGTTCTTCTGAGCTAAGAGTCTAATCCTGACCGAATTCTTTCTCAGCTTGGATATTCCAAAAACAATTTCACAGCACTGTGAGCATGCTTGAGTGGCCCAGAGCCCCTTCCATCACCCCAAGAAGAGTCATCAGCTTCACCAAATTCCTACATATTTTTGGTTGGAAAAGAATGGAGATAAATGGTGAACGGAATCGAAAAGAACAGAGTCCTTTCTACTGCAGAGAGGAGCGGACCTGTCCTCTGTACTCAATACCACTCGTATCTGAGATTTTTCTGCCCGGAGAGCCGGCCGCTTTAATGCCAAGAGAGTCTTGAGTGGCACTCTCACTGGGGCAGACAAGCATGGTTGTCATGCTTTTGAAGGAAAGGGGCCACAAGTTCATTTATTTGTCACTGTTGTGCAGAGATAGAAACGATCAAGACTGGGAATCTTGCAGGTAAATCAAAGTAAAATAGTTTTGGGTTTAAAGTTAAAACTGCAGGAGTTCCCATCGTGGCGCAGAGGTTAACGAATCCGACTAGGAACCGTGAGGTTGCGGGTTTGGTCCCTGCCCTTGCTCAGTGGGTTAATGATCCGGCGTTGCTGTGGGCTGTGGTGTAGGTTGCAGACGCGGCTCGGATCCCGCGTTGCTGTGGCTCTGGCGTGGGCTGGCGGCTACAGCTCTGATTCAACCCCTAGCCTGGGAACCTCCATATGCCATGGGAGCGGCCCAAGAAATAGCAAAAAGACAAAAAAAAAAAAAGTTAAAACTGCATATTACAGAAAGGTTTGGGGCATACATTGGTGTGACAAAGGGGAAGAGGGAAGCATTTCTTAATGAAATGGGTATCAAGAGGTAATTTTGTAAAGTTTGAATGAGCTACTGCCTGGCTTTCTCAGACGTGGTGATTGTTCAGGAGTTCAATAATTTTGTTAAACAGGCTACCCTAAGTAAGATTTCATATTAGTATAGAATATTATTTTTAAAAGGGTTTATCAGAGGAGATGCCATCGTGGCTCAGCGGTAACAAACCTGACTAGTATCCATGAAGACTCAGGTTCTATCCCTGGCCTTGCTCAGCAGGTTAAGGATCTGGCGTTGTGGTGAGAAATGGTGTAGGTCACAGACAACTTCCATATGCCGTGGGTGGGGCACTAAAACAAACAAACAAACAAAAAAAAAAAAAAACAGGGTTTGTCAGAGTTTCCAGGTGGCCTAGCAGGTTAAGGATCTGATGTTATCACTGCTGTGGCTTGGGTTCAGTCCCTGGACAGGGAAGTTCTGCATGTTCTGCATGCTGCAGGTGCAGCCAAAAAAAAAAAAAAAAAAAAAGGAGGCTTGTTATCACTGCAGTTGGGATTTGCTTTTGAGTAAAAACCAGTTAAGGAACACTACAACCGTGTAAAGTAGGAACATTTGTGTTACCAAATCAAGCAAAAAGAGCTTGATGGATCTTCTCCAGATACAGAAGGTATAACTTGAAATATTCATGAAACTTCCCTTGGAGGCTTGTCTAAGAAAGACATCCTCCAAGAGCAGTGGGTACCAGGTACAAAGAGGCCATTCTGACTTCATTCAGGAAAGCTGAGTGAGCCTCGGGTATTAAGTGGGTGTGAATACAGAAGATAAACTTCTTGCAACTATGAACCCCCCCAAACCAGAGTCAAGGGCCCTCATTCTCAGGTGTCAGTTCACCCCAAAGCTGATGTTCACAGAGGCAACTTTACACAGTGTATTCTTGTGTCAGAAAAGTCAGACATTCACCCACAGTAGTTCATTTTCCCAAGCAACCCGCAGAACCTTTAGTCCTTAATAAAATGTCCCCAAACTCCAAGATCCTTACTGTCAACAAGTCCCAAAGTTTATGAGAGCAATAGGATAAACATTTTTATTACATGTTTAGCATAAGATGTGTGTGTGTGTGTGTGTGTGTGTGTGTGTGTGTGTGTGTGAATTGTTTAGAAAATTTGTTATGGCCACACCCTCAGCACATGGAGGTTCCCGGACCAGGGACTGAATCTGAGCCACAGCTACACCACCAGATCCTTTAACTCACTGTGCCAGGCTGGAAATTGCACCCACAGCTCAGCAGCAATCCCAGCTGCCGCAGTCAGATTCTTAACCCACTGCACCACACAACAGGCTTTCTGCCATACAGAACTGTGAGGTAACAAGTTTGTGCATTTTAAACTGCTAAGTTGGAGCAAATGTGTTACAAAAGAAGTAGAAACAATATGTTCTGGATATTTCGATATGGTGAACAAAATAATGGGTGATTTGCTCAATGACCCCTGTGTTATTGATTGTATATCTGAGTTGGACTCCTACATCATAACTTGGATAAAATTAATTTTGCATGAATTATAGGACTAAGTGTAAAAATAAAATCAGGAACATGTTAGAAAATACAGGAAAATACCTGAAAGAGGCTTTTTTTTTTTTTTTTGTCTTTCGCACGGGAGTCATATGGAAGTTCCCAGGCTAGGGGTAGAATCAGAGCTGTAGCCACAGCCACAGCAATGCTGGATCCGAGCCCTCTCTGCGACCTACACCACAGCTCACAGCCGAATCCTTAACCCACTGAGCGAGAGTGGATCGAACCTGCATCCTCATGGATGCTGGTCAGGTTTATTTCCACTGAGCCACAACAGGAGCTGCCTGAACGAGGCATTCTTAAGGAAAACAGAACCTTCGAAATTATAAAGGAAAACACTAAGAGATTTAACCACATAAAAAAGCAGAATTTCTCAATGACAAAAGATAGTTCAAGAGAGTTTAGAGAAAATATGATTGAAAGTAAAATAAACATTTAAGACAGGTGGAATGCCAACAAATCAGGACAAACCAATAAAAAAGGTCCTTAGGCTCAACCCCAGGCACTAGAAATAAATGCAAAATAAGACAGTCAGCTTCTCTCAGAGAAATGCAAAATAATGAAAAGTCTTTTTCTAGCCATCGTATTGAGCAAAACGTAAAAGATTCATTCTGATACTGGCGAGGGGGTATCAGTATGGGGGAGGGACCAAGGGAACAGGCATTTTCACACATTTACTGATGGAAGTGTAAATTGTTACACCTTTCAGGAAAGCAACCTGGTGGTATGTTTAAATTTTTAAGTATGTGTATCTTACCTTGAGGTATCTATCCTCCAGAAATAAAATTATCTAAATTTTAAAGGTATGTATACAAGGATGTTTTCTACGGAGAAGACTTAAAAATAACTATCAATAGCACATAGTTAAATAAGTTGAGATAGCTCCTTATTGTAAAGTATTAAGTAGTTTTTATAAATGAGACATATCTCCGGGTTCTATAGAGACCTAATATTCCATAATGTCCGTGATAATAGAAAGTAGAGGAGTTCCTGTCATGGCTCAGGGGTTAACGAACCCGACTAGTATCCATAAGGATGCGGGTGTGATCCCTGGCCTCACTCAGTGGGTAAAGGATCCGGAGTTGCCTTGAGCTGTGGTGTAAGTTGCAGACAAGGCACTGATCCAGAGTTGCTGTGGCTGTGGTGTAGGCCAGCAGCTGTAGCTCCAATTTGACCCCTAGCCTGGGAACTTCCATATACTGCAGGTGCAGCCTGAAAAAGACAAAAAACAAAAAAGAAAGAAAGAGAGAGGCAGATGTGGTGGGGTGGGCAGAGAAGCCCATCACGGAGCAGTGCATTATGGTTTCATCCCGTTCTTGTCCCTTTTTCGGAGGTGTAGGGACGAAGACTTTTCCAGCTGGGTTCTTCAGCGGTTTGCATAGTTTAATTGACACAAGACGGATGAGCAGAAGAAAAGCGAATTGAATTGCAAACATAAAGGAACCCACACAAACATGAGGCTCAAAGAAGTGACCAAAGCAGGCAGCTTTTAAGCAATAAATCCATGAAGCAACAAGACGAAGGGGTTTGGGCTTGGGGTAGCAAATTAGTGAAGAAACCGTGTTTGTTTCTACAGCCTTGTGGTCCCTAAATCCCGTCTCTGATTATAATGTGCCTTCTACCCTCCTGGTCCAGAGGGCTCACCGTTTACGTGGGAGACTACTGCTTTCAGGAGGACAAAGGAGGTCAAGGTGTCTTCCTTGCAGTGACTCCTTTTTTTTTTTTTGGTCTTTTTAGGGCTACGCCCAAGGCATATAGAGGTTCCCAGGATAGAGGCTGAATTGGAGCTACAGCTGCTGGCCCATGCCACAGGCACAGCAACGCCAGATCTGAGCCACGTCTGCAGCCCCCGCCACAGCTCATGGCAATGCCAGATCCTTAACCCACCGAGTGAGGCCAGGGATCGAACCCGCAACCTCATGGATGCTAGTCAGGTTCACTAACCACTGAGCCATGATGGGAACTCCAGAAGTTTGTTTTTTTTTTTTAAATAAGCTTTTTGGTAAATTTAGAAAGACATCCAATCTTTATTCTCATCAATGTTCCCTTTCAAGGATCTCTTCTGCCCTGCCCTTTGAAAACCCTGGGAGACTTCCTTGGTTCTGGGAACTTGAGGTCTTAAACTCTGTCCCTTGCGTGACCAGGACCTTAACAGATGACCCTGGCCCTAGAGAGCAAGTTGCAAGAGCAAAAAGCCCAAGAAGGAATGTGAGTTGTTCCGTATCGAGGTCCTGCACCTCGCTGGGGCCCTAGGAGGCCCGGATGCTGTGAGGCTACTTAGGACAGCTGCCGGGGAAGCTGGGGAGCATTTATAACACAAATCACGCAGAGACAGGAGGTGGTAGAAGGTTCCCAGAGAAAGGGGAGGAGAGGAGGGTTTGGAGTAGAACACCTGCTTCTCGCCACAGTTCACCTCGCCAGGGGCAGACAGTGTGAGCTGGCTCTGACCTTGCTTCCTGTAGCTCTCCTCCAAGGCTGAGTTCAGCCCAGGCATTCAGTGCCAGTGAGACAACTGCCCCATTTTCTTGTCCTTGAGTCTCATGACATGGATCTTAGATCTATGTCTTTATTTATTTATTTATTTGGGCCTCACTCACAGCATGTGAACGTTCCCAGGCCAGGGATCGAAGCCAGGCCATAGCAGTGACCACACCAGGTCCTTAACCCACTGAGTCAACAGGGAACTCCCGAATCTCCTTTAATCAGTCTTTGAATGTTCTGCCTTTCTCCAAAGAGTCTAGTCTATTGTAAACCACAGAAGGGCAAACAAGGAGGGCATCCTACTTGGACATTTTTGGAGCAACCCATTTTCTACCATTTTCTATTTTCCATCATGACTCAGCCTGTGTGTACATCATATATCATCACAAGTTTTGCCAAGAAAAAATTCCCTTATTTCATGCACTCTCTCGTGTCTATTATTTTCTGTTTCACTGCTTTTCTTTTTTCTTTTTTTATTGTTCTTCATGCCAGGCATGATCTGCAGTTTCAAAAGCATTGCTCTATGTCACATCATCCCAGATCACAAGTCAAGTCTTTGAGGAAAGGGTTATGGCTTTTCCACTGTCCTTTTTCTTGAGAAGCCCGGGATCCTTCCCTCCCCTCATCTGACGGACACAGAGGGAGACCCGGCATCCTCGGCAGACACCTGTACACTCCAGCTGGACTCAGAGACTCAGATCCAGGCACTTTTGCCCCAGACCTACTCAAGAGTCAAGCCACCTGGTTGGTGTTCATAACCTTTCCTGCCTTGAGTCCTGAGACCTCAGAGGACAACTCCTGTTGGGTCCATTGAAGACCAGTGTCCTGTGCAAAGCTCTACTGATGACCAGTGGCTGTGCAAAGCTCCACTTCTCTTTCAGTCTCAAAAGACGGTCCCTTCAGGTGTGTATGTCCCAACTCCAACGCCACAGATCCCTTTTTAAATACAAAGTCTTCGCCATCATTTGGAGCTGAAAGCTGTTGAGTTTTACTGTCCTAGGACTGAAAAAGATAAAGAACGGTAGCACACACACATAAAATTCAAGTTTAGCAAACAACAGAACTTTGCCAATATTCTTTCTTCTTTCTTTCCCTCTGGGCATTTTTGGGGAGCTTTATAAATTCAGTTGTTCTCTAAATGATGGAAGAAAGGATATGGCATCTACAATCAGGAAACACTGACTTTAACCCCAGCTCTGCTGTTGAACAGCTGTGTGTCCTTGGGCAAATCACTTAACCTCTCTGAGCCTTTATTGCCTCATGACTAAAATGGAGCTGATAATGTATGCAAAGCCTAAACCTCTCCCACAGTACAGGCAGAGTAAATTGTAGTTAATATTATTTCAGAGAAGTTTGTTGATAAATGTCCACGGCCACAGAACAAGCTGTTGGCTGAGTGAGAAGACATTGCTTTCTTCAGGGGTGGGACAGAGCACCAGCGCCCATGCTCTATCACAGCCTTTCTCACCTTTAAAATATCCTTGCCTCGAAAAAGGAACCCTCCATTATTATTGGTGGCAACGTAAATTGGTGCAGCCACTGTGCAAAACAGTATGGAGTCTCCTTTAAAAACTAAAAATAGAATCGCCCTATGTCCAGCAACCCCACTCTTGGGCATATATCTGGAGAAATCTCTAATTCAGAAAGAAACATATACCCCGATGTTCATAGCAGGAATATTCACACTAGCCGAGACATGTCCATTAACAGATAAAGAAGATGTACACACACACACACACACACACACACACACACACAAACACACAGGAAAACTACTCAGCCATTAAAAAAGAATGAAATAATGCCATTTGCAGCAACATGGATGGACCCTGAGATTATCATACCAAGGGAAGTCAGAAAAAGGCAAATGTCGTTATCACTTACATGTGGAATCTAAAATGATATAAATGAACTTATTTACAAAACAGAAACAGAATCAAAGACAAAAGAAATTTAGTTACCGAAGAGGAAAGAGTGGGAAGGGGGAGTTCCCTTCATGGCTCAGTGGTTAACGAACCCAACCAGTATCCATGAGGTTGCGGGTTCAATCCCTGGCCTTGCTCAGTGGGTTAAGGATCCATCATTGCCGTGAGCTGTGGTGTAGGTCACAGATGAGGCTTGGATCCCTATTTGCTGTGGCTGTGGTGTAGGCCGGCGGCTACAGCTCGGATTTGACCCCTAGCCTGGGAACCTCCATATGCCTCGGGTGCGGTCTTGAAAAGACAAAAAAAATAAAACAGATGAACAACAAGGTCCTACTGTGTAGCACAGGGAACTATGCTCGATATGCTGTAATAAACCACAACGGAAAAGCTATGGAAAAGAATGCGTGTGTTACACATAACTCAATCACTTTGCTCTACACCAGAAACTAACACAACTATACTTCAATAAAAAGAGATCTTATCAAGATCAAAAGCACTTGGAGTTCCCGTCGTGGCTCAGTGGTTAACGAATCCGACTAGGAACCATGAGGTTGCGGGTTCGATCTCTGGCCTCGCTCAGTGGGTTAAGGATCTGGCATTGCCGTGAGCTGTGGTGTAGGTCACAGATGAGGCTTGGATCTGGAGTTGCTGTGGCTGTGGTGTAGGCCGGCGGCTGCAGCTCCAATTTGACCCCTAGCCTGGGAACTTCCATATGCCTCAGAACAGCCCTAGAGAAGGCAAAAAGACAAAAAAAAAAAATCAAAAGCACTAAAGATCACCTTGAAACACTGAGCCAGCATCACCCTATTGGGCATGTTGATTCTACAATAGTTTGACAGTCAACACATATAAAGCTTAAAAATTATTCTATAGGATATGAGGAACAGACATTCTACAAGGAACCACGGTTTATGGCACAGGGGATCTTGCACGTCCACAATAAATGTCCCGGAGTGACACTCCATCATGTGTGACAGACAATAGGCAGGGCATGACAACATTCTTGCTACTCTGGAGAGAAGAAGGCTACTGTTTACAGGGGCAGTTGACTTCAGGTTGGCTCATCAGTTGCCAGGGAAACCGGCAGCTAGGGCTCCTCCCTCGTAGCCCCTCAGGTTAACAATCATCACAGAGCACATGTTCCCTTTTAATAAACTAGCAGGTGGAGCCATTGCGGCTTAAGGATTAGCGATCACTAGCTGAGGCGGGGGGTTGGCAAGCAGGCTCACACAGGTAGAGTGTAGGTGAAGCAGGGACTGGGCAAGCAGGAAATGTGCAAAGAGGAAAAGGACAACCATCTGGAGTGTCCTGACCACACACCACGGCGGAGGTTTAGTCGTTGGCTCCCCTGAGAGCAGCATTCTTTACAAAAATATCACAGAGGTGGTTTCCTCTGACCTCCAGGGACTCAAGGTCAAAATGCCCAAGGACCTGGATAATTGGTCAGAGTGGCTGGTAAGAGTATGGCATCTAATAATTCCTGGCCATAAGGGCCATTTTAAATTCTGTCCCCACTGGACGTGAGGCAGCCTCACTGTTTCCAGAGCATTCCAAAGTCATAAGCTCCTCCAAAGGCATAGCTACTCTCTGTATTGATATTTCCTCTTTTGCCCTTGGCCAAAATGCAGGCTCAAGTCAGAGCCTGTTGGCCTGAGCCAGCCAAGGGCAAATGTGCTGCCTCGATGACGTCAAGGGGACTTGCAGGCGCATACCCAGCATAAGATTTGCCATTTCACTGTTCTATAGAAAAATCATCGATAAGCCACAAAAAGTCAGTGGTATCCAAAAGGAGGGTCCTACATGTCTTTTTGAAGGTCAGGAGGTGATGAGTCAAACAGTCATGAGGAATACTGTCCATAAAGGAAGGAAGAAGAGAAACAGGTTTCAGATGATCACAGCAAGAAAAAGCTGTTAGCAAAAGGCTTTCATAGGCCAAAGGCAGGGGGACTTAACAAGCTTTTCCAATTGCAACAGTAGCCAGCTGGCCCAAGTTTAGCTTCACCCTTGGGGAAGCTCAGGAAGCCATGAAACCGATTTGGATCTCAATGTAGTCCTAGTTTTGAGAGCAGGTGCCCCAACCATGAAATCTGAGTTTGAATAAACTCCAGTTTTTCTTTGGAGACTTTGTGTCCCATTAAGGCTAAACGTTTTAACGTGTAAATGCTGTCAGTGCTGTCTTCCTGCAAAGAGGGAAGCAGAGATGCAAACTGTTTACCTGTTGAAATAAACTAAAGGATCCCAGGTAAGGATGGGCTCTTTCAGTCTCCATGGGCTCCGCCTTGAAAGGCTATTTTGGTTGATACTGAAAGAGCACAAAAAACACTGACCAGCTTAAACTGGATTTGCACCTTTAAAACAGGTTGGTGATGCCTCAAACCTGGAGTTGTTTCACAGACAGCACTGCATGTGAGCAAGACCGGAACGTGTGTCTCCAGGGTGACCTCAAAACCTCACAGCTTCCATCTACAGAACTCATAGAAAGGTGGCCATGGGGGCCCTTTAGGAAGGGAGAATCCTACAAGAAGGAAAATCAGGCTTCCAGAGCCCCAGCTGCTTGATTACCGTATATGCACTGATTTGAAGCTAACCAATCAATTTCTTCCAAGAGTGAATTTCCCCTAACCCCCAATCCTTGAGATTTTGCCCCAAACTCTGGATCAAGGAGACAGATTTGAGCCCTGCTTCTATCTCCTTGCGGGTTGACCTCACAATATAGTGCTTTATTTTCCCAAAACCAGTGCCATAGATTGGCTTCTATGCATGTCGGGCAGTGAGCCCTTCCTTAACAACCCTACTGTCAAATTCCAGAATTATCTCCCAGTTGCGGGAGGGGGAGGATTAAATTAGGAGGTTGGCTTAACATAGACACACTATTATATATATAAAACGGAGAACCAACCAACAAGGGCCTACAACAGAGCACAGGAAACTATACTGAATATTTTGTAATAACCTATAAGGAGAAAGAAGCTGAAAAAGAATGGATATGGATCACGGGACCCATGTGCTGTACACCTGAAGCTACGACAACATTGTAAATCAACGACACTTCAATTAAAAAAAATAAAAATAAATAAAATGATCTCCCCTTTTTTGCAAGAAAATGTAGACAATACTTCTTTAAGAAATCTCCACCTATGTGGTTGCCAAGGGGGAGGGACAGGGAGAGTCTGGGACTCTGGGGTTAATGGATGCAGACTAATTGCCTTTGGAATGGAGAAGCAATGAGATCCTGCTGTAAAGCACAGGGAACTGTATCTAGTCTTGGGATGGAGTATGGTGGAGGATAATGTGAAAAAAAGAATATGTATATATATGCATGACTGGGTCACTTCGCTGGACAGTAGAAATTGACCAGTGTAAACCAGCTATAATGGAGAAAATAAAAATCGTTTTTAAAAAAAAGATGCCTTGAGTAAGACATTTGATAAATATCAAAACAACAAAACAATCTCCACCTAAAATATGGGTAGGGGCGGAGGAACTAAGGAGAAAGGCTGAATGTCTCTTGGAGGACCCTACCAAAAGGGATGGGGTCAGAAGGAGGCACAAGTTAAGATTTCTTAGAGACCCCCCCACAATTTAACTCTTTCAGTCCCCCGGGGTCCAGCCCCCGGCTCCAACGTGGCTGAACCCTGAGAGTGTAGCTACGGTGTCAATAAGGACAAAGACAGCCCTCCCACTCCACGCTGGTTAGGACGAAGGCTTGCAAAAGCCCCCGGGGTCCTCAGAGTCCCGATCCCGGGAATTAGGAGGCAACGCCGTATCTCAGTCCGCCCTGGCCCTGTTCACCAGAAGGGAATGATCCCGCTTCAGCCCTTTAACAAACAGGGTTGAAGGCTCTACCCAAGTGGAATCCACATCCATAGGAAAGCCCGAGTTTTCCCTGAAGATGATTGGAGCTGCCTGTCATAATCACGCGGAGGCTCACGAGGCGTGGGGGCGCAAGCCTGAATCTTATTCCAATCAATCATTTGGATTGATTGGAATAAGGCCGGGTGAAGCCCGTTGAAGAGTGCCTGAGCCTGAAGGTCTATCAAGGCAGGAGGAGGGGCTCTCATTTGCGGATCTCGAGATTTCTGTGCGTCTCCCCGTGTGCTGTTTTCAGCCAGTCTTGGGCTTGGCTCTCACCGAGACGCATGAGCTCCGGGGTGTAAGTCTGAGAAATCTGGTCGGTAAGTCTGGACTCTTACGTTAAATTTCTCCGCAAATGTCTGGGGATCTTTAGTTACTTTAGCAAAGTCTTGGACGGTAACTTGCAGTTTTCCTTCTTCCAGGGGACGTCGGAATTGAGAAGCTTCGCGTTAGATCTTCAGAGGGTCCGATTTTATAAAGGCACGGGTCCCAATGGGCTCAGATAAGGAAGAGGTAGGGAGCAGTGTGGAGAAAAAAAGTTCAGCGAGAGAATTAGAGAAGGAGGAGGGTATGGAGGGAGGATGGAGGCTTCAGAAGCTGTTTTGTCTTCTTTCAGTTGTTTGTTAGCGTTGATTGATCTGGAAACGGTATTTGGCAAAAAGGGCAGTTGTAGAGTCCCCAGTATGCTTTCAAGACACCAGTCGAAATAGGCGTCCCGTTCAGTTTGTTTTAACTTTAGAGTCTTGGTCCTCTAGTTTGGGTCTAAGAAAAGCAAGTCTGGGGAGATCAAAGGGTCCCAGTAATGGCCATTGGAGTTCTAAATTGTTTTGGGTTAAGTTGGTCCAATTCATTTAAAATGGTAACAAGTTTTTTTTCCTGTTCATTTGGTTTTGGTTTTTGTTTTTTTCTTTTATAGAAGAGTTGATTGACAATGTTGTGTTAGTTTCAGGTGTGCAGCAAAGTGATTCAGTTCCATACCCTTTTCCAGATTCTTTTTCAGTAGAAGTTGTTACAAGATACTGAATATAGTTCCCTGTGCTATCCGTCCTTGTTGTTGATTTATTTTATATAAACTTGTGTGTATCTATTAATCCCAAACTCCTGATAATACCCCTCCCCCTGCTTCCCCTTTGGTAATTATCCTTTTCTATGTCTGTTAGTCTGTTTCTGTTTTGTAAATCACTTGCATCATTTGATACCACATATATTGTATCAAAAAGTGTGTGTGTATATATTATATATAATATATATAATGTATATGTATATATATATTTTTAGGGCCACACCATGGCATATGGAGGTTCCGGGGCCAGGGACTGAATCCCAGCTGCATTTGCTACAGCTTCTGCAGTGCTGGATCTTTTAACCCACTGAGCCAAGCCACGGATAGAACCTCTATCTCAGGAGCAACCCAAGCCACTACAGTTGGATTCTTAACCCACTGTGCACCAGTGGGAACTCCTGTAGGTTTTTAAACTTAAAACCTGCTGGGGTCCCAGAAGGGGTACCCTCCTGAGAAAAACCTAGCAGACTGGGATTCCTTTACTCAAGACCAGAAGTTCAAACAAAACAAAACAAAACAAAACAGGACACACTAGAAAGGACAAGTCCTTCGAGCACATCCTGAGTAAAGTCAGCTCACCTGAAGGAAGGGGCTCCTGTCTGAGAGGAGATTTACGGAGGAGGGAAAAAGACCTCACTCAGGAGAGGGCAGAAAAGCCCAGTGGGTACCTCATGTGGTTCCCGGGTTGTTCCTTTCTCGGGGGTCTGTCTCCTTTGGATTCTGCTTTGCTCATCGTGTAATATGACCTTAAAATAATAAGAGCCTCCTATTTGCATGGACCTAGAGATGATCATGCTGGGTGAAGTCAAACAGAGGAAGACACATATCATGTGAGAGTTCCCTTTTCTCGACATGCTCGCCAACATTTGTTTCTTTGTGGTCTTCTTTATTTTAATTTTATTTTTTTATTTTATGGCCATACCCAAGGTATATGGAAGTTCCCGGACCAGAGATTGAATCCAGGCCACAGCTGCAATCTACCCTGCAGCTGTGGCAATGCAGGGTCCTTTAACCCACCCCTCTGCAGGCAAGCCAGGCTGCTGCAGTCAGGTTCTTAACCCCCTGAACTCCCTATTTGAAGTCTTTTTGGTCATATGGTCAGATGATACTGCAGGTTTTTTGCATTTTTTTGAAGACTAGCCGTGTTGAGCTTTTCACGTGCCTGTGGGCCATCTGTAGGTCGTGTTTGGAAAAATGTCTGTTCAGATTGTCTTATTTTTTAATTGGGTTTTTGTTTTTTAGACATTGAGTTGTATGAGCTGTTTATATACTTGGGATGTTAACCCCGTATTGGTCATATACTTTGCAAGTATTTTCTGCCATTCAGTAGGTTGTGTTTTTGTTTTGTTGATGGTTTCTTTTGCTGTGCAAAGGCTATTACGTTTAATTAGGTCCTATTTGTTTATCTTTGCTTTTGTTTCCTTTGCCTTAGGAGACAGATCCAAAAAAAAAAAAAATACTGCTCAAGCTTGTCAAAGAGTGTTCTTCCTCTTCTAGGAGTTGTATAGTTTCAGGTCTTACATTTAGATCTTTAGTCCACTTGAAGTTTTTTTTGTTTGGGTTTTGGGTTTGTATGTTTGGCTTTTTTTGTTGTTGTTTGGGCCACATCACGGCATGTGGAAGTTCCTGGGCCGGGGACCAAACCTGCGGCACAGCAGTGACCAAGCCACTACAGTGATGATGCCCGGTGCTTAACCTGCTGCACCACAAGAGAACTCCATTTTGAGTTATTTTTGTATGTGGTGTGAGGAAATACTCTAATTCCGTTCTTTTATGTGTAGCTGTCATTTTCCCAGCACCACTTATTGAAGAGGCATTGTACGTCCTTGCCTCCTTTGTCATAGGCTAATTGACCATAGGGTGCAGGTTTATTTCTGGGCTCTGTGTTCTGTTCCATTGATATATGTGCCTGGTTTTATGCCAGTACCATGCTGTTTTGATGACTGTAGCTTTGTGGTATAGCTTGAAGTTAGCACGATTGCTCCAGCTCTGCTCTTCCTTTGCAAGATTGCTTTGCAAAAAAAAACAAAAACAAAAAAAAGGAGTTCCCTTTGTGGCACAGTGGTTAACGAATCCGACTAGGAACCATGAGGTTGCGGGTTCGGTCCCTGCCCTTGCTCAGTGGGTTAACGATCCTGCGTTGCCGTGAGCTGTGGTGTAGGTTGCAGACGCGGCTCGGATCCCGTGTTGCTGTGGCTCTGGCGTAGGCCGGTGGCTACAGCTCCGATTGGACCCCTAGCCTGGGAACCTCCATATGCCACGGGAGCAGCCCAAGAAATAGCAACAACAACAACAACAACAACAACAAAAGACAAAAAAAAAAAGATTGCTTTGGCTACTTGGGGTCTTTGATGTTTCCATACACATTTCAGAAATATTTGTCCTAGTTCTGTGAAAAATGCCATTGCTATTTCGGTGGGGATTGCACTGAGTCTGTAGATCGTGTTGGGTAGTATGGTCTTTTGAACAGTGTTAATCCTTCCAATCTGTGAACACAGTATATCTTTCTGTTTGTGTCATCTTCGGTTTCTTTCAATAGCACCTTAGACTTTTCTGAGTGTAGGTCTTTTACATTCTTAGATTTAGTCCTAGGTGGATATTTTTATTCTTTATGATGTGATGGAAAATGGGATTTTTTTCTTGCTTTCTCTCTCTCTCTCTTTTTTTTTCTTTTTTTTTCTTTTTTGGTCATACCCAAGCATATGGAAGTTCCCAGCTGGACCAGGGATCAAATCCAAGCCACAGCTGCAGCAATACAAGATACTTAACCTACCACTTCACAACAGGAACTCCCTTGCTTCCTCTCTCTGATAGTTCATTAGATCTATGTATAGAAACACAGTAGGGAGTTCTCATTGTGGCTCAGCAGGTTAAGAATCCAGCTAGTATCCATGAGGATGTGGGTTCGATCTCTGGACTTGCTCAGTGGGTTAAGGATCTGGTGCTGCCGTGAGCTATGGTGTAGGTCGCAGATGCATCTCAGATCTGGCATTGCTGTGGCTGTGATGTAGGCCGGTGGCTACAGCTCCAATTAGACCCCTAGCCTGGGAATCTCCATACGCTATGGAGTGCGGTCCTAAAAAGACAAAGAAAAAAAATGTAGGATAAAATTAATATAATGAAATATATTACAACTTTGCCAAATGCATTGATGAACTCTAGTATTTTGGTGAAACCTTTAGGGTTTTCTGTAGATAATACCATGTCATCTATATACAATATCATGTCTTGTGCAAATAGTGATATTTTGACTTCTTTTCTTCCAGTTTGGATGCCTTTTCTTTTCTCTGTCTGATTACTGTGGCTAGGACTTCCAATAGTACGTTAAACAGAATTGTCAAGAGTGGGCATCTGTGTCTTGCTCCTGATTTTTTTTTTTTTAAGAGGGCAGGTTTTCAGCTTTTCACCATTGAGTATGATTGTTAGCTGTGAATTTGTCATAAATGGCCTTTCTTAGGTTGAGATGTGTTCCTTTTATACCAGCTTTGAGAGTTTTTATCATGAATGGATGTTGAATTCCGTCAGATGTTTTTCTGTATCTATTGAGATGAGGTGGTTTTTAAAGTGATGCCATCTTGGGAGGCTAAAAGGGACCAAAAAGAAAGCATCAAGCAGGCTTTTAAAATTTATTTAGCCATGCACATGGCACATGGCAGTTCCCTGACCAGGGATCAAACCCGAGCCACAACAGTGACAACGCTAAATTCAAATAGATTTTTTTTTTTTTAAGTGTCATAGGAGTAGAAAAGAGCCCAGAATCTGTTGGAAACAGAGTTGGAAAAAACAGGAATTTAATTCTAACTAGTTGTGTGAAGTTGGTGCAGTCAGCAGGCAGGTCTTTGGTGTCTACTCATTCCACAGTCCTTCCCGTGGTTTGCCTGTAATCTGTCTCTCAATCTTTCTACGCATGGAGAGACTCTTGCTACCTACCGCATATGTGTGCCTGACTCCAGGCATTTCTAAGAAGCCATAATGGTTTCTCGAAGGAGTTTAGAATCAGGACAGAGGAACAATCAGGTTTTTGCCAGTGGCTGGACCTGTAATACATGATTGAGCTCTGAGTCAGTCATTATCTTCACCAAGGATGAGGAGGGCAAGAGTCACACACACACACACACACACACACACACACAGGCACCAATTGTGCAGGAGGAGAGAGAGATGAACCACGGGTGGGTTTCCTGGATTCCCAGCTCTTTTCCTGATTCAAGCTCAGCACCTTCCTAAATCAAGTGGCAAGTCTGCCCTTGGGTTCAGCAAAATATCTTGGGATCCTTAAATGAAGCCTCCTAGCCCCGCTTTAGCTTTTTTTTTTTTTTTTTTCCCCCAAAATCAAGCTCCAGATGGTTTCTGTGGCTCATAAAAGTCAGCTAAGACATGCAAGCAAATTCACCTGATCTCACTAAGCCTCACTGTCTGAATTTCTGAAAGAAGGCTCAGAATAGCTGCTTCATCCATTGGTGATGATCTAAGTGGAATAATGCACATAAAATACTTGGAACAATGTCTAGCACGCAACGGGCTTGGGAAAGCTGCTCCTTTGAGTCTTGGTGGGGCGGGGGGAATACTCTGTACTCTCTCTCGCTCCAGGACAGAAGGACTAGGGGGCTTCCATGACTATTACCCTGTCTCCGTCCAGCAACCTGGGCATCTACAGTAACTTGTTCCAACTGGCAAGGAAATCGGGTGCCTTTCAGTGAGTTCACTGTCTGAAGATAGTGTGTTTTCAAAAAGCTTCTTTCCCTTTCTAAGATTAGACTTCCCCGGGGCTTTTAGAACCAACCTTTAAAATAAACAAGAAAGCTTTTTTCTTGATCTATTTAAAACAAACCGGGTAGAGGATGCCAGATGCTGAGAACACAGGGGCAAGAGAGACACGCCCTTTGCCCTCAAGGAACCCATAGGTAATAAAGAAGATACAGAAGTTGTCTTTTATCCGTGGTTTCTCATGCTGTGATTTCAGGTATCTGCAGTCAACCGTAATCCAAAAATATTAAATGGAAAATTCCAGAAATAATTCATAAGTTTTAAGCTGCTCGCCGTGCTGAGGTGTGTGATGAAATCTCACGTTGTCAGCTCCGTCCCACCCAGGACATGAGTCATGCCTTTGTCCCACATATCCACCCTCTAGTTACTTAGTAGCCAGCTCTGTTACCAGATGGATTGTGTTCATTTAACCCTATTTTACTTAACAAATGGCCCTGGAGTGCCAGAGGAGTGATGCTGGCAATTTGCATGTGCCAAAGAGAAGCTGTAAAGTGCTGCTTTTAAGTGAAAATGTGAAAGTTCTCAACTTAATAAAGAAAAGGAAAAAAAAAATCATATACTGAGATTGCTAAGCTCTAGGGTAAGAACAAACCTGTCCGTGAAATTGTGAAGAAGCAAAAAAAAAATTGTGCTAGGCTTACTGTTCCACCTGAAACTGCAAATTACAGCCCCCAGTACATAAGTGCTTAGTGAAGATAAAAAAGGCAAAAAAAAAAGAAAAAAAGGCGGGGGTGGGGGAGCATTCAATCTGTACAAGATATTTGGGAAGACCATATTTATATAATTTTGATTGTCTTATATTTTTATCAAAGTATAGTTGATTTACTGCTGTATAGCCCTGGGAACTATATCTAGTCACTTAGGATGGAGCATGATGGAGGGTAATGTGCAAAAAAGACAGTATATGTGTATGTGCGACTGGGTCACTTTGCTGTACAGTATAAAATGGATAGAACGCTGTAAACCAACTATAATGGAAAAAATCATTTCTTAAAGTGTAGGTGATTTACAATGTTGTGCCAATTTCTGCTGTACAGCAAAGTGACATATATGTATTTTTTATATATATACATACTTATATTCTTTTTCCATCATAGTCTCTCTCAGAAGATTGGATAGAGTTCCCAATGCTGTTCAGGAGGACCTTGTGACCCATTCTAAATGGCATAGTTTGCATCTGCTAACCCCAAACTCCCAACCCATCCCATTCCCTCCCCCTCGGCAACCACAAGTTTGTTCTCTGTGTCTGATTACAGTGTATTTTTATAGTTGTTCTATTTTATTATTTCTTACTGTACCTAATTTATAAGTTAAACTTTATCACAGTGTATATATCGGGCTTGGTACTCTGAGGCTTCAGGCATCCATTGGGGGATCTTAGAATTTAAGCGGAGGCTACTGCACCACATCCCATTGTGTTGGGAGAGATACAGATTATACTTCCTGATGCTCAAGGCAATTATACTCTCAGAACCCACTAAGAAATCAGATGTGCTTACTTTTTTTCTCTGTGGGAAATATCTCGTGTTATTTTTCCATTCAAAAGATGTATTTGGAGGAAGACACTTTTTTTTTTGTTTGTCTTTTTAGGGTTGCACCCAAGGCACATCAGAGTTCCCAGGCTTGGGGTCCAATTAGAGCTGTCGCCGCCGGCCTATGCCACAGCCACAGCCACAGCCACGCCAGATCCAAGCTGCGTCTGCGACCTACACCAGAGCTCACAGCCATGCTGGATCCTGAACCTACTGAATGAGGCCAGGGATCGAACCTGTGTCCTCATGAATACTAATCAGATGCATTTCCACTGCGCCACGACAGGAACCCCGGAAAACACTTACTGATGCCGTGAAGGTGAATTCTTTCGGCATCCACATCAAGTAAAAAATCTACATAGTTTTTATTTTGTTGCACAGTAATTGATGGCAAATGTTAAAAGTAGGATTTCTACTAAAAGATGGAGGCAGAGAAGAAAAATAGGTAGAGAGCTTGCTGATTTTTACTTGTAGGCAAGTAACAGAGATGGAATTTGTTCACATATTGCCTCAATAGAGTGTCCGAATGGGAAAGCAAGTGAGACGTGTTCTTGGAGCAGAGGCTGGGGTTTCTAGATCATCCGTGCCCTGATCCTCCCCAGCCTCTCTCAGGAGCCGTGTAACCAGAACAAAACGGGGTCTGGGGCACAGAGCCCACGGATGGCCGTGCGTTCCCTGGGGCGGCCCTGGCCCACCTTGTAGAGGGAGGGGCGGCCAGGGCCTTTTGCAACATTCTAATGCTGCAGACTTGGTTACCAGATTGCCTCTAATTGAGGCCAAACATCCCAAACCTGGATAGTTTCAAAGAAAAACAAAACTACCAGAGTTCCCGTCATGGCTCAGTGGTTAATGGATCCAAACTAGGAACCAAGAGTTGAGGGTTCGATCCCTGGCCTTGCTCAGTAGGTTAAGGATCCAGCGTTGCCATGGGCTGTGGTGTAGGTTGCAGACGCAGCTCAGATCCTACGTTGCTGTGGCTGTGGCGTAGTCTAGTGGCTACACTCCAATTAGACCCCCAGCCTGGGAACCTCCATATGCCGCGGGAGCAGCCCTAGAAAAGGGGGGGGGGGGAACGACCCAGTGGGAACTGTTGTCAAATTTCAAGTTGACTGAAATGTGCCTTTATTATTGATTAAAGCTTTTTGGTTTTTTTAAGCCCTGACTCAGACCCTCACTGTCCATCAAACACTGGGCCCTGCTGGACTAGTGGTAAATGCCCATCCCTGAGACAGCCACTCCGCTACAGGGGAGTAGCAACTGGTGTTGGGGCCCCCACCTTCCTGCAACCTCACCAGGAGGGAGACGGGCCTCTGGGGTAAAGGGGGTCAGAAATCAGATTGCAGGAGTTCCTGCTGTGGCTCAGCTGGGTAAGTACCTGACATTGTGTCCGTGAGGATGCGGGTTCGATCCCTGGCCTTGCCTAGTAAGTCAGGGAATCCACTGTTGCTGTGAGCTATAGTATAGGTAGCAGATGCAGCTCTGATCTGGTATTGCTGTGGCTGTGGTGTAGACTGGCAGCTGCGGCTCCAATTCGACCCCTAGCCTGGGAACCTCCACATGCTGCAGGTTTGGCCCTAAAATGAAAAGGATTCTAGCACTGCTTGTGCCAACCACCAGCCTCGGCAACCTCTCACTTCCCATGGCAAAGTCTCAGTTGCCCCCCAGGTGGATGGAGATTAGACTCTCCAGAATACCTTTCATGAGAAGCAATGTTAGGTGAAAACCATTTTGAACTTGGTATATGTCGGTAATAATTTATGAGCCCATTTAGCCTCTGCCCCAACTTGTCCCCACAAAACACATGGCAAATACACAGCACTGAGATGGACCTTCCATCCCCAGCACCACAGGAATGCACTGAGCTAGTGAACACTTTGTGTCCTTGGAGAGCGCCCCTGTGGTCCTGCAGGCCACCGGCAAGGCCACCTTGAAGGCAGAACACACTTTTTCGTGATCAGTCTTCCTTCTAAGCCCCAGCCTTCAGGAAGTCCTGGGATGGCCAGGGACAGGAAACAGAGTATTACGTCAGGTCACGGATATCACAGGCTTAGCTGGAAGAAAAGATAAAAAGGGACCCGGAAGAAAACCCGTGATATCCAGAGGGAACTGACTCTTCCCAGGGCAGAGAAGACGTCTGTGAGCCCAGACACCTGAGGTCATCAGAAAGTCCCACTCAGGCAGGCACCGAAGAGAAAAGGACCTCAATTTTTTTTTCTTTTTTTTTTGTTGGTTATCTTAGGGCCGCACCAGAGGCACTTGGAGGTTCCCAGGCTAGGGGTCTAATCAGAGCTACAGCCGCTGGGCTACACCACAGCCACAGCCACACCAGATCCGAGCTGCATGTGCCACCCACACCACAGCTCACAGCAACGCCAGATCTTGAACCCACTGAGTGAGGCCAGGGATGGAACCCACAACCTCATGGTTCCTAGTCGGATTCGTTTCCACTGCGCCACGACAGGAATTCCAGGACCTCAGTTTTTGCAAGGAAGCTCCCTGCCCCTTGACCTTTGCAGAGCTTCATAGTCTCAGAAAGCAGGTCACTCCTAGAGCTCCATGCAGACAGCCCCTTCCTTTTCCTGTGAAACGATCCATGAACACATTTCATAGGCAGCCCCTCCAACCACCCTGAAAAGAGAAACTCAGGCACATGCGGAAAATGCACGACTCCTCCAGCCAGAAGTGAGGCTGAATTTCTGTGAAACGCCCTCATGGTGATGGGAAGTGAGGGATACCGGACATTTCCAAATCTCGTGCAATTTTCAGGTAACTCATCTTGGCTTTGTCCCCATAGAACAATCCGTGATCGTACTTGCTATCCCAAAACGTCTAGGATCTAATGTCCATGATTTTCCTTTAAAGCTATTATTTTGCCCTTGATAATATTCCTGAAATGATCTGAACTTCGGTGGTGCTCATTTTGGATTTTGTGTGTTTCATGTCTGGTATTTCTGTGTCCATGAGCCATTTTTGTAGTTCACATAAATAACAGGTCTCTCATATTTACGGGGAGAAAAGAAGGGTGAGGAGCAGTAGTGTTGCAGTCATGCCCCGTAATTGTCTATTTTATAGTGCTTAATGATGATTAAATACCCAAGTATTGATCAGCGTTGAAATAAAGCCCACCCACCAAGAGTTTCAGGAAGGTTTTTTTATGTCTGTACTGCATACTAGATAGGCATAAATTTTTTTATTAACTGATTTTTTATTATGGTTGATTTACTACAGTGTTGTCAGTTTCTGCCATAGAGATGGTGACTCAGGAATACATATACATTATATATATAAATACGCAAACACACATCTTTTTCTCATACCGTCTTCCATCATGTTCTATCCCCAAAGACTAGATATAGTTCCCTGTGCTGTACAGTAGAACTCCATTGCTTATCCATTCTATTTTTATTTTTTGTCTTTTTGTCTTTTCTAGGGCTGCATCCACTGCATATGGAGGTCCCAGGCTAGGGGTCTAATCGGAGCTATAGCCACCGGCCTACACCACAGCCACAGCAACGCCAGATCCTTAACTCACAGAGCAAGGCCAGGGATCGAACCTGCAACCTCATGGTTCCTAGTCGGATTCGTTAACCACTGAGCCATGACGGGAACTCCTGCTTATCCATTCTAAATGTAATAGTTTGCATTTACTAACCCCAAGCTCCCGGTCTATCCCACTCCCTCTCCCTGCCCCCTTGGCAACTACACCTTTGTTCAATGTCTGTGAGTCTATTTCTGTTTTTGCATAACTTTTTAAAGAATCATGACTTTCTGGTGTGTCCCAAGTAGTTTCCATGTAGCCACATGAATTTCATGTTAATTTTTGCGACATAAAGAACAGATCAAACAGACCTGGTTCTATCACGTAATAGCATGAAGCCTCCAGAAGGGTCCTTAACCTCACCTAGGGCATGGTTTCATCATTTTAAACAAGATGGAGTTCTTTTTTTTTTTTTTGTCTTTTTGCCATTTCTTGGGCCACTCCCGAGGCATATGGAGGTTCCCAGGCTAGGGGTCTAATCGGAGCTGTAGCCACCGGCCTACGCCAGAGCCACAGCCACGTGGGATCCGAGCCGTGTCTGCAACCAACACCACAGCTCACGGCAACGCCGGATCGTTAACCCACTGAGCAAGGGCAGGGACCGAACCCGCAACCTCATGGTTCCTAGTCGGATTCGTTAACCACTGCGCCACGACGGGAACTCCAAGATGGAGTTCTCATCTCTGGACAAAAGTCTCTCCTGAAGGCCCTTTCATAGTCATTTTTACCTCGATGTTATTGTAGTTAAGGGACCATATGCAGATCATGGAATTGGGTTCAGGATGGGTTGGGCCATCCTGTAATAACCAGGAGGTGGGTACCAGGGGCCGTTTTCTCAGCATCCCCCATGACCAGGCGCAGAGGGGAGTACTGAGCACACTATCTCTTTTATCATCATCCCCATGCTGCAGACACGGGATTTAAGTTAGTGTGAGGCTAGGTCATGTCTTCAGGAAGCAGCTGTGTGGTTCATTCTTGGAATTCAAACCCCAGTCGTCTTGATTGCAAACTTGAGCCCTTCATCATGACCCATGTCGTGACCTTTAAGACTTTAGGTGCCCAAGGGGGCACACCTTATGAAGCAGCACCTCATTGATGTATCACATGCATCCTAAAGGGGCAAAACCCACACTGTTGTCCAGCGCCCCCCCCCCACGGTGTATCCACCTGTGCCCATGACACTTGCTGGCTCGGCTCTCCACCTGACCTGGGCAGGGCCCCTGTGCTTGGAGAACCAACAGTTACACCTATCATCGCTCCCCAATGTCTGCCGTCACCTGACAGTGTCTCAGAACCTGCCAAGGATGGGCCCAAAGGATAAAGTCCTAGATTCCAGGATCAAATGGCAAAGCCACTTTGTGGTCCACGAATACTGGGCCATGATTGTGATGACTGTCAGAGGTGAGTGTGTTGCTTTGCTTTTTTCTAAGTGATGACGGGGAGCCCCTAGCTTTAGGGCTCAGCGTCTGGATTTGGGTCTCCGCTCTCCTGCCCACCAGCAACGTGACACTGGACAAATCCTGGCCTCTTTAATCTTGGTGTAGCCATTGACAAAATGGTACCAGTGGTTATAATTTGTAACATCTAGGGCTGTTAGGATCAAAGAGTAAATGATACACATAACGCACCTGCCCAGTTCTGGCATAGAAAACAATGAGCCAAACAAAAAGGACAAATCAGTTTAACTTGTTAAGATGACACACACACAAAAACAGTGAGTGGTGATTATTATGACTCGTACTCATTATCGTAATTTGTTTTCAGCCTGAATTTGAGAAATAAGCCCTCATCCTCATAATCTAAATAGACGTGGTCCTTATTTGACCAATCTCAGCCTGTAATTTGATTCAGTCCAATGAGTCGTTGCGAGGCATCTCTTAAAGGGCCTTTACATTTAGACTGGATAAGCAGTGGGGTCTTACTGTGCAGCAGGGGGAACTCTGTCCAATCTCTTGGGGGACAATGTGCTAGAAGATGGTTTGAGAAGCAGCACGTACATGCATGCATGGCTGGGTCACTTGGCTGTACAGCAGAAAGTGATAGAACATTGCAAATCACCTGTACTTTAAAAAAATTTTTAAAGGCACATAAGGCCTTTCTCCCAAGCATCTCATGCTTGGGAGAAGACAAGATTTATGCCACAGGAAAACAATGCCTGGCAAAGAGATATATTTAAAAGTATGAAACCAGAAAGAATCTCAACCAAAAATAGAGTGCAGAAAATAAGGAGAGAAAACGAAGGCTTTTAGGAGGAGATGGTGGTTAAGAAGCAAGCACTGCAGAACAGGTAGAATTAAGACCGAGGTGAAGAAGGTGCTTAGCTGCCGCCCTGGACCCCTAGGTCGCCATCCCAAAGGGCCCCTTGAGCCTCTGTCCTTGGGTTTCACAAGGCCCAGGAGACCCACCCAGCGCCCTGTGGTCCTGAAGATACTTATCCTTTGAGGCAGTGGCTCCACCTGGGTGAGAAAGTTCAGGAAGCCTAGCACCAGCATTGCCATTCAGCAAAGGAAGGAAAGCTGTGCCCCCCCTGGGCTTCTACTGACAGGCACTGGGCCTGAGGGTGCATCCTTCACCCTGGAGGTGGGCTTGCTCTGAGGCCAGAAATCGGAGTTGGGCTTGGAGCCAGACCAAGGCAACCCAACCTGGTCTCTCAGCTCTGTTCTCTGCTTCCGAAGCCAACTCGGCACCATCGCCTTGAGCAGCGACCAGAGCAAGCGCCTTCCAGCCTCTTGAACCACAGTTCCAGTAAGAAGTGCACTTTAGGAGTTCCCGTTGTGGCTCAGTGGGTTAAGAACCCGATTTAAATGTCCAAGAGGATATCAGTATATGTGTGTGTGAGCTGCTTAGATTGTTTCCACATCTTGGCTGGAGTAAATGTCACTGTAGAGGTTCCTCTATCTTTTCAAATTGGTGTTTATGTATTCTTTTTTCTTTTTAGGGCCGTACCCAAGGCATATGAGATTCCCAGGCTAGGGGTCGAATCAGAGCTGCAGCTGCCAGCCTACACCACAGCAATGCAGAATCTGAGCTGTGTCTGTGACCAACAGTACAGCTCATGGCAACACCAGATCCTTAACCCACTGAGTGAGGCTAGGGATTGAACCTGTGTCCTCATGGACGCTAGTCAAATTCGTTTCTGCTGAGTCATGATGGGAACGCCAGTGTTTATGTATTCTTTGGCTAATAACTCAGAGGTGTGACCCCTGGATCCTTTGGTCGTTCATTTCTTAATTTTTTGAGGAATCTCCATGCTGTTTGACATAGTGGCTGCACCAATTTACATTCCCACCAACACTGTACCAGGATTCCCTTTCTCCACATCCCCACCAATACTTATTTCTTAACTTTTTGGGAATAGCCATTCTAGCAGGCATGAGGTGTTATCTCATTAAGGTTTTGAGGTGCATTTCCCTAATAATTAGTGATGTTGAGCATTGCTTCATGCCTGTTGGCCATCTGTATATCTTTGGAAAAAAAGATGTCTATTCAGCTCTTATGCCCATTTGTTCATCAGGTTGTTTTTGTTGTTATTTGAGTTCTTTTTATGTTTTTTTTTTGTCTTTTTGCTATTTCTTTGGGCCGCTCCCTTGGCATATGGAGGTTCCCAGGCTAGGGGTCGAATTGGAGCTGTAGCCACTGGCCTACACCAGAGCCACAGCAACTCGGGATCCGAGCCGCGTCTGCAACCTACACCACAGCTCATGGCAATGCCAGATCGTTAACCCACTGAGCAAGGGCAGGGACCGAACCCGCAACCTCATGGTTCCCAGTCGGATTCATTAACCACTGCGCCATGACGGGAACTCCCTTTTTATGTTTTTTTTATATTAACCCCTTAACAGATATGTCATTTGCAAACGTCTTCCTTAATTCCATAGGTTATCTTTCATTTTATTCGTGGTTTCCTTTGCTGTGTGGAAACTTGTTAATTTCATGTAGTTGTATTTGTTTATTTCTGCTCGATTCCCTGGCCCGAGGAGACCTATCTTCTTTTTTTTTTTTTTTGTCTTTTTGCCATTTCTTGGGCCACTCCCGCAGCATATGGAGATTCCCAGGCTGGGGGTAGAATCGGAGCTGTAGCCACCTGCCTATGCCAGAGCCACAGCAACGTGGGATCCGAGCCGCGTCTGCGACCTACACCACAGCTCACGGCAATGCCTCATCGTTAACCCACTGAGCAAGGGCAGGGATCGAACCCCAACCTCATGGTTCTTAGTCAGATTCATTAACCACTGTGCCACGATGGGAACTCCACAAGGAGACCTATCCAAAAAAATATTGCTAAGACTGATGGCAAGGAGTATGATGCCTATGTTTTCTTCTAGGACTTTGATGGTTTCAGGAATTACATTCTTTAATCTTTTTTGAGTTGATATTCCTGGATGGTGTGAGATGATGCTCTAGTTTAATGTTTTGTGTGTGGCTGTCCAGTTTTCCCAACACCATTTATCGAAGACTATCCTTTCTCCATTGTATGATCTTTGATCTTTGGTTAAGTATTCGTGGCCATATATGTGGTTTTATTTCTAGGTTCTCAGTTCTGTTCTGTTAATCTATATATCTATCTTTCTGACAATACCAGAAAAATACTGTTTTGATGACTATTTCTTGGTAGTAATGAAATCTAGTTTGAAATCAGGGAGTGTGGTACCTCCAGCCTTGTTCCTTTTTCTTTCAGATGAAAGACTGATGAAAAACAGTTTTAGAGAAACCGTTTTGGCTATTCGGTTTTTTGCAGTTCCATATATGTTTGATTTTTTTTTTTTTCTTTTTTTAGGGCCACACCTGTGGCACATGGAGGCTCCCAGGCTAGGGGTCCATATACATTTGAGAATTTTTTTTGTTCCACTTGTGTGAAAAATGTCCTTGGGATATTGAAAGGGAGTGCATTGAATCTCTAGATTATAAAAATGTCCATACTATGGAGGTCCATTGTGGCTCAGTAGTAATGAACCCATGTAGTATCCCATGAGAATGTGGGTTTGATCCCTGGCCTTGCTCAGTGGGTTAAAGATCCAGTGTTGCCGTGAGCTGTGCTGTAGGTTGCCGATACGGCTGGTATCCCACATGCCTGTGGTTGTGGTGTAGGCCGGCAGCTGTAGCTCTGATTCAACCCCCAGCCCGGGAATTTTCATATGCTGCAGCTGTGGCCCTAAAAAGCAAAAAATAATAAAAATTAAAATGTCCAGGAGTTCCCATTGTGGCACAGCAGAAACAGATCCGACTAGGAACCATGAGGTTTGTGGGTTCGATCCCTGGCCTCACTCAGTGGGTTAAGGATCCAGCGTTGCTGTGAGCTGTGGTGTAGGTCACGACACGGCTTGCATCTGGCGTGGCTGTGGCTCTGGCGTGGCTGTGGTGTAGGCCGGTAGCAACAGCTCTGATTAGACCCCTGTCCTGGGAACCTCCATATGCCACAGGTATGGCCCTAAAAAGCAAAAAATAGTAAAAATGTCCCTATTACCTAAAGCAATGTTAATCCATGAGTACAAATAGCTTTCCATTTATTTGTGTCTTTAATTTCTTTCAATAATATCTTAATAGTTTTCAGTGTACAGGTTTTTAACTCCTTGGTTAAATTTATTCCTAGGTATTTTTTTGTGTGTGATTGAAAGTAGGATTCTTAATTTCTCTTTCTGCTAGCTCACTGTCAATGTACAGAAATGCAATAGATTTTTGTGTGTTGACTTTTTTACCCTACGATGTATTTGCCTATTCTTTTTCTTTTCTTGTCTTTTTTCTTTCTTTCTTTTTTTTTGCCTATAATTTCTAATAGATTTTTGGTGGAGTCTTTAGGGTTTTCTTTTCTTTTTTTTTTTTTGTCTTTTTGTCCTTTTAAGGCCACACTCCCGGCATATGGAGGTTCCCAGGCTTGGGGTCCAACTGGAGCTGTAGCCACCAGCCTACACCACAGCTACAGCCACACCAGATCCAAGATGCGTCTGCAACCTACACCACAGCTCACGGCAACACCAGATCCTTAACCCACTGAGCAAGGTCAGGGATCAAAACCTGTAACCTCATGGTTCCTAGTCAGATTCGTTTCTGCTGCACCGTCACGGGAACTCCTAAGGTTTTCTATATGTAAAATCATGTCATGCTCAAACAGTGACAGTTTGACCTTTTTTTTTTTTTTTTGACTAGTTGCTCTTGGTAGGACTTCAAGTTTTATGTTGAGTAAGAGTGGCAAGAGTGCGCATCCCTTTCTTGTTCCTGATGGTAGAGCGATAGCTCACCACTGAGTTTGGTGTTAGCTGAGGGTTTGTCACATGTGCCCTTTATTATGTTGACGTACATTCCTTCTAGACCCACTTTTTTTATTTTTAGGGCCACACTTGCGGCATATGGAAGTTCCCCGGGCCAGGGGTCCAATCAGAGCTGCCGCTGCCCGCCTAAGCCACAGCCATAGCAACAGCAGATCTGAGCCACGTCTGCAACCTACACCACAGCTCATGGCAGCACCAGATCCTTAACCCACTGAGCAGGGCCAGAGATCAAACCTGCATCCTCATGGAGGCTACTCAGATTGGTTTCTGCTGAGCCAAAATGGGAACTCCTGTACCCACTTTATTGAGAGTTTTTAACTATAAATGCACATTGAATCTTATAAAATGCTTTTTCTGCATCTGTTGAGATGATCGTATGGTCTTTATCCTTCATTTTGTTGCTGTGCTCAAAATATTTATTAAAGATATTGAACCATCCTTGCATCCTTAGACTAAATCCCACTTGATTATGGTATGTGGTCCTTTTAATGTATTACTGTATTTGGTTTGCTCATATTTTATTGAGGATTTTTGCATCTATCTCATCAGAGACAACTGGCCTGTAATTTTCCTTTATTGTGTATTTTGTCCTTGTCTGGTTTTAGTATCAGGGTGATGTTGGCCTCATAAAATAAGTTGGGATGTGTTTCTTCCCCTTTAATTTTTTGGAAGAGTTTGAAAAGGATAGGTATTAAATCTTCTTTGAATGTTTGGTAGAATTCCCCTGTGAAGCTCTCTGGTCTTGGACTTTTGTTTGGGGGACCTTTTTTGTTTACCATTTTCATCTTTGTACTAGTGATCAGTCTATTCAGATTTTCTATTTCTCCACGACTGAGTCTTTGAAGGTTTTATGATTCTGAGAATATGTCCATGTCTTCTAGGTTGTGCAGTTTGTTTGGCATATAGCTGTTCATGATAGTCTCTTATAATCCTGTGCTCTTCATTGTTATTTCTCCACTTTTGGTTGTGATTTATCACAGTTCTCTTTTTTTCTTAGGCTAGCTAAAAGTTTGTTAATTTTGTTGATCTTTCTTAAAAAACAGCTCTTAGTTTCACTGATCTTGTCTATTGTCCCTTTAGTTTATATTTCATTTATTTCTGCTCTTGATCTTTATTTCCTTCCTTCTACTGACTTTGCACTTCAGTTCTTTCTCTAGTTCCTTTAGGTGTAACGTTAGATTGGTTTTTTGGAAATTTTTGTAGTTTCTTGAGGTAAACCTATATTGCTATAAATTTCCCTCTGAGTGCAGCTTTTGTTGCAATACTTAAAAATTGGTGAAGTCAGTAGTTCCTGTCGTGGCGCAATAGTTAACAAATCTGACTAGGAACCATGAGGTTGCGGGTTTGGTCCCTGCCCTTGCTCAGTGGGTTAATGATCCGGCGTTGCCGTGAGCTGTGGTGTAGGTTGCAGATGCGGCTCGGATCCCGCGTTGCTGTGGCTCTGGTGTAGGCCGGTGGCTACAGCTCCAATTCAACCCCTAGCCTGGGAACCTCCATATGCCGAGGGAGCGGCCCAAGAAATAGCAAAAAGACAAAAAAGAAAAAAAATTGGTGAAGTCAGTCCATTCACATGTAGAGTGATTTATTTGTAGATGAGAACTTAGTACTGTTAGATTTTGCTGTGGTGTATTTTCATTTTCATTTGTCTTTGGGTAATGTTTTATTTCTCCTTTGATTTCTTCCCTGGCCCAATAGTTGTTCAGTAGCATGTTGTTCAGCCTCCACATAATTGTAATTTTTCCACCTTTCTTCTTGTAGTTGAGTTCTAGTTTCATACCATTATGATTGAAAAAGATACTTGATATGATTTCAGTCTTCTGAAACTTACTGAGACTTGTTTAGCATCCAAACATATGGTCTGTCCTTCAGAAAATTCCATATCCATTTGAGAAAACTATGTAGTCTCTCGTGTTTGGATGGAATGTTCTGTACTAATCTATTAAATCCGTCTGTTGTAAAGTGTCATTTAAGGAAACTGTTTTTGTTGACTTTCTGTCTGGATGATCTATCCATAGATGTGAAGTATTAAAGTTCCCTACTATTTTGTGTTGCTATTGATTTCTCCCTTTAGGACAATTAATTATTTAATATGTTTTAGTGTCCCTATGTGAGATGCATATATATTAATGAATGTTATATCTTGATGAGTTGCCCCCTTTATCATTATATATTGTCTATATTTGTCTCTTATTACCTTTCTCAGCTTTAAGTCTATTATGTCTAATGTGAGTATGACCACACCCACTTTTTTGGGCTTCCATTTACTTGGAGTATCAGCTTTCATCCTTTCACTTTTATCCAATGTTTGTGGTTAGAGCTGAGGTGAGTCTCCTGGAGGCAGCATATAGCTGGGTCTTGTTTTTTAATTCATCCAGCCATTCTGTGTCATAAAAATGGGTGAATTCAATCCATTTACATGTAGAGTGATTTATTCGTAGGTGAGAACTTAGTACTGCCATTTTATCTTTTCTGGTTGCTACATACCTTCACTGTTGATTTTTTTTCTTTGTGTTTCTCTCTGCCATTTTGGTTTAGTTTTTTTTTAATGTTTTATCAGTTTTTATATTTTGTGTCTCTGCTCTAATTTCCATTTTGTGGCTACATGGGATTTATAGAAAATGTCTCATAGATAAAATCGTTCTTTTTCTGCTGAACGTGTTTTATCTTCATTTACTTCTATAGGTTCTGTCCTTTCCTCTTTGGTTTTTGTGCTTTTCTTGTCTCAAATTATCCCTTTTTATTCGTGAATTTGTTGCCAAGTTGAAGTAGCTATAGTTATTTTTCTGCTCTCCACCTTTATGCTATAATAAAGTGTTTAAAAACCCGTTCTAATGAAGAGTTGCAGTTTTCTGATTGTCTATTTATAACCTTACTCAACATTTTGCATACTTTTGGCCTTTTTGTTGCTGGTAGAAAAGTTCAACATTTTTTCTAAGGCAGCTCTAGTGTTGTTGAATTCTCAAAGCTTTTGTTTGCCTGGGGAGGTCTTTATTTCTCTTCCACATCTGAAGGATACTTTTTGTGATAGAGAATTCTTGATGACAGTTGTTGTCTTGCAGTATTTTGAGAATGTCATTCTGCTCCTTCCTGGCCTATAGGGTTTCCGCTGAGAAATATGCTCATACCTTAATAAGGGCTCCTTTGTAGGTTACCATCCTTTTTTCCTTGGCTGTCTTTGAAAATTCTTTGTCATTGACTTTTCACAATTTTAATGTCTTTATTTTATTTTTGTCTTTTTTGGGCCGCACCTGTGGCACATGGAGGTTCTCAGGCTAGGGGTCAAATCAGAGCTGTAGCCGCTGGCCCGTGCCACAGCAACGGTCAGATGCAAGCTACACCCACAACCAACGACACAGCTCACTGCAATGCCAGATCCTTAACCCACTGAGCAAGGCCAGGGATTGACCCTGCATCCTCTTGGATGCTAGTCAGATTGGTTTCCACTGAGCCACGATGGGAACGCCCTGTAATGTGTCTTTAAAAGGGCCTTTTTGCATTGAGATAATTAGATGTTCTCTTGGCTTCATGAACTTATATATATCCAGTTCCTTACCCAAGTCTGGGGAGTTCTTAGCTATTATTTCTTTAAATAAACTCTCTGCTCCCTTCTCCTTCTCTTCTCCCTCTGGGATACCCATTACCCTAATGTTGCCCTTCCTAGAAGAGTCAATTTGTTCTCAGAGAATTTCCTTATCTATTGATATCTTACTTGTTTTTCCCCTTCTACTTACCATGTCTAGATTTCTATCTTTGAGGTCACTAATTCTCTCTTCCATTTGGTCTGCTGTATTTCCAGTGCTTTTTTATTCTTTTTATGGCCACAACTGTGACATATGGAAGTTGCCAGGCTAGGGGTTGAACTGGAGCTGCACCTGCTGGCCTATGCCACAGCAACACTGCATCCGAGCCACATCTGTGACCTGTGGCGCAGCTTGGGGCAATGCTAGATCCTTAACCCACTAAGTGAGGCCATAGATTGAACCTACATTCTCATGGAGGGTGTTGGGTCATTAACCCACTGAGCCACCAGGGACATCCTTCTAATTCTTTCCTTCCTTCCTTTCGTCTTTTTGTCTTTTCTAGGGCCGCACCCATGGCATATGGAGGTTCCCAGACTAGGGGTCTAATCAGAGCTACAACTGCCGGCCTACACCACAGCCACAGCAACATGGGATCTGAGCCGCATCTTTGGCCTACACTACAGCTCACAGCAACACCAAATCCCCAACCCACTGAGCGGAGGCCAGGGATCAAATCCGCAACCTCACGGTTCCTAGTCAGATTTGTTAACCACTGAGCCACAACAGACACTCCCCTTCTAATTCTTTCTAATGCATTCTTCATCTCATTTATTGAGTTCTTCAGCTCCATTTCTGTTTTGTTTTGTTTTTTTAGGGCTGCACCCGTGACATATGGAAGTTCCCAGGCTAGGGATCAAATCATAGATACAGCTGCTGTCCTATGCCACAGCCACAGCAATGCAGGATCTGAGCTGCGTCTGTGACCTACATCACAGATCACAGCAATGCCAGATCCTTAACCCACTGAGTGAGGCCGGGGATCGAACCCACGTACTAGTTGGGTTCATTCCTCTGAGCCACAGTGGGAAACTCTTTTTTGGTTCATGTTATAATTTCAATCTCTTTGATAAAAAATTCCTTCTGTTCATTGCTTTTCTTCCTTAGCTCGTCGAACTGCCTTTCTGAGTTTCTTTTCACTAAGTTTCTTCCTAACGGTTACTTTGAATTCTCTATGGTAGATTGCAATATTCCATGACTTTAAGATTCTGTTTTGGAGAATTGTAATTTTCATTTTTGTGGCGCAGGGTACTGTCGTTCTTCATAGTGCTGGATGATTTGTTCCTTTGCTGGCACATTTGATATAACAAAAACCTTTTTATTTGAGTCTATTTTAAATAAAGACTCATCAGGTTAGAACTTAGAGGCCTTTTTCTTTCCAGTAGGTGGCGCTAGAGCACACGTGTTTTGGTTTCTCTTCCCTGAGCTGCCTCTGGTTCTGTAAGAGTCTGCACTGCCCACTGTCCACAGCCTCTGTCAGAGGTGTTGCCTTGTGCCCTGGTTGTTGTTTCTTGTGCCTCTGGGGTCCTTGGTGTCTAGCTCTTACCAGTGTCTCTAGCATCACCACCTGGGGCACTTGGATGGTGGGCTCTTTGTGTATGTCTGGGATCCCTTGATTCACAGGGATGTGTAACGGTGAGGAGGTAGCTGGGGTAGTGAGGGCGCCTCTGCTGTGTTCAGTGTTGTAAAATTCCTGGGTTCCACCACAGTGGGAAGGGGAGGGGCAGGGGCCAGAGTTGGGGGCGCTTCAGCAGCTGGAGGAATGAGTCCCAGGCTCATTGTCACTCCTTGTTATCTGTGGCTGCAGGTGCCATTGCTGCCTGAAGGCTGGAGTCACGTGCACCACCTTCCCTGCTGCCACCAAGTTCTCTGGTGCTGCGGGCTCTGCCATCCTCGCCAGAAGGCCAGGAGTGCAGGCACCATCTCCCCAGTTTCCCTGGTTCCACCTCCTCTTTCTGCTCCAGTCCATCCCTCTTTAGATGTGCAGATGGGCGGAATGCTCCAGAATCTTGTGTGCTGGCCAGGAGCATCTTGGAGTTGTGGGTGTTCTACTGGTTGCAGAGTGAAGGGGAGAGAGAAAGGGAGCATTTCGATGAGCCGTGCTGCTGACGTCTCTCTGCCACCCTTGTCGTTCTTGTCTCCATGGTTTTGACTGTTCTTTCCACGTATTCATTTAAAGCGTATTGGAGTTTGGTTGATGTACAATCTCGTGTTCGCTTCAGGTGCCTGGCAAAGTCCATCAGTTAAACATACAGCGATTCCTTTTCAGATTTTTCCCCAGATAGGTGATTACACAGTCTTGTGTAGGTTTCCCTGTGCTGTACAGTAGGCCCCTGTTAGTTACCTATTTTATATATGGTAGTGTGTCTGTGTTAATCCCCAAACTCCTCATTTATCCCTCCTCTGCCCCACGTTTCCCCTTTGGGTAACCGTCAGTTTGGGTTTGAGGCGTTCCCATTGGGGCACAGCAGAAACAAACCTGACGAGTACCCATGAGGATGTGGGTTTCATCCCTGGCCCCGCTCAGTGGGTTCAGGATCCAGCTGTGAGCTGTGGTGTAGGTCACAGATGTGGCTTAGATACCACATGGCTGTGGCTGTGGTGAAGGCCATCAGCTGCAAGCTCCGATTCGACCTCTTGCCTGGGAACTTCATGTGCCACGGGTGTGACCCAAAAAAAAAAAAAAAAGGAGTTTGGTTTTGAGATCTGTGAGTCTGTTTCTGTTCTGTGAATAAGTTCTTTTTGTATCTTTTTGTTAAGATTCCACATATCAGGGAGTTCCCGTCATGGTGCAGTGGTTAACAAATCCGACTAGGAACCATGAGGTTGCGGGTTCGGTCCCTGCCCTTGCTCAGTGGGTTAAGGATCTGGTGTTGCCATGAGCTGTGGTGTAGGTTGCAGACGCGGCTCGGATCCCGTGTTGCTGTAGCTCTGGCGTAGGCTGGCAGCTACAGCTCTGATTAGACCCCTAGCCTGGGAACCTCCATATGCCGTGGGAGCGGCCCAAGAAATAGCAAAAAAAAAAAAAAAGATTCCACCTATCAGTGATCTCATGTGATACTGGTCTTTCTCTGTCTGACTGACTTCACTTAGCATGATAATCTCCAGATCCCTCCACGCTGCTGCAAATGGCATTTTTTTCCGCCTTTCCTATGGCTCAGTGATATTCTATTGGGTATGTGGGCCACATCTTCTTTATCCATTCCTCTGTCTATGGACATTGAGGTTGCTTCCGTGTCTTGGCTATTGCAAATAGTGCTGCACAGAACATTGGGGTACATATATTTCCATTCATGGTTTTTCTCTAGACATATACCAAGGAGTGGAATTGCTGGATTATATGATATGGTAGTTCTATTTTTAGTTTTTTTAAGGAGGCTCCATAGCTTCTCCATAGTGGTTGCACCAGTTTATATTCCCACTAATGGAGTACGAGGGTTCCCTTTTCTCCACACCCTCTCCAGCATTTATTGTTTGTAGACTTTTGGGGGGGTGGGGCACACTCGTGGCATATGGAAGTTCCCAAGCTAGGGGTTGAATCAGAGCTCGCAGCTGTCAGCCTAAGCCACAGCAACACCGAATCCTTAACCCATTGAATGGGCCCAAGGGTCGAACCTAGGTCCTCGGGACTATCAGTTGGGCTCATTACCACTGAGCCGCAGTGGGAACACCTGTTCATAGACTTTGATGATAGCCATTCTGACTGGTGTAAAGTGATACCTGATTGTAGTTTTGATTTGTATTTTTCTAATAGTTATGGGGAACATCGTTTCATGTGCTTTTTGGCCATCTGTCGTCTTGGGAAAAAGATTTAAATCTTCTGTTCATTTTTTGATTGTATGGTTTTTTTCTTTCTGATTATACAGCTGCATGAGATGTTTGTATACTTTGAAGATTAATCCCTTGTCAGTCGATTGGTTTGCGAAGATTTTTCTCCCATTCTGTGGGTTGTCTTTTCATTTTGTATTTGGTTTCCCTTGCAGCGCAAAAGCTTTTAAGTTTAATTAGGTCCTATTTGTTAATTTTTGTTTTTATTTTTCATTATTGTAGAAGGCGAATCCAAAAAGATGTTGCTGTGACTTATATCAGAGTGTGCTGCCTATGTTTTCCTCTAAGAATTTTATAGTCTCTGGCCTTGTATTTAGGTCGTTGTGCCATTTTGAGTTTATTTTTGCATATGGTATAAAAGAATGTTCTAATTTCATTTTTTTTTAACATGTAGTTGCCTAGTTTTCCCAGCACAACCAGTTATTGAAGAGACTGTCTTTTCTCCATTGTATATTCTTGCCTCTTTTGTCATAGATTATCTAACCTATGTTCATGGATTTACTTCTAGGCTTTCTATCCTGTTCCACTGATCTTTATTTCTGTTTTGTGCCAGTACCATACTGTTTCAGTTAACCGTAGCTTTGTAATATAGTCTGAGGTCAGGGAGCCTGATTCCTCCAGATACTTCCTTAAAACACTGCCCTACCCTTCTCTTTTGTGAGTGTGTGTGTGGGGGGGGGGTAAAAAACACATAAGTTTACCCTCTTAATGATTTTAAGTGTGTAGTACAGTATTGTTAAATATATGCACGCCATTACACAACGGATTGCAAGAATTTTTTTCATCTTGTGTAACTGAAACTCTGTTGAATAATTCCTGTTTTCACCTCCCTTGTGCCAAGACCAGCTCCGCAGGATGGGGCTGAAGAACGGGTGCTGTGGAACTTAAGGAAAAAAAGTTAACATCAAACAAGACACAGAGACATTTATCTTAAGGTGGGAACCGGGGGACTCAAGGTCTCAGGGACCAAGAGCCCTGCCTCAAGAAACTACACTGCTTTTATTGAGGATTATGTCAAGTGAAAAGGGGGTTGTAGGTGCAGGATACAGGGTTTTTTTTTTATTATTTTATAAGTTCTTTTATTATTTTAAGTCACTTAGCTGGTAGATGGTTAAACTTTTACTTTAAACTTTAGGCATTTAAGAACCATTAGCATTTGAGTTAGCTATCTATGCATAGCATTCCAAAGAATCCTCACTGTGCTTCTGCAAAGGGCATGCCTATTGGCGGCAACCCTGTGTGCCTAGGTTTGCACCTTGGTTCTCTTTGCTAATGCACATTCTGCTAACGACCACTCATAAACCACTTGACCATGAGCTTCCTCTTTCTCTTATTCTTTAGAGGACACATCATGCTTGTGCAAATGGCGTGCCAACCTGCACAGGTCCGGCGTGCCTAGACCAATGTATTATGTCCTCATTCAGCTGACCCCGCGATTTACCCATGCCTTTAGGTCTTTGTTCTTAAGCTTAAGTCATTTACCAGCACCGGGACTGTTTCTCAAGCAGGAAGACGGGACAACGTAAGGAAGGACCAGATGGAGTTTTCAGCAAAGAGGCTAAGAAAATATTATAAAAACATGTCTCGCAACACCTGACCCCCTGGTGACCACTTTTTCTGTTCCTGTGAGTCTGATGGCTTTAGATACCTCACAGACCTGGGATCCTGGAGTAACTGTCTTTTTGTGATTGGCTTGTTTCACTTAGCATAATGTCCTCAAGGTCCACCCATGCTGGAGCATGTGACAGGATTTCCTTATCTTAAGGAAGAAAGTCCATTTTCTGTATGTACTACGATTTCCTTGTTGATGAAGCTGTGGATGGATCCTTGAGTTGTTTCCACATCTTGGCTCTTGTGAATAGCGCCACAGTGGGCATGGGAGTGCACATACCTCCTTGAGGCTCTGCTTTCGCTTTTTGGAAAAGTACCCCAAAGTGGGACTACTGTTCATATGATAATTCTATTTTTATTATTTCTTTCTTTATTTTTGTCTTTCTAGGGGCACACCCACAGCATAGGGAGGTTCCCAGGCCAGGGGTCTGTAGCTCTGCCAGCCTACACCACAGCCATGGCACAGCCACAGCCATGCCAGATCTGAGCCACATCTTCAGCCTACACCACAGCTCATGGCAAGGCCAGATCCTCAGCCCCCTGAGTGAGACCAGGGATCAGACCTGCCTCCTAATGGATACTAGTCACGTTTGTTTCTGCTGAGCCATGATGGGAACTCCTATTTTTATTTATTTTTATTTGTTTTTTATCGAGGAGTCTCTACACTGTTTTCTTAGCTGCTGTGCTATTTTACATCCCTCCCCCCAACAGTGTGCAGGGGTTCTGATTTCACTACAACTTCGCCAACACTTGTTCTTTTATGTTTTTCGGTTTTTTTTTTTTTTTTTTTTTTTTTTTTAATAATAGCCATTCTAACAGGATTGAGGTGCTGTCTCATGGTGGTTTTGATTTGCATTTCCCTGATGATTAGTGACGTTAAACATCTTTTCCTGTGTCTGTTGGCCATTTGCGTATGTTCTTGGGAGAAATGTTTGTTCAAGTCCTTTGTCCATTGTTTACTTGGGTTGTTTAGGTTTTATGTTTTTGCTATTGAGTTGTATGAATTCTTTATATATTTTGGATATTAACCCCTTATCAGATATGTGATTTATGGAGTTCCCATTGTGGCTTAGTGGTAACGAACCCGACAAGTATCCATGAGGGTGTGGGTTCGATCCCTGGCCTGGCTCATTGGGTTAAGGATCTGGCATTGCTGTGGTGGTAGGCCAGCAGCTGCTGCTCTGATTCACCCCTTAGCCTGGGAACTTAAGATATACGATTTACATATATTTTCCCATGCTATCAGTTGCTTTCTCATTCTTTTGACTTATTTTCTTTGCTGTGAAGAAGTGTTTTACTTTGATGTAGTCTGATTCGTCCATTTTTGCTTTTGCTATCTGTGTTTTTGGTAACACAAGAACAGTGTTAGGAAGATTTTCTCCTTATGTTTTGCTTCTAAGAGTTTTATGGTTTCAAGTCTGTAGGTCCTTAATCCACTTTGAGCTGATTTTGTTAGACAGATGTTGTGTTTCATTTATCTGAGTATGAATCCAGTCTTCCAACACCATTTGTTGAAGAACTATTCTGCCCCCGTGTGTGTTTTTGGTACCCTTATCAAAGATGAATTGACCATATGTGGGTGGATTTATATCTGGGCCCTCTATTCTGTTCTATTGGTCTACATGTCTGTCTTTATACCAATACTATAATGTTTTTATTACTATAGCTCTGTAATATATTTTGAATTCATGAAATGTGATGCCTCCAGCTTTTTTCTTTTTTCTCAAGACTGCTTTGGCTATTTTAGGTCCTATCCATGGCCATATGAATTTTATGATGACTTTTTCTATTTCTGTTTTTTAAAATGCCATTGGAATTTTTGATGGGAATAACATCAAATCCATAGATCACTTTGGGTCGTATGGATTTTTCAACAATATAAAGTCTTCTGGGAGTCACTGTTGTGGCTCAGTGGTAACTAACACAATTGGTATCCATGAGAATGCAGGTTCAATCCCTGGCCTCCCTGGTTAAGGATCTGGTGTTGCCATGAGCTGTAGTGTGGGTCACAGACATGGATCAGATCTGGTGTTGCTATGGCTGTGGTGTAGGTTGGAAGCTGCAGCTCCAGTTTGACCCTTAGCCTGGGAACTTCCATGTCCCACATGTGTGGCCCGAAAAAGCAAAAAACAAACAAATACAATATAAAATCTTCTAATCCATGAACATGGGGTGTTGTTTCATTTATTTGTGTATCTTCCAATTTCTTTTATAAGGTTTTGTAATTTTTAGTGTACAAGTCTTTCACCCCCTTGGATAAGTTTATTCCTAAGTCTTGAATTGTTTTTTGATGCTGTTGCAAACAGGATTATTATCGTAATTTTTCTTGAATGATTCATTGTTAATATATAGAAACAAAATTTTAAAAATATATATATTTAGGAGTTCCTGTTGTGGCGCAGTGGTTAACAAATCCGACTAGGAACCATGAGGTTGCAGGTTCGGTCCCTGCCCTTGCTCAGTGGGTTAACGATCCGGCGTTGCCGTGAACTGTGGTGTAGGTTGCAGACGTGGCTCGGATCCCACGTTGCTGTGGCTCTGGCGTAGGCTGGTGGCTACAGCTCCGATTCAACCCCTAGCCTGGGAACCTCCATATGCTGTGGGAGCGGCACAAAAAATAGCAACAACAACAACAACAACAACAACAAAAAAGACAAAAACAAAAAACAAACAAAAAATATATATATATATTTAAGGTATACAACCTGATTGATATATAGACATGGTAAGCTAATTAACATATCATCTCCTCAGAGTTATCTTTTGTGTGTGTGATAAAAGCACTGAAATCTACTTGAGCTAATTTCCAGTATTCAATAGTATCAGCTGTTCTAATCACACTATACGTTAGGTCTCTAGATGTGTTTATCCCGCATGACTGTAACTTTGTGCTCTTTGACCCACGTCTCCCCATTTATTCTAACTCTGCACCTCTAGTAACCACTCTTTTACTCTGTGTCTGTGTATTCGCCTTTCTGGGTTTCCACATATTGGTGATAGCCTGAGTTTTTTTTCTCTTGGTGTGTCTGAAAGCTCAAACAGAAGTCAAGAAGTGGGATTATACCAAATCCAAAAACTGCTACACAGCAAATGGAACAATTAACAACATGAAACAGCAACCAATGGATTGGGAGAAAATATTTGCACACCCTGTACCTAAAAGGGGATGATATCTAACATATATCGGCAACTCACTAGCAAAACAAAAAAAAAACAAAAAACAAACCAAATAACAACAAAAAACAATTTTAAAATGGACAACAGACCCCCTCCCCCAGACAGTTTTCAAAAGAATACATAAAAATAGCCAATAGGGAGTTCCTGTCACAGTGCAGCAGAAATGAATCCGACTAGGAACCATGAGGTTGCCGGTTCGATCCCTGGCCTTGCTCAGTGGGTTAAGGATCCGGCGTTGCCGTGAGCTGTGGTGTAGGTTGCAGACATGGCTGGGATCTCGTGTTGCTGTGGCTGTGATGTAGGCCAGCAGCTGTAGCTCTGATTCGACCCCTAGCCTGGAAACCTCCATGTGCCATGAATAAATGCTCAACTTTAATCATCAGGGAACTGCGAATCAAAATACAGTGATCACCTCAGCCTTGTTAGGATGGTGATCATTAAAAAAAAAAATAAAGGCAATGAGTGTTTGCAAGGTTGTACACTGTTGGTGGGAATGTAAATTGGTGCAGCCGTGGAGTTCCCGTTGTGGCTCAGCAGTAGTGAGCCTGACTAGTATCCTCGAGGACTTGGGTTCAGTCCCTGCCCTTGCTCAGTGGGTTAAGGATCCAGCATTGCCTTGAGCTGTGCTGTAGGTCACAGACATGGCTCTGATCCTGAGCTGCTGTGGCTCTGGTGGAGGCCAGTGGCTACAGTGCTGATTTGATCCCTAGCCTGGGAACTTCTGTGTGCCACAGGTGTGGTCCTAAAAAGACAAAAAAAATTAAAAAATAAATTGGTGCAGTCATTATGGAACATAATACAGTGTTTCTTCAAAAAAAAAAAAAAACCCAAAACATAGAACCACCATAGTATCCAGCAATTCCTCTCCTGTATATACCCAAAGGAATTGAAATTAGTACCTCCAAGAGAGATTTGCACTTCATGTTCATTGCAGCATTATTCACAATAGCTACAATAATGGAAGAAATACAAGTGTTTGGGAGTTCCTGTCGTGGCGCAGTGGTTAACGAATCCGACTAGGAACCATGAGGTTGCGGGTTCGGTCCCTGCCCTTGCTCAGTGGGTTAAGGATCCGGCGTTGCCGTGAGCTGTGGTGTAGGTTGCAGACGCGGCTCGGATCCCGTGTTGCTGTGGCTCTGGCGTAGGCCGGTGGCTACAGCTCCGATTCAACCCCTAGCCTGGGAAACAAAAAAAAGACAAAAAAGACAAAAAAAAAAATACAAGTGTTTGTAGGTGGATGAATCGATAAAGACATTGTGGTATGTACATAATATCCAATATCCAATGGGATATTATGCTGTGTTCAAAAAGAAAGAGGTCTAGGGAGTTCCCATGGTGGCTCAGTGGTTAACAAACCTGACTAGTATCCATGAGGTTGCAGGTTTGATCCCTGGCCTTGCTCATTGGGTTCAGGATCCAGTGTTGCCGTGAGCTGTTGTGGGGTGGGTCGCAGATGCAACTCAGATCTGGCGTTGGTGTGGCTGTGGTATAGGCTGGCAGCTACAGCTCCAATTCGACCCCTAGCCTGGGAACCTCCGTATGCCATGGGTGTGGCCCTAAAAAGACCAGGAAAAAAAAAAAAAAAAAAAGGTCTAGTCCTTGGCTGTGAAAGAAACTAAACACAAGTGACTTTTTAGTATGTTGTGTCTTGCAACTTCACTGAATTCATTTATTCTAAGTGTGTGTGTGTATAATCTTTAGGTTTTCCACATTATAAGATTATATAAGCAAAGATAATTTTGCTTCTTCCTTTCCAGTTTGGGTACCTTTTGTTTCTTACCTAATTGCTCTGGCTAGGACTTCCAGTATTATGTTAAATGGAAGTGGCCAGAGGGGGCATCCTTGATCTGTTCCTGATCTTAGAGGGACCGCTTTCTACATTATCCTGTTTGAGTAGGATGTGAGCTAGGGGATTGCCACATTTGGCTTTTATTATGTTGAGATGCATGTCTTCTGTGCCTAGTTTGTGGAGCATTTTTGTCATGGAAAGGTGCTGAATTTTGTCATATACTTTTTTGCTGCATCTATTGAGGTGATCATGTGAATTTTTTTTTTTTTTGTCTTTTTGCTATTTCTTTGGGCCGCTCCCGTGGCATATGGAGGTTCCCAGGCTAGGGGTCTAATTAGAGCTGTAGCCACTGGCCTATGCCAGAGCCACAGCAACTCGGGATCCGAGCCGCGTCTGCAACCTACACCACAGCTCACGGCAACGCCGGATCCTTAACCCACTGAGCAAGGGCAGGGACCGAACCCGCAACCTCATGGTTCCTAGTCCGATTTGTTAACCACTGCGTCACGACGGGAACTCCCTGATTTTTTTTTTTTTTTGTACTCTTTATTTTGTTAATGTGGTGTATCATTTTTTTTTTTTCTATGTTGAATCATCCATTCAATCCAGGGATAAATCCAACTTAAACATGGTGGTGTATTATCCTTTTAATATGCTTTTAAATTCCATCTTCCTAGTATTGTTGGGAATTTTTGCATCTATATTCATAAGAGATATTGGCTTATAATTTTCTGTTAGTGTGTTTGTTTGGCTTTAATATCAGGGTGACCTCATTAAGTTTGGAAGCATTCTCTCTCTTGAATTCTTTGGAAGAATTTGAGAAGGATGGGCATTGATTTTTCTTAAATGTTTGGTAGAATTCACTGGCGAAGCCATCTGGTCCTGGAGTTTTGATTATTTGTTCCAGTGCATTGTTCATTCTTGGTCAGTTCAGATTTTCTATTTCATCATGATTCAGACTTTTGATTTGCTGTATCTAGGAATTTATCCCTTTCTTCTTGATTTATCCTAATTGTTGGCGTATAATTTTTCATAGTAGTCTCTTTTTAAGTTTATGTAGCATCTGTTGTAATGTTTCCTCTTTCATTTATGATTTTATTAGTTTGACTCTTCTTAGCCTAAGGTCAGATTTGTCAATTTTGTATCTTTTTGAAAAACAAACTCTTGCTTTCATCATTTTTAAGATTGTTTTCCTAGTTTTAACTTCATTTATTTCTGCTCTAACTGCTATTACTTTCTGCTAACTTTGGTCTCAGTTCATTCTTATTTTTCTAGCTCCTTGAGGTATAAATTTAGGTTGAGGTTTTTTTTTGTTTTTTGGGGGTTTTTTTCTAGAGCCACACCTGCGGCATTTGGAGGTTCCCAGGCTAGGGGTAGAATCAGAGCTGTAGCCATGGGCCTACGCCAGAGCCACAGCAACGCGGGATCCGAGCCGAGTCTGCGACCTACACCACAACTCATGGCAACGCCGGATCCTTAACCCACTGAGCGAGGCCAGGGATCAAACCTGCAACCTCATGCTCACTGGTAGCATTTGTTTCCACTGCGCCACAATGGGAACTCCTGTGTTTATTTTTATTCAGTATTTCTGTGGGGGAATGAGGCTGTGACTTCTTCCTATTCTGCTATCTTGCTGAAATCTTAGAAGTTGTATTTTGATAAAACTTCTCTGCAGGTTTAGAGGCAGCCGAAGGGAAACCCACTCCAAAGAGGAGAGTAACTTACTCCTGTTACTAGATGTGGCTGCACAGCCTACACGCCCAGACTTCCAGGTATGCCTTCCCGCTCCGTTACAAGGTTGCCTGCCGGGACAGGAACCAGTCCCTTCTTCCTGGGGGACAAGCCTTGAAACATCTTCCCCCGTTAGAGATCAGGCCCAGTCACCTCAGGTCCAAAGAGAGGAAGCTTATCCAGCCTCATTTCTTAGCGTAACTATCCGTTTGGCTCAAGAGAAATCCCTTGGGAGGGCTCCAGGGAAGGGACCTGCCGCTTCACCCTTCAAAACCCAATTATATTAGAAGGAAAGAGACCCAGTCTATCCTGGTCTCTTCAATTGCAAGTAACACCAAGAGGAGGATATCAGCAGACTGGAGCAGGTTGGGATGCACCAAATTCAAGCCAGACTCAGCCCCTTGCTGTGGTTTCTCCTTTAGTCTTGCTCAAGTCCCTCTCCTTAAGTAAATAGTGTTTCCTCACTTTTGTAAATTCCGTTTCAGTTGGGCTGCACATATCTGAATGCTTCATGGATTGATCCCACACACTCTAGAGCCTAGGCTTAGGTTCCCTGGGACTGGAGTTCCTGTCGTGGCTCAGCGGTCATGAACCCGACTAGTGTCCATCAGCATGTGGTTCGATCCCTGGCCTCGCTCAGTGGGTTGAGGATCCGGCATTGCCGTGAGCTGTGGTGTAGGTTGAAGACGTGGCTTGGATCCAGTGTCGCTGTGGCTGTGGTGTAGGCCAGCGGCTATAGCTCCTGTTCGACCCCTATACTGGGAACCCTCATATGCCTCGGGTTCGACCCTAAAAAAGCAAAAAAAAAGATTCCCTGGGACTGACACCACCCATCACATGTCACATGGAGAGCAGATGGACCTACATGGTCACATTGACAGATCTGAACTTTTATAAAAATAACCATCTATATTAATAAAAATCCTCTTCTGTCCAAATTAGGTTCATCGTATAAGAAAAACTTGAGACTAAAGAACATATCCAATTTAAATGATATGAAAACCTCCTTGGCATTTAAATTTCTTATTAAAATTTCCAGTTATAACATTTATTTCCACCACTTTTTCCTTTCTATTGACAGGACATGTAATCCATATTGCAGGTTCTGGGAGTTCCCCTTGTGGCTCAGTGTTACCCGACTAGTATCCGTGAGGATGCAGGTTCCATCCCCGGCCTCGCTCAGTGGGTTAAGGATCCCAGCATTGCTGTGAGCTGTGGTGTAGGTCACAGATGCAGCTCAGATCCTGCCATGGATGTGGCTGTGGCTTAGGCCAGTGACTGCTTCTTTTCTTTTCTTTTTTTTTTTTTTCTTAAATTTTATCTTGTCTCTTTAGGGCTGTACTTGCAGCGTATGGAGGTTCCCAGGCCTACACCACAGCCACAGCAACACAGGATCTGAGCTGTGTCTGCGACCTACACCGCAGCTCATGGCAATGCCGGATCCTTAACTCACTGAGCAAGGCCAGGGGTCAAACCTGAAACCTCATGGTTCCTAGTTAGATTCTTTTTTTGTTGTTATTGTTGCAGTTCTGATTTAACCCCTAGCCTGAGAAATTTCGTATGCCACATGTGCGACCCTAAAAAGCAAAAACAGAAACCAAATCACAGGTTCCCATTCGCCAAGGGAACAGCTACACTCAAACACAGAAATTACTTGTTTAAAAAAAAACCCAGTAGACTTTATTTAAAAATCTGTTCTGTTTCTAAATGAGCTGTTTAGAGCTGATAGGACAGCTGTTCCTTCCTAATAGTTCATCTTCTAATTGCTAGAAGAGTTGATGGGAACACCGCATAGGGTTTGGTCCGCAGAAAAGAACCACTTATCCCCCGCCCCCAAACCTCTCAACGAAAGCAAAATAATTTCAAGAACATGGCTCAACCAAGCCCCCAAAAAAGGTATGGTGCAGTTCTAATCCCTGGGACCTGACTTGGAAGGAGAGTCTTTGTAGATGTAATCAAGGTAAAAGGAAGCCCTACTGGATTAGGGCCGGCCCCAAGTTGAGTGGCTGCTGTTCTTAGAAGGACAGAGAGAAAGATCTACAGATACAGAGGAGACCCGGGAAAAGGCCCTTTGCAGCTGGAGCCAGAGGTGGGTTTATGCTGCCACAAGCCAGGTCACGCCAAGGCTTGGAAGCAACCTCCCCAAGCAAACGGAGGCAGGAGAGGAGTCTTCCCTAGAGCCTTCAGAGGGCGTAGTGCTGCTGACACCTTGACTCCAGACTTCTAGCTTCCAGAACTGTGAGAGGGTGAATTACTATTGTTGGTTTGTCTCAGGGCCACACCCACAGCATATGGAGGTTCCCAGGCTAGGGGTCAAAACAGAGCTGTAGCCGCCGGCCTATGCCACAGCCACAGCAACATCAGATCCAAGCCATGTCTGTGACCCATGCCACAGCTCACAGCCATGCCAATTCCTTAACCCACTGAGTGAGGCCAGGGATCGAACCCGCGTCCTCATGGATACTAGTCAGATTCATTTTCCACTGAATCATGATGGGAACTCCCTGTATTACTACTGTTTTAAGTCACCCAGTTTGTGGCACTTTTTCACAGCAACCCTGGAAAACTAATACAGTGTAATTTTTTTTAATGGACCCATTTGGGAGTTTTCTTGTGGTGCAGTGGGTTGAGGATCTGGCATTGTCATTGCAGCAGCTTGGGTCACTGCCGTGGTGTGGGTTAACTCCCACCTGCCACAGGTGTGCTTCCCCCAAATGGACCCATTTGTTTAGTTTAAAAGGCCATTAAGCTGTTTCCACTGGGGCTTAGCAGTTACCAAACCCAACTAGTATCCAGGAGGACAGGGGTTCCATCCCTGGCCTTGCTCAGTGGGTTAAGGATCCGACGTTGCTGTGAGCTGTGGTGTAGGTTGGAGACAAAGCTCAGATCCCGCCTGGCGGTAGCTATGGCGTGGGCTGGCAGCTATAACTCTGATTCCACCCCTAGCCTGGGAAGCTCCATATGCCGTGGGTGCAGCCCTAAGAAGGCAAAAAAAAAAAAAAGCCATTAAAGGGTTTATTTTGCCAAGAGAGCAATGACTTAGAGGTTCCATTATTCACTTAAAACAGAAAAATTGTTTTCACTTTTCAAAACACAATGACTATTCTGGCTTTTTGCCACTGAAGTCTCATTAAATCTCAGGGCTGACTTTTATCCGGAGCAGAGTCTGCGACAGTGGGAGATGTTAAAACACTTGCTCAAGAACCACATGTAAACGTTCTCTTTACAGTACTACTGCAAAGGACTCAAAAGAAGACTTTGAAAAATGATAAGAAATACCATGTTCTTGGCTCCAAAGAATTGGTGTTATAAAGATTCACTTCTCAAAAGACTTAATAATTCATTTAATGCAATTCCTATACAAATACTAATTTTGAGCTATTTAAACCAATTCCAGAATTCATGTGACTAGTAAGCTCGCACAAAGAGCTATGAAATTTCTTGAAAATAAGGATCACAGGCATGTGGAGGGATGAGCATGACCAGACAGTAAGACACGGTAAGATGAATACAGGAATAACTTGCACAAGTAGGCAGATGAGAATAAAATGCAGGAGAAAACTCAGACTCACATAGGTACAGAAATTCATAGCGGACAAAAGTGGAATTTGAAATAATGGAAGAAAATGAACTGGGGACAGCTGGCCCTTGAGAAGAAAAGAGTAAACTGGGTTTTGCCATGGGCTGCTTCACAGAACTCCTCTCTCTCTCTAATGTGCTTTCTTATACACAGAGGGTGGAAAAGTGGTACCTTCAACACCCAGGTATTGCTTCAGATACATTCCTGCAAGAATTTGGATTCAGAATTGAGACATGTGGGGATTGGGGCTGGGAGTGGGTTGTTTATCCTGCTGTCATGGATTGTGATCGTGTCAGATGGTTCTAGGGCTAGCCCCTCTGGCAGTAGGTTCTCATCCAGCAGGTGGCTTTCTATTATGACAAAGGTTAGAGCTCCTTGGTGGCCCAGATCAAACTGTGATTTTGAGAGAAGGCTCTGAAAGCTCAGCCAACGATAGGATTCTTTGGACCTCCTAGGGCCCTGTGAGCTATTTTTACCTTCATTATTAAACTCCCTTACTGTTTAAATTAGCTAGAATAGATTCAGTCACCTGGAGCTAGGAAGGAACCTTGACGGATATAAATCCCTACCTCACACCTTATGTCAAAATAAATTCCAGAATGTGTCAATGTTTTAAAAGGATGAAATTAAAAACTCTAGGGGGTTCCTGTTGTGGCTCAGTGGGTTAAGACCCTGACCAGTATCTATTAGAGTGGGAAAGGGCTATGGGTTTGGGGCTGAAGTAAATAGAGGCGGGGAGTCTGGAGGGTTGAGGCTTCAAGTAGGTTTGATGGCAAATGACCAGGAGAACTGAGAGCCAGCTCAGGCTCCCCAATGTTATGGGGGGTGGTAGGTCTTAGAGGGGCTTGTGGTTGAGGGTAGGAGGAGGAGATGAGAAAGTTCCAAGATCGGGTCCTGGGAAGGGTGGGAGGAAAGGGTGTGAATGTTCCAAGGTAAGAGTGTGGGTTGTAGATGAACAAAGTCAAAATGTTGGGCATTCATCATTCTGGACCGGTTGGTTCTTGGGTGTCTAAGGGAGCTGGCTGTTTGAGCTGTTGGTTCTGGTTCTAAGAGTATCCACAGGGCTGTGGGTTCTCTCCCTGGCTTCGCTCAGTGGGTTACAGATCCAGCACCACCATAAGCTGCGGCATAGGTTGCAGATGCGGCTCAGATGGGGTGTGGCTGTGGCATAGGCTGGCGGCTACAGCTCTGATTTGACCCCTAGTCTGAGAACTTCCATATGCTTCAGGGGCAGCCCTAAAAAGAAAAAAAAATTTTTTTTAAAAAAACCCTCTAGAATAAACCATGGGAGGATTTTTTTTTTTTAATTGGAGCAGCGAAGGACTTCAGTGTGATATAAAACCTTTAAGTCCCAGAAGAAAATATTTTAAATTCAACAGTATCAAAATGAAAACTTTCTCTGTGCCAAAAAAGAAAAAAAAATTGTGAAAAAGTTAAAAGACAAACAGATGGGATGTGGGCATAGAATTCTGACTCTAGCAGATGCTACTAATTCATTCCCGTCCATCCTCTGACCCCCTTCCAAGGTCTTCTGCCATCGACAGGTGCCAATCATGCTGACAGCTTTTCACCCCGGCGCTTGTGTCCTTTGTCTCATGACCCAAGGATTTTCTCTGCCTGCAGGGCTGGCTCAGCCTGTGTACAGGGCAGCCCAGAAAGGTAGGGATTTTACATCCATAACGGCAGCATCAGTTATTGAGGTGGTGAATTGTTGGATAAACACGTCAACTTCCTCATCCCTTGGCAGGAAAATTCTAAAGTACCTTGTATATGGCTTTTTGGAGAGTCCTAAGCAGGATTCAGCTCTCGGTGTCCACAGTGGTAAACCATTCACCAATACTCATTTTCTTGATTTTTCTCTCCCGTGTCATATCTTCATTCCCTCTCTTGTGCTCCCAGGGAAACTAAAGTTCTTACTTTGGACTCTGTTTGGGAGTTAATCCAATTAAGATAACCCCTGTTATAAAAAAATAGGTAAATTCCCTAGATGGTAAAAATTCTCTAGATTATCAAAATTTGTGCAAGTCAGTAAAAAGACTGGGAGTTCTTTGCTGGCACCATGGATCCAGTTTTGTCACTGCAGTGGCTCAGATTGCTGCTGTGCCATGGATTCAGTCCCTGGTCCCAAAACTTTCATATGCCACAAGCACAGCCAAAAAAAAAAAAAAAGACCTCCTGCCCATAGGAAAAGTGGGAACGAATATGATCAGGCAGATCACATTGAGAGAAATATAAATGACTCTTAAATATTGGGTAAGATGCTCAATATTTTTCATGTGGGAAATAGGTATTCTCATATGTTACTTATGGGATTCTAAAAAGAGCTCATCATTTCTTCAGTGGAAAGTTTGGAAGTATATACAAAATTTCGTGTACATATTTTTGACACATGGTTGTGTGTCCATTGGAGGGGAGGTTTTGATGTATTTACCAGTTGATGAGCATGCAAGTCGTTAAAAAGAATAAGATGCTGTATGTGCACTGATATGTGAAGATCTCTAAGATATATGGATAAGTGAACAAAGTAAGGCATGGGACAATAAATATAACTGTAATTAGTGAAAAATGCACAGTTAAATGCCTAGAATATTAACTAAAAAGGATTCCCTAAAAATGTTAGTAGTCCTTGCCTCTGGCTAACAAAACAGAAGGACTGGAAGTTAGGACTAAGGAGAACTCCCTCTCCACATTACTTCACTTTATATTAACATCTTATGAGGAGTTCCTGTCATGGCGCAGCAGAAACAAGTCTGACTGGCATCCATGAGGACACGGGTTCGATCCCTGGCCTCGCTCAGTGGGTTAAGGATCCGGCGTTGCTGTGAGCTGTGGTGTAGGTCATAGATGCAGCTCGGATTCTATGTTGCTGTGGCTGTGGTGTAGGCTGGCAACTACAGCTCCGATTAGACCCCTAGCCTGGGAACCTCCATATGCCATGGGTACGCCCCCCTAAACAAAAGACAAAAAAGTAAATATATCCATTCTTTAAAAAAAAAATCTTATGAGATAATAAATCACATTGTAAAATATGTGCTCAGATCAAGATAACTTTACATAGCAGGTGATAAAAATCCAAAACCATTCTAGCCATTTCTTTACTCATTTATACTGTGCCATATTGCCCATTGAATATTTTTATTATGGTAAAATATACACAGCATATTTATCATAATTATATGAACTATTTTTATGTGTACAGTGGCATCAAAAATATCTTAGGAGTTCCCTGGTGGTGTAGTGGTGAAGTATTTGGCGTTGTTGCTGCTGTGGCACAGGTTTGATCCCTGGTCCAGGAACTTCCACATGCCGTGGGTGTGGCCAAAAAAAATGTTGTGTAACAAAACCTTTTTGAAAAATTTCATTCCCAATGTGAACTCTGTCACCATTAACTAATTAATTGCTCTCCATTATTCCCTACTTCAGCCTCTGGGTAACTTGTATGCTAGTTTCTGTCTTTATGAATTTACCTACTCTAGACACCTCGTATAGGTGGAATCATAGAATATTTATCTGTCTGTGTCTGTCTGATTTAATTCGGGCATGCTGTTTTCAGTGTCCATCCATGTTGTAGCATACATCGAAATTTCTTCCCTTTTGATGGTTGAGTAATATTCCATTATATGTATCTTCTACATTTTGTTTATCATTTGTTGATAAACACTTGGGTGGTTGATACCTTTTGGCATCATGAATGATGCTACTATGAGCACTGGTTTACAGCATCTCTTTGAGTCCCTGCTTTCAGTTCTTTTTGGTGAAACACCTAGGAGTGAAATTGCTAAATTATTTGGTAGTTCTATATCTGACTTTTTCAGGAACCACAAAATTGTTTTCCTCAGTGTCTGCACCATCTCATGTTCATATCGGTATGAGTGTTCCAACTTCTTCACATCTCAACAATTTTATTTCCTTTTCAAAAAAATTACAGCCACCCTAAGTATAATGTTGTTATCTTACTGTTGTTTTAATTTGCATTTCCTTGATGACTAATACATTGAGCATCTTTTCATGTGGTTTGTGGCAATTTGTACATCTCTTTTTGAGAAATGTCTATGTATGTCCTTTGTCCATTTTTTAATTTTTTAATTTTTATTTTTTGTCTTTTGTCTTTTTGGGGCTGCACCCACATCATATGGAGGTTCCCAGGCTAGGGGTCTAATCAGAGCTGTAGCCGCCAGCCTACACCAGAGCCACAGCAACGCCAGGTCCAAGCTGCATCTGCAACCTACACCACAGCTCACAGCAAAGCCGGATCCTCAACCCACTTAAGCCAGGTCAGAGGTAGAACCCGAAACCTCATGGTTCCTAGTCAGATTCATTTCCGTTGCACCACGACAGGAACTCCAGTCCAATTTTTTTAAATGATTTTTTTTTTCCAGTATAGCTGTTATATGGTGTTCTGTAAATTTCCTACTGTACAGCAAGTTGACCCAGTCACACAGCCATATATACATTCTTTTTGTTCATTTTTGAATTGGGCTGTTTGGGGTTTCATTGTTGTTAAGTTGTAGGAATTCTTTACCCATTCTGGGGATGAATAAATGATTAGATAAATGATTTGCAAATATTTTCTTCCATTCTGTAGTTTGTCTTTTCACTCTTTTGGTAGTGTTTTTTAGTACACAAAAATTACTTTGATGAAGTCCAATTTATTTTTTCTTGTGCTTTCATGTGATATCCAGGAAATCATGCTCAAATCTCATAGCATTAAGATTGTCCCCTAAGTTTTTTGGTAGCAGTCTTAAGTTTTTGCTTTAAATTTTGGGTTTTGATCCACTTTGAGTTGACTTTTGTATATGGTATAAGGTCAGGATCCAACTTCTTTTTTTTTTTTTTTAACTGAGATGTAATTAACATATAACATTGTCAACTATAAATAAGTTTAATTAAACTTTTAAAAATGGTTATATAATTAACATATAACATTGTCGATTATCAGCTTCCCTAAAGGTTAGTTCGCATTTTTTTTTTTTGAATGGTTCTCCCTTGTCAGCCTGTACTGTATCAGAAACAGAAATTCTGGAGTTCTTGTTGTGGCTCAGCAGTAAAGAACCCAACTAGGATCCATGAGGACTCAGGTTCAATCCTTGGCCCCGCTCAGTGGGTTAAGGATCCAGCATTGCCCTGAGCTGTGGTATAGGTCGCAGATGTGGCTTGGATCTGGTGTGGCTGTGGCTGTGGCATAGGCTGGTGGCTACAGCTCTGTTTCGACCCCTAGCCTGGGAACCTCCATATGCTGCAGGTGCAGCCCTAAAAAAGAAGACAAAAGAAACAAAAATTATTTTCTGGATTCACTCTCAGTCTCCGGTTTATCTATCAGTGTCCAAATTCAATGACTGCCCATCTTGTCTAAAAATCAAGGCTACCCTCCTCAGAGTGGCCCCTAAGGACAGGCGTGGTCAGCTGCCCTGGTCCCTGGGTCCCTCTCCCACCATTCCTCTGAACACACCCCAGGTTCCACGCACCCACTATTTGCTGGACCCCATCTCTCTCCTTGGACACTTGCTGACTCCTCTGACTTTAAGTGCAATCTCTAACTTTCTTCCTCTCCTTCCAGAGTTCTTGGCACACCCTATGCTTCCAGTGTTGTAACTGTTACATCCCTTTATTTTTTCACATCTTCACTTTTATGTTTTAGGGGGGTATAATTTTAATTTTTTATATTAATTGAAATACAGTTGATTTACCATGTTGCAGTAATTTCTGCTGTACAAAGAAGCGATTCTGAGATACATTTACACATACTCATTTTTTTTCAGATTCTTTTCACATATAGATTATCACAGAATATTGGGTAGAGTTTTCTGTGCTGTACAGCAGGTCTCCAATGGCCAATCATTCCATAAACCACAGTGTGCATGTGCCAATCTCAGATTCCCAAGCAATCCTTCCCTCCGGCTCTCCCCTTTGGTAACTGTAAGCTTGCATCTGTTTCTGTTCTGCAAATGAGTTCATTGGTATCCTTTTTTTCAGATTCTACATATCATATGATGTTTGTCTTTCTCTGACTTATTCCATTTAACATGAAAATCTCTAGGTCACTCCATGGTGCTGCAAATGGCATTATTTAATTCTTTTCTATGGCTGAGTAATATTCCATTGTATGTATGTACCACATCCTCTTTATCCATTCCTCAGTCAGTGGACATTTGAGTTGCTTCCATGTCTTGGCTATTGTAAATAATGATGCTCTGAACATCAGGGTGCATGTATCTTTTTTAAAAATTTATTTTATTACTCAAATGAATTTATCACATCTGTAGTTGTATAATGATCATCACAATCCAGTTTCACAGGATTTCCATCCCACAGCCCAAGCACATCCCCCCAGCCCCCAAACTGTCTCCTCCAGAGACCATAAGTTTTTCAATGTCTGTGAGTCAGCATCTGTTCTGCAAAGAAGTTCAATCTTTCCGTTTTTCAGATCCCACATGTCAGTGAAAGCATTTGATGTTGGAGTCTCTCACTGTATGGCTGACTTCACTTAGCATGATAATTTCTAGGTCCATCCATGTTGCTAAAAATGCCAGTATTTCGTTATTTTAATGGCTGAGTAATATTCCATTGTGTAGATGTACCCCACCTTCTGGATCCATTCCTCTGTCAATGGACATTTAGGTTGTTTCCATGTCTTGGCTATTGCAAATAGTGCTGCAATGAACATTGGAGTCCACGTGTCTTTGCGAGTCATGGTTTTCTCTGGATAGATAGATGCCCAGGAGGTGGGATTGTTGGATCAAATGGAAGTTCTATGTTTAGTTTTCTTAGGAATCTCCATACTGCTTTCCACAGTGGTTGCACCAATTTACAATCCCACCGACAGTGCACTAGGGTTCCTTTTTCTCCACACCCTCTCCAGCACTTATTGTTTGTAGACTTTTTGATGGTGGCCATTCTGGCTGGTGTAAGGTGGTACCTCATGGTGGTTTTGATTAGCATTTCTCTAATAATGAGTGATGTTGAACATCTTTTCATGTGTTTTTTTGGCCATCTGTATGTCTTCTTTGGCGAACTGTCTGTTGAGATCTTCTGCCCATTTTTGGATGGGGTTGTTTGTTTTTTTGGTATGGAGCTGCAGAAGGTGTTTATAAATTTTGGAGATGAATCCCTTGTCCGTCGATTCACTTGCAAAGATTTTCTCCCATTCTGTGGGTTGTCTTTTTGTGTTGTTTAGGGTTTCCTTTGCTGTGCAGAAACTTTTAACGAATCCGACTAGGAACCATGAGGTTGTGGGTTCGGTCCCTGCCCTTGCTCAGCGGGTTAACGATCTGGCGTTGCCGTGAGCTGTGGTGTAGGTTGCAGACGCGGCTCAGATCCTGCGTTGCTGTGGCTCTGGCGTTGGCCGGTGGCTGCAGCTCCGATTCGACCCCTAGCCTGGGAACCTCCGTATGCCGCGGGAGCGGCCCAAGAAATAGCAACAACAACAACAAAAGACCAAAAAAAAAAAAAAATATATATATATATACTCTGATAGGTGGATCTGAGAAGATGTTGCAGTGGTTTATGTCAGAGAGTGTTTGGCCTATGTTTTCCTCTAAGAGTTTTATAGTGTCTGGTCTTCTATCTAGGTCTTTAATCCATTTGGAGTTTATTTTTGTGTATGGTGTTAGGGAGTGTTCTAATTTCATTCTTTTCCGTGTGACTGTCCAGTTTTCCCAGCACCACTTATTGAACAAGCTGTCCTTTCTCCATTGTATATTCTTGCCTCCTTGGTCATAGATTAGTTGGCTGTAGGTGCGTGGGCTTAATGCTGGGCTTTCTATCCTGTTCCACTGATCTATATGTCTGTCTTTGTGCCAGTACCATGCAGTTTTGACGACTGTTGCTTTGTAGTATAGTCTGAAGTCTGGGAGCCTGATTCCTCCAGCTGCATTTTTATTTTTCAGGATGTCTTTGGCTATTCTGGGTCTTTTGTGCTTCCAAACAAACTTTAAAATATTTTGTTCGAGTTCTGTGAAAAATGTCCTTGGTAATTTGATAGGGATTACATTGAATCTGTAGATTGCCTTGGGTAGTATAGTCATTTTGATAATATTAACTATTCCAGTCCACGAGCATGGTATATCTTTCCATCTGTTTGTGTCATCTTTGATTTCTTTCATCAGTGGCTTGTTTTCAGAGTAGAGGTCTTTTGTCTCTTTAGATAGGTTTACTCCTAGGTATTTTATTCTTTTGGATGTGATGGTAAATGGGATTGCTTCGCTATTTTCCTTTTCTGCTTTTTCATTGTTAGTATATAGAAACGCTATCGATTTCTGTGTATTGATTTTGTATCCTGCAACTTTGCCAAATTCGTGGATAAGCTCTAACAGTTTTCTGGTAGAGTCTTTAGGATTCTCTAGGTAGAGTATCATGTCATCTGCAAACAGTGATAGTTTTACTTCTTCCTTTCCAATTTGGATTCCTTTTATTTCTTTTACTTCTCTGATTGCTGTGGCTAGGACTTCCAGAACTATGTTGAAGAGTAGTGGCGAGAGCGGACATCCTTCTCTTGTTCCTGACCTCAGCGGGAATTCTTTCAGCTTTTCACCATTGAGAATGATGTTCGCTGTGGGTTTGTATATGGCCTTTATCATGTTGAGGTAGGTTCCCGCTATGCCCACTTCCTGAAGGGTTTTTATCAGAAATGGGTGTTGGATTTTGTCAAAGGCTTTTTCCACGTCTATTGAGAGGATCATATGGTTTTTATTCTTCAGTTTGTTAATGTGGTGTATCACACTGATGGGTTTGTGGATATCGAAGAACCCTTGCATCCCTGGGATAAATCCCACTTGATCATGATGTACAATCCTTTTAATGTATTGTTGGATGCGATTTGCTAGTATTTTGTTGAGGATTTTTGCATCAATGTTCATCAGTGATATTGGCCTGTAGTTTTCTTTTTTTGTGGTATCTTTGTCTGGTTTTGGTACCAGGGTGACAGTGGCCTCATAGAATGAGTTTGGGAGTATTCCTTCTTCTGCAATTTTTTTGAAAAAGTTTCAGAAGCAGAGGTGTTAGCTCTTCTCTAAATGTTTGATAGAATTTGCCTGTGAAGCCATCTGGTCCTGGACTTTTGTTTGTTGGAAGTTTTTTTTTTTTTTGTCTTTTGTCTTTTTGCTGTTGTTTTTGTTGTTGTTGTTGCTATTTCTTGGGCCGCTCCCTCGGCCTATGGAGGTTCCCAGGCTAGGGGTTGAATCGGAGCTGTAGCCACCGGCCTACGCCAGAGCCACAGCAACGCGGGATCCGAGCCGCGTCTGCAACCTACACCACAGCTCACGGCAACGCTGGATCCTTAACCCACTGAGCAAGGGCAGGGACCGAACCTGCAACCTCATGGTTCCTAGTCGGATTCGTTAACCACTGCGCCACAACGGGAACTCCTGTTGGAAGTTTTTTAATCACAGTTTCAATTTCAGTTCTTGTGATGGGTCCATTCATCTTTTCTATTTCATCTTGGTTTAGTCTTGGAAGATTGTGCTTTTCTAAGAATTTGTCCATTTCTTCTAGATTTTCCTTTTTATTGGCGTATAGTTGCATATGTTAGTCTCTTATGATCCTTTGTATTTCTGTGGTGTCCGTTGTTACTTCTTTTTCATTTCTAATTTTATTGATTTGAGTCCTCTTTTTTTCTTGATAAGTTTGGCTAAGGGTTTATCAATTTTGTTGATCTTTTCAAAGAACCAGCTTTTCATTTCACTGATCTTTTCTATGGTTTTCTTTGCTTCTGTTTCATTGATTTCTGCTCTGATCTTTATGATTTCTTTCCTTCTACTAACTTTAAGTCTTGTCTGTTCTTCTCTCTCGAGCTGCTTTAGATGTAAAGTTAGCTTGCTTATTTGAGCTTTTTCTTGTTTCCTGAGGTGGGCTTGTATTGCTATAAACTTTCCTCTCAGAACGGCTTTTGCTGCATCCCATAGGTTTTGGAGTGTCGTATCTTTGTTGTCATTTGCTGCTAGGTATTTTTTAATTTCCTCTTTGACTTCTTCAGTGATCCATTGGTTGTTTAGTAGCATGTTGTTGAGTCTCCACGTGTTTGTGTTTTTTGCAGTTTTTTCTTGTTGTTGATTTCCAGTCATATAGCATTGTGGTCGGAAAAGATCCTTGATGTGATTTCAATTTTCTTAAAGTTACTGAGGTTGGATTTGTAGCCCAGGATGTCATCAGTCTTAGAGAATGTTCCATGTGCACTTGAGAAGAATGTGTATTCTGTTGCTTTTGGATGGAATGTCCTATGAATATCTATTAAGTCCATCTGGTTTAATGCTTCATTCAGGGCCTGTGTTTCTTTATTGATTTTCTGTCTGGTTGATCTGTCCATTGCTGTAAGTGGGGTGTTAAATTCCCCCACTATTATTGTGTTATTGTCGATTTCTCCTTTTAAGGTTGTTAGCAGTTGCCTTATATATTGTGGCGAACCTGTGTTGGGTGCGTAGATACTTAAAATTGTTATAACATCTTCTTGGATTGATCCTTTGATCATTATGTAATGTCCTTCTTTGTCCCTTAAAATAGTCTTAATTTTAAAGTCTATTTTGTCTGACATAAGTATTGCTACTCTGGCTTTCTTTTGATCCCCGTTTGCATGAAATATTTTCTTCCATCCTCTCACTTTCAATTTGTGTGTGTCCCTAGAAGTGAAGCAGATCTCTTGTATATATATATATATATATATATATGGGTCTTGCTTTCGTATCTGTTCAGCCAGTCTATGTCTTTTGGTTGGGGCATTTAGCACATTAACATTTAAGGTAATTATTGATATGTATGTTCTTATTGCCATTTTATTAATTGCTTTGGATTTGTTTTTGTTGCTCTTTTTTCTTGTTCTCTCCTTTTCTGGTTTGATGACTATCTTTAGTGCTGTATTTGAGTTGATTTTTCTTTGTTTGCATATCAATTGCAGATTTTTGGTTTGCAGTTATTCTGAAGTTTTGATATAAGAGTCTATATGTATATGAGATTGTTTTAAGTTGTTGTTCTCTTAATTGCAAGTTCATCTCTAGTGTCCTGCATTTGTACCCACCTCTTCTCATGATTTCTGATTTTGGTGGCATAATTGTGCATGGATGATTTCGTATCTTTACTGTATATATACCTTTACTGGTGAGTCTTGTCATTTGTGGTATTTTTGTTTCCTGTTTGTGTCTTTTCTTTTCTGCCTATAGAAGTTCCTTTAGTATTTGTTGTAAGGCTGGTTTAGTGTTGCTGAATTCTCTCAGATTTTGTTTATCAAAACCTTCACAGATTTCTCCTTCAAATCTGAATGAAAGCCTTGCTGGTTAGAGTAATCTTGGTTGTAGGTTTTTTTCCTTTCATCACGTTAAGTATATCATGCCATTCCCTTCTGGCCTGCAGAGTTTCTGCTGAAATATCTGCCAATAACCTTATTGGGGTTCCCTTGAATGTGATTTGTTTCTTTTCCCTAGCTGCTTTCAAGATTTTCTCTTTGTCCTTAATTTTGGTCAGTTTGATTAATATGTGTCTTGGTGTATTCCTCCTTGGGTTTATTTTGTATTGTACTCGTTGTGCTTCCTGGATTTGAGTGAGTGGTTCCCTTCCCATGTTAGGGAAGTTTTTGGCTATTATCTCTTGGAATATTTTTTCTGTCTCCTTCTCTCTCTCTTCTCCTTCTGGCACCCCTATAATATGGATGTTGGTGCGTTTCACGTTGTCCCAGAGTTCTCTGAGACTCTCTTCATTTGTTTTCAATCTTTTTTCTCTTTTCTGTTCTGCATCCATAATTTCCACTAATCTGTCCTCCAACTTGCTTATTCGTTCTTCTGCCTCCTGTATTCTGCTGTTAGCTGCTTCTAGTGAATTTATTTCAGTTATTGTATTTTGCATCTCTTCTTGTTTCAGTTTTATATCTTGTATCTCTTTGGTCAGTGTTTCCTGTAAGTTATCCATCTTTGCCTCCAGTTTATTTCCAATGTCTTACATCATCTTCAGCATCAACAATCTAAAATCTTTTTCCTGGAGGCTGAGAATCTCCTCATGGCTTAGCTGTTTTTCTGGGGTTTTTTCTTTCTCCCTCATCTGAGTTATAGTTCTCTGTCTTTTTTATAGGTTTTTGGTGTGGTGACATTTTTACAGATAATAGAGTTGTAGCCTCTCTTACTTCTGTTGTCTGCCCCTCTTGTCGCATGTATCTTTTTGAATTATGGTTTTCTCTGAAGATAATGCCCAGGAGTGGGTTTGCTGTAAATCACTTTCTTTAAAATCCCCATTTACAGTCTGTAAAGATTATATCTACCATATGATCCAGCTATCCCACTTTGAGTATTTATCCAAAGAATTGCAAAACACTAATTTGAAAAGATAGATGCTCCCCTATGTTCATCACAGTGTTGTTTACAATAGCCAAAATATGGAAACAACCCAAGCACTTATCAAACTGTATCATTAAGAGATTGAAAAAGCAAGACACAAAGTGAGAGAAGATTCTTGTAATACATAAGTCATTTTTTGAATAATCTCATTATGTAAAAAATTAGATCTTAGCAGGTTAAGGATCCAGTGTTGTTGCTGCTGTGATGCAGGTTCGATCCCTGGCCTGGGAACTTCTGCATGCTGCAAGTGTAGTTAAAAAAAAATCAGGTAAATATTGATCACCTAATTTTTAAATGGGCAAAATATTAAAACAGGCTCTTCAGGAGTTACTGTCGTGACCCAGCAGAAACGAATCTGACTAGCATCCATGTAGACGTAGGTTGGATCCCTGGCCTCACTTAGTGGGTTAAGGATCCGGTGTTGCCACAGCTGTGGCTCAGATCTGTCCATTGCTATGGCTGTGGTGTAGGCCAGCAGCTACAGCTCCAATTCAGCCCCTAGCCTGGGAACCTCCATATGCTGCAGGTGCGGCCCTAAAAAGATACACACACACACACACACAAATTAAAAAAAATAAAACAGGCTCTTCAAAATAAGAAATATGCAAATGGCCAATAAACTCAGCTATCAGAGTGGTTAAAATATAAAAAGACTATTCTAAATGTTAGAAAAGATGCAGAGCAAAGGGAACTCCAATACACTGTTGGTGGGAGTATATGTTAGTAAAACTACCTTGAAACACCATTTGGTATCATCTGCCACAGGCGGTCCTGTGCATACCTGAAGGGCCCAAGAGGTGCACTCCCGGATGCAAAGACATGCTTCTTTGTGTTCAACAGTACACCGGACAGCAATATCCATTGCATCACTATTTATAATAGCCCCCAGGTGAAAAACCCCTAAACACCCAGTAAGAGACGAACAGCTACCATGTGGTAGATTCACGGTAAGGAGTACTCTACAGCATTGACAATGAAGGATCTACTGCTACATGCAGCCTCATCCACGAATCTCACAAAAATAACATGGAGCAATAAAAGCAAGACACAAAGGAATCTACTCTTTGTGATCCACTAAACTGTGCTTTTAGAAATCAGGACTCCCTGACCGGAAAACATCCACACACCATGGGTATGGCCCAAAAAAAAAAAAAATGTCAGGACTGTAGTTATCTTTAGGAAGGTGGTAGTGCCTGGAAAGAGGCTTGAGGAACACCTCTGGGGTGGGGCATTACTGTTCTCTTTCATGGTCTGAATGCTCATTACATGAGGGTAGTCATTTTGTAAAAATTCAGCAAACTGTATGCTTGTGGTATGTATGTTCTACCTCTCTAATGGGTGCAGCAAAAAAAAAGTTAACCCACTGAGCGAGGCCAGGGATTGAACCCACAGCCTCCATGGTTCCTAGTTGATTCCCTGGCCAGTGATCAAACCCATGCCACAGTAGTATCAACACCAAGTCCTTAACCACTAGGCTACCAGGCAACTCCTCCTGGTTTAATTTTTTAAAAGGGCTGTTATTGGTTGGCTCACAGAGTCACCAAAAGGACCAAGGAAAGAGGCTTGTAGGCTGTACGGACAGTAAGAACACCCACAGCACTGGCTCGGTGGAGACCGTTTTGGAGACACACAAGATCGCCAGTAGGGCTGGCACCACCCACCCTGATCCTGGAAGCTGCCACTGGGGCTGGATGTTTCAGCTCACCTCTTCACCAAAGGGATTTGCCAGATCCACCAACTCCTTGTCACATGCTTCTGGTGGATGGGACACGGATGGCTGCCCCGGACTGCTGGAGCTTGGGTCATGTGCTCCTATCCTCAGCTAGGAATGTCCTAACAAAATACTCTAGACCGAGTGAGTGGCTGAAACAGTAGACACTGATATTCTCATAGGAGGCTAGAAGTCCCAGGTCAAGGTGCCAGCACGGTCAGTTGCTAGTGAGGCCTCCCTCTGTGGCTTGTAGGTGGCTGCCCTCTGGCTGGGTCATCACAGGACCTCATTTTTGTGCGTGCTTGGAGGGGGTGGCGGGGAAGTGGAGAGAGGTGTCTCTTATAAAGTCACTAATCCTGTCATATCAGGGCCCCACCCTTATGACCTTATCTAACCTTTACTTGGTACAGGCTCTGTCTCCAAATACAGTCACGTTGCGGGTGAGGGTTAGGGCTTCAACATGCGGATGTGGGAGTGGGGGACGCACCTCCGTCAGGGCCCTGATCCTTCTTCATGTCCTCACCCAGGGGTTATTCAGCCTCATCAGACAAAGGCTTCCACAAATACAGGATGTTCCAGTGCTGGAAAAGAATGACAAGGGTCCCCGTGTCCCTCTCGCTTTCCCTTCCCTCCGTGACTTCTGCACCTTCCTCACCACCCCCCATGCTTATCTTTTCTGTTACCCTGCGGGGTCACTGAGCCCAGCTCACCTCTCTAGCAATAGGAAGGTCATGAGAAGAGTCTGGGAGGAGTTCCTGTCATGGCTCAGTTGGTAAGGAACCTAACTAGTATACACAAGGATGCGGGTTTGATCCTGGCCTTGCTCAGTGGCTTAAGGATCCGGCATTGCTGTGAGTTGTGGTGTAGGTCACAGACTTGGCTCGGATCCTGCCTTGCTGTGGCTGGGGTGTGGATCGGCAGCTGTAGCTCCGATTGGACCTCAAGCCTGGGAACTTCCATATGCCGTGGGTGTGGCCCTAAAAAAAAAAAAAATGTGGGACATGCTACAGGGTTCAAGGGAAGATGAAGCCATGGCTTTGGAGCAGACAGGAATCTGGCACCTGTGCTGGGGGGAGGGCATCAGTAGTAGGAACTGCTCAGCTGTCCTACCTCAGAGCTGCTGCTGGAGTGGCTTTAGCCATTTTTCTGCCCCGTGTCTCTGCCCTTGAGGTGCATGATCCCATGACAGATCAAGCCAGACTCTTGGCTTAGGGGAGAGGATGTGTCCAGTGGAGGGGCCACCACGGGTTGTCCAGTTGCTAGAGCAGAGCAGGTAACTTGGGTTTGTCATCCCAGCAAGATGGCACACGGCTGAGAGGCATCCCCAAAGGGAAGTACTGTGTGGTCCTCCCCCAAGGCCTGACTGGTCTCCCAATGTCAAGTTCTTGTTCTGCTGAGAGCAAGGTGCCAGGGTGTATGGAGAAGTTCAGGATCTTGGCCAAAAGGACAAGGATTCAGTGAGAATCGAGGTGGCATCGTGGTAGGGGGCATTCTCAACCCAGAAGGTCTCTGAGCTCCATCTGTTAACCTTTCGGGGTCCAGGGAACTCACCCTCCGGTGTGGGCACACCTGCCTTGCAAACCCAGGGGCCCCTCATCTTCTTGACCCTGTTGCACCTGCAAATGCCACTTGGTCCCGGGAACTCGTAAGTCACACCCATTCCTTGTCACGTCTGAGGGCATCTTCAACAGCCTGTAGGTCCTGGCAGGACCACGGTGCTGGGAAGTAGCAAGGATGGAAGGGCTGGGGGCTCTGAGGACAGTGTGTGAATTCAGAAAACGTGAGGTGGCTGGGCCATCTGGTGATCCTCACAGACGCCTGAGAAGATGCTCTTGCCATTTGAGAAGCTTTCTTAAAAAAAAAAAACAAAAAAAAAAAAACTAGGAATTAAATGACATGAGCATGATACAGCATGCATCGGCAACATTTTTTTTAAAGTTTTATTGAAGTGTAGTGGATTAACAATGTTGCAGTAATTTCTGCTGAACAACAAAGTGATTCATTTATACATGTATGGTATCTCTTCTTTTTCGGATTCTTTTCCCATTTAGGTTATCACGGAATAGTGAGTGGAGTTCCCTGTGCTCCGCAGCAGGTCCCTATTGGCCATCCGATATTCAGCATGCAATCATGTGTTCCTGCCAATCCCGGACCCCCAACCTCTCCCTCCCCCCACCTTTCTCCTTGGGTAACCACAGTTTTTTTTGAAGCCTGTTTCTGTTTTGTAAATGAGTTTATATCATTTTTTCGATTGCACATATCATTGCCAATTGTATGGTTTTATTTTTCTCTGGTTTCGTAGGATAATCTCTCAGTCCATCCATGTTGCGGCAAATGGCAGTATTTCATTTTTCTATGGCTGAGTAATACTCTGTTGGGTTTGTGTGTGTGTGTGTATGCACACCACATCTTTTTGCAATTCTGTCGATGGACACTGAAAATAAGTTTTTTGTGTGCCTACAAGGGATATAGTGGAAGATAACTGAGAGAGTCCTTGCCCTCATAGAAGGGAGACAGAAAATAAGCAAGTGTGGTGTCTCCACGTTCTCTGGCGCTCCTCCCAGGCGGAGAGAGCATTGACGCCCTGAACTTGCACAGGCCTGGGACCGCTTCAGCCAGTGGAGAATGGAGTGAGCGACACCAAGCCTAGCTCATAAAGGGCCATGCCAGTTGGGAGAATCTGGGATGGCACCTGTAGATGTTCTCAGAAGCAGAAACCAGGTGAGAAAGGCCACACGGTGGCGCTGTAACTCAGCCCCGCCGAGCACGGGCTTCCAATCATCACCCTGCAGGTGCCGGGCGCATGATTCCAGCCCCCAGCCGTGGAGATCACCCCCACTGTCGTGGAACAGAGCAGGTTCGTCCTTGCTGGGCCGTGTCCAAATTCGGACCCAGAGAATTCATGAGTGCTCTAAAATGGTTATTGCCTCACTAGGTTTGGGATGGTTTGTCACGCAAAATATACATCCAAGATGAATATGTAATGTTTAATTAGAATTACACAATGTCAGTTTGTATTTGTTTTTGTTTTGTTTTGTTTTGGCTTTTTGCTATTTCTTGGGCCGCTCCCAAGGCATATGGAGGTTCCCAGGCTAGGGGTCCAATCGGAGCTGTAGCCACCGGCCTACGCCAGAGCCACAGCAACACGGGATCCGAGCCGCGTCTGCAACCTACACCACAGCTCACGGCAACGCCGGATCGTCAACCCACTGAGCAGGGGCAGGGACCGAACCCGCAACCTCATGGTTCCTAATCGGATTCGTCAACCCACTGAGCAAGGGCAGGGACCGAACCCGCAACCTCATGGTTCCTAGTGGGATTCGTTAACCACTGCACCACGACGGGAACTCCATACAATGTCAGTCTTAAAAGCAGGCAGGGGACGTGCTGATCAGAAGGGTAGCAAATGAAGTGACATCATCAGGTTTCTTTCAAACCTGTTAAGAAAAATGTGAGTTAGAGTGAGGGGCAGAAAAAGAACTGAGACCTATGCCTGGCAGCACCCGCCCCGCACTGCTTACCTAGGGCTCATAGCTCCCTGGGTTGCAACTTCCTGATGGCCTGAGCACAGAGAACCACACATAGTGGCTCTTAAATTCAAGCTGGCTGCTGCTTCAGGGGTCTCCAGCAAAATTTTTTAATTGATTTTTTTTTTTCCTAGTCCTGGGTAATTGAAGGTATCTCTATGGGTGCTTTTGACCAAAGGCAATTTTCTTATGCATTTTTTTGGGGGGGCATCATTTTGGGAGTGTATTTAAATTTTTTTCACACTGAGTTTACAGAGTTTTAATTTCGCAGGGTCAATTTCACATGTTTCAACTGTTTGACTAAAAATGGCAAGTGTTGGAGTTCCCTGGTGGCCTAGCAGCTTAAGGATCTAGTCTTGTCACTGCTGTGGCTCTGGTTACAGCCATGACACTGGTTGGATTTCTGCCTGCACCCTGCCCCCCAGGACTTCCACATGCCCCAGGCAGGCAAGAATAAGAGGAAAAAAAAAAAAAAAAAAGGCAACTGTTACAACTGCCCAAGCAGAATTGGGGGAAATTTTAAGACATGACTTCACTTCGGCTGCCACAGGAATGACATGGAGAAGGCACGCCATGGAATCCCTTTTTCTCCTATTATGACAAGGTGCCTGCTTTGAAGGCAGTCACTGGCGGAGCCTCGCCTGTAGCTCCTTCTCTCCACCCCAAGTACCCTGCACGTGGTTGCAGCTCGTCTGCTGTCAGCACTGCTTCTGGAGGAAGGACACTGGCTCAGCCAAGATGACACCACACCACACTGGAGCCATCTTGTGCCTTTGCTTGCTTCCTACCCAGCACAGTCACTTGCCTCCACTTTTTTTTTTTTAGTGATTGCTATTTTTTCCATTGCAGTTGGTTTACAGTGTTCTGTCAGTTTTCTGCTGTACAGCAGAGTGACCCAGTCACACATACACATATATTATCCTCCATCATGTTCCATCTCAAGTGACTAGGTAGAGTTCCCAGTGCTATACAGCAGGATCTCATGGCTATCCATTCCAAAGGCCGTAGTTTGCATATATTAACCCCAGATTCCCAGTCCCTCCCACTCCCTCCTTCCCCTCCCCACTTCGCAACCACAAGTCTGTTCTCCAAGTCCATGAGTTTCTTTTCTGTGGAAAGGTTTATTTGTGCCGTATATTAGATTCCAGAAATAAGTGATATCGTATGATATTTGCCTTTCTCTTTCTGACTGACTTCACTTAGTATGAGAGTCTCCAGTTCCATCCATGTTGCTGCAAATGGCATTATGTTGTTCTTTTTTATGGCTGAGTAGTATTCCATTGTGTAGATATACCACAACTTCTTAATCCATTCATCTGTCAATGGACATTTAGGGTGTTTCCATATCTTACCCACTTTTTAATTTCCCTTTTTGCACATGGTGTAAAATTCAAAAGGTATAAAAGTTCCTCCAGCAAAAAGTCTCCCTCCCATCCCTGTTCCCCAACCCACACAATTCCTCTCCCCTTGAGCCAACTCTCTTACCAGTTTTTGGGGGTGGGGTGTCTTTCCAAAAGCAGTCTCAGCATTTACAATCAAACAATAGCAAATACCTATCATTCTACACCTTGATTTTTTTTTTTTTTTTCATTTATGTCCTGGAGTTTTCTCCATGTCATTCCATAGACATCATTCTCCTTCTCATTGTTGACTCTTTTTCTTTTTTGCTTTGGAGTAATGCCCTCCAGATCCATCCATGATGTTGTAAATGGCAACTTCTCATTCTGTTTATGACTGAGTAATATTCCACTGCATGTATATATCACATTATCTTTATTCATCTGTTAGGAGATACTTATGTTCCTTCCATTTCTTGGTGATTGTAAATAATGCTGCTATGAAAATTGTGGTGCTTTGGAGTACCCATCGTGACACAGCGGAAACGAATCCCACGAGGAACCATGAGGTTGTGGGCTTGATCCCTGGCCTCGCTCAGTGGGTTAAGGATCCGGCGTTGCCAGGAGCTGTGGTGTAGGTCGAAGACACGGCTCAGATCTGGTGTGGCTGTGGCGTAGGCCGGCAGGTGTAGCTCTGATGTGACCCCTGGCCTGGGAACCTCCATGTGTGGGTGTGGCCTTAAAAAGACCAAAAAAAAAAAAAAAGAAAAAGAAAAATTGTGGTGCCTGTATCTTTTCAAATTAGTGTTTCTGTTTTCTTCAGATGTATAGCCACCAGTGCAATTGCTGAATCATAATGGAGGTTATTAGTTTTTTTAAGAACCTCTATATTCTTTTCAGTAGTGGCTATGCCAGTATACATGCTTACCAACCATGTATGACGTTTTCCTTTTCCCAACATTTGTTTTTTGTGGTCTTTTTGATGATGGCTGTTCTGACAGGTGTGAGGGGACTGCTCAGTGTGGGTTTGATTTGCATTTCTCTGGTGTTTAGAGATGTTGAGCAGCTTTTCGTGTGCCTGTTGACCATCTGGTCTGTCGTCTTTGGAAAAATGTCTCTTCAGGTCTTCTGCCCATTTTTAAAAGTCAGGTCGTTGGCTTGATATTGAGTTGTATGAACTGTTTATATATTTTACTATTAACCCTTTATCAGCCCTATCATTTGCAAATATTTTCTCCCCAGGATGTTGTCTTTTTGTTTTGTTTCCTTTGTTGTGCAAAAGCTTTTACGTTTAATTAGGTCCATTTGGGTTTTTTGCTTTTGTTTCCTTTGCCTTAGGAGACAGATCCAAAAAAATACTGCCATGCTTGGTGTCAAAGTATGTTGTGCCTATGTTTTCTTCTAGGAGTTTTATGGTTTCCAGTCTTACACTTAGGTCTTTAATCCATTTGGCGTCTATAAATGTTCTAATTTCATTGATTGACATATGGCTGTCCAGTCTTTCTGGCACCACTTACTGAAGAGACTGTCTTTTCCCCATTGTCTATTCTTGCCTTGTTTGTTGTAAACAGCTGACTATAAGTGTGTGGGTTTATTTCTGGGATCTCTGTTCTGTTCCATTGATCTTTGTTTCTGGTTTTGTGCCAGTATCATTCTGTTTTGATGACTGTGGCTTTGTAGTATAGTCTGAAGTCAGGGCGCATGATAACTCCAGCTTTGTTCTTCTTTTATCAAGATTTCTTTGGCTATTTGGGGGTCTTTTGTATTTCCATACACATTTTAGAATTGTATGTTCTGGTTCTATGAAAAATGCTATTTTGATAGGAATTGTGTTGAAGCTGTAGATTGCCTTGGGTAGTGTGGTCATTTTAACAGTATTGATTTTTCCAGTCTGTTGAACACAGGATACCTTTCCATCTGTGTGTGTCATCTTCACTTTCAGCCTTCTAGTATAATATCCTGACGGTGCCCCAAGTGCACTTGAAAAGAATGTATAATCTGGGAGTTCCCATTGTGGCTTGGTGGTAACAAACCCAGCTAGTATCTATGGGGATGTGGGTTCAATCCCTGGCCCAATTCAGTGGGTTAAGGATCTGACGTTGCTGTGAGCTCCAGGGTAGGTCACAGACATGGCTCGGATCTGTGGCTGTGGCTTAGACTGACCCCTAGCCTGAGAATGTCCATATGCCATAGGTGTGGCCCTGAAAAAAGTATAATCTAGTGGAGTTAACTAACCATCAGGTTCAATTAATTGTTTGGTAGTGTTTTTGAACTCTTCTATCTCCTTTATTTTCTGTCTTGTTATCCTAATAACAAGAGTGTGGTATGGAGATTTCCAACAATTTTTGGAATTTTGGGAAATTTTGAGAGTGTGGTAATGGAAATTTCCAACAATATTTTTTTAAAAAAATTTATGGCTGCACCTGTGGTACATGGAAATTCCTGGGCCAGGGATTGAATCTGAGCCACAGCTGTGACCTACACCACAGCTGTGGCAAAGCTGGATCCTTTAACCCAGTGTGCAGAGCCGAGGATTGAATCTGAACCTTCCACAATGGCCCAAGCCACCACAGTTGGATTTTTAACCCACTGTGGCAGAGCAGGAACTCCCAAATATATATATTTTTTCTGGAAGTTCCCAGGCTAGGGGTCGAATCAGAGCTGTAGCTGCCAGCCTACACCACAGCCACAGCAACTCAGGATCCGAGCCACATCTGTAAGCTACACCACAGCCCAGGGCAATGCTGGATCCTTAACCCACTGAGCAAGGCCAGGGATCAAACCCAAGTACTCGTGGGTCCTAGTCAGATTCCTTTCTGCTGCACCACCACGGGAACCTCCTCAGTTTTTCCTTTTATGTCTGTTAGTATTTGTTGTATATATTTGGGTGCTCCTATATTAGGTACATGTATGTTGACAAGTGTGAAATTCTCTTTGTCGTTGTTGTTTGACTTTGCCTGAAACATGCAGAAGTTCCTAGTTCAGGGATCGAACTTACACCACAGCAGTGACAACACTGGATCCTTAACCAAATGATCATTTTTCTTGGTTCCTCTTTATAGTTTCCTTTTTACAGTATTCTGCCAGTCTGTCAGTAGCCTTTCTTAGTTCCTTCAGTGTTCTCATTGTCTATTTTTTGAACTCAGTGTCTCTTAGACTGAAGAGGCCTGTTTCATTGTGTGTTCTTCCAGGGGAATTCTCTTGGTTTTTTAACTGGGAGTGGTTCCTCTGCTTCTTCATTTTACTTATATTTCTCTTATTCTGTGAGTTGGACATGAGTATTGCTGTTCCATGTTTCTTGTTTCCATTTGCATGAAATATCTTTTTTTTTTTCATCCCCTCATTTTAAGGCTTGTGTCTGTAGCTCTGATGTGAGTCTTTTATGGGTAACATATAGATGGGATGTGTTTTTTTAATCCAGTCAGCCATCCTGGTGAGACCGGGGATCAAACCTGCGTCCTCATGGATGCTAGCCAGATTGGTTTCCACTGAGCCATGACGGGAGCTCCATGTCCTTTAACTCTAGATGCTTATCTTGCTGGATAGAGCACCTTAGGGTATAGGTTCTTCCCTTTTAGCACTTTAAATGTATCATGCCACACCCTACTGGCCTGCAAACTTTCTGAAGAGAAATCAGCTGATAGCTCTTCAACTTTGGCTATATTTATTGTGGTATGTCTTAGTTGGGATCTCTTTGGATTCGTCTTTTCTGGGACTCTGTAATTCCTGCACCTGGATATCTGTTTCCTTCTCCAGGTTTGAGAATATTTTCAGCTACAGTTTCATCAAATTTTGATCCCTTTCTCTCTTCTTCTTCGTTTGAGACCCCTATAATGTAAATGTTGGTACTTGATGTTGTCCCAAAGATCCTTTCAACTGTTCTCTTTTTTTTTTTTTTTGACTTTTTAGGGCCACACATGGAGGTTCCCAGGCTAGGGGTCTAATCAGAGCTACAGCTGCTGGCCTCCACCACGGCCACAGTAGATCCAAGCTGCGTCTGTGACCTACACCACAGCTCACAGCAACGCCAGATCCTTAAGCCCCTGAGCAAGGCCAGGGATCGAACCCACAACCTCATGATTCCTAGTCAGATTCGTTGCTGCTGCACCAGGACGGGAACTCCTATTCTCATTTTAAAATTTTGTTATTCTTTCGTTTTCTGATTGGGTAATTTCCATAATTCTGTCTTTCAGATCATGTTTTCGTTCTTTTTTTTTTGTCTTTTTGCTATTTCTTTGGGCCGCTCCTGCGGCATATGGAGGTTCCCAGGCTAGGGGTCGAATCGGAGCTGTAGCTGCCAGCCTATGCCGGAGCCACAGCAACACAGGATCCGAGCCGCGTCTGCAACCTACACCACAGCTCACGGCAATGCTGGATCGTTAACCCACTGAGCAAGGGCAGGGACCGAACCCGCAACCTCATGGTTCCTAGTCGGATTCGTTAACCACTGCGCCACGACGGGAACTCCTGTTTTCGTTCTTCTGTATCACCTAGTCTGCTAGTATTCCTCCTGGTGTGTTTTTCCTTTTAGTTATTTTATTCTTCAGATTTGACTGGTTCTTTTATATTTTCTGGCTCCTTATTAAAATGATCACTGTGTTCATCTATTCTTTTCCCGAAATCAATTGGTATTCTTATTACTCATGTTTTGGGCTCTTTATCTGGTAAATTATCTCTGTTTCATTAGTTGTTTGGGAGGAATTCCCTTCATGGCTCAGTGGTTAACGAACCCGACTAGCATCCATGAGGACATGGGTTTGATCCCTGGCCTTGCTCAGTGGGTTAAGGATCTGGGGTTGCCATGACCTGTAGTGTAGGTTGCAGATGCAGCTCAGATCTTGCATGGATGTGGCTGCGGCTGTGGCCCACAGCTAGTGCTCTGATTCAACCCCTAGCCTGGGAACCTCTATATGCCACAGGTGTGGCCCTAAAAAGACAAAAGACACACACACAAAAATCATTAGTTGTTTTTTTCTTGTTCTTTCATTTGAGAAAAAATTCCTCTGTCTCCTTTTTGCTTTGGGTTTTCTTTATGGCCACACCCATGGCATATCGAAGTTCCTGGGCTAGGGATTGAATCTGAGCCCCAACTGCAACATGTATCACAGCTGTGGCACTGTCAGATCCAATAACCCACTGCTCCAGGCCAGGGATCGAACCCATGTCTCTGCGGTGACCTGTCACTGCAGTCAGATTCTTAACCTACAGTGGGAACTCTTCTGTCTCCCTGATTAAATGTCTCTGTCTCTGTGAAATTGGGTGAAACAGTTACTTGGTGAAACAGTCACTTGTCCTGGTCTTAAAGTTGTGTCCTTGTGTCGGAGCATCCCATATGCAACGTGCCTATGTCCAGTGGCTTTTGTGGGAGAGCTAGATTTGGCATGAACACACGCCATATCCCCCAGGGTGTTCTGGCATCTATCACCTTGAAAGGAAGTGGAGCAGGAGATGGGGGCGGGGGGGGGGTAGGGCTGGATCCTGATGTGAGCTGGGGCTTCTCCTCTACTCAGCTACCAACACCACCCTTTTGAGGGGGTGGGGTCAGTTCCCAAGTTGCTGGAGCAGAAGTCCTCAGGGTCAGGTCCACCCTGGCTCTGCTTCCTCTAGGAGTATGCTCTCCCCCTCCCAGCATTGGCACATTTGCCCCAAAGTGGAGCAGTGTTGGAGAAAGAGGGGCTGGAGTGGGTGCTCAGCATGACTTGGGGCATGGGCTGGGCCAGTCCTGCACCAGTCACTCCCTCTCTGTTGCTTCCCTGAGCTCCAGGAGTGGCTGCTGCCAACTGTTCAGAAGCTGTGTTGGGGAGTTCCCATCGTGGCGCAGTGGTTAACGAATCCGATTAGGAACCATGAGGTTGCGGGTTCGGTCCCTGCCCTTGCTCAGTGGGTTAACGATCCGGCGTTGCCGTGAGCTGTGGTGTAGGTTGCAGACGCGGCTCGGATCCTGCGTTGCTGTGGCTCTGGCGTAGGCCAGTGGCTGCAGCTCCGATTCGACCCCTAGCCTGGGAACCTCCATATGCCGCGGGAGCAGCCCAAGAAATAGCAAAAAAAAAAAAAAAAAAAGCAGCAGCAGCTGTGTTGGGTCTGAGCTGGCTCTGCCCTGGTACGGAGCTGCACCACGGAGCAAGGGGTGGGGGCAGAGTGGGCACTCAGCTCAGGCTAGGGTACCCTGGGGCAGTCAAAGGAAACTGGCTAGAGTCCCATGCAATTTCAGTCCGCTTCCTCTACCTTGTTTTGGGAATCAGCAAGTGTGTGCATACACTGCAGGAGCAGAGTATAGATTTCTCACAGCCCCACTCTCGGTTCCGTTAGTTTGCAAGCCAGCTAAGGGGACTCATTTTCCCAGTGTCAGACCTGAAGCCTAGGATGCCCAATCTGGTTCAAACCTCTCGCCCCCCAGGAGATATTTCCAAGCCCATGTCATCCCCCCTCCTCTTCTGTGTCCACTCCCGGAATGCAGCTCCCAAGCTGATAGCTTTTCTTTGCTTCCTACCCAGTTCTGTGTGGATCTTTCTCACAGCCTTTGTTGCATAAGTCTTTCTGCCAGTCTTGGGTTTGTCTTCAGTGAGAATTGCTTCATCTGTAGATGTGCTTTTGTTGGGTTTCCAGCGGTAGTTGGTTGAGCTTTGGTTCTCCTACGCCACCATCTTAATCTCCTCCCACTTCATTTTTGAAGGATAATCTTTCTGCGTATAGAATTCTTCTTTTTTAAATTACTCAATGAATTTCATTACATTGGCAGTTTTTCTTTTAGCGCTTGGACTATGCCACTCCATTGTCTTCTTCCATGGCTGCTGCTGAGAAGTCATTAATTGCATTGTTTAGGAGTTCCCGTTGTGGTGCAGTGGTTAACGAATCCAACTGGGAACCATGAGGTTGCGGGTTCGGTCCCTGGCCTTGCTCAGTAGGTTGAGGATCTGGCGTTGCCACGACCTGTGGTGTAGGTTGCAGACGCAGCTCGGATCCCGCCTTGCTGTGGCTGTGGCGTAGGCCAGTGGCTACAGCTCCAATTAGACCCCTAGCCTGGGAACCTCCATATGCCGCGGGAGCAGACCTAGAAAAGCAAAGGGACAAAAAAAAAATTGCATTGTTTCCCTGAGTCATTTTTCTCTTACTGCTTTGACGGTTTTTTGGGTTTTTGTTATCTTTTTTGCTGCACTCAACCATGTAGAAATTCCCAGGCCAGGGATTAAACCTGCACCATAGCAGTGACCCAAGCTGCTGAAGTGGCAACACCAGATGCCCTAACTTGCTGCACCACAGGGGAACTCTGAGATTTTTTTTTTTTTTTTTTTGTCTTTCAAGTTTGACTATGGTGTATTTAGGTAGAATATCTCTTTGTATTTATTTAACTTGGGATTCATTGATATTTTTGGATCTTTATCAAACTTGAAAGTTTGGGGCCATCATTTCTTCAAATGTTTCTTCTGTCCCATTTGTTTAGCTCCTCTTTTTCCGTGACTGCCGTTTCCCTGGGTTGGTATGCTTGATGGTGCCCACAGGTCCTGAGGCTCTGTTCATTTTTCTTCCATTGTTCAGGATTGGGTAATTTTTTTTAATTATTTTATTTTTTTTTTTCCCACTGTACAGCAAGGGGGTCAGGTTATACTTACATGTATACATTACAATTACATTTTTCCCCCAGCCTTTCTTCTATTGCAACATGAGTATCTAGACAAAGTTCTCAGTGCTATTCAGCAGGATCTCCTTGTAAATCTATTCTAAGTTGTGTCTGATAACCCTAAGCTCCCGATCCCTCCCACTCCCTCCCCCTCCCATCAGGCAGCCACAAGTCTCTTCTCCAAGTCCATGATTTTCTTTTCTAAGGAGATGTTCATTTGTGCTGGATATTAGATTCCAGTTATAAGTGATATCATATGGTATTTGTCTTTGTCTTTCTGGCTCATTTCACTCAGTATGAGGTTCTCTAGCTCCATCCATGTTGCTGCAAATGGCGTTATGTCATTCTTTTTTATGGCTGAGTAGTATTCCATTGTGTATATATACCACATCTTCCGAATCCAATCCTCTGTCGATGGACATTTGGGTTGTTTCCATGTCCTGGCTATTGTGAATAGTGCTGCAATGAACATGCGGGTACGCGTGTCTCTTTTCAGTAGAGTTTTGTCTGGATAGATGCCCAGGAGTGGGATTGCAGGGTCATATGGACGTTCTATGTATAGATTTCTGAGGTATCTCCAAACTGTTCTCCATAGTGGCTGTACCAGTTTACATTCCCACCAACAGTGCAGGAGGGTTCCCTTTTCTCCACAGCCCCTCCAGCACTTGTTATTTGTGGATTTATTAATGACGGCCATTCTGACTGGTGTGAGGTGATATCTCATGGTAGTTTTGATTTGCATTTCTCTTATAACCAGCGATGTTGAGCATTTTTTCATGTGTTTGTTGGCCATCTATATATCTTCTTTGGAGAAATGTCTATTCGGGTCTTTTGCCCATTTTTCCATTGATTGATTGGCTTTTTTGCTGCTGGGTTGTATAAGTTGTTTATATATTCTAGAGATTAAGCCCTTGTTGGTTGCATCATTTGAAACTATTTTCTCCCATTCTGAAAGTTGTCTTTTTGTTTTCTTTTGGGTTTCCTTTGCTGTGCAAAAGCTTTTCAGTTTGATGAGGTCCCATGGGTTTATTTTTGCTCTAATTTCTATTGCTTTGGGAGACTGACCTGAGAAAATATTCATGAGGTTGATGTCAGAGAGTGTTCTGCCTATGTTCTCTTCTAGGAGTTTGATGGTGTCCTGTCGTATATTTAAGTCTTTCAGCCATTTGGAGTTTATTTTGGTGCATGGTGTGAGGGTGTGTTCTAGTTTCATTGCTTTGCATGCAGCTGTTCAGGTTTCCCAGCAATGCTTGCTGAATAGACTTTCTTGTTCCCATTTGATGTTCTTGCCTCCCTTGTCAAAGATGAATTGACCATAGGTGTCAGGGTTTATTTCCGGATTCTCTATTCTGTTCCATTGGTCTGTCTGTCTGTTTTGATACCAGTACCACACTGTTTTGATGACTGTGGCTTTGTAGTATTTCTTGAAGTCTGGGAGAGTTATGCCTCCTGCTTGGTTTTTGTTTCTCAGGATTGCTTTGGCGATTCTGGGTCTTTTGTGGTTCCATATAAATGTTTGGATTGTTTGTTCTAGTTCTGTGAAAAATGTCATGGGTAATTTGATAGGGATTGCATTGAATCTGTAGATTGCTTTGGGTAGTATGGCCATTTTTACAATATTGATTTTCAGGATTGGGTAATTTTTATGATTGACATTCAAGGTGACTGATTTCTTTCTCCTACCACCTCAAATCTATTAAGATCATCCAGTAAATATTGAATTAAAATTATTGTGCTTTTCAGCGCTAGAATTTTCATTTAATTCTTTGTTATAGCTTTCATTGTTTTTGTCGCGCTTCCCTGCTTTTTAGTTGTGGTTACATTTTGCTTTAATTCTTTGATCCTGATGTCCTTTAATTCTTTGAGCATATTTTTAATAGCTGCTTTGAAGGCTTTGTCTGCTAATTCCAACATCTGGATCCACTTAGAGACAGCTTCTAGTGACTGTTTTTTTCCCTGGCGATGGATTATACTATCTTGTTTGTATACACATCTCATACTTTTTTGTTGTTGAAAACGGGACAGTTTTAGATAATATATTATAGCAACTGTGGGTTCTGATTCCCCCCCCCCCAAGAGTTGATACTGTATTTAGTAACTTGCCTGAACTTAATCTGTGGAATGTTTCTCCTTCCATTGTGGAAGGAACATGGATTTCTCTGCTCAGTCGTTTTTCATTGATATTTTTATTTTTAGGTAGTTGGGGATTCACATACAGTGTTAAGAGATGCAATAAACCCTTTAGTTTTCTCCAGTGGTAACATCTTGTAAAACTATAGTACCAGATCCCACACCCCTAACTCCTGAAAACTATTAAGAAATGTTCTCCGTCTCTATAACTGTCATTTTAAGAAAGTTATATATGAGAAATCAGATTCTCTGTGACCACTTAGGACTGGCTGCTTTTACTCAGCACAGTGCCTTTGAGAGTCATTCCAGTTTGGTATGTATCAAGAGTTTATTCCTTTGGAGCCCACCTACATTGGTGGTGGGAGTGTAAACGGATGCTGCCAGGATGGAAAATGGTATAGAGATTCCTTAAAAACTAAAAAGGGAGTTGCTCGATGATACAGCAACCCCACTTTCTGGCATACACCTGGAGAAAACCATGATTCAAAAAGATATGCACTCCCTATGTTCACAGCAGCACTAGTTATAATAGCCAAGACATGGAAGCAACCTAAATGTCCATCGACCGATGAATGGATTAAGAAGATATGGTATATATGAGTTCCTGTCATGGCTCAGTAGTTAATGAACCTGACTAGTATCCATGAGGGTTCGATTCCTGGCCTTGTTAAGTAGGTTAGGGATCCAGCATTGCCATGAGCTGTGGTGTAGGTCGCAGACACAGCTCAGATCCCACATTGCTGTGGCTGTGGTGTAGGCTGGAGGCTATAGCTCAGATTCAACCTCTAGCCTGGGAACTTCCATATGCCATGAGTGTGGCCAAAAAAAAAAAAAAAAAATATATATATGGTATACACACAAAATGGAATAGTACTCAGCCACAAAAAAGATTAAAAAAAAACACCCGGAGTTCCCGTTGTGGCGCAGTGGTTAACGAATCCAACTAGGAACCATGAGGTTGCGGGTTCGGTCCCTGCCCTTGCTCAATGGGTTAACGATCCGGCGTTGCCATGAGCTGTGGTGTAGGTTGCAGACACGGCTCGGATCCCGCGTTGCTGTGGCTCTGGCATAGGCCGGTGGCTACAGCTCCGATTCGACCCCTAGCCCGGGAACCTCCATGTGCCATGGGAGCGGCCCAAAGAAATAGCAAAAAAAAAAAAAAAAAAAAAAGACAAAAAAAAACCAAACAACAAAAAAAACCCATTTGCTGCATCATGGATGGACCTAGAGATTATGACTTAGTATGATACTAAGTGAAGTCAGAAAGAGAAAGACAAATACCACACAATATCACTTATATGTGGAATCTAAAATATGATACAAATGAACTTATTTACAAAACAGAAATAAACTCATAGACATAGAAAACAGGTATATGGTTACCAAAGGGGAAAGGGGGGTAGGGGAGAGATAAATTAGGAGTTTGGAATTAACAGATACAAACTACTATATTTAAAACAGATAAATAACAAAGTCCTACTGTATAGCACAGGGAACTATATTCAATGTCCCGTAATAAAATATAGTGAAAAAGAATATGGAAAAGTGTATATGTATTACATATACATAAACTGAATCACTTTGCTGAAAAACCAGAAATGAAAGCATTGTAAATCAACTATACATCAATTAAAAAAAATTTTTAGGAGTTCCTGCTGTGGCTCAGTGGGTTAAGAACCCAATATAGTGTCTGTGAGGATGCAGGTTTGATCCCTGGCCTCGCTCAGTGGGTTATGTATCCAGTGTTGCCACAAGCTGCAGTGTAGGTCATAGATGCAGCTCGGATCCGGTGTGGCTGTGGCAGAGACCTGCAGCTATAGCTCCAATTTGATTCCTATCCCGGGAACTTCCATATGCCTCAGGTGTGGCCATAAAAAGAAAATAAAATTTGTTTAAGTTAGGAGTTCCCTGGTGGATTGGCAGGTTAAGGATCCAGCGTTGTCACTGCTGTAGCATGGGTTCAATCCCTGGCCCAGGAACTTTCACACACCACAGGTGTGGCCAGAAAAAAAATTTTTTTTTGATTAAAAGTCATTCATTTTTAACTGAGTCGGTTATTATGAACGAAGCTGCGATGAACATTCATGTACAAGTTTTGGTGTGACCGTATATTTTCACTTCTCTGGGATAAATGTATAGAGGACCCCTAGCCTGGGAACCTCTGTATGTCGTGGGTGCAGCTGAAAGGAAGGCAGGCAGGAATTCCACACTTTTCCAGAGTAGGTGTACCATTTTGCATTCCTCCCCAGCAATGTGTGGGTAACTCAGTTTGTGTTCTCACTAGCATTTGATGTCACTATTTTTTTTTTTGTCTTTTCTAGGGCCGCACCTGCAGCACATGGAGGTTCCCAGGCTAGGGGTCCAATCGGAGCCACAGTCACCAGCCTACGTCAGAGCCACAGCAATGCAGGATCTGAGCTGCGTCTACGACCTACGCCACAGCTCATGGCAACGCTGGATCCTTAACCCACTGAGTGAGGCCAGGGATCGAACCTGCAACCTCATGGTTCCTAGTTGGACTTGTTTCTGCTGTGCCACAACGGGAACTCCTCATTGTGGTTTTACTTCGCGTTTTCCTAACGGCTAAAGCTGGTGAACATCTTTCCCTGTGCGCATTTGAAATCTGTAAATCCTCTTCTTTTGCCCATTTTCTAATTGGATCATTGAGGGGTTCTGTTGTTATTTTTACTGCTGAGTTTCAAGAGTTGTGAAATCATCCATGGTTTGCAAACATTTTCTCCAAGTTTGCAAATATTTTCGCCTGTCGTTTCTTCCTCGTCAGTTCATCCAGAGAGCAAATGTTTTACATTTTGATGAGGTCTGGTTTCTCCTTTGATGCCCCGTGGTGTCATGTCCAGGGAGCTTTTGCCTAGCTCTGCACCCTAGATTCTGGTTTTTTTCCTCATTTTATACTTTTGCATGTTACATATGCCATTTCGAATTAGGTTTTGCATCGTGTATGGCCTTAGGTCAAGGTTCAGTTTTTCTTCTTTGTCCCATTGCTTCAGCGCTATTTATCGAAAGGACTCTTCTTTCTTCACCGAATGGCCTTTGCACCTTTGTCAGACGTCTGACAGGCGCACGTGTGAGGGTCTGCGTCTAGGCCATTTCATTCATCTGTGAAACGTGTCCTTCCCCCGATACTTTATCCTCGGCGTTACTACGAGCTACCCAGGAAGGCTTGACAGTGGGGAGAGTGATGTCGATTCATTCTTTAATCTGAGATTACTTTAAATATCTAGGGCCTATGATTTTCCTCATAAATTTATTTTATTTTATTTTATTTTTTTGTCTTTTGTCTTTGTTGTTGTTGTTGCTATTTCTTGGGCCGCTCCCGCGGCATATGGAGGTTCCCAGGCCAGGGGTCCAATCGGAGCTGTAGCCACCGGCCTACGCCAGAGCCACAGCAACGCGGGATCCGAGCCGCGTCTGCAACCTACACCACAGCTCACGGCAACGCCGGATCGTTAACCCACTGAGCAAGGGCAGGGACCGAACCCGCAACCTCATGGTTCCTAGTCGGATTCGTTAACCACTGCGCCACGATGGGAACTCCTTCCTCATAAATTTTAAGTTATACATTAGTTTATAAATTACATGGAATAAGGTTGTCTACCAAAAACAAAGCCTTGCTGGAATTTTGATAGGAATTGCATTTTACATTTAAATCAGTTTGGCAAAGCACTGACATCTGTTACGTCTTCCAATCATGACCACGATAGATCCTTCCATTTATTTAGGCCGTCTTTGATTTATGTGTCCAGTGTGTTATATATATAGCGTGTTACCGTTTTCAGCATGAATGTTCTGTATATGCTTTGTTAGAGTCAGACTTTTTTTTTTTTTTTTTGGAGGGGGTTCTCTTTAGGGCCTCACGCTCAGCACGTGGAAGTTCCCAGGCGAGGGGTTGAATCCAAGCGGTAGCTGCTGGCCTACACCACAGCCACAACCGTGCAGGATCTGAGTCGCATCTGCTCCCAGCAACACTGGATCCTTAACCCACTGAGCAGGGCCAGGGATGGAACCCACATCCTCATGGATTCTAGCTGGGTTTCGGTCCCCCTGAGCCACAGGGGGACCTCCCATACCTATTTTGACCTGGTTGTGAAGGGTTTCTATTTTTGGTTGAAAACTGAACATTTCAGATAATGTAGCAACTGTGGATTCTGATATTTCCCCCCGGAGGCAGCTGTTACTGTTCTGTTTTTAGCAAGTTGCATGTATTCAATCTGGAAACGATTTTCTCTGGGGCATGTAGCCCATGATGTCTCTGTTCAGGTTAATTTATATTTTGATTTTTCGTAAAATAAAAATTGCTGAAGAGACTGCTCCTGGGTCTGTATAGCACAGACGTCGGGCAATGCCTGGTCCCAGAGTTCAGCTCGGACACCTCGAGCCAGTAGGTCTGGGGCAGGCGGGGAAGCCTATTCAAAGTTCAGTTTGTTTGCAAGCCTCTCCCTCCAGCTTTTAATTTTCACCACGGAGCTGCGCTTTCTCGGGTCTCCCGTGTGGGTACATTCAAGCCGGGTGTGTGGACCCTGTCTGACTCTCTCTTTTGCAGGATTTTCTGGGTAAATTTCGGTTTCGTCTGCCACCGGCCCCAAGTGGGACTGCAGACTCAGGCCAACAGAGCTGTGGGTTTTCCCCTTTCATTTCCTACCAAGTTTGCTATTTTTACTGACAGTGCTGTTCGTCAATGTGGGGTTTTAACCCTGCCCTCCGGGTCAAGCCCCACAGTGAAGCCACTTGTTTCCAAAGACCCCCCCACCCCCACCCCCGCCGCTGGGGATGCGGAAGGGCGGGGAAGCAGCTCCAGGCAAAATACTCAGTGTACTTTCTTAAGGTTGAGCAGTTTTTCCACAAATAGACGCTGCTGAATTTTTTTGTTTACTTGCCTTTGGTCAACCTCCAGAGCCCTGAAACGGTTGGTTTTTAACACTTTCGCCCTGTTTTGTGGTTGTCCAGCCCTTTGCCAGAAACACCCAGACATGACCGAAGCTTTCAGCCCTGGCCACAGCTTGGGATCCAGCCTCGACCCTCCCAGCTAGAGCCCCAGTGGGTCAATCAGCCTTCTTTATTTTATTTTTAACTTTTTTTTTATTACTCAAATGAATTTATCACATCTGTAGTTGTATAATGATCATCACAATCCAATTTCACAGGATTTCCACCCCAGAGGCCAAGCACATCCCCCCACCCCCCAAACTGTCTCCTCTGGAGACCATAAGTTTTTCAGTGTCTGTGAGTCAGCATCTGTTCTGCAAAGAAGTTCAATCTGTCCGTTTTTCAGATTCCACATGTCAGTGAGAGCATTTGATGTTGGTGTCTCTCACTGTATGGCTGACTTCACTTAGCATGATAATTTCTAGGTCCACCCATGTTGCCAAAAGTGCCAGTATTTTGTTCTTTTAATGGCTGAGTCATATTCCATTGTGTAGATATACCCCATCTTCTGGATCCACTCCTCTGTCGATGGGCATTTAGGTTGTTTCCATGTCTTGGCTATTGTAATGGTGCTGCAATGAACATTGGAGTACATGTGTCTTTGCGAGTCGTGGTTTTCTCTGGATAGATGCCCAGGAGCAGGATTACTGGATCAAATGGTAGTTCTATGTTTAGTTTTCTTAGGAACCTCCATACTGCTTTCCACAGTGGTTGCACCCATTTACAATCCCACCGACAGTGCACTAGGGTTCCTTTTGCTCCACACCCTCTCCAGCACTTCCTGTTTGTGGCCTTCTGGACAATGGCCAACATCAAGAATCAGCCTTCTTTAAATGCTCTCCATTCACACGCAGACTTCCCTCTGCTGCGGCGGGAAGGCAGGCTCAGTGTCGAGCAGCTTTGGGGCTGAACCTGAGGGACCAGATCTCAACACCGAACCAGCAGACTGATCCCTGCAGCCTCGGGCATCCCTCCCCTGCCTCAACCCGCGACACCCACTTTATTGATGGGGGCTCACGACTGCAGGTGGGCTACCGCCTCGCTTCTACATCTTCCATCTGAGGGCAGGAGAAATGTCATCTTCCACATAGTTCTGTCTAGACAGTGGACCGGATTACTGGTCGAACTGCACCATTAACCTTGAACTCTTCCAGGGACCAGAGAGGGGGAGGGTGTGACTAGGGCAGGAGACACAGGGTGTGTGGGCTCAGCTCTGGTCCTGCCTCTGCCAGCTGCCACCCCCCAACCCCTGCCGCGTTCTCTGCACGGAGGGGATCTGGGTAAGCAGGCTGAGTCCGGCCTCCACTGTTACAGCCAACAGTGATCATTTCTGGGCTCCACTTATTTTTACTTCACTGAATCCTCAAAAGAACCCTAGGACGGAAGTGCCATTACGAACCCTGATTTTTAGGTGAAAAATGGAGACAGAGAGGAGAAACGCACTTTGCCCAAGGCTACCCAAGAGCAAAGCGGGCAGTGCCAGAACATGAACCCAGACAAGCCGGATCCTAATCCTCATCCCAAGCTCCAAAACACTAGGTCCACTTGCCTCCCCACACGCCACTCTCTGCCCACGACCTGGTCGCTCTTATTTGCTGGCACTAGCACAGTGTTTTTGAGGAGTTCCCGTCATGGCTCAGCGGAAATGAATCCGACTAGTATTCACAAAGATGCGGGTTCGATCTCTAGCCTCGCTCAGGGGGTTAAGGATCCGGCGTTGCCATGAGCTGTGGTGTAGGTCGCAGACGTGGCTTGGATCCCTGCGTTGCTGTGGCTGTGGTGTAGGCCGGCGGCTGTAGCTCCGATTAGACCCCTAGCCTGGGAATTTCCATATGTCGCTGGTGCGGCCCTAAAAAGCTAAAAATAAAAAATAAACGAATAGTGTTTTTGAAGTTTCAGGCTACCTTACTTTCATTGGCTGGCCATGCAATCAATTTAGTGATTAAGCCCAGTTTTTCCATTAAATAGAAGAAACTAAATTTAAAATATCAATGTGTGTTGTATATGGTGAGTGATTTTTATTTTGTGAAAAAAATTTTTTTTCAGTTACATACACATCCTTTCCGGCATCAGTTCTCAAATACAGCAAACAAAAGGAACTGCTGCAGAGGCAGCGGGTGGAAGACTAAAGCCTGGAGGCGATCTCTGCTTTGCTAGCTCTCATCTACCAAAGGTAACCAGGCGTGACCTGCTAGCCTCCGTCTCGGACACCTCCCCTTAGCACCTGGTTACAATAACCATGTTCCGAGTGCCAGACACACTTCTGAGCATTGTGTTAACCGGCTCAATCCTCCCTGCGTTCAACTGGGTCCTGTTATCCTTCCCTTACAGACAGGGAGACGGGCACAGAGAGCTTAAGCCAAGTGGCCCATCAGAGCTGGACCAGCCATGATGTGCCCCAGCCCGGAGATGACCTTCCTGGACCAGACGCTGGGTGCGGCATCTCCCTGCAGAGCCTCTGTCCTGCTGCCCCTGCGGGGCCGCTCCGGCAGCAGCCTGGGAGTCTTGTCCTCAGGTGGGAAGACAAATCCCTGCGGGACCCCTATTCTCCACCTCTTAGTAAGCCAGGGCCCCTGGAGCACAGTCTCCGCCCTGGGCATGGGACACCGGGGGCTCCTGTGTGCCTTCAGAGCGTGCTTCTTGGAAGATGCCTTTCACCCCACCCCTGTCCCTGCCAGCACCCGAGGCATGTGGACGTTCCCCGTCCAGGGATCGAACCCACGCCACAGCAGTGACCACGCTGGCTCCTTAACCCACAGAACTCCCACCCCAGCTGAGATATCACAGCTGTCATCCTCTGTCCAGGTACGCTTCCGTCTCATCGCCATCTGCCGCTGGGTTAGAAACACATTTGTTTATGGGCTGTCTCCCCCACCAGAAGGAAGCACCCAGAAGGTGAGCATTTTGTCCGTGTGCTGCTGGCCCTCTGGTTCCCAGATGGGCGACGGCCCCTTCAGAAGAACCCCAGAAAAATGTGTCACTGAGTGAGCAAAGTTTGGAGTAGAGACAGTGAGTAAGAGCAAAAGCAGACTCAGCCCGGTGCCCGTGGAGAAAGCACGACTGACGTGCCGTCGGTTCCTGCAACGTCCAGTCCCTCCCTCAACAGCCCGCGAGGTGTGAGGCGCGTGGGCCCCACGCACGGGCAGAGAAGAGGCTGCTCACGACGCGCCAGACTGGACTCCACGGCCCCTGCCTCGTCTGAAACCCCCAAGGCGGGTCTACGCATCTGAGGACCTGCAGGCCGAGTGCGCCCGCGGGGACAGTGACATACCTGGAGAGCACCATCTCCAACGTGGCCTGGAGACTGGCCGTGTCAGCCGTCACAGCGGCAAGACGGGAGCTCTTGTGCTCCAAGGGCTCCTGGCCTGCGACGGGGAGCAAGCAGCACGCGCGCATCTCCAGGCACCAGGGGCACCACGTGTGCTGAGCCCAGTGTTCAAGCCCCGGGGGAGTCGGGGAGAGGGAGACGGGCAGGAAGTGGGAACAGAAGCTGGTTGAGGTGTCCTGTCCCTCGGAGCCTGGAGACTGACCCTGACTGCCTGGCACCTGCTGGGGAGGGAGGGGAGACCCACAGGGCCCCTGCCCGCTGGAAGAGGGAAGATTTCAGGTGAGCCAACACACTGCCCTTTACCAATAACTGCGGAGCATGCATTTCCTGGCAAAGGAGGCCTGGCCCATGCGGGAGCTCAGTAACGGGGTTAAGTCAGAGCCGGCTTCCAGGGACTCAGGTTGAGGGCACACGGAGGGCTTGTGCAGCTGAGGAGGCAGCAGCTCTAAACCCCCATCCTGGAGTTCCCTGGTGGCATGGCAAGTTGCCTGATCCAGTAACTGCCTCATGCAGCGAATGCGGCCAAAAAACAAGCAAAAGCAGCCGACATTGCCACTGCTGTGGCACGGGTTTGATCCCTAGGCCGGGAGCTGCTGCATGTCACCGGTGTGGCCAAAAAAGATGACGAAACAACACTCCCATCCCTATTCACATGTTCCTGCTGGTCCTACTCCTTCCAGGCAGGAGCTGGGTCAGGTCTGGGAGCACCTGCTGGTCCAACAGAGTAAAAGAGAGTGTACACGCGGGGAGAAGGCTGTGTGCCTGGAGGCCAGCGTGGCAGGGGACACCGCCCAGCCCTCCTCCTGATGACAGGTGACACCTGCAAAGAACAGCTGGCAGACCCTCCCAGTGACTTATCACTTAGGTTCTTCCCTCAGAAAACACCCGTCAGAAAGGAGGAAGTGGAGACACAGCAGATAAACTCCGATGTTTTATTCTGGAAAGCACATATGCACATACTTCAAACACAGAAACTCAATCCGGGAGTGAATGCCGGAACAGATCAGCTACTGACCATCATGCAGCAAGGGACGTGAAATGGATCCGCTGGCCCTCGAAACCCCACAGTGCCTGCAGGAGGGTGAAAAACCAGGACGCTGAATCCCTACATACTGCCAAAGAAAATGCAACGGAAGTGGCAGGCTCCTAGCGACGAGAAACTTACAAATAGAATCAAAACTGATTCAAGTCATACAGTGAAAGGACAAAAGGAGAAAGGAAAGAGATCAATATGATCCGAAACAACCTTTTTAATAGTAAGTTGCTGACCTTTCCATTGGACTCCAGCCCAAGACGCCTGAGGACAAGCCAGCGCGCCTGCGCGGGGTCACGTCCAAGTGGCAGACAGGCCCTGTCTGGGACACTCTTCTCATCCTGAGGTCCCCCAGCAAGAGAGCGGAAGACCGGGCCTGGCCTCTAAGCGCCCAGGTAGCATCAGGTCCCCCGGACCTGCTGAGGGTCAGTGGATGCCCCCTCGGGCACCAGAGCTCTTCGCCCAGGCCCCCAGCGCCCCCCAGCCTTCCTCTGTACCCTCGACCAACTCTGGGTCTCTGTGGGATCTTTGAGACTCACCTGCCAGGGAGATGCTGGATTTGAAAGTGTGTGTCCTGCCTCGTGACAAGTCGCACTGTCTGGGCATTTTTGGCACGTCCCCTCCTCACGCCTAACAGCGTCCCTCCTCCCTGGCCCCGGGTCCCAGCCATCCCCAGTGACAAAAACAAGGGTCCTTAACCTTAGTAACAAGCTGGCTTGAAGAGACCCGTGCACCTGACTTCTTTCACCTGTCTTCCTTCTGTAGTACTCGGCCAGTTGTACATCTAGTCCTGTAACTCTACTTCACGGGGACTTTATTAATTCAGTAGCAGCTTAATCTAAAAGTCTGTTGGTCGTGATGATATTGATGTTTCTAAAGGCCACGCCAAATGGCTCTTTCTCAAAGTCTCTAGAGAGAAAATTAACCAGTTAGCCATGCGTCATGTAAGCAACTTATAAAAAACAAAAACAAAACTGGATGGACAAGTAGGATCATTGTGCTTGAAATGTACTAAAAAGAATATTAACATATCAAATTACGACGATGATTATCTTAATAACCTTTACTAAAAGCCCCCCGTTGTCGTTCATTCAAGAATGCCGGGGATCAGATGCTCTGGACCAATACAGTTCAGACTGCAGGACTGCTCCTAACTCAGAAGAGATGACAGACCTGGAGTCGAGGGAAAGCAATGCGGACAGTCACGCCCAAGATGTTAACTGCCCTTCTGTGAGAACACGGCTTGGCAGAACATGGAAATCATTAATGATGATGAGTTATTGAGGCCAAAAGCTCTTTGGGGGAAAACAAACAAACAAAACCCAGCAGTAAGAATGCAAGTAACAAAAAGGGCTGGAAAAGATGCATAATTGTTCTAAAAAGAAGATGGCTTGGAAGGAAAAAAGGGAGAGAGAACTGAAATCACCAAAATGCGATAGAAAAGCAAAATGCTTTTGGTTTTCCTGATAAATGGCAAATCAGAATCACTTTCCTTCAAATTTCAGGGACATTGTTTTCTTACGGTTACTCCTCCACTGGTTAACATTTCCTTCTGAGAATATGTTAACTGCATAAAAATAAATGCGGAAAAAAAGAAACCCAACCCCTAAACAGACAAAAACACCCAGAGAAGAAAATCCACTCCCTCTTGGAAGAAAACAGGAAACCCTTTCACAACTGTTAGACCAAGTTGTCATCGTCCTCTTTCCATCCCGTCATCTGCATTCCAGAAAACAGAAGCGCCACCTTCTACCCCAGAGCCATTCGCACTTCCTTTTTAAGCCCTTTTGAGTGAGGAAGCAGTTTTAACTTTTACAATGGAGGGAAGGGACAACAGAGACGACGACAACAGCGGAACAGTCTGTGCCGAATGAAACAGGACCACGCTCCTCACTGTCCAGGCGGTAAATGAAACTTGGATCTTTACCATGTAGGTGACTTTGAAGTATTTAACTTCTTGCTCAAGAGAAAAGCACAAGTCTGTCCTAACTAGAGTAGTATTAAAATGTGACTATTTTTTCTTCAAAGGGGGGGGAAAAAAACCCCAACAACTGAGGAAGATAGGTGTGTTTCCTTGCAAGCAAAACGGAGAAAAAGGTATTGGTGTTGTTCCTAGGATTATTAAGCCACAGACACATAAAATCCACAAAATGGATTGGTGGCTTTAGAAATGCAATATCATATCAGAGGTGCAGACTGTCTTGAACATTCTGTACATGTCGGGCTGAAACAAGAACCAAAGCAAACCTCAACCCCACCCGCAGTGAAACGCCCCTGTGACCCTGGGAAGGCCGTGCAGCTGCTGGGACTTCTCCAGCGCCACGCGGAATCATCCCACCACATTCACGGGTGAGGCTGCAGAGTTCTGGCTGCACCCGGTGCAAAGCACGTGCATCACGGGACCAACTTCTGAATAGATTTTTATAAATATGTACAAATCAGTTACAGGCACTTGAAATGTCTTTGGCTGGAGTGACCCAACACCGCAAGATAATGTATTCACAGAGTGTCCAGGCCCAGGCTGGGTTCAGCAGGCAATGAAGATGGTTCGCTCTGTCTCTCTCCGAAAACGGCAGTTGTGAGATTAGGCGTCAGCCAAAGCCACCTAGAAGACAACAAGAGGGGCGAGGCCGTCATGCAGCCGCGCAGCCCCTGGAGCCACCCCGCATGCACCCCCCAGGCCGGGAAGCTCTCCCAGCAGGCGAGGGACAGACAGCGCCACGTCTCCTGCCAGCCCCAGCCAGCCTTGTGACACCGGCGGGCTGAGAGCAGGGTCTGGAAACCCGAAGAGCATCAGGGAGGCGCTTTCTCAAGCAGATGGAAGCGGAGGGGAGGCACCTCCAGGGTCGGCTGCTGTCCAGCAGGGATCTGAGGACGTGTCCCCCAGCCCGGACCTTGTTCCGGCCAAGACCGGGGTATGTGTTTGAAACCGCGACGCCGTAACTGGGGCTGAGGGGAGACGACCTCCGAGAAGGTCAGGATCGCCTTTCCTTTCTCTGGAGGAAAGGCATCGCCCAGAGCCGGGGCCCAAGGACCGACGGGGCCCCTCTGTACACAGAGCCCTCCCGCGACACGCCGGGCGGGACCCCACCCTCCGCTCACCTTCTCAGGACAGAACTCAGGATTGCTCTGACGCAGCTTGCTGGGTCTGCCTTTGATAACCGCGTAGCAAAACATCGTTATCACCATCACGAAGAGGAAGTAACTGGTGTGCATGAGGTGCAGGTTTATTAATGAACGGTCATCCTAGATGGAGAGAGGGGACCGCCAACAGCTGCCCTGAGTCACGGGGAGGCTTTAAGGCCGGGTCCCCGGAACCAGGGTCCCCACCCTCCAGGCTGGCCTCAACGTTAGGCCTCACAGGGGCACAGGAGGTGCTCGGTCCTCTGAACTGTTAAAGTGCGATCTCCGTAAGGGAGGACGTGGTGTCCCCGACACCGCCCACACCTTCCCAAAGCGTCTCTGAGTCCCGCCCTCGTGCTCAGACAGCCCAAGCCTGCGTTCCCAACTCCTGGCTACGCCTCTCCCCTCCTCCCCGTGGCCTTTTCCCCACGAGGACTGGCCCCTGGCTGGAAACCGGAGGTCAGCCTTGACGCCACCTCTTTGATCTCCCCGGGGACCCGGTCACCAGGCCCAGCCAGGCCTCCACTCCGGTCCCTTCTCACAGCTCCAGGCCCCCGGCTCCATCCCTCGTGCACACAGCAGGCGAGCAGGCCAGCCCTCCTGACACACCGCTTGCCCTGACTGCCTGGTCTGAGAAGGTCCAAAGGTTTCGCTCCCACAGGCCCCTGGGCCACTAACTTCTACAAGCTGATAAAATGAGACAGAGGAGAAGGACCAGGCAAAACGCAAAGAAATCCACCTAGCACCTACCGACAAGACTAGAGCATTTGCAAAAGTTCAGTGCGGTCTGTTCAAAGAGGGCTCAAGTCTGAGCCACCAACCCACTAGGCCAGAATAGCGCGCCTTCTGCCGCCCCCTCTGCATTAGGTAAAATCCTACCCAGGCATCATTCTGTAGCCAGAGTCATCTCCCACTTACTTCTGCCTTTGCTGAATTCCAAACTATTTATCTCTCGGACTGACACTAACCAAACACCCTTCACTAACACTGAACCAGCCTCTGCTGTCCCCTCTGTGGGTCGGGCACACGGCAGTGCTCAGTGAATCACTCCCACTGAACAAAGCAGGAAAGGAACAACAGAAGCAGAGTTTTCTCACCCAGAGGGGTGGCGTGTTTTTCCAAGTCTCCACCACTGCCCAGGTGGGCACCTGGGCCTAAGCTAACCCCCAGCAGGTGAACAGGGCCTGCTCTGACCATTCCTGGACACACACACACCCAGGGTTTTTCTCACTTACATCTGGAACAATAACCGTAAGCTTGGGATTTAAAGCATGATAGACTTTTCCGATGGCCCCCTTGTAACACCAGAAAGGGTTGTAGTCTTGAGCGTATTTTGTGTTGGCATCTCTGGCAGTTGTGAAGATCTTGTACCAGAGTGTGGCGTTGCTGTACGTGTCGGGAACGCAGTGCGGCGGCTGTCTGCAGGGGCAGAGGGGTGAGACGCATGCTCAGCGGCTGGGACGCAGCCTGGGCCTCCCCCACAGGCACTGGCGCAGCACTGAGCAGAGCCACGTGTGTGGACGGGCAAAGTCAGACACATACCTGGTTCTCTGAGATAAACACCATTACGTTTTTAGATCAGTGATTTTTCTTTTTTTGTCTTTTGTCTTTTTAGGGCTGCACCTGCGGCACATGGAGGTTCCCAAACACTCAGGGTGTTTGACTGCTGCCTTCAGAACTCAACCTGTGGTCCTCCCGCATATGATGTGGTCAGAGATAGACCTGCTCCTTTTAAGCCCATTTGCTCAAATTTTCTAAACTCAGGTCACAAACGGAAGTTTTACAGACCAACTCCTCCATCAGATATTGTAACCAACAGCAAATAATGTTTAACTTGCCTGATCCTGTCCTACAAACCTCCAAATGTCTGAGAGAGATAAATCCCAGGATAATTATTTAAAAAGGATTCACCATAGAACTCTTTTAAATAGGCTACACCTTGTGTTTTTCATGTATTTATAGATCCCTGCCTCCCTCACAGAGAAAGGAGAGGCAAGAGAAGCCTTCAGGGCCAAGCGGCAGGTAAATGGGGACAGCGGCTCAAAAAGCATGAAGTCAAGTTCCTTCACGGAAAGTCACTGTTACCTGGAAAATAAGGTCCAACTTATACCCTCAAGTTAAAAAGAACCCTTCCCGGGTACTGGAGAGGAACAGAATCCTTTGTCCTTCCGGAGCCTCCTGTGCATCTTTGCTGTGGCTGCTTCCACCAACAGGAAAGGCAGCCTGAAACCTGCCCCCCCAACCAGGCCCTGTCAGAACACTCACCCTCTGCTCCTTGCCCCCAGCTCCCCCTTCTGTGTACCCAGTGAACCAATCCTACACGCAGGCCCCAGTGAGGACACTTCCGCAGCGTCACACAAGGCTAGCTGGCCTGGGAATGTGCTGAAGCATCCCAGCTGGGCTCCCGGTGAGTGGGAGCCCCTCGCGCACACCCGCTGGGCGCAGGAAAGCACTTACACGGTGACCGGGAACACGCCGGGGTTAGCGGTGAGGGTCATGCAGGCCGTGAACACCACCTGCTCACAGTGAGCGTGAAGGGCACAGTCGTCCGAGCTCCAGGCTGTGGGCAGGGTGAAGGTAATGTTTATCTCCTCATGGGCCTCCCTGCCTGTGAAAGAGACATCCGATTGTTGGTAAATGAAGTATGAATTCATGTATTTATTCTCCCTTGGTTTGAATGAATCCTGAAACCAAAACCCCCGGGAGAATCACCCATGAGCCCGCTGAAGTAGGACGCCTGCCTTTGTGGGATTTCAGGAATAAGAGCACTTTCCAGCCAGACTCCGAGGCCGGCTCCCCTGGCTGAGCCCCACGATGGCAAAAGGAGGGTGTGCCTGAGGTAGGAGGCTGGGGGCTGGGTAAGAGACCACCACTGTTTTCTTGTTCCTTTTGGCCACACCCACAGCACGCGAAGGTTCCTAGGCCAGGGATGGAACTCACGACCCAGCAATGACAACGCCAAACCCTTAACCACTAGGCGCCAGGAGGCCAGCAGGGAACTCCTAAGTCATGACTATTTGTCAGAGCATGTGCACAGCACTCGTCCATTTCAAACTGCTTTTGTGTGTTTTACTGCAAGTGCACCCCTCTCTCCCCCACCCACGACCCAAGAGGTTACTGCTTCCCTTTTACAGACAAGCAGCCTTAAGAAAGGTCAGGGGCCCGGTGAGAGATGAAGCGTAAATGAATCCCAAGGTATCCTAAGGCCACAGGAGAGGAAAAAGGTCCACTCACGACGTGGCAAACCCAGCCGCTGCCCTTACCTTCCTAACACAGGACCAGCTCTCAGCTAGAACAACCAATGGGAGGCTGCCAGGCACTCCCAAGTTCCTGCAGGGACTTTAAAGGGCTCTTGGGAAGCAAAAAACCCAAGATGACTCTTCCAAGGCCAGGCCCCTGGCATGAAGCCTTTCCTGATTAGTCCGGCTTCCACCACTTTCCCCACCTTCTCCCCAGTCCCTTCCAGTCTGTCACGGACTCAGTGCTAGTCAAAGGGCAGTGAGTGGCTCAGTGTTTTATAGGTGCTTATTTTTAATATTATTTAACAAGCATTTTTATACTATTTCCTTTGTGCCAGGAACCATTCTGAGTGCTTGATAAACATTAACTCATGTTATGCTTGTCTCTGCCTTAATCCCCAAATCCCAAAAAGAAGAGATCTTAGACTTTTTCCATTTCTTAGCACTTAACCCATAACCCAGTTGGCATTCAAAAAATGTTAAGCCTAATAGCAGTCTTTGTTGTATGTATTGAAAATTCCAATATGATAAAGCAGAATAAAAAAAATTTGTTTTTAAGTATCAAGACCAGAAATAGGCTGGAGTTCCCACTGTGGCCCAGTGGGTTAAGAATCTGACTGCAGAGCTTGGGTCACTGCGGAGGCTAGGATTTGATCCCTGGTCCAGCGCAGTGGGTTAAAGGATCTGGCATGGCTGCAGTTGCTGCAGCTCAGGTTAGATCCCTGGCCTGGGAACTTCCATATGTGACAAGTGCCAAGGGCTGGGGGGACACCAAAAAATGGGCCGCCTCATTTCTATAGGCTTTTGAGAGCCTACTGTGTATCAAGCACTTTAATAAGTGACAATGTAATAGAAATGGTACCTTTTGGACTTCATTTAGTTCAAACACAACAAAGGGGAAGACACATCCCAAAAAAAAAGTCTCTGAGGACCCACTGCGGCACAGTGGAAACGAATCTGACTAGTATCCATGAGGATGTGGCTTCGACCCCTGGCCTCACTCAGTGGGTTGGGGAACCTCCATATGCCGCAGGTGCGGCCCTAAAAAGCCAGAAAGAACAGTCTAATGCGTAAAACCATACGTGGTGAATGCTCTCTGTCTTGCCTAGGTGTGGCCCAAGAAAGCCTGCAAGGGAACCGGCTAAGACTCACATACCTGAAAGTCCAATCTGATGCCCTAGGATGGTCGAGTACAGATGGGTGACATTGCGAGAGTACCCGCCGAAGGGTTTGAGCGGGTCCAGGGTTAGGGTGATTGCCACTGAGATGTTCACTGGGCCTGAGTCCTCCAGGGACTGCGGGGACTGGGTGGACGTTCTGGCCTGGCCGCTGGTCATTGTGCTTTCCGGGGTTGTGGTGTCATTTGTGAGATGCTTTAATGTTTCATTCTCTGATACGCACAAGTCTAAATCATTAAACCGCAGCAGAAAAGTATTCCAATCCTTCAGTAAAATGAAAGAAAGAGAAATGGGTGTCAGTCGTCTGAAAATGCTTCCAGCGCCAGGATCTCGTCACGACCCAGGTGTGGAGTCACCCAACAGGAAACTGCACCTCAGGGTCAGTCCTTTAAAACGACGACAACACAGCCTTGGGCCTCCTGTGCTGCCATGACAGTGTGGTTTTTCCAAACTGCCCTCACACTCGTAATCTAAGATATGAACTCTTGGAGTTCCTGCTGCAGCATAGCAGATGAAGGATCCAGCGCTGCCTCTATGGCAGCATGGGTTCAAATCCCTGGCTGGGGGAAGTGGGTTAAGGATCCAGAGTTGCCCCAGTTGCAGCTGTGGCTCAAATTCTGACCCCTGGCCCAGAAATTTCCATATGCCCTGGGTGTGGCTGAAAAAGAATAAAATATGAACTTGTCATTGGCATGAGATATAAAACAAACAGATTAAATCAAGTCATTCAAGAAAACATGTAAATTAAAAAGCATTATTATAATAAAATAACCTGGCCTCAGAATCAAACTTGAAAACAAAGCTTGAACAAACCCAAACTCATTTAGCAGTTACTATTATTTAAAAATTAAGGCTGCCTTAAAATAGTTTCTCAAAAGGTCCGTTTTATACCCCCTTTCTTTCTTGAGCATGCAAGACTTCAGTAAATACCAGCACTCGTGGTACTCTTTCCCCCTCGCCATGGACTTTGGGTGCCACTTTAGAGCGGAAACAATTTCAAAAGGGAGGAAAAAAGATGTCTTCAGGCTTCTCTTAATTTCTGCAATGGTGATTTAAAACACAAGCAGTTTTAAAACTGATACCAACATACTAAAGTACCCACGAGGGGAGTTCCCGTCATGGCGCAGTGGTTAATGAATCCGACTAGGAACCATGAGGTTGCGGGTTTGGTCCCTGGCCTTGCTCAGTGGGTTAAGGATCTGGTGTTGCCGTGAGCTGTGGCGTAGGTCGCAGATGTGGCTCGGATCCCGAGTTGCTCTGGCATAGGCTGGTGGTTACGGCACTGATTCGACCCCTAGCCTGGGAACCTCCATATGCCACGGGAGCAGCCCAAGAAACGGCAAAAAGACAAAAAAAAAAAAAAAAGTACCCACGAGGGTCTGGGGTGGTTTTGTGTTGCTTCGTTTTGGATTTGGCTGCACCTGCAGTCTATGGAAGTACTCAGGCCAGGGATCAAACCCAAGCCACAGCTGCAGCAACACTGGATCCTTAACCTGCAGGAACTCCCCACCAGGGTCGGTCTGAATTTTAGCAGACACCCAAAGGTGAACTGAGGCTAAAACAGCCACAACAAATCAACCTAAGATGTTACTTACATACAACTTCTTTCTCCCAAGCAACATGATCTACAAAAAAAGGTGCCAAATGTGAAGACAAACCAAGTTGTACTTCCAAAAACTCTTAATGCCATCTGAGTAATCTTTAGGCAGTCAAGTCTAACTCTATAGCCTCAGTTTACCCCTATTTGGCATTTAGTAAGAGGACAACCAGATGCTTCAAATCACATTTTCCTTAACACCTACCATCTCGGCAGACTGTCCAAGAATATTAGGGCTGAAAATGAACGTTCTAGACTCATCCTTTCACAGTCCACACATGAGGAAACTGAGGCCCGGAGCAAATTAGCAACTCCCCAATTCCATTTGAGTTGAAGGCAGGCTCAGCATTAAGTTTTCTGATTCACAGACCCAAACTTTACCCATACACCAAGGATCCTCATTTGAAAATAAAAATCACTAAATCATACTCTAAGTTCTGCAGCCTTGTGCAGCCCTAGCTTTCCTGCAGAGTCTGAGACCATTCTGAACAAGTGGCCGAGGCCAATGTCGAGCCGCATTTTGATCATTAAGGGATGATTATCCAGGCGACATCTTAACCAGTGGCCTTGGCTGAGTGTCCAAGGAAAGGAGTACCAGGAGGCTGTGACCTTCCGTTGTGATGAGAATATTCACTGTAGCCCAAAGGCAGACATAGCCCGTTTGCACAACCTTTAAAGAGTCAGGCAGGGTCAGAAAAGAGGGCGAGTTAAGGCAGCCAGCAGGTCTCCTGATACACTCTTTGGAAGGGTTTCATGGGAGAGAAAGCTAAAGCTTGTTACTTTGTCTTAGCGCGTTCATGTGGGAAGGTGGTTCCCCTTGCCAAAGTCGGCTCTGATCTGGAAGGCCACAGAGCACAAGAGGAAGCCACGGCCACCATCACACCCAGAGGACTCTCCATCACAAGGCACACATCGTGTGACTACACCACCATCTCTATCCACACCCCCATCCCCACCCCCACCAACAAACACACCCAAGGAAAAAAAGGTTTATGAGAAGGCACTCACGGAATCTACTAAGACGGGAACTAATTTGTCCTAAAAGAAACTTATCCACCAGTAAATTCACCGTATCTTGATTCAGCATAATTTCTACACGTAAAATAAATTAACAGATATACTGTCATTCACCTCTATTAAACAAGATTGTTAACTATTTTCTGATATGCAGAAACACATCTTTTAAAATCTGTATTACGACTGTCCAAACTATGTACGCCTAGACTAAGGACTGCGGAGCAAGGCTGGAATAATTCATTTAAACTGACCAAAAAATAAAGTCTAGACAGCAGGTTTGTGATAACTGAAGTTTTCCTTGATGTAGAAAACAAAATAAGTACCTGCTTACTAACTTTTTTAGTAATCCTTTCTTATCCAGTGAAAAAGCTATCAGTACAGCTGATAAAACTCCATGATGCTATGTGGTTTTAAAATAACAAATGTTTGTTGTTCTTAAAAATTACAATTAGCTAATTTAATACGAATGGCAAAGCAGTTATAGTTCTTGACACAAACCTTTTACAATTATACTTTCCAAAATACATGTTTCATTGCTGAAACCGTCTAACTGAAACTGGTAGCATTACTTAAATCAGTTACCTCTCTGGCTAGGTTATCTCCTAACAGTGAGTCACAGCAAGATGCAAGACAGAAATCCTGGAGTAAATAGTACTCTTTCTCACCGGGATTGAAGGTCACAACCAAAGAAAGGTGTGTGGGGAGCCAAAGGTTTTCCCACTGTACAAAGTCCAGCCGGTCAGAGAGGAGAACTTAGAACACACCGTACCTCTGCCATTTCCGGTGACTTGATCTCCTTGATTTTGAAGAAATAGCCCAAGGTCAGGAAAGCTATGGCCATGGCGCTTACGCTGATCATAAAGACCACCAAGGGGGGCCGGCTGCTGATGTACAGCTTCAGGTTCTCCAGGGGGTTGATGCTGAACATTATTCTCATCAGCTGCACCTGAAAGGAATTAACCAGAAGACTCACCGACTTGCCAGAAGAAAGCCTATGATTCTCACTTCTCTTGAACGATGTCGCGGGGTGAGCAGGTCACTCATTACAGAACTTGCGAACTGTTTCATCATAAATCCATTTCAAAGACTAGAAGGGGAGCTCCCTTTGTGGCTCGGCAGTAACAAACCCAACTAGTATCTATGAGAACTCGGGTTTGATCCCTGGCCTTGCTCAGTGGGTTAAGGATCTGGCGTTGCTGTGAGCTCAGGTGTAGGTCACAGACAAGGCTTGGATTTGGCGGGGCTGTGGCTGTGGTGTAGGCCAGCAGCGGTGGCTCCGATTCGACCCCTAGCCCGGGAATTTCCATAGGCCATGGGTGCAGCCCTAAAAAGCAAAAAAAAAAAAAAATTGAAAGACTAGAAGGAAAAACACTTAACTCATTAGTTCCCATTATTTCCAAGCAGTAAGATCTTGAAAGACAGGCATTCTTTCAAGGTCAGTAGGAAGGTCAGTAATACGACCCAAATACATGCCAACATGTACAAAAATAAACTGAGGCTGCTCTCGTTTTCTACCACTGGAGCTGAATCCTGTTTATCCGATATTCCGCCCTGTTCACCACCACAATCCTGACCCTCCTGGCACCTGGCAGAGAGGAGGCAGTCCGTACTGGATTGCCTCGCTCCCCTCTGGCAGCCCTCCTCAGGCTTCCCACCCGACCTGGGATGAGATTCCTGCGAAGGCCCACAGGGTGTCAGGGTCCAGTCGTCCCGCCGACCTCCCTGACTGCATCACCGGCATGCCCTCCCTGCTCATTGTGCTCTGGCCTTGCTCTTTTTCCTAAGTTGTCAGTTTCTGCAAGGAAGGCAGCTGGGGCTCTGATAAAGATCACCCGGAATCCGTAGATCGGTCTGGGGAGCGCTGCCACCTTAGCAGGACTGTCTTCCAGTCCGTGCGCCTGGGACGCCTTTCCATTCACTTATGTTCTCTTTATTTCAACAAGTATTTCGTAGTTATCAAAGTGTATCTTTGCACTTTTTTGCTAAACTTCTTCCCAAGTATCTTGCTGTTCTTGGAATTTGTGAACATGTCCTATCTGAAGGCTTTCACTTCTGCCTGGAATGCTTTCCCCCCAAATTTCCACACATTTGCCTGTGCTTCTTAAAATGCAGGTCTCTGCTCAGGAGTCAGCTCCTCAGACAGGCCTTCCCTGCCCAACCTCAGCCCCTGGTCTCCCAGGACCTGCTACTCCCTTCACTCTGTTCAGTGCCGGCCAAGGGTACAGTTCAATTGCTACTTGTTTAGAGTCTCTCATCCTTCACTTGTGAGCGCCATGAGGGCAGAGATTTCTGCCTGTCTTGTTCACTGCTAGAACCCCAGCTCTTGGCCCCTCGAACAGGAGCTGGCACATAATAAGCTCTTATATGTATATATATGCTCAGACTACAACACTAAAAGAGCAATTTTAAAAAACCTCCAAAAGCTTTAACTTTTGGAGCGAAAAAGACGCCTCAACAGCCCCCGAGAACAAAGAGCAACCATATGCAATAAGCCCAGCTGGGGGCTTTGTTTTCTCAAGAGTCTCTGACCTGAAGTTCTGTTTCTGGGATTTCTCTCTGTGGACCCAGTCCACTGGGTTTACCTGCTGTACAGGATGCGACTGCATCACAGTTATTGCGGGCTGTGGAGCCCAGCTGGGTTCTCTCTACTGTTTTGCTCACAAAGGGCACCACAGCAGGTGCAAGCGTGGTTCTAACACAAGGAGGTCACAGGGTAGGCCCATCTGCAACTTGACTTTGTACTGTCAGATTCCCTATAACGTGTACTAGTTTACACATCTGCCAGCAAGGAAAGGGCTCAAGCTCACTCTGTTTCCCAAAATTCGTGCCAACACGATATGCTAAGGCAATCTTACTGATTCAGACCAAAAAGATTGATGTGAAATTGTATCTTGCCATTATCTTATTTATTTTATTTTTATTATTTGTTTTTTGTCTTTTTTTTTTTTGCCATTTCTTGGGCCACTCCTGCGGCATATGGAGGTTCCCAGGCTGGGGCTTGAATCAGAGCTGTAGCCGCTGGCCTACGCCAGAGCCCCAAAGCTGCAGCAACGTTCACGGCACCACAGCTCATGGCAACGCCGGATCCTTAACCCGCTGAGCAAGGCGAGGGATTGAACCGGCAACCTCATGGTTCCTAGTTGGATTCGTTCACCACTGAGCCATGACAGGAACTCCTTGCCATTATTTTGAATAACATCTCCCTGAAACAGAGTACTTTTGTACTTCTTTATCAGCCATTTAGTTTCTTCCTAGGTGAACTGCCTGAATCTTTGTCTATTTACCAGTAGGGTGTTTGTCTATATCTTACTAATGCTTAAAAGTTCTTTTTGGTATTCTCGACACGGAACCTCTTCCAAATTTTTTTATGTTATAGATAACTACTCCAAGTCTTTGGGTTTTCTTTATTATGGTTTATGGTCTCTCTTGCCATATGGTTTTTTTTTTTTTTTTTAACAGCTTTATTAAGGTATATTTCACATACCTAGGTTCATTCAATGTATACAATTCAATTCAGAGAACTGGGCAACCATCACTATAACCAACTCTATCATTTATTTATTTGAAAGGTGGCACCCAAAGCATATGGAAATTCCCAGGCCATGGACTGAATCCACGCTGCAACTGTGGCAACACCAGATCCTTTGGCCCACTGTACTGGGCCAGGGATGGAACCCGCACCTTCTGCAGGACCTATGCCACTGCAGTCAGATTCTTAAGCCACTGTGCCACAGCAGTAACTCCACTATAACCAACTTTAAAACATTTTCATCATCTCCTACAGAAATCCCATATCCTTTAGCAGCACCCATTTATTTGGGCCCACTTCTTCGATCATTTTTTTTTGGCCATGCCCATGGTATGCACACGTTCCCAGGCCGGGGATGGAACCTGAACCATAGATAGCAGTGACAACACCAAACCCTTAACTGCTAGGTTACTAGCAAACTCTTTTTTTTTTTTTTTTTGGCTTTTTAGGGCTGCACTCGCAGCACATGGAGGTTCCCAAGCTATGGGTCTAATCAGAGGTATAGCTGCCAGCCTACACCACAGCCACAGCAACTCACAACCCTTAATCGGCTGAGCAGAGGCCAGGGATCCGCGAACCTAATGGCTCCTAGTCGGATTTGTTTCTGCTGCGCCACTATGAGAACTCTGGAACTCTCTTTTTAAATAGTTTTTTAAAATTTTCTTTTCCACATCTTATTGGTTTGATTCAAAGACATACTAATTTATGCTGTTACCATTGATAGCATCTTCTACAAATAACATTTTCCATTGTTATTAGTCTATATAACAGCAATAAACTTTTGTATACTGACCCTGATTCCAGATACTTTGCTACAATCTTTTAAATTCTACTTAGCCTCTTTGTGCTTCTCTTGACAGTCATATTGCAAGCAATAACAGTGTTTCATTCCAACCCTCATTTCATTTTTTTTTTTTTCTTTTTAGGGCCACTCCTGCAGCATATGGAGGTTCCCAGGCTAGAGGTCAAATGAGAGCTGCAGCTGCCGGCCTACACCACAGCCACAGCCACCAACGCCAGATCCAAGCCATATCTTTGACCTACACCACAGCTTGTGGCCATTTTTTGTTTTTCTTTTTCTTACTACTTTGACTAGAACCTTCAGTGAAATGATGAATAGATGTGGCAACTACAGGAATCCCTGCCTCACTCCTGGCTCTAAAGGAAATGCTTTTGATTAAATACAGTATCTGTTAAAGGTTTCTGAAAGAAATCCCTCACTGAGTCGAGAAAGTACCCTCCAGGAGTTCCCGTTGTGGCTCAGCCAGTTAAGGACCCAACGTCGTCTCTGTGAGGGTGCAGACTCAATCCCTGACCTCGCTCAGTGGGTTAAGAATCCAGTGTTGCCATAAGCTGTGGCGCAGGTCACAGCTGCAGCTCCTATCCAATCCCTGGCCCAGGAACTTCCATTTGCTGTAGGAGTGGCCATAAAGAAAAAAAAAAGTACCCTCTATTCCAAGTTTGCAAAGAAGATTTCATTGCACATAAGTGTTCAGAGGTTGCTTTATCTGCAACCTCTGAACAACTCATGTTTCTCCTTTCATCCTGTTAACGTGAACTATGTTAATGATTTTTATGTTTGCTGATTTTTTCATGCTGACTCATTCGCATTCCTTGGATAAATAATATAACCATGATTTTTAAAAATAACCGCTGACTTCTATTTGCTAAATTTTATTCTGATTTCCACATCTATTTATAAGTGAGATTAAAAAATTATAGGCTGTTATCATTCTCTCCTTGACTGGTATGACTAAGTCATTCTAGTTAAGAGTAATTGACGATGCTCACTCATCGTTGTTTTTCAGAACAACGTGTATGAGATATTTGCTTCTATTTCTAAGAAGCCTGATAGGCCTTCACCAAAAAACCATCTGGACTCCTCAAATTTTTGTTTGGTTTGGTATTTTGGCGGGTTGTCTTAACTACTTATTCATTTTTTTAGCAAGTCTATGTTTTCTACTTCTACTGAGTCAATCTTGATAAGATGTTATTTAGGAAACTGCCTATTTTCTATTGGTTTTTAAGATTTGGGGCACAGTATTATCTTGCGCTTTGTTTAATTTTTACTTGTAGTCATGTTCTTTTCATTACAGATGTTTTTGTGTGTTTGTCCTCTCCTCTCTCCTTTTAATCAATCTCACCAGAGCTGGCTGTATTGTATTTGTGTTTTCAAAGAACAGTATTTGGTTTTACAGATTTAGCTGCATTACTTTCCCTCGCCACTGTCATCCATCAAATCCACCAGCAAATCTTACAGATTTTGTTTCCAAGATGTATCTCTGACTTAGCCACTCTGCCCCATCCTCTTGGGTTGGTTTTTGTTTTTGTTTTGGCCACTCCTGCGGCGTGAGGAGGTTCCCAGGCCAGGGCTCAGCAGCAACCACAGCAGGGAAAACACTGGATCCTTAACTCGCTGAGCCACCAGAGAACTCCCCCGTCTTCTTGTTAAGATGAGAGACTGATCATCAGCCCTCTACATATCTCTAAAGCCCTAAGACCTGTATACCATGTGCTCACTGGAAACCCTTCTACATTCTATAAGTACAACACAGAGCTCATCAGCTTTCCTGCCCAATCTGACGCGGCCTCCTGCATTCCCCATCTCAGCAAGAACTCTGGAAACATCCTAGACACTTCTGCCTTACTCCCCACACCTCCTAAGTGTGTTTCCTTAACACTAGTACTTCTGACCCTTCCCTTCCACACTCCTCTGCTCCCACGCTAACTTCATGCCATCATCTTCTTTTGCAGCTATATGCTAAGAGTCTCAACTGCATCTTCCTGTTATCAAATACTCCACCCTCCACGTGCTGTCAGAGTGACTTTTCCAAATGCAAAGTTAATCATGCTACTGCTTAGTTATCTCAGAGTCCAAGGATCCAAGGGTTCAGGTCCAAGCTCCTTCTTGCGGCAATCCAAACTAAAAACTACGTCTTGTCTACTTCTCAGTGGTTTGACCACGGCTTGCAATTCCCAGAACATATTAGACAAGATTACAGTTTCAGGCCTTTGTGTCCACTGGTCCTCCTACCATGAACCCTATCTCACTATTTCAACTCTGCCCTTTCAAAAGTGGGCTCAAGGGTTACCCACTCTCTGAAACTTTTCCTGCCCACATCAACCCCTCAGGGAGAAGTGACCACCTTTCATTTTTACTTTTATGTCCCCACTATTCTCTGCAAATTTCTCACACAGAATGAAATTGTTGCCTGTGTACATGTCTATCTTCCCAACCAAGCTGTCAGCCTCGAAGGCTGATGTGCCTTACTGTCTCTGTATTATTAATATCCAGACACAAAATAAGTGACTTTAAAATGCAAGTTCATTAAATGAATGAATCAAATGAATCCAGACTTAAAACATAAGCTAAAAAATAATCTAGCAAAACTGCAGGATTACAGCAAGACTGCAGGATACAAGGCTCATATACAAAAGCCAACTGCTTTCCTATATACCAGCAAGGAAAAAGTTGAGCTTGAAATTGAAAACACAGTATCATTTATATTAGCACCCCCCCCAAAGAAAAATAAGACTTAAGTATAAATCTAACAAATATGTACAAGATCTATATGAGGAAAACTACAAAACTCTCATGAACAAAGTCAAAAAACTGAATAAACGGAGATATTTCCTGTTCATAGATAAAAAGATGTCTGTTCCTCCCAACTTGACCTACAGACTCAACACAATCCCAATCAAAATCCCAGCAAGTTATTTTGTAGATATAAACAAACTTATTCTAAAGTTTATACGAAGAGGTAAAAGGACCAGAATGGTCAATATTAAAGGAGAAGAACAAAGAGGACTCTTTGACTTCAGGACTTACTGTAAAGCTAAAGCTAAAGTAATCAGGACAATGTGCTATTGGCAAAGGAATAGACAAAGAGATCAATGAGAGAATAGAGAGCCCAGAAACAGAGCAACATAAATATGTTTGATCTTTGACAAAGGAGCAAAGTCAAGACAATGAAGCAGAGACAAGGCTTTCAATACATGGTGCTGGAACAACTGGACATCCCCATGAAAAAGTGAAACGAGACACGGACCTTTACACTCTTAACAAAAGCAAACTCAAAATGGATCACAGACCTGACTGTAACAAAAGCAAAACTTTAAAACTCCTAGAAGATCACACTGAAGAAAACCTAGATGACCTTGAATGTGATGATGACTTTTCAGATGGGACACCGAAGGCACCATCCATGAAAGAAGCAATTGATAAGCTAGACTTCATTAAAATTAAGAGTTTCTGCTCTACAAAGACACTGTTTCGAGAATGAGAGGACAAGCACAGACTGGGAGAAAATATTCGCAAGAGACATCTGATAAAGGATTGTTATCCAAAACAGACAAAGAACTATTAAAACTCAACAATCAGAAGACAAACAACGCAAAAATTAGCCAAAGAGCTTTTTAGATGGCAAAAAAAGCCTAAGAAAAAAGATGCTCCCACATTACTGTCATCAGGAAATGCAAATTACAAAACAACAATGAGCTACCACAACACACTTATTAGAATGGCCAAAACCCAGGACACTGACAATACCAATTACTGGCAAGGATGTTGAGCAAAGGGAACTCTCCACTCATTAATAGGATTCAAATAACAAACATGGGCAAGGATGTGGGGAAAAGGGAATTCTAGCACACTGTTGCTGGAGATGTAAATGGTGCAATCACTGTGGGAAACAGTATGGAGGTTCCTCAAGAAAATAAAAATTAGAGCTACCATATGATCCAGAAATGGGTACATATCTGAAGAAAATAAAAACATTACTTCAAAAAGATACATGCACTTCAATGTTCACAGCAGCATTATTTACAACAGTCAGGACAGGGGCAACTAAGTGTCCACCAATAGATGAATGAATACACATGAGGTACATACCTACAATGGAATATTACTTAGCCATAAAAAAGAGAATGAATTTTGCCTTTTGCAGCAACATGGATGGACTTGGATTGCATTATGTTTAGTGAAATAAGACAGACACAAATACTGTATATTATCACTTAAATGTGGAATCTAAAAAGCGGGAGTTCCCACTGTAGCACAGACGGTTAATGACCTGGCTTGTCTCTGTGGCACTGCCGGTTTGATTCCTAGGCCTAGTGCAGTGGGTCAAGGATCTGGCATTGCGCAGATGGGGCTCAGATTCGATCCCTGACCCAGGAACTTCCATGTGTCACAGGTGGAGCCAAAAACGGGGAGGGGAAAAAAAAAAAAAACAACTCACGAATGAATATAACAAAACAGCAACAAGACTCACAGATATAGAGAACAAATTAGTGGTTACCAGTGGGGGAGGGCCAAGATGGGGCTTGCGAGTTAAGAGATACAAACTATTATGTGTAAATAAGCCACAGAGATGTAATGTACAGCACAGGGAATACAGCCAATTATGAAAACTTTAAATGGAGTATAATCTATAAAAGTACTGAGTCACTACGTTGTACACCCCAAACTAATAAAATATTGTAAATCAACTATATGTCAATTGAGAAACAATATTAAAAAGATTAATAGGGTTGAGAAAAACATCAACGGTAGAGCTCTATTAACAAAGACAACAAAATCTGAACAGTATATGCAATAAATTGGAAACTAGTCACCACCTGGAACCACAATTGTGAAACATTTAGAAAAACAGAAAAATCTGAATTGAGTTCACTTCTAGGGAAAACTAACAGTAATTTAAACCATGTCACAGTCAACACATCTCAACATAAATACCCGCCAATTAACAAGCAATGTCAACGAAAGCCAATTTAATTAGAGAAAGTCCCAGAAGAGGCCAACTGCATTCACTTAAAAAGTGAAAGTATTTTTGGTTTTTGAATAAAGGTATTAAGCATCCAAATAATTCATAAACTTAAAATTCCCTTCCACCATTCACAAGTGTTTTCAAATATGAAATTAACAAGGGCTAAACTAATTTTCCGTGCAAATTACAAGAAAATTTCTGAAATCTTCTCAACAGTAAATGTCACCTTTAATTTAAAAATACATTAAAAAAAAAGGAATGTTGGAAATATAGAACATTTTGTCATTTATGCTCAAATTAATTAACCATGTATTATGAGATTTTAAAAAAATAAATCAAAAATGTTATTTTTCCTTTTTAAAAAATAAAAATAAAAATACATTAAACTCTATGGGGAGAGGAAAATGAAAAGAGAAAAAGCACACTATTCGACTTCCCTCCCCTATATTCATTCATCCCAACTCCAATTCAGCTTTCATCAGAATAAAGATAAGACTTCACCAGGGCAGTGAAGCTGCCTCTATGGAAGGTCTAGGGATTGAAGGTACACAGAACACGGCCAAAAGGCAATTTCACAAGTGTGTGAGAGCACACAGAGTTCATACACTCAGGACTTAGAGCTCTGAGACTAGTTAAGCGACACCACTAAACATCAAGTTGCAATCTAAGTGGGCAAAAGGCAATACTAAGATTATCCTAGAGTTACCACAAGCAACCCATTAGCTGGGAGATCCTAAAAAGGGGAGGCGTGGCTGTTACAAACTTTCTAGAGACCAACCTGCCCACACACACCAACAGCATTAGAGCCTAAGCACACTCTTTACCTCTGTGATTCGAAGGACCTCACCTGAGGAAACATCCACCGCCAGAAACACTTTAGCTGCTAAGAGAGTTCTCTCAAGTGGTGAAAACAGTTAAAACTGGAAAACGAGATACCCAACAATAGCAAGTAATGTATTCTCAGTAGGAAAACTATGTAGCCGTTAAAAACACAGGCTCTAAAATACACAAAACGAGGCTACTTCAGAGTTGGCAGGTAAAAGAGCATGTATACCCATGAAAGCACTCACATGGGGAAAAAAAAAGGCCTAGGATACCCTCAAGTGTAAATAGAGGTGGTTATCGCTAGCTCGTGAGATTACCTATTCTTTCTTCTTTTTCTTTTTTAACATTTCCATCATGAATACGTATTTCCTTTGTCATAATTTCTAACAATAAAATTTATACATAATCTTCCATTGATCCTGCTGGGCTTGTGGCCAAAATAAAACGTCACTGACTCTTTTTTTTTTTTTTTTTTGGTTTTGCTTCTTAGGGCCGCACTTGGGCAGCACACGGAGGTCTCAGGCTAGGGGTTGAATCTGAGCTGAAGCTGCCGGCCGACACCACAGCCACAGCAAAGCCAGATCCAAGGCGCATCTAAGACCTTCATCACAGCTCATGGCAAAGCTGGACGCTCACCCCACTGAGCGGGGCCAGGGATCAAATTCCAGTCCTCATGGATACTACATTCAGGTTCATTACGACTGAGCCACAAGGGGAACGCCCAAAACTTTACTAACGCTTCACTGTATGCATTCTCTTTATTTAAAAAGGCAATAAATAAATAAAAGAGAAAAAGAGAACTTAAGAATGACTTCTTAAACGCACCTAAAAATACATAACTAGACAGGAAACCTCCTGGTGCTAAAGAAAGGCAAGCCTAACTTGCAGTGATATGGACTTGGAGGGATCTCTGAGAAACCAAAAATGAAATGAGAAAGAACGTTCAGACTAGACCCCTCCAGACAGTCCAGGACTGTGTGCTCCTGGGAGGTGGTGCAGAGCTTCTCCAGACAAGCGGGGGCTCCTCCATCAGGGCAGAGGTTGGGAAGGCATGGATGGAGGGAGTGACCATGAGCCCAGAGGGTGCCCAGGATGGAGAAGAGTTTCAAGAAGGAAGGGGTATCAGCCAAATATTCCTGAGACGTGACCAAGCATTGGGAGTGAGAAAAGAAAGGGTCTTGGAGCCCCTCTGTGTTTCAAAAATACTCAGGGGACCTTGCGCTTGCCCAGTCACACTCCTCCACCTGGCAAGACCACAGGTGAGCTCTGAAGCCATCCTCTGGCAGGGGAGAAATCAGCTGGTGAGGAGAAAACGGCAGGGAGGGGGAAACCGAGGCAGCAGGTCAGCACCATCAGTTCAAGTGCAAGGGAGGGGAGCCGGTGGGGTCAACAGCTGTGAGCCCAGGAGCTAATAAAAGAGGAAGGCTTCCCTTGGCACGAGTGAAGGCCAAAACGCGTAACTGTGCAACTTGATAATATCTTATTTAAAAAGACGTACGTTAACCAGATACACGAGTCCTTCCGGTGTCGCTCTCCCTCTCTCGGGAGCCCACATACTGTGAAGTACACCACGTGGCGACTCGTCCAAGTTTAAAGCTAGACTCTTTGGACAGCGTGGGGATTCCACACTCCCAGATGGTATTTCCTACACAGTTCCTACCTTATGTGAAGACAGGCTACACCACTACTTGAGACCCAGATCAAAGAGCTGACTTCCCCTGAAGAAGAAAACCACCACTCAGCTTAGTAAACTGCATTTCCAACCTGAGGCTAAGGGAGAAATTCCTTAGAGTGCTCCTTTCAAGTCGGGCCCTCTGCAAAGTTCCGAAGCGACCAGGAGTCAGGGCCGCGGTGGGAGACGCCACGGGGGTGCTGAGAGGGGAGGACGAGGGAGGCCAGCTTGCTCCAACCCTGCTGCAGGAAGCACCCTGGCCTCGGACGGAGGGAGGACGGCAGGAACCCACCCTGATGTGGGACGGAGGCCCGCTTTGAACGTGAAGATTAAAGCAGCACGTCCCAAATACCGAGACCCTCACGGGCCTGTAAGCCCTGAGCCTACTAAAGAGGTTAACGGATGAGATGGCCAAGTACCCAGGCCTCCGCAGAGAGGAGGCCACGGGCTGGTATCAGAGAGACCCCGTGACCCTCAACGCCCCGCTACCTCGGCACTGCAGCAGCAGCGAGGACAGACGGAAAAGACCCTCAGGGAGCCAAATGCAGGTCAAGGATGTCTGCGGCGAAAGGTCCAGGTCTCAAAGCTAAAGCCACAGTGCGGGTCCTGTCCTCACCGCCTCTCCCAGAGGCATCGGGCACCGGGGGCCACACCCGCCTCGGGCTTCCAGGACCGCACTCTCCTGGCTTTCCTCTCCCGTGTCCGGCCACCCTGCCTTCCCACTCTTCGTCGAAAGCTGGGGCTCCTCTGAGCCCTGGCTGGGCCTGCTCAGGGTGGACACCCTCCCTCCTGGCTTCCTGTCCGCTCCACCTGCCTCCCCACTTCAGATGGAAACATCTACCTGCTGGAACTCTGTGTCGATGACCCACTGGCACCTGGAACCACCGAGGCCAAAACCTACCCAAAGACTCCACATCAACCCCTCCCTGTAGAGGAAGACCCAGATCTCTGCCAAGGTCCCCTGCCAGCCATCCTGGGCTCGCTCTCTCTCTACAACCATCACCAGCCCTGTCGACCCCACCTCTTCCACGTCTCTCAACAGCAGCTCTCACTCCAGCTCCACCGACACTGCCTCCTCTTCAGCCAAACTGAACGCCAAGCGCGACGGCTCCTGCGGGCTGTCACTTCCCTGATGCCGTTTCCCCACGCCTCCCACCCGGGGCAGGGCAACATCTCACACGCCCACCCGCTCTTTGTGAGCGAGGCACAGGAGTCTAAGAGTTCGGCACGTATTTTATACAATGCTCACAACATCTGTGTTGGACAGACGAGGAAATTCAGGCACAAGGACGTTAGCTACCCTGCCCAAGGTCATTGAGTGGACCTGGATTCAAATCCATCAGCCTCCAGAGCCCAGGCATTAACCACGAAGTGCCCTTCTGCCTCCCAGTAAATGCCGTGGGTTTGAATAAAGAATCAACCCCATCCAATGAGATAAACACTGAAAAGTATCCAGACAATTTTTGCAAGGAAGATTTCAATAGTGACGTAAGCAGAAGCCTCTCACATTAGGGGCTAAGGAGAGAGAGAGAGCGCTGTTTCTAACAGCCACCACTGACAGTGTGCCGTGTGCCAGGCACCATGCCGAGAGCTTTACGAATGTCCTATCTTTTAATCCTCACAATACTGCTAAGCAGATATTACTATCTCCGTTTTACCAAAGAGGAAACTGAGACAAAAGAGGTTGAGTAACTTGTAGGAGGTTATACCACAAATAAGTGGCAGTAAGTAATTAAGACTATGACTTAATTCATCGGACCCCAAAAGCTGTGCCATCAATCACAATACCAGGGTTGATAAGTTTTAAGTCCAATGCCAAGTTGGAAAAAAAAAAATTTCACGTGCAACAGATAAAATGTACTTTAGTCAATAAAAAGCATAATTAAGGTCAAGGGCGACCTTATTCCCATCTCTTTAGCAAGGCGTCTCCTACCTCAGTACCCTCATCAGGGTATAAAGCAAAGACGAGTGGAATCTCCTGCCCAAGGGCTTCTCGTTTCTTAATCTAATATAATTCATAGTGCAAAAGAGACTTTCACAACAACTCTACAGGTTTTAAATGATCAAAAGAGAAATGACCACAGAAAGCAGAAAATTTTAGTGGCAAAACATGCATTTCAGGCAACATCAGTACTCAAATAAAGACAAAAGTAAAAAGAATGATGTGGGCTGATATAGTTTCACGACTTTATTTCCCAAATACAGACTTTGGCTGTATTTCTACTCGCTTATAACTAAACAGTGCACTGCTCCATTTTCAAAGTCATGATATAAAATCATGGGAACTTCCAACATGCTCCCTTCTCTTTTTAACAAACAAACTCATCTTGGTCCTGAAATTTATTAGTCCTAAAGATAACTTATCCCTTTGTTCTTGGTTCCTTTTAATTGCTGACTACTTAAAAACCATATTAAAAGTATCCCCATATTAAAACTTAACGATGACAAAATTAAATGAACACCAAAAGCTCAATGTGAAATTATAACATCCGACGTCAGCATAATGACTGGGAGATGTTCTGAGAAACAAACAGCACAGAAGTCCAACCGGCAAATGATGGTACTTTGCAAACTATCACCACTCAGGACCACACTTACGTATATCCTGGTACACAGAGAGTGGCAGACCTCTGGTGAAATGTATTTGGTGTATGGAAAGATAAGTGAAGGATTTTGATGTTTATCAAAACAAATCCTAAATGGAAATTCAATTTGCTAAAAAGCCTGTCTTTCCTTTATTTCCTTTTTTCATTTTAATTGGAATGTCAGAGTAAAAAAAAAAAAATGGAATGTCATAGTAAAAACATTTTTCTTCTACTTCTAAAGCCCTCTTACATGACAGTGCTATTCTGGGGCATGTTAATATAGACAGAAACATCCCACAGATCGGCCAGCCCCCTTCGATCACCCTCTTTCAGACACTTGGCTATAACAAGAAGGAGAGAGAGCAGTGGGCAGAGAGGGAAGAAGAGTCGAAGAGAAGTATGAACAAGTTAAGACAGTCCTGAGCATGTTTAAAGAAAAGCTAAGGTTAAGACCAGTGAGGGGAGGTCCCAGTCATCAGGCTCCAGGGCAATTACAGGCTGTCCTTTCTGAACAGCTTCAAAGGTTCTTCAACAACTGGGTAAAAGAAACAAACAGCATCTCTGTCAAGTGGACTCGATGTCATTATAAACACTCGGGAGAGCGGCTAAGAGCTGCCATTTATCACTTGGCTGCAGCCAGAGTGGCAGAGATGGTGCTAGAGCTGTGCTCCTGCAAACTAAATACAGGCAGTGAAACAACTCGCAGACACCAAATTTAATATCCTGATTGTTAATGCCAGACAGGAATTACCACCGGCATCTTCTTCACTGTCCTTAAAATAAGCACCACTTGATATCACTGGCTGTTTAATAGAACAAGATAAACTCATCAAATGAAAACAATTCTCTAGAACCCAGTCATCTACCAAAAGCCAGACTGGGCAACCTGTGTTTTCCTGTTTTAGGAAAGCATTTAACCCTTAGCCAGCTGCCTCTGTCAATACTTCCAGGTACCTACTGCCCAGCTACCAAGACTGGATGCCCTTCCGCCAAATGGTCCTTTGCTCTTTCATTCCCCAGCTAATTCTGAAAGATCCAAATCCTCCTGAGCCTTTGTGGTCCACCTCAAAAGTCACTTCCTCTATGAAGCCTTTTCTGGTCCCAACCTGAAGTAAGTCCTCCCTCACGGCTGGTATCTCCATATGGCAACAAAGTCTTGCCACATTTGAGAGCCTATTGCTTTTTCTCCAAGTATGTTTCTGGCGGGGAGAAACTCCACTCGCACTCAGGTCTGTCTCTCTGCCGCTCAGCAGCTACAGCTGCAGCCCATTCGGTGATCCCAGGACCCAGATGTCAGTGGCAGCCCTGTTTCCAGGCCACTTCAATTAGGTCACAGAAATCCCTGCTGCTCCTTTACTAGGAAAACTCACCGCCTGCCTCCCGGCAGAGTGTAAACAGCCTTGGAGTCATGAAGTATATCTTAGCAGCACAACAGGTCTACTTCCTTGGAGAATCCTCAGGTGAAAAGAGGGCGCAGGACGGTGCTCTCATCATTCAAGCACTGATGGACCACTCATCTACAGCTAGGCTACAAATGCTCAGACCTCAAGCTGATCAAAAACGAGCAAGCCAATTTACTGAAGGAGCATCATCAACCTTGGAGTTTTTCCTACCGCTACCTCCCAGACCCGGCTCACCTCTGAGGCAGGCTAGGAGCAATTCAGGAGCCGCAAGCTTTCCTGCTTTCAAGCTGACCGCAAAGAAGCTCATCGTTCAACACTCAGCGAAGGCTGTCATCTGCTAACCGAGAACTAAACTACAGACATCGGATTCTTCAAAAAAGGCCCCCTCACCAGCTGTCCACCGGTTATGGTGTCTCCACAATTCAAAACAGCACAACAGGCCTGGTCTTATTCCTGATGGTGCCTATCAAGGGAAGCAGAACTACATGCCTTGAAGCCAGTCCCTAATTTGTCTTATTAAAATAGAAGTGAGGATAAGAATCCACCCCATCTCTGGATATTTACCAAGCCTGACACACACAAAAAATACCACTACTTCATTTAAGTGTCTCTCCCTCCCATCTTCTTTCTGAGATGTGTACCATTTGCAAAAGGAGGAGCAACGCAAACACAATCCAACGTCAAAAATGGGAAAACTACCAATATGTTCCCCGAGCCAAATCCAAACGATCCAGGCCTCAGCTCCAGACGTAGGAAGTCCTACCATCTCGAGGGCGGCCTGGAAACCCTGGCTCCGGAGACGCAAGGGCCCCGATGGCAGGCGACCAGGCCGAGGATACGAGCGCAGGCCAGACCCGAGCCAACGCGGGGCGACCCCCCACCGGCACTGGGGTGGGGGCTTCAGCCCGGAAAGGAAAGGGAGAAACCCGGCCGGCTCGGCCCACCCGGCCCGGCAGTCAGCTCCGGCCGAGCGTCGACCCCCGCCCGCCAGCCCCGGCTCACCTCGCCCCGGTGGGCAGCGGCGCGCCCCGGGCCCGGCCGGGCCAGCTGCTAGGCGGACGCCCGCGGCCGCTCGGAGCTCACTCACGGCGGCGCGCGGCGGGCCCGGGGCCGCTCGGCACCATCCTCCCCGCCGCGCCGGGGGCAGCGTCCGGCTCCGGGGGGCCGACGCGAGGACCAGAGACCACCCGGGCTCCCGCTGCCGCGACACAAGCTAGTCCGCAGGTCCCGCAGCCGTGGTTTCCGGGTAGAAAAAAAAAAAAAAACCACCGCCAACGCCGCCTTGACCTCCGACACCTGCCGTCCGACGGCGGCCCAGCCGGGACAAGACTCCTGGGTCGCGGGCGGCGGAGAGGACGCTTCTGGGCTGGGTCACGTGAGGGCTTTAGCGTGAGTACGTGAGCTGCGTGCCTGCGGGCGTGGCGTGCGGGAAGTATGTTGGAGCGTCAGGGTGTGAGTGGGGATGTTGTGAGTGACTGCGGTGAGTGTGCGTGTGTGGTGCACGTTTGTGGATCTGTGTGTGTCGGTGTGCATTATGTACAAAGCTGTAGGCTGTGCAAAAAAGCGGACCTGTGCGTGAATCTTTAGTGTGTGATGGGTGAGTGCAGGGTGTGTGCAGACCTAAGTGCGTGAGTGTGCGTGTGTGTCGGTGTCTCTCTGTGCTCCTCTCTTAATCACTCCTGATGAAAGTATCATTTTGTACATTCAAAATTACAAAATGATTTCGTAAAATAAACTTGGCCTTGTCCAGTAAACTTGAAGATACACATTATCTCTGGAGAATGTTACCCCAGAGAAACACCTGCATATCTGCATAAGTAGATCTAATGATGTTTCTAGCATCACTGTTTATAATCACTAAGAATTGAGGAAAAAAACAATGCGCATATAGTCATATATTCATGTGTAATCAAATACCAAAGAGCAGTGAAAATAATTGAAAATGGCTAACACAGCAGGGATCAACCCCAGGGTATACTGTGCTAGGGGATCAAATCAGGAAAGGATGCATTGTAGCATAATACTACTATAAAAAATTTTAAATGCTAATCTAATCCACATATTGTTTAAGAATGCATACATAATGGGTAGAACTGACAAAAAGCTTGAGAAAAAAGGAGTTTCTGTTGTGTTGCAGCAGAAATGAACCTGACTAGGAACCATGAGGTTGGGGGTTCGATCCCTGGCCTTGCTCAGTGGGTTAAGGATCCAGCGTTGCCGTGAGCTGTGGTGTAGGTCGCAGATGCAGCTCGGATCCCGCGTTGCTGTGGCTCTGGCGTAGGCCGGTAGCTAGGGCTCCGATTAGAGCCCTAGCCTGGGAACCTCCATATGCTGTGAGAGCAGCCCAAGAAATGGCAAAATGACAAAAAAAAAAAAGAAAGAAAGAAAAAAAAAGCATGAGAAAAGGATGCACGAACTTTATGTCACATAGGGTACTTCAAGGTAATAGAGATATTCCCTATCTTAAAAAGGGTCATGAATATGCAGCTATTTAATGAATTGCTATTGTTTATATTTTATGCATAAATTAAACTTTTAATTTTGTATCTGCTAGATAATAAAAAGGAAAAACACACTAGGCTTCTGCTGTTGAGCATGCAGAAGATGCCCTATCAATGACAAAGGCAGCAGAAGTTGCTAAGTATCCTAAAATAGGTCACACTTAGGAGATGTTGCCTGAAGTCATTCTAGAGCCATGAGAGCGACTGTAGACCCCAAACACATATCTGTTGACAAAAGTATTAATAGTTTTCAGCGGGCTTTCAAAAGCAGCTGCTTAACTTTTAGTAGGAAGTAATTAAACCAAACATTTCTAGCCTCAAGATTATGCCCTCAGCCTTGAAGTTGTTAAAACAATCCAAATTACAAGTGGCAGCTCTGGAGTTCCCCTGTGGTACAGTGGGTTAAGGATCTGGTGTTGTTACTGCAGCAGCTCCGGTCACTGCGGTGGCACAGCTGTGATCCCTGGCCTAGGAACTTGCAGATGTCACAGGTGTAGCCAGAAAAAAAAAAAAAAAAGTGGAGGCTTTGACAAGCATGCCAATGCAAGAAACGAACAACTACACTCGGCCAAGGGTAATTTTAAAGGTTTGGTGACTGTGGATTAAACTTGAACTTGGATTGCAAGGGTGCAGAGCAATGCAGTGGGTCACTGTGTCAGGATAAATATATGCTGTCATAAATTTAAAGTGTCAATTCTGTACATCAAAGTCCAAAGAAGGGAAGAAAATATTTTCAGACGCACGTAATTTTTTTTCTGAAAAGCGATTATTGAGTCAATGACTGTCTTGCACTCAATAAAATATTAGAATCAATAAATACTCGTTGATGGAGTGCCCGTTGTGGCTCAACGGGTTAAAGACCTGACGTCTTTGTGAGGATGTGGGTTAAGAATCTGGCATTGCCTCAAGCTGTGGCATAGGCTGGCATCTGCAGCTCCTATTCGACCCCTGGCCTGAGAACTTCCATATGCTGCAAGTGTAGCTGTAAAAAGAAAAAGAAAAAAAAAACTTATTAAGTGAAAGAACAGTAAACATGTCATAAAAGAAGAAATATGATTTCCATCAGATGGAAAAAATGTCACTGGTAATAATGACATCTTTATTATTACCAGTGAGGGTGAGCAGAGAGTTTGCTGGGAAGGGGGAATTTTCAGCAGCAGAAAGGAGAGCCGCAGGCCCTGGATGGAGGTGGGATTTGAGGTCTGGTCCTGACTCTGCTGCTCAGGTCTTTATCCCCTTGAGCAGGTCCCAAACTGTCTGAACCTCTTGTCCTTTACCCCTAAGCTGGAGATGACAATATCAGCTTCTTCGAGTTGGTAAAAATCCTTCAAACACTTTGTCAACTGCAAAGCGCTCTCCAAAGATAGGTTGAGTGCTGTGAGAGTTGGCCGTGGTAGGATCAGAACTGACCTTAGGCTGTTTTGTGAACGTTTTTGCAGCGTTTCAACCCCTGGTCAACGGACTGATCCGTTGCTGCTTTGTAACCCGTGGGTTCAAGGAGCTTCAGAGCGGTTTATGTCAGCGTCTCACTATTAATCATTGATGATAATCAGACAAATGGTTTATACCTGAGTCTCAGTGCAGCCCCATAAGAGGCTCTGGCCCTGAGAAATACAGCAGGGCTATGCTTCTGTGGCCAGCAGGATACTAAAGAACAAAAAAAATGGAGTTCCTGCTGTGGCTCAGCAGGTTAAGAACCTGACTAGTCTCCATGATCTCTGACTTGGCTCAGTGGGTTAAGGATCTGGCGTTGCCCCAAGCTGCAATGTAGGTCGAAGATGTGGCTTGGGTCCCGTATTGCTGTGGCTGTGGTGTAGGCCGGCAGCTGCTGATCTGATTCGACCCCTAGCCTGGGAACTTCCAGAAGCCTCAGGTACAGCCCTGAAAAGGAAAAAAAAGGGGGGGAGGGACTCCATTTTGGAGGCTCTCTCTTCCAAGGTGTTGCATGCACAGGTTGGTGGTTCCTGGCCCCACAGAGAAAGTGCATTCTGTCTTTGCTTTTACCGAAAAAAGGATAATAGAACCTCAATACTGGCCTTTCCAGACCTCCTGCTATGAGACAGACTTTGGCTGTGATGCACATCTTTACTTTCATGCTGTTGCTATAGTGTTGGGTTTTTTTTTTTTTTTTCCTGTAATAAAGTATAGCAAAGTCATTTAGGGTCCTGTGAGTCTTCTTGAGCAACCAAACCCTGTTAAAAGCTTCTTCTTCATTGCTACCATCCATGCAGCTGATGTCAGGATTTACTGAAAACCCTCCCTGACTCCTTTTTTTTTTTTGCTTTTTAGGTCCGCACCCACAGCATATGGAGGTTCCCAGGCTAGGGGTCCAATTGGCGCTGCAGCTACCAGTCTACACCACAGCCACAGCAATGCAGGATCCAAGCTGTGTCTTCGAGCTACACCACAGCTCACGGCAACGCCAGATCCTTAACGCACTGATCGAGGCCAGGGATCAAACCCGCAACCTCATGGTTCCTAGTCCGATTCATTTCTGCTGCGCCAAGATGGGAACTCCCCCCTGACTCATTCTCAACTCGAAATTTGGCTGAGGCATTATTTAAAAAGAAAATGGACGAGTCTGACCCAGGGGATGAAAATGAACACGTTATCCTTGTAACTTGTTTGAAATAGCACAGACTTTGCAATGAGATAGTTAGCAATCATAATGAAATTAAAAAAATATATATTTCCAGCACAATCTGGAAAGGAAAACAATCTGAACTTCAGGAGCCAGAAAAAATGGATCAGAAGGGAAGTGCAAACCCATGCCAGGTCAGCTCAAAATTTAATTCCGTGGTTGCTGCTATGAGTGTCAGAAAAATGAAAGCCAGTTCAGACTCTCCATGGGCTGATCCATGCCCTCTCTGGCTGGCACTCTCATTCCTGAGGCATCAGCGAAGGCTGTGACACCCATGACAACTAAGAAGATAATTCAAGTGGGTTAAGATGACAATGGAGGGCAAGAAACCATGGAAATGAGGGATTATTCGGTGAAGGAATGGAGTCGCTTTGTAGACCATTCCAGGCGCGATCCTGATCAGCCTTTGTTGAAATGAATCCTGAGAAACGGAGACCAAGGGGTAGTGTGTCTGCTCTGAACGCTGTGGACCAGAGCGGGGGATATGTGCCCCCCAAACCCATCCTCTGTTGGCTCATACCTGTGTGAGGATGGTTCATGGGGAATCATTTAGGGGAAGCCCCCAGATGAACCGAATGGATAAAGAGAAGGGTTCATCATACATACACGGAGAAGGGCTATTTTATGCCCCTCCCTCTGTCAACACACTGACGCTGCAGAAACGCTGCAGGACTGGCCTATCTACATAATTACGGAACCAACCAATGACTGGGGGCCCCTCAACCAGGCTACCACCCAAACTGTAATAAAGGAATCCCGCCAGCATCGACACCACCTATGACTTTGCTCTTGCCATCATGAGAGAATATAAAAGAGGCAGCCTCAACCCCTGTATCCCAACAGCCACATAGGGAATTTCAAAAAAATGTTTTAAAAAGTTAGATGGTAGAGGGAGTTCCCTTCGTGGCGCAGTGGAAATGAATCTGACTAGGAACCTTGAGGACACAGGTTCGATCTCTGGCCTCACTCAGTGGAGTAAGGATCTGGTGTTGCCATGAGCTGTGGTGTAGGTCGCAGGCACGGCTTGGATCTGGTGTTGCTGTGGCTGTGGTGCAGACTGGCAGGTGTAGCTCTGAATCAACCCCTAGCCTGGGAATCTCCATATGCCACGGAGGCTGCCCTAAAAAAAGATGGTAGAGACACTTTGGAAAACAGACTGGCATTTCTTCAAACAAGTTAAACAGAATTAATATGTGCCCCCACCATTCCACTCCTAGAGACTCAAGAGAATTGAAAACATGTCAACCCAAAAAATGTGTACTTAGCAGTGTTTGCTTTTCTTTTCTTTTTTTTTTTTTTACATGAATGCTGCCATAGATTGTCAGTGAAGCATTTTTGGACCACTTTTAAAGCATGATAGAAAAATAAGCCCTGATTAGCAAACATGTTTCTTTCCTTTTCATCCTAGTTATTGCAACCGCTGTGCCATGACGGGAACTCCGTAGCTCCTCTAGTTCTCTTGGGTATAGGAGATGTTCCAGGATGGCCTAGACCTGGTAATGAGTGCCTTAGGGCAACTGAATTAACCCAGGGGGCTCTGGGGATGCTACTGAGAGGGATCAAAATTAAAGTCTGGTTAAAAGTTGGAATATATGGAGTTCCCATCGTGGCTCAGTGGAAACAAATCTGACTAGCATCCATGAGGTTGCGGGTTTGATCCCTGGCCTCACTCACTGGGTTAAGGATCCAACGTTGCTGTGAGCTGTGGTGTAGGTTGAAGACGTGGCTCAGATCTGGCATTGCTGTGCCTGTGGCGTAGGCCAGAGACTACAGCTCCGATTTGACCCCTAGCCTGGGAACCTCCATATGCTGTGGGTGTGGCCCTAAAAGGACAGAAAAAAAAATTGGGATATGTGATTTTTATTTTATTATTATTATTATTATTATTAGAGCTGCACCCACAGCATATGGAGGTTCCCAGGCTAGGGTCGGGGCAACTCAGAATCTTTAGCCCACTGAGCACGGCCATGGATCAAACCTGCATCCTCATGGATACCAGTCAGGTGCATTAACACTGAGCCACAACAGGAACTCTAGAATGTGTGGTTTTTAAAAATATGCACTGTAGTGCTGTCAGCTTTACCTGCTATGTTCTTATGGTGGAACTGGGACAGAGGGGAGGGGTGATGATAGAGAAACTTACAGAGAAGTCTTCTCTTCTGTAGTCCAGTTTTTCTTGTCTGTGCGTGGAACTACTCTTAAGGGCTCCAGAGGCTGGAAACATTCCACGACAAGATACCATATCCAATCCAGAGGGCCAACAGGCACATGAAAAGATGCTCAACATTGCTAATTATTAGAGAAATGCAAATCAAACTACAGCGAGGTACCACCACACACCAGACAGAATGGCCATCATTTAAAAAAATCCACGTATAACAAATGCTGGAGAGGGTGTGGAGAAAAGAAAACCCTCCTACCCAGTTGGTGGGAATGTCAATTGGTGCAGCCATTAGGGAAAACAGTATGGAGGTTCCTCAAAAAACTAAAAATAGAGTTGCCATAGCATCCAGCAGTCCCCCTCCTGGGCATATATCTGGACAAAAGTATAATTCAAAAAAGATGCATGTACATCAATGTTCATTGCAGCCCTGGTTACAATAGCCAAGACAGGGAAACAACTTCAATGTCCTTGCACAACAGAGAAAGATGTGGTACATATACACAGTGGAGTACTACTCAGCCATAAAAAGAAAGAAACAACGCCATGTGCCACAACATGGATGATCATGCTAAGCAAAGAAAATCCGAGAAAGACAAATACCCTATGATATCACTTAGATGTGGACTCTAAAATATGATACAAATGAGTTTATCTACAAAACAGAAACAAAGTTGCAGACATAGAGAACAGACTTGTGGTGGCCCAGGGGGAGGGAGGGATTGGTAGTTTGGGGTGAGCAGGTGCAAACTATTGTATATAGAATGGATAAGCAATGAGGTCCTACTGTAGAGCACAGGGAATTATATTTGACCCCCTGTGATAAACCATAATGGAAAAGAATATAAAAAATACAAATATATACATATGTATAACTGAATCACTTTGCTCTACAGCAGAAATTAACCCATTGTAAATACTTCAATAAATTTATAATTCAATAAAATAATTTTTAAAAAAGATCCCATGTCCATTAATTTGGACCTAACTGCAGGAATTCCAAAGGGATTGGTGGGACTGGTGGTCTGTAGCCCCCCCACCCTGCCACGTTGGAGCTGCTGTTGAAAATGTTTCATTGCCTCGTGGATGGGATAACAGTATCTCTCTGCCCTTGTTCAGTTAGAACCTCAAGATGAACCGAATCGGGGGCCCTTCGGTGTCTCGTGTTGCTACCACCCGTAAGACTTGCCCAGTGGCGAACCAGAGCATCCTGCTTCAGAAGGAAAAAAACAGATTAAAATGAATGCTATGTGGAAGAAGATGAGATGGCTATGAGGGGACGGTGAGATTAAATTTTTTAAAGGGAATTTCTGACCTTTTGATCTCGATGCCTTGTGAGACGCTTAGAGCAAGAGCAGCAACGTGGTCTCTCAGTTCTGATGCAGAAGAACCTTGGGGCAAAGTACCTGTTTGCCAAAGCCTCCCCCTCTTTTAAAGAGCCAGCAAGTGATCTGCCCACCATGGAAAACAGTTTGGCCACAGAAAATGAAATAGAGAATTACCGTGTGACCCAGCAATTTTATTCCTAGGTACACACCCCAAAGAAAAGCAGGAACCCAACAGATACTTACGTCCCAGTGTGCATCGCAGGGTTATTCGCAAGGGCCACCAAGCTAAATGTCTAGCAACAGATGAGTCAACAACACGATATGCACACACAATGGAATATAATCTGGTTTTTGTTTTGTTTTGTCTTTCTTTTTAGGGCTGAAGCCACGGCATATGGAGGGTCCCAGGCTAGGGGTCGAATTGGAGCTGTAGCCTCTGACCTATGCCACAGCCACAGCAAAACCGGATCCGAGCCGGGAATGCAACCTACATCAGAGTTCATGGCAACCCTCTGAGCGAAGCCAGGGATCGAACCTGCGTTCTTATGGATGCCAGTCAGGTTCGTTAACTGCTGAGCCATGATGCGAATGCCTGAATATAATCTGAAAAAGGAATGAAATTCTGATACAGGCTACCACACGGATGAACTTGAGAACATTATGATAAATGAAATAAACCAGACACGGCACAGACAGCGTATGACTTCACTTCTATGAAGCAGTAGAAGAGGCAAGTCCATTAAGACAGAAAGCAGAATCAGGGTTGCTAGGGGTTGTGGGGAGGTGGGGAATGAGGGGTTACTATTTAATGGGGACAGAGTTTCTGTTTGGGATGATGCAAAAGTTGTGCAAACAGATGGTGGGAAGGGTTGCACAACACTGTGCGTGTACTTAAGGCCACTGAATTGTCCCCTTGAAAATGGTCAATTTTATGTCATGTCTATTCCACCAGATAAAAACAAGGGAGCTGACAGCGTGGCACCTGTGAATTTCTGGGTGTGGGCCATGTCCTCACAAAGGATGAACAGGTGGGAGGTGTGACCGTGTGACCATCTGGAACAGGATAAACGTGGCTATGCCTTTGGGTTCCCATTTCCTCTATATATGTGAGCATAAAGGATCTTTTGTTATTTTTTGGCCGTGCCCACAGCATGCAGAACGTCCCGGGCCAGGGATCGAGCCCACACCCCAGCAGTGACCTGTGTGGCTACAGTGACACCACCAAGATTCTTAACCCACTGAGCCACCAGGGAATTCCTCTAGAACTGTTCTTTTAAAAAAAAGTTTATTTAAAAGATGTCATGGGTATTGTGTTGAAGGTTTAAGAAAGGTACCTACAGGAGTTCCCGTCTCGGCACAGTGGTTAATGAATCCGACTAGGAACCATGAGGTTGCGGGTTCGATCCCTGGCCTTGCTCAGTGGATTAAGGATCTGGCATTGCCATGAGCTGTGGCGTAGGTTGCAGATGCGGCTCAGATCCTGTAGTTCTGTGGCTCTGGTGTAGGACGGCAGCTGTAGCTCTGATTCGACCCCTAGCCTGGGAAATTCCATACGCTGTGGGAGCGGCCCAAGAAATGGCAAAAAGACAAAAAAAGAAAAAAGACAAAAAAAAAGATAGGTACCTACAAAAAAAAAAAGAAGGAAAGAAAGAAAGTTCCCATCGTGGCGCAGTGGAAATGAATACAACTAGGAACCATGAGGTTGCAGGTTCGATCCCTGGCCTCGCTCAGCAAGTCAAGGATCCAGCATTGCTGTGACCCGTGGTGTAGGTTGTAGACACAGCTCAGATCTGGCATTGCTGTGGCTGTGGTGTAGGCTGGCAGCTGTAGCTCTGATTCGACCCTTAGCCTGGGAACTTCTATATATCGCAGGTGCAACCTTCAAAAGGCAAAAACAAACAAACAAACAAACAAAAAACAGACCACAGTGCTCCCCATGGGGGACACTGGGCCCTGTCAAGGGATTCCTCTCATTGGGAATGAATATCCATCAAACCATGTGATGTTTGGACCCAGAAAGAACAAAGACGAAGCCTCCAAACTGTACTCCGATGAGAACTAAAAATGGTACATGAGAAAATGTAGATTTTGTTGGGAGGGGTGAATTCATCAGGGGTAGATGAATTAATTATGGTTCAATCAGTCACCGGAAATATGCCATAAGGTATAGATCACCATGGACTGGAGAACAAAAGAACTGTCAAGTATAGAGAAGTTTGTGTTGGTATCGCTGGGTGGAGTCACTGTTCAAATGAATACCAGCCCATCCAATGACTGCAAACTCTTGGAGTCTGTAAGCATGTTTGGATTCTCTACATGAAGAGGGTCCCTCTTCCCAGGTGTTCCGTGCACGTAGGGTGACAAATGCATTTCCTTACATTAAGCTGTTGCTATCTGGTACCCTTTTCCTGAGATGAACTCTAGATTTGTAAACATTGCCTTTCTGCATCCTGTCATTTTGGGTCTTTAAGCAATTCGAACCTCGGAGCTCCCGTCATGACTTGGTGGTTCACGAACCCGACTAGCATCCATGAGGATGCGGGTTTGATCCCTGGCCTCGCTCAGTGGGTTAAGGATCCCACGTTGCCGTGAGCTGTGGTGAGGCTGGCGGCTACAGCTATGATTCAAGCCCTAGCCTGGGAACCTCCATATGTCTTGGGTGCAACCCTAAACAAAACAAAACAAACAAACAAAAAAACCTCTTTACCCCTGTTGGTGCAGTCTTGCTTCATTAACAATCTGAGTCCCCTGATGGGGTGCGCTGACAAGGACACCCCCCCCCCACCCCTTGCTAAAACCTGAAATCTAAACACGAGCAAATGAGCAAACAAATCCAGGCTGAGGGTCGGGCCAGGAAAACAGCCAGCCTGTACTCAGCAATAACAGAGACTGAAATCATGCCATTGGCAGCAACATGGATGGAACTAGAGACTCTCATACGAAGTGAAGTCAGTCAGAGAAAGACAAATACGGTATGATATCACTTATATGTGGACTCTACAAAAATGATGCAAATGAACATATTTACAAAACAGAAACAGACTCACGGACAGAGCAGACAAAATTATGGTTACCAAAGGGGAAAGGAGGGGGAGGGATAAATCAGGAAGTTGAGATTAATACATGCACTCCACTATAAATAAAATAATCAAGAAGGACCCAAGGTACAGCACAGGGGGCTGTACTCAATATCTTGCAATAATCTATAATGGAAAAGAATCTAAAACATTATACACACACACACACACACACACACACACACACACACACATATAATTGAATCACTTTGCTGTGCATCTGAACCTAATACAACATTGCAAATCAACTACACTTCAATCCAAAAAATTAATTAATAAAAAAAAGTTAGGAGTTTCCGTCACGGCTCAGTGGAAACGAATCTGCCTAGGATCCATGAGGAGGCAGGTTTGACATCTTGCCTAGTGGGTTAAGGATTCGGCCTTGCTGTGAGCTGTGGTGTTGGTTGCAGACACGGCTCGGATCCTGGGTTGCTGTGGCTGTGGTGTAGGCTGGCGGCTAGGGCTCTGATTTGACCCCTGGCCTGAGAACCTCCATATGCCCTGGGTGCGGCCCCCCAAAAAAGACACACACAAAATTTAGCCCACACTCTTCAAATGTATCAATGTCATGAAAAACAAACAAAAAATCCTTTCATAGCATACATGTATGGCAAGTCATCCTGATGTTAAATATCTTACAATTTTATTTGTCAGTTATAACTCAATAAAACTGAATAAAGCAAATAAGCCTGGGCCATTGTTCTAGATTAAAGGAGACGAAGGAACAGGACAGCTAAGTGCAATAGTTAGTCCTGCATAGAACCTAGGGTTTTTTAAATGTAGATTTTTTGGGTTTTTTTTTTTTTTTTTTGCTGTTGGTGTTGTTTTTTGTTTTTTGGTTTTTTTTTGTTTTTTTTTTTTTTTTGCTTTTTAGGGCCGCACTCGTGGCATATGGAAGTTCCCCTGCTAGGGGTCGAATCAGAGGTACAGCTCCCTATGCCACAGCCAAAGCAACACCAGATCTGAGCAGCAACACTGGATCCTTAACCCACTGAGTGAGGCCAGGGATTGAACCCGTGTCCTCATGGATACTAGTTGGGTTTGTCACTGCCGAGGAGCAATGGGAACTCCCAGAGTGGCTGTATTCTAGTAAAATTTTATGTACAAAAGCAGGTGGTGTTGGACCAGGTGTGTCTGCCTGCCGTATTTTCTGACCCTTTTGCTTTAGGCTGTGAGAAACTCAGGGCAATGCTGCGACATCCCACAGTCGACTGGAAATTCATGGCTGGAATTAACAACTTCTCTTCAAACATGGGGAGTGGGATGTGCCTGGGCTGTGGGATGGAAATCCTGTGACATCAGATTGTTATGATCATTATACAACTACAGATGTGATAAATTCATCTGAGTAATATAAAAAGAAAAAGAAAAAGACTCTTACTACTAAAGATGCTAAAAAAACCCAAAAAACATGGGGAGTTCCCTTGGGGCACAGTGGGTTAAGTATTAAGCATTGTTACTGGAGCCGCCCTGGTCACTGCTGTGGTGCGGGTTTGATCCCTGGCCTGAGAACTTCCACATGCTTCAGGTGTAGCCAAAAAAGCCCAAAGCAAAGTATGCCTCAAACATTGTAGCTTGAAATGCTATCATCCGAATCGCCGAATAACTAACAACTTCACAGCCACCTCCCCCTTGAAAAATCCTCTCCTCTTTTTCATCTTTTTTTTAATAAAAACTCTTCAGGAGTCTCCTCATGTCTCAAGGGGTTAAGGATCTGGCATTGTCATTGCTGTGGCTCTGGTTACTGCCGTGGCATGGGTTTGATCCCTGGCCTGGAAACTTCTGCATGCTGTGGACATGGCCAAGAGCAAAAAAAAAACCAAAACAGAACACAACTCTTTAGATTTGCTTTTCTTCCTGAAGCCCAAGGTCCAAAGCATGGGTGTCTATCATCCCCTCTTGTCTCAGTTCTCTGAGGTCTTGGGCAGAGTTGGATAAAACGATGCTTTGAAATGGGGCCTTTGTGGGGATGTAAATTGATGCCGCTGCTATGAAAAACAGTACGGCAGGTCCAAACGATGCAAAAAAAAAAAGAACCGTTGGAGTTCCCATCGCGGCTCAGCTGTAACAAACCCAAATAGTCATCCATGAAGATGTGGGTTCGATCCCTGGCCTCGCCTAGTGGGTTAAGGATCCGGTGTTGCTGTGAGCTGTGGTGTAGGTCACAGACACTCCTGGGATCCTGCCTTGCTGTGGCTGTGGTGCAGGCTGGCAGCTGTAGCTCCGATTGGATCGCTAGCCTGGAAATTTCCATATGCCGCGGGTGCAGCCCTAAAAAAGCAAAAACAAAACAAAACAAAAAAGAAACTATATGATCCAGTGCTTCTGGGTATATATCCATCCAGAACAGAATCAGGATGTTGGAGAGAAAACTCCACTCCCATGTTCACAGCAGCACTATCCACGATGCCTAAGACAAGGAAACGCATGAATGGATAAAGAAAACGTGGAAGCGCACAATGCAATCTCACTCAGCCTTAAACAAATAAGGAAATCCTACGATACAGGACATGGATGGACCTTAAGGACATTGTGTTGAGTGAGATAAGTGAGACACAGAAAGACCTGTCCTGCAGGATTTCCCTTCCATGAGGTATCTAAAAGCGCCCAAGTCATAAAATCAAAACTTGGAATCGTGGTTGCCAGGAGCTGGGGCTGCAGGAAATGGGAAGTTATTCATCAACAGGCAAGTTTCAGTTAAGCAAAAGCTCTATAAGCTCCAGAGATCTGCTTACAGCATTGAACCAAATAAAATAAATGCACACTTAAAAATAATGCACACTTCAGCAATTGCTAAGAGGATAGGTCTCACATCAAGTGTTGTTACCCCGATGCAAAACAGAAGACAAAGAAACAGAGCTGGGCTCTGGAGCTCGTCAGCCTGCGTTGGTTTGAATCCTGGCTCCCACTTCAGTGCTGGGGCCTTGGACAAGACACGCATCTCTCTGCTCGTCTCCTTTCGGTGTCTCGGGGTAATAATAATACTTGGCTGCAGGGCCCTTGAGAAGGTTAAAGGTCTTGTTTTCCACGAAGCCCTTAGCAGAGTAACTAGCATGGATCAAGCGCTAATGAAGGCTACCTATCATTACTCCTGCTAGACGAGGTTTATTAGACACATTAAGGAGGTAATGCACTTGAAATGCTTGCCTAGCCTGGCACCTTGTATTTAAGGGCTGAACACATGTCAGAGACTACAATTATTCCACTGGGCAGATGATTTTTTTTTTTTTTTTTTTGCTTTTTAGGGTCACACCCGTGGCATATGGAAGTTCCCAGGCCAGGGGTCAAATCTGAGCTGTAGCCACCAGCCTACACCACAGCTCAGGGCAACACCAGATCCTTCACCCACTGAGCGAGGCCAGGGATTCAAACCCACAGCCTCAGGGATACTAGTTGGGTTCGTTAACCACTGAGCCACGATGGGAACTCCTCCTCCACTATGTCTTGAGCCACTTAACTGTTCATAGTTTTATAGCTTCCCATTCCTACGGGATTGGAAACGGAGCTGAAGGCAAAGTCCAAGACACGTGCCTTTTCGCAGTCCCTGCAGCACCGTTCTCTAGATGGAGGCTCGGCTCTACATCCAGTTAGAGCGCGGAATTCCCGCGGTTTAAAGGCAGAACCTTCCGCGGCCCACCTGGGCCAGCCCCCGACTGATGGGTCCACCTAAACACGCACCTAGACAGGGCTCCTTCCGGACTGAGTGGCTCTTATTTACAAAGTGATACGAGCAAGTTTCCACTTGAAATAGAGATCACGTCCATCCACCCCCTCTCACTTTGCAAATCAGGAGAAAATGACCAGCCGCCTCCCGCACCCCGTCTGTCCACCTCCCGGAGCAGGTGCCGCCAGAATTTCAGGTTAATTCTGATGACAGACTCCCTTGGTGCTTGGAGGAAGCGTTCTCCGTAGTCAAGAATGCTTACCAGTTTTCTGGCTGCCACTGCAAATCCGAGGAACTAGATTTCGTTCAGCTTCATTGACTTTTTACAAAGGGAGCAAGCAATTTTCTTGAAACCATTCAGCAGGTGTGTACTTCTATGGAGGAAATTTAAACCAGACACCTACCGTCTGCAGAAACTCATTATTCTTTTAAAGAGGGGCCGGCCTCAGAATCTTGTAAGAGGGTGATTCCACCCCTAGAGGTAGCATTCTGTATTGGCAACCACAGACAGGTTGCCTGGGAAACTGGCGACAGCTGTGTCACTTTTAAAACAAACTTCTCCCTGTAAGAGCTAATATGAACTATTACAATTCTGTGTTGTGCAGTGGTTTGGAGCTTTTGTTTTTATACTCTGTGAATAATTTTTTTCTGATTTTTTGATGATAAAACAACCATGGTATTGTATAAAGTTAGGAAACCTTTGGAGAATTAAAACCATCTGTAATCCTCAATCCCAGTGGTAACTACTGATTGAGATTTTGCTGTATTTCTTTCTTTCTTTTTCTCTGGCGTTGCTTGGGCTATTAAAACACATTTGGGGAGTTCCTGCTTTGGCTCAGCAGGTTAAGGACCGGACATTGTCTCTGTAAAGACGTGGGTTCGATCCCTGGCCTGGCTAGTGGGTTAAGGATCCTATGTTGCTGTGGCTGTGGTGTAGACCCGCAGATGCTGCTCCGATTTGACCCCTAGCCTGGAAACTTCCATATGCCACAGGTGCAGCTGTAAAAAGAAAACAAAGTTTGGAACTATGCTTAGTATTAAGCTAGGAGCTTTCTGCATAATTATTCTTTAATTACAACGTTCCCCCTCCTTGCAATTTAAAAATTTTGAACTTTTAAACTTCTTTATTTTTATGTACATTTTACTGTGTTTTTGATTATTTTCTCAGCATGGCTTTCTAGAAATAGGATTACTATGCCAAAAAGTAGAAAGATTTTTAAGGCTCTTGGCACATAACATTGATTTGCTCTCTGGAAATGTTAACCTGATGTGCCACAAGGAAACTCCTCTTGTCTTTCTGATTATGGCCATTCCGACAGGTGTGAGGTCACATCTCATTGTGTTTTTATTTTGTATTGCCCTGATGATTAGTGATGTCACATACATTTTCATGTGTCTTTTAGCCATTTGCCTGTCTTCTTTTGAAAAATGTCTAATCTGGTTCTCTGCCCATTTTTGTTGCTATTGTTGGATTGTTTGATGTTTTTGCTATTGGATTGTGTGAAGTTTTTTTTTTTTTTTGTAAATTTTGGATATTAACTCCTTATCAGGTATATGATCTGCAAATATTTTTCTCCCATTCTGTAGGTCGCCTTTAATTTCCTTGATGGTTTTCTTTGCTGTGTACAGCTTTTTCACCTGATATAGTCTCTCTTCTGGTGTCAAATTAAAAAAATCATCACCAAGACCCATGTCAAAAAGCTTACCCCTAGAACACCATTAAAGATCCAGCATTGTCACTGCAGTGGCTCTGGTGAAGTTTCAATCCCTGGCCTGGGAACATGCCACATGTGCAAAAAAAAAAAAACAAAAAAACTTACCGCTATGTTTTCTCCTAGGAGTTTTATGGTTTCTGATCTTATTTTCAAGTCTTTAATCCATTTTTTACATTTTGTGGCTGCAGCTGAGACATGCAGTTCCTGGCCATGGATTGAACCTGCACAACAGCAGTGACTTGGGCTGCTGGATCATTAACTCCCCTGAGCCACAAGAGAACTCCTCTAATCCCTTTTTTGAGTTGATTTTTATATATGGTATATGATAGGGGCTCAGTTTCATTCTTCTGCATGTGGTTGTCCAGTTTTCCCAGCACCATTAATCAAAGAGACTATCTTTTCTCCATTTTATATCCTTGGTTACTTTGCTGTCAATTAATTGGACATATGTGTGTGAGTCTGGGCTCTCAGTCCTTTTCCATTAACCTATGTGTGTTTTTCTGTCAATACCATATTGCTTTGATAACCATAGCTTTGTAATATAGTTTTAAATCAGGAAGTACAATGCCCCCAGCATTGTTCTTTTTTCTTAAGATCACTTAGGCTATTCTGGATCTTTTGTGACTCCATACAAATTTAAGGTTGTTTGTTCTAATTTTGTGAAAAATGCCATTGGAATTTTGATAGGAATTGGTTCAGATCTGTAGATTGTTTTGGGTAGTATAGACATTTTAACAATATTCATTCTTCCAGTCCATGAGTGTGGAATATCTTTCCATTTATTTATGTTTTCATCTGTTTCTTCCATCAGTCTCTTAAAACATTTCAGTGTATAGGTCTTTCACTATAAATTCACTTGGCTAAATTTATTCCTAAGTATTTTATTGTTTTTACTGCCATTGTAAATGGGATTGCTTTCTTAATTTCTTTTTCTGATAGTTATTAGTATAATAACAACCCAAGTAATTTTTGTGTATTGATTTTATATCCTGCCATGTTGCTGATCTTGTTTACCAGTTTTAATAGTTTGTCTGTGTGTGTGTGTATGTGTAATCATTACGGTTTTTTACATATAAGATCATATCATCTGCAAATACAGACAGTTTTATTTCTTCCTAATTTGAGTGCCTTTTATTTCTATTTCCTACCTAATTGCTCTGGCTAGAATGTCCAGGACTGTTTCAATAGGAGTTGTGAGAGTGGCCTCCCCTTGTCCTATACCTAATCTTAGAGGAAAGGCTTTCAGTTTTCCTCCAGAGAGTAACATGTTAACTGTAAGCATGCCTTTATTATGCTTAGGAATGTTCCATTACACTCACTTTGTGGAGAGTTCTTATGAATAAATGTTGAATTTTGTCAATTTTTTTTCTGCATCTATTGAGACAATAAGATCTTTTTTTAGGCTGCATCTGCGGCATATGGAAGTTCCCAGGCTAAGGACTGAATTGGAGTTGCAGCTGCCACCTATGCCCCTGGCACAGCAACACAGGATCCGAATTGCATCTGTGACCTATCTGCAGCTTGCAGTAACACAGGCTCCTTAACCCACTGAGTGAGGCCAGGGATTGAACTCCCATCCTCGTGGATATTTGTCGAATTCATAACCTGCTGAGCCACAATAGGAACTCTGATGATAATATGATTTTTATCATTCATTTTGTTAATGTGGTTATTACATTGATTGATTTCACATGTTGAAACATCCTTGCATCCCAGGGATTAATCCCACTTGATCATTCTGTATGATCATTCTAATATGCAGCTGAACTCAGTTTACTAGTATTTCATTAAGAATTTTTCCATCTATATTCATCAGGGATATTGGCTTATAATTTTCCTTTCTTGTAGAATCCTTTTTAGGCTTTTAGTATCAGGGCAGTGATGGCCTCATAAAATGAGTATGGAAGTATTCCTTCCTCTTCATTTTTCTGCAAGAGTTGGAGAAGCATTGGCACTAATCCTTCTTTAAATGTTTGAGACAATTCACTAGTGAAACCATCTGGTCCTGGACTTCTGTTTGTTGGGAGTCTTCTGATTACTGATTCAATTTCTTACTCATATTGGTCTGCTCAGATTTTCCATTTCTTCATTATTCAGTCTTGGTAGGTTCTTTCCTTCCTTCCCTCCTTCCTTGCTTCCTACCTTCCTTCCTTCCTTTTTTATTTTTGCCACCCCCATAGCATATGGAAATTCCTGGGCCAGGGGTTGAATCTGAGCAAAGCTGCAACCTACATCACAACTGAAGCAATGCTGGATACTTAACCCACTGTGCTGGGCCAAGGATTGAACCTGCACTTCCACAGTGATCTGAGCTACTGCAGTTGGATTCTTAACCCATTGCACCACAGCAGGAATTCCTGGTTGTTTATTTCAAGGACTATATCTGTTTTCTTTTGACTGTTTCCTTTAGGTGTCTGGTTTCTTGAACATATAATTGTTCTTAGTAGTCTCTCATAATCCTTTGTATTGCTGGTATTAATTTAATGTTTCTCTCATTTTTCATTTATAGTCTAAATATTCTTTCATTTCCCTTATAGTCTAAAAATTTGTCAATTTTGTTTATTTATTTTATTTTATTTTTGTCTTTTTGCCTTTTCTAGGGCAGCTTCCCACGGCGTATGGAGGTTCCCAGGCTAGGGGTCTAACCGGAACTGTAGTCGCCAGCCTACGCCAGAGCCACAGCAACGCGGGATCCGAGCCGCGTCTGCGACCTACACCACAGCTCACAGCAAGGCCGGATCCTTAACCTACCGAGCAAGGCCAGGAATCGAACCTGCAACCTTGTGGTTCCTAGTTGGATTCGTTAACCACTGCGCCACAATGGGAACTCCTGTTTATTTATTTTTTTAAATCAGCTCTTATTTTCGTTGATCTTTACTATTGTTTTTCTGGTCTCCATTTTGTTTGTTTCTGCTCTGATCTTTGTTATTCTTTCCTTCTGTTAACTTTGGGCTTAGTTAATTCTTTTTCTAGTTGAGGTTGAAAATTAAGTTGCTTATTTGAGACATCTTTTCTTTTTCTCTTTTTTTCTTTTGACTGCACCTGAAGCATGAGGAAATTCCCAAGCCAGAGATCAAACCTGTGCCACAGTAGCAAGGTGAACCACAGCAATGACAATGCCTGATCCTTAACCCACTGAGCCACCAGGGAACTCCAAGATCTTTTTTTTTTTTTTCCCTTAATGTAAATATTTATCATTATAAGCATCCCTCTTAGAAGTGCTTTTGTTGCATCTCACAAGTTTTGGTATGTTGTATTTCCATTTTCACATGTTTTAATAAATATTTTTGTTTCTTCTTTGACTCATTGGTTGTTCATAAATGTGTTCATTTTTGTGAATTTTCCAACTTTCCTTCTGTTACTGATTTCAAGTTTCATATTATTATTGTCAGAAAAGATACTTGTTATGACTTTAATCTTAAGTTTGCTAAGACATGTTTTGTAGCCTAGCATATGATCTATTCTGAACAATGTTCCATGTAGACTTGAGAAGAATGTGCATTCTCCTGCTGTTGGATGGAAAGCTCTAAATATGTTTATTGGGTCAATTTGTTCTAAAGTGTAGTTCAGCAACAAAATTAAGGAAACAATCCCATTTACCATCACATCAAAAAGAATAAAATACATAGGAATAAACCTACCTAAAGAGACAAAAGACCTGTGCTCTGAAAACTATAAGACACTGGTGAAAGTAATCAAAGACAATATAAACAGACGGAAAGATTTACCATGCTCCTGGGTTGGAAGAATAAGTATTGTCAAAATGACTATACTACCCAAGGCAATCTATAGACTCAGTGCAATCACTATCAAATTACCAATGGCATTTTTCACAGAACTAGAACAAAAAAAATTTTTTAATTTGTATAGGAGTTCCTGTTTTGGCTCAGTGGTAGTGAACCCTCATAGTATCCATGAGGACTCAGGTTCAATTCCTGGCCTTGCCCAGTGGGTTAAGGATCTGGCATTGCCATGAGCTGTGTGTAGACTGCAGATGTGGCTCAGATCCCACATTGCTGTTGCTGTGGCATAGGCCGGGAGCTGTAGCTCAGATTCAACCCCTAGCCTGGGAACTTCCGTATGCTGCAGGTGTGGCCCTAAAAAGAAAAAAAAAAAATGTATGAAAACACAAAAGAACCCAAATAGCCAAAGCAATCTTGAGAAAGAAAAATGGAGCTGGTGGAATCAGGCTCCCTGACTTCAGACTATGCTACAAAACCACAGTCAAAAAAACAGTATGGTACTGGCACAAAAGCAGAAATATAGATCAGTGGAGCAGGATAGAAAGCTCAGAGATAAACCCACACTCTTATGGTCAACTAATCTATGACAAAGGGGACAAGAACATACAACGGAAGAAAGTCTCTTCAATAAGTGATGGTGGGAAAAGTGGACAGCTACATGTAAAGGAATGAAATTAAGACATTCTCTAACTATACACAAAAATAAACTCAGAATGGATTAAAGACCTAAAATGTAAGGCTAAAAACTCCCAGAGGAAAACACAGACAGAACACTCTGACATAAATCACAGCAATATCTTTTTGGATCCACCTCCTACAGCACTACAGTAATGAACATATAAACAAATAAAATACCTAAACTTAAAAGCTTTTACACATCAAAGAATACCATAAACAAAATGAAAAGATAACCCACGAATGGGAGAAAATCTTTGCAAATGAAGCAACCGACAGGGATTAATTTCCAAAACAAATAAACATCTCATGCAGCTTTATATCAAAAAGACAAACATTACAATAAAAAAAAATGGGTAGAGGATTCAAACAACCGTTTCTCCAAAGAAGACAGACAGATGGCCAAAAAACACATGAAAAAAATGCTCAGCATCACTAGTCAACAGAAAATTGCAAATCAAAACCTTAGCGAGGTTTACCAATCAGAATGGGCCATGTCAGAAAAGCAGAAAATAGCAAGTATTGATGAGGATGTGGAGGAAATTGATCTATGTTCTATCCCTACCCAAATGTTGCACTGTCTTTTTTTTTTTTTTTTTTTTGTCTTTTCAAGGCTGCACCTGCGGCATATGGAGGTTCCCAGGCTAGGGGTCTAAACGGAGCTACAGCTGCCAGCCTACACCACAGCCTCAGCAATGCCAGATCTGAGCCGTGTCTGTGACCTACACCACAGCTCACAGCAACACCAGATCCTTAACCCACTGAGTAAGGTCAGCGATCAAACCCCGCAACCTCATGATTTCCAGTCAGATTCGTTTCCGCTGCACCATGACAGGAACTCCTGCACCATCTTGATTACTGTAAATATGTAGCAAAACTTAAAACTGGATGGAATGATTCCTCCCAGTTTATTCTTATTTTTCACACTTGTTTTAGCCATTCTGCATCCTTTGCCATTTTTATATGAATTTTAGAATAAGCTCATCTATATTTATTAAAAAATCTTGCTAGGATTTGAGAGGCATTGCATGAAACCTGTAGAAGTATGGGAAGAATTGCTATCCTTGCTCTGTTGAGTATTGCAATCTATGACTCTCCAGTATGTCTCTCTATTTTATTTAGCTCTTTTTTGTTTTCCTCATCAGCATTTTGCAGTATTGCAGCACAGATGTCCAGAACATGTATTGTCAAATTTATACCTTAATAAATTGTTTTTTGAACATTTGTTAATGGCATAGATTTCTATACAATAAACAGGTGATTCTACAGGTGCATATATATACATATATTTCTTGTATCTACACAACTTTAAGCAAAAGATGAATGTTTAGCATCACCTCACTACAAAGTGCCTTATTTACTTTCCATTTATGTTTGTATTCTTTAGTAACATATTTCCTTTTTTTTTGCAAATATTTATTCCTATAAATATCTTAGCAAAGTCATAGAGAGAACTTTAAGAAAACAAAAGGAACATTGCTAAAATCATGTGCAGTACATTTTACTTATAGCACAGTCCTGTCATGGCTCAGTGGTTAATGAACTCGACTAGCATCCACGAGGATGTGGGTTCAATCCCTGGCCTCACTCAGTGGGTTAAGGATCCGGTGATGCTGTGAGCAGTGGTGTAGGTCGCAGACATATGGATCCCACATTTCTGTGGTTGTGGTGTAGGCTGGCAGCTGTAGCTCTGTAATGACCCCTGGCCTGGGAACCTCCATAAGCCTTGCTGCAGCCCTGAAAAGACAAAAGAGCAAACAAACGAAAAAAACCTTAAAGTAAATGCCACAATTCAACCTGAAAGATTTGTCTGAAAAAAAATTTTAGATGCTAACACAGAGTTCTAGAACCGCTAGTCGGATATTTTAATTTTTTAAATTACTTAATGAATTTTATTACATGTATAGGTGTACAACATTCATCACAACCAAATTTTACAGCATTTCCACCCCAAACCCTCAGTGCATCCCCCCACCCCCCAAGTCTGATATTTTAAAGCTTTGTTGAAATATAACTCACCATAAGATTCATCCTTTTAAAGTGTACAATTGGGAGTTCCCACTGTGGATCAGTGCGTTAAGAACCTGACGTAGTCTCTGTGAGGGTGTGGGTTCGATCCCTGGCCTTGCTCAGAAGGCTAAGGATCCTGCACTGCTGCAAGCTGAGGTGTAGGTCACAGATGCGACTCAGATTGGTGTTGCTGTGGCTGTGGCGTAGGGCCAGCAGAGGAAGTGCCAATTGGACCCTCGCCTGGGAACTTCCATATGCCACAAGTGCAGCCCTAAAAAAAAAATTTTATATGTATAATGAAATCATATAATATATAATCTGAGGCTGGCTTTTTTTTTCTCCCACTCAGTCTATATCCCTTGAGATCAACCCAAGCAGACATATCAGTAGTTCATTCCTTTTTATTATTGAGTAGTGTTCCACTGAATGGATATACCATCCTTTGATGAACCATACTTTCTGTGGAAGGATATACAGATCGTTTCCAGTTTGGAACAATCATCGATAAATGTTATGAGCATTTGTGTACATGTTTTTGCAGGAAGATACGTTTTCATGTCTCTGGGATAAAAGTCCAGCAATGCCATTGGTGGGCTGTATGTTTTATGTTTCGCTTTATAGGAAGCTGACTGTTTTCCAGAGTGGCTGTACCCTATTAGATTTCCATCGGGACCATAAGAGTGATTCACTTTCTCCACACACCTGTCAGCACTTCCCTTTGGATCGCACGGTTGCTGATGAGGAAATCCAGTGTCATTCAAGTCGTTGTGCCACTCTAGGTGATGTGTCCTTGCTAACACTTTTAAAATTTGTTTGCCTTTAATTTTGAGAAGTTTGTGGCATGTCTGCATGGATTTCTTCAGGTTGCCTTTTTTTTTTTTTTTTTTGTATTTTTAGGCACCCGTGGCATATGGAAGTTCCCAGGCTAGGAGTTGAATCTGAGCTACAGCTGCCAGCCTACACCACAGGCACAGCAATGCTGGATCCCCAACCCACTGAGCAAGGCCAGGGATCGAACCCACATCCTCATGAATCCTAGTGGGATTGTTTCTGCTGTGCCACAATGGGAACTCCTCTTTGGGTTATCTTGTTTGGGATTCACTCAGCTTCTTGAATCCCCAGGTTTATGCCTTTGGCCAAATTTGGTGAACTTTCAGACACTACTTATCTTAATATCTTTTTAGCTGTAGACTTTTTCTTCTCTCCTTCTGGAACTCCGGTGATAAGAATGTTAGATCTTTCATTATTGTCCCAGAGGCTCCTGAGACCATATTCATTTTTACATTTCAGTCTATTTTGTGTTGATCAAATTGGGTAATTTCTGTTGATCTATCCTCAATTCACAAATTCATTTCTCTGTCATCTCCATCCTAATACGGAGCCCATCAGTGAGGTTTTGTTTTGTTTTTAATTTCAGTAGTTTTGGGCTTTAACTTTCCACCTGTGGCACGTGGAATTTTCTCAGCCAGGGAGTGAATCTGGGCTGCAGCTGTGACCTATACCACTGCTGCAGCAATGCTAGATTTTTTAACCCACTGTTCTGGGCTGGGGGGTCTCATCCATGCCTCCACAGTGACCCAAGCTGCTGCAGTCAGATTCTTAACTCACTGTGCCACAGTGGGAGCACCAAAAACATTTTTAAGAAACAATTTTTTTCCACATACTTTGTAGTTTTTTTTTTTTGGGGGGGGGGAGTATTTTTTTAAATTTTTAAAAAATTATAGTTGATTTACAATACTCCATTGTTTTTAAATTCAAACTGTCCCAAATTTAGGACAGTGGGAATCCCTTCAAGCTGATTCCTGTTCCTATTGAGATATGCCCATTCGTCTTCAAGTAGTTTCTTATTTTCTTGCTTTTAGACCAAAAAGATATTTCACTCGTTTCTTTCCTTTCCCAGCCCTGGATTCAGCCTTCTCTCCCAGGAGCATGCTGAATCAGGGGTGGGTAAGAGGTTTGTCCTGCATCCCCCACTCCAACCTAATGGCCAAAACGCAGCTCCCAGCTAGCTAACAACGGGATGTACCTTCATGCCCAGGCCCAGGCTGGAGAGGCCACAAGGTGGGAGAAGGGAGACCAAGAATCGAGCCAGAGGAAGTGAGAGGCAGGATTGTGCATGAGCCGAGTTCCAAGTCTCCATCAGGCTCCATTATCCCCTCAAGGCTTCACGTGCAAACACACCTTCAAAGATAAAGTTAAGAACTCCAAGATGGCAAAGCCAGAGCGTTGAAGTCCAAGAGCAGGGACTTTCTGAGCACAAACGCTGTGTATGCCAGTCTTTTGGTTCTCACTTAACTCTGCAATTTTTTCCTAGATAGATGCCAAAAGCTCTTGTGACTTAGAGGTGATTTATATTTGTTTCTATTGCGAATAAATTTTCCCCACTATATTTGCTAATTGGCTAGTAATGAGAATAGAGAAAAGTCATTTTGTACAGTTCATTTTGATGGCCATTTTAGCATTTCCTATATCATCACTGAGTAAAATTTAATCAAGTTTTGTCAGTTCTCTTAGGTTTTCTACATAGAAGTCATGCACAACAGCTGTCACTTGAGCACTTAGCATTGCTAGGTACTGTTCTGTCATTTAATCCTCATAACCCTTGGAAGCAGGTACTATAATTACCCCCATTTCACAGATGAGGAAGGTGAAACATGAGAGACTTGCCCAAGGCCAGAGCTAACAAGTAAGTGGTAGGGTCTAAATTCCAGACGAAATCCAAATCCAGGCCTTCCAGCTTAAGCCCATGCCCTCAAGCACCAGGCTGTAATAATTCTCTATTGACGAGAGGAATCCCTTCTCCTTCGTTCTGTCTGAAGACAGTGCTCTGGGTAAAACTGTCAGGACAGGCTAATGGTAGTGGCAGCAAACATCCTTCTCTTGTTCTTAATTTTAACTTAATGTCTGTTTCGTTTTTAAGTGTAACAATGAAGTCTGTGGCTGAAAAGGGAAACCTCTGTAACATAAGAATATGAATAATATATATTTTCTTAAGATGAAGAGCCAAAAATCCAACCTATTTGGAAGAGGGATGGGTCATAAAACTTCACTGATAAGGACTTCTGTCCCAAAGGCTTATTCCAATCACACCTGCAGCACATAAAATATGAAGACTTTCTTGTTGAGAAGACAGAACCTCCGGCCATAAAATATGAAGACTTTCTTGTTGAGAAGACAGACCCTCCGGCCATATTATTGATGCTGACTTAAGAGAAGGATAAGGCAAGAGTCCAAAGATGCTGAATTCAACCAAATGAGACATTTACAAAAAAAACCAGTTCAACAATTTACGCAAGTATAAGTCATGAAGAAGACAGCTTTTTTTGGGGGAGGCTGATATGCATATTTTATTTAACAAACGTAATGTACAATGAGGAAAAGAATGGAATATTCCCGGGAGAATTAAGAGTGTGTATACCTGGAGTAGCACCTAGAAAGTACATGGAAAAGAAAAACGGGGAACACCTTCTACAGAGACCATCTGCGCCCACAATTCTACGAGCAGATTCTCCAGAAATGTCATGGTAACTCCTTACATTCCAAGTAGCCGGGCGATCAGCTGACTCAGTGGACTGTTTCAGAACATCTTCGGTGCTTTAGGACAAGAGACGTGTCACCTTGATGGATTTCACACATAAATTTATAAGGGACCCGGTAAGAAGTTTTATACTCACCCCACCATCACTCCAAAATGACTACAGCTTGCGGTGAACAAACAAAAATGTGTGGTACACTATTAGGAGGAACACCCTCGAAAAGCAAAGGAAGCTTTCTTGACTGCTTGTGTGAGGTGACCTTGTTCAAGAAGGGTGCCCTGGGAATTTCAATGTCACAGGCACACTGATAATCCGTAGAAACGGCGGCGGCGGCTGCGAGGAGGAGGAGGAGGAGGAGGATCATAGTGGTGTATTTAGGATGCGAAGGGTTCCATCAGGACGAGAAAAGGTTCCACATGGCCGGTGGCGGGAAAGCCTCACTGAAGCCTCTCGGTTCCCATTACCCTGTGCACTCACTGCGGTAGGCTGGTTACACTGCATGACCCACCAGGACGAAAGCTCCCTTGCTTACAAAACAGATCAGGAGTTCCTAACTGGGGGCAATTCTGTCCCCAGCCCACAATGCCTGCAGATGACTTTTTTGGCAACTGGGAGGTTGCTATTGGCATCTAGTGGGTGGAGGGCCAGGGACATTACTAAACACCCTACAATGCACAGGGCAGCGCCCGCCACGAAAACGTCCTCGGGCCCCAAAGGTCAACAGTACTGAGGCTGAGACACCCTGAAAGAGGTTGACATGAAGGGTGTCCGGTTGTTCATAAAGTCAGAGGTACCCCATGGAGGCGGAAAGGCATTGCCTGCACTTCAAAGCTCTAAGGGATCCCCCATCAGCTCCCACCAGCAGGGACCCGTCCATTGCTCATCCTCGGACCCAGACCCTGGGCCGGCTCCCTTACAAAGGGCTCAGTGAGGACCCGCTGAATCAAAGGAGGGGAGCAGTGCCAGAAGCAAGGTTCAGTCATTTCTAAAAGGTATCCTGAACCTCAATAGTGTCACGCTCTCTGACTACACAGGACGGGTCTCAAAGGTAGGGTTATCACACATTAGAGACAGATGCAGCATTTTAGGGGGAGCATGTCTAAACACTGCCAGATTCATTTTCTGGGGCAAACCAAGTAAAATGGTGTTAAAGGCAAACATTCAATATACTTCTTGTTTTTGGCTGCAGCGTGAAGCAACTTGATGTGGAATCTCAGTTCCCAGACCAGGGATTGAACCTGGGCTGCAGTGGTGAAAGCATCAAATCCTAACCACTAGACAACCAGGGAACTCCCTCTATATACTTCATTTTAAACTAAAAAAATTAACACATGAATTGCCATGCACAGCAGACACCATTCCTTTTTTTTTTTTTACATATTTACAATTTTACATATTTACTTATTAATATATCTTCTATCTTTACAATTATAAAATTATTTCAAACTGTAGAACAGTGGTACCATTGAATTTCCTTAAACATACATTTTTGTAGCATTCATTTGTTTTATCCTTCAAAAGGCAATTATTTAACCAAATCCAAAACACAGTGAATGCCACAGAGGAAGCACATAGGAAAATCATGGAGAAAAAATAGATTTATAGACAAAATTTTCACACAAGCCTTAAATGAATCTATTTCAGTAACCCAAATAAATAGTACTTTATTATTTCCTAAGCCTCCCCTGACAGGAAAAACAAAAACAAAATGAACAAAACAATCCCCATAAACTGTACCTTTAAAAATGCTCTGGTATTTATAAGCAATTAAGTTATACTCTAGATCCCAATTGGTGGACTGTGGCAATAAGGGCTGGCTACAATTTAGGCTCAAATAAATACTATCTACGTCAATTTTTTATCATCCTGCATAAACTTGAGGTTGCAGCGGTGGAGGAAGTTTATCATTTTCAACATTTTCAGAGTCAATAGCTGCTAACGACTGATTTGGGGGCTTAATTTCAAGTGGATATTTCTCAACAATGTCTTGAACCTCTTTTGCGATTCCATCTGTCCAATCTATTAGGTCTTTCTCAAGCTTCTTGGCTTCGTTCATAATCCTTTCCTGTCGTTCATTCAATTGAGACAGGAGATCCAAATTCTTATACATCTGCTTAACACCCAAGCAAGCATCAGGAGACCAGTTCTCTGATTCTTGCTTCCTGGGAGAAGTCTGGCCAGACATGTATCGATCGAAATCTTCCTGACTTAAATTCAAAGACTGAGCATCTAATTTCTCAATGAAAGCCACAGCACAGCACTATAAAAAAGAAGAGAGTGTTATTTATTAGAGTCATACGAGGAAAGCTGCAAATATTCAAGCAGATGGTTAAAAGAGAATTTCAGTCAGAATCAAGGAGTTCCCATCGTGGTGCAGCAGGTGAATAAGGATCACGGTGTTGTCTCTGCAGATGCTCAGATCGCTGCTGAGGCTTGGGTTCAATCCTCGGCCCGGAGCAGTGCCTTAATAAGGACCCTGGCATTCCCGCGGCTCTGGCTCGGATTCATCCCCTGGCCCGAGAACTTCCACAGGTCTCAGGTGCCTGATACCCGCCCTCCAAAAATATCAAAAGTAGACCAAACAGGAGTTCCTGCTGTGGTGCAGTGTTAATGACCTGGCTTGTCTCTGTGGAGTCGCTGGTTTGATCTCCAGCCTGGTGCAGTGGGTTAAGGATCCAGTGTTGCCACAGCTGTGGCTCCTATTCGATCCTGACCCCAGGAACTTCCAGATGCAGTGGGTGCAGCTGAAAAAGGGGGGGAAAAAAACAATCTCATGAACTTCCTTGGACTTGAGCTTCAAAGGTTACCACCTCCCGGCTACTCATGTTCCCTTTATACTCCCAACTGCAGTACAACACTTCTCCCTTAAAAAAACATTAAATCTAACTGCCCGCTTCATTGAGTCCGACCCTCCGATAGCATCCTCTCCTCGGGTTGTTCGAAGGTCCTAGGGTCTTACACAGAGTGAAGTGTTTGAAGAGGCACCTTCACTGGTTACCACACAGCTCCCTATGGGATTCCTTGAAGTCAGAGGCTCTCTGCCTCCCTGCCATGTTGCTGTGGCCGGGAGCTCCAGGGCCGAGGATCTGGGGGCCATGCCCCATGCAGCCCCTCACTTTTGAGGCCTGGCCACGTCCACAACACCTGCCCAGCGCACGGCCAGCCACTGAGCATGTCGCATGTCCTCAGGTACTGGTGTGGCACACAGACCTCTGGTCCTCAGAGAGAGTTTTTTTTTGGCTGCACCCACGGCATACGGAAGGTTCCTGGGCCAGGGATCAAATCTGAGCAGTAGCTGTGGCAACGCTGGATCTTTAACCGCTGGGTTACTAGGGAACTCCTTGAACAAATTAAATTTGAGGCACAATAAATTGCTGGAAGTGGAGCTCAGAATGAGGTCAAAACAGGTGACACAAACCTGCAGGTCATCACCATACAGGTGACCAGCAGAGCTATGACCAGAGGACAAGGTCTAGGGAGAGAGAAACAGAGGACAGAACCCCAGCGAGGAACTCATGCGCGAGGAAGCAGAAGACACGAGGCCTACAAGGAGCCAGCAAAGACAGGGTGGAAGCCAAGCACAGAAGCCAAGCACGAGAGATGCTCCAGGGGAAAGAGTCACACGCCTGTTACAGAAGGAGACTGTGAGTTTCCATGGGACTTGGCCACTGGTGGCTTTTTTACTTTTCATTGGAGCAGTGGGAGCAGAAGCCAGACTCTGAGGCAGGCAAGAAAAGGATGAAGACAGACGGTGCAAACACAGTTAAGGCCGCAGGTCAGGGCTGGGAAGTTGCCAAGCGTACATGATGGCAGCCCTCAGCGGCGGTGATGAAGGCCTCCCGCATGGGCCTGGTCCTGCTCCATCACTCCTACCACCAGCCATGCCCCTCGTCTCCACACTTCTTGGGGACTGTGGACTGTATGACACTCTCTGGGTAAAAAACTGAATCCGAAAGGCCCCTCACCAGCAGTTAAGTGCATGTTTCACTTATGTTAAGAAATAAGAGGAGTTCCCGTCGTGGCGCAGAGGAAACAAATCCAACTAGGAACCATGAGGTTGTGGGTTCGATCCCTGGCCTTGCTCAGTGGGTTAAGGATCCAGCATTGCCGTGAGCTGTGGTATAGGTCGTAGACGTGGCTAGGATCCCGAGGTGCTGTGGCTGCGGTGTAGGCAGGCGGCTACAGCTCCAATTGGAACCCTAGCTTGGGAACCTCCAGATGCTGCTGGAGAGGCCCTAGAAAAGGCAAAAAGACAAAAAAAAAAAAAAGAAAAGAAAAGAAATAGGAGTATTTCAGCCACTTAAACATTTTTTTCAAACTACGGTTTAGACAACCATGTGTCTGGAAGGATAAAATCACTGTCAACGATGAAGCAAAAGTCATCATGACAGAGAGTGTTCCCCAGTCCCTCCACCTGAAAACCACACTCCTCAGAGGCTGCGAGTGACATAAGGACCAGCTGAACATAATGGCAGAGGGTGACCAGTAAAGGAGCAGGGCCAGGGTTTCAGGGGCCTAGAGCTTATACACTTTGGGGAACCCACTTAAAGGGAAAGAAAAAATAATGACAAAATTAGGTACAAAATATACAATGGAATACTATGCTGCCATAAAAAGGGCAAAATAATGCCATCTGCAGCAACATGGATGCAGCTAGACTCTCATATTAAATGAGGTCAGAAAGAGAAAGACAAACACCATATGTTTAGATTCCACTTATATGTGGAATCTAAAATATGGCACAAATGAATCTATCTTCAAAACAGAAACAGACACACAGACATGGAGAGCAGACTTGCAGCTGCCACAGGGGAGAGGGAGGGAATGGGATGGACTGGGAGTTTGGGGTTAGTAGATGCAAACTATTCCATTTAGAGTGGATAAGTGATGAGGTCCTGCTGTGGAGCACAGGGAACCATATCCATTCACGTGGGGCAGAACATGACAGAAGATAGTATGAGAAAAAGAATGTATATATATATGTACGACCGGGTCACTCTGCTGTACAGCAGAAACTGATACAATACTGTAAATCAACTGTAATTTAAAAAGAAAGTGAATACACATTAAGGATATAAAAATAAATCACAAGAAATTTCCGGAGGGTTGGAGATTCAAGAGCCTATCTTTTTAGACAATTTACCAGAAATGCTTCCTCATGTCACCTGGCCTCCCCTCCTATCAATGCCCCCGTACAACTTCCAGCGCAGGAAGCAAAGCACAGAAGGGGTCTCAAAGCTCAAATTCACTGGCTTGATGAGCAATTATTCTCAAGCTGTAAGCAAAAGTCCAGCGGTCTGTAACAGGAAGTATTCAGCCTATAACTTAGATATAAATGCTTAACTCCTGTCGTGCCTAGAGTCAATCAGCACTGTAACAAAACAACAGCAGAAAATCATTCCACATCCTCTAAACTGATGCTTTCTTAAACTACTTCAGTATTCAGTTTTAAGAGGTAACTTGCAGCAATAAAACAAAAGATACATCTGAAGTCTTTCAATAAAGGAATCAGTCTAATTATTCACGGCTGAAACAACCAACTACTCCAGTGGCTCTTAGAGCCAGGACCCCGGGGGGGACGGCCAACAGCAGCCGAGGCTCCTCAACTCGGCCATGCTTCTTACAGGGGAGCCACAGGTGGTCAAGACCTGGGACGCGGGCTGTGTGCGTGGCCTAGTCACATGTGCTCTGTGACAGACACCAAGCGAGTGTCCTCAGCTAGGCTGACCCCTCAGGTCAGAAGCACTAATGTGTCACAGGCACGTGAGGGACCTGTCAGGTCCTTAAACTGAATACCTTCCTGGTTCTTCTCTGCGACCAAGAAATCAAATACCTACCAGGTTGGTGAAATAGTAGCCATCCTCTCCAGTCATCAACCGGCTTGGGTTGCAGAAGCGGGTGATATACTGGATATTGGACTGAAGGCGCGGGGGGTTGCCCTTCAAAACAATGTAGATGAGAGTGGGCAAGAAGTCGTCGGCTGAAGCGGGCTCGTTCTTGGTGACCTTGATGGCATTGAAGATGTGCTTGCTGCACTTGGTGATACAGGCCAGCTTATCCCGGGGCACACGCTTTGAATCCATTTCAATGATGTCTATAAAGGAGAAAAGACGCTGCTTCCAATGAGAAGATCACTGCAGAAAAGAGGCCTCAGGACAACAGTTCTTTACCTTAAGTTACAGAGGTCCCCTTGCCACCCCGTCTCCCCCAGTTAACCTAGCGTGTGAAACTCAGACGGCAAGAACAGCACACACCAGCTCACTCTCAGAGAACACGGGACCGTGAGGCAGCCCCACAGAGCGTGCCCTGCAGGCTTACTTCTTCCCGCCCCCAGATTACGCAGGTCAACTCTCATTATCAAGGGAACTAGGTGCAGAACAGCTCAGTGATTTGCCCGAGATTGTACAACAGCAAGTGCTGACTCGAAAGCCCATTCTTTTCATCCTGACGGTAAATGGCTGTGAGCTCCATGGAGAAATACGCAGTCTTTTTACTGTCTTTGTTCCTTTTACTACATTGTAACTCAGTTTAGAAGGCCCCACTGTGCACAGCGATTTTTAGAAACGTGGTTATTATACAAGGCATCTTCGTGTTGGCTATCAAAACGCCAGCTGCTGAGAGCCATCGCACGGCGGTCCACAGAGGCCCATCCTCCCGGTGTGTCCATGTCCCCCAGCTGCGACCATCTGGCACACCTTTCTAACACGCCCAACCTGCTGGCTAGCACGGGGGATGGGCAGGCGAGTACATCTCATCTCATGCACTATATTTTCCTTCTCTCAGAAAAAAATTCTTTCACTGCCCTTTGCCACCACCATGCCCAACCAGTGGGCTCTCAGGAATGCACATTCTTGGTCACGAAGACTAGGAGGTGACAAGGAAGAGTTAGGTGCAGACTCAGCACTGTCAGACCAACCCAGGAGGAGGCAGGCGTCTGCCTGCGGCTGCGCCTCTGCCTGCAGCTGTCTAGGTCACCAGGAAGGAAAGGAGCTGCAGCAGCTGCACCTGACAGCGATTTCTTGCCACCAGCAGTAAGAAAGGTTTCAGAGTGAGGCGGGACGGTGGTCCACGCCGATGTGTTTTTCCTGCTCTCAGCCGTGTGGCCAGCTACTGGGGGAAACCGTCGCAGGACCGCCCCGGCCATGGAAGACTAACGTGCGGGGGACGGGAACACTGCACAGCGGGGGACGGGAACACTGCACAGCGCAGAGGCCCTACTTTAATTTACTGATACCTTTATCCCCCCGCCCCCACCCCACGACATGCCTGTCTACTGTATGAATCGTATAACTTTTGTTTATCCTTTAGCTCCTTTAATCTTTTAATTATGGGTTGTAATTACTGTTACTACATCTCAGTCTAGTTATTTTTCTTTTTCTATTTAAATAGAACTTATGACCAAAAAGATCTAGGGAATATACACACAAACACATATAATATATATTTTTTAAACCATTTTCACCCTATTTCGCCTTCTACCTTTTATTGTTGGTTTTCATTCTCTATTTCCAACACTTAACCACTTTCTCATTAATCTTTATTCTTTAAGTTTTAAAGTGAATTAAAAGTGAATTACAGGCATACATCATTTTGCTGGGCTTCACAGATACTGCAGTTTTACAAACCGAAGGTCTGCGGCCACCTGGCATCCAGCATGTCTTTCAGCACCATTTTTCCAACAGCAATTGTTTACTTTGTATCTCTTTGTAACATTTTGGTAATTCCTGCAATGCTTCAAACCTTTTCATTATTTTTATAGTTATCATGATCAATGAACTTGGAAGTTACCATAGAAACTGCTTTGGCATTTTTAGCAATAAAGTACTTTAAAATTAAGCTATGTGTATATATTTTTAGACATAACGCTACTGCACAGTGAATAGACGTCAGTATAGTGTAAATGTAACTTTTGTAACTTCTATATGCACTGGGAAACCCAAAAATTCACGTGACTTGCTCTATCTTGATACGTGCTCCATTGCGGTGGTCTGGAGCCAAACCCACAGCACCTCTGAGGCAAGCGTGTACCTTTTATCTAGACACATGTGCAGCTGCTACGGCCAAAGGGCAGGGCCAGTGGTGTAAAAAGGAAGAGAAGAGAAGGAAAAGGAAGAAGAAAGGGAAAAACTAAACCCAAGGGATTTTCCCCATACTCTTCGTCTTGCAGTGAACCCCCTCCCCTTATTTCTTTCTAGGGCCGTACCCGTGGCATATGGAGGTTCCCAGGCTAGGGGTCAAGTCGGAGCTGCGGCTGCCGGCCTACACCACAGCCAAAGCCACCCCAGATCTGAGCCGCATCTGCAACCTACCTACACCACAATGCCAGATCCTTAACCCACTGAGTGAGTGAGGCCAGGGATCAAACCCACATCCTCATGGACACTATGTCAGATTTTTAACCCACTGAGCCACAATGGGAACACCAACCCCCCCTTTCTGAACTATCCTTTTGTCTGAGAGAAGTTCCTTTTGTTTCTGATCACCCGTGATTTATACCGCCCCCAAGTCTACACGAGGAGACATGGAAGGAGAAGCACACAAAACAGGCCACGTGCCACTGTGTTAGCTATTCCTTAGAAATGACTCCCCTTCCCAGTCTGCCTGCTGTTAGTTACCTTGCAGAGTCCTCAGACATCTGTCTGTCTCTGTTGATTCTGTCCAGGGCTTCTACTGGTAATCAGTAGGAAAGAAAGGCTTGAGTGTGGGTACTCCTATCTCAGCAGATATCCAGACTTTCATGGGGTTTTGAAAAGGAAGTAGGCTGTACTTCTAGCTCAGTCAACCTGGGCACTACTGCCTTTGGGGCTGGATAACTCTTGGTTGCAGGGGACTGCCCTGGGCACTGCAGGATGTCTGAGTAGCACCCGTGGACTCTACCCACCACAAGACAGATGTCAACCGACATGGAAAATGCCTCAATTCAGGGCAGTTATAAAACAAAACTGAGAGTGCTGATCAGAAGCACACAGGACGTTTTGGAGAAATTTCAGTGATCATCTCTGTGTCTGAGACTCTTGTTCCAGACTGTCCCTTCCCACTGCTCCTGCACGGAGGCTGACAAGGCAAGATTGGGAAGGCGGAGATCATGTCAACTCTGGTCCGCAGAGGCAGGACGGGTCCGCACTTGGACTGGCTAAGATGAGAGAGTACGAAGGCTTTTAAAATCATGTGGCTGTGGTTTTACTATCAAAGGATCTCTTGAAACTCCATCTTAGACGCCTGGAGAGGAAAGTTCCAACTCTCAAATTAAACCGTGGAGGTACTGAAATCTTATTTCCATTTGTAAGCAAACAACGATCTGGCCCTTGCAGTTTCTGGTTTTACAAGGTCTGTCCTACGCCTTCCCAGAAAAGAGTCCTCAATGGAAGAGCCCTTAATTCCTATGGGGTATTTTAAACATAAACCAGCTGGTCTCAAACTTTCTAGTAAGAGTCTTTGGGGAAAACCGAGATACAAAGTCCACAGCCAGGCTTCGCCTTCAATCTCTTGTGGATGTTCCCTGAGCAAAAAAGCAGGGATGGGGGTGGGCCTTGACCCAAAGGTGTCAGTTCTTGGGCGCTATGAGTAGCTTCGCAGAAAAGCTTTGAACAACCAAGATGACAGTATTTAGTGAGGCCAGTCAGACTCTATACACGGAATTACAGAAAATAATTCATTTCCTAAGGAGAGCTGAAATGCAAAGATGTACAAAGAAGAGCAGAAGCTGAGAAAGTGGAAGAATTGTGTTAACCGGCGATCATTCAGTCCCTAGAGGGGCCCTGGAGCTAAGTTCCTGTGACAGCTTCCAACCCCGATGGTATCGTATGTAAACCCCCATTTCTTCCTGTAACTTGAGTGAGTCTCTGGTTCTTGTCAGCAAAGCAGCCTGCTAATGGCACGCCTCCAACACCGCTGACATCGGCTGACCCACTTTCCTTCCTAGCAGAATTTCATTAGCAGTCGCTACATCAGCAAGTCTTTCCAACTCCTCTCCCTAATTAAGGAGAAGTTGGGCAAGCTGGATGTCTTCTCCAGTAGGAGGTTTTTTAAACGTTTGTGCTGTGCTTCTGTGGGTTAGTCCTATGAATAAGCAACAGAAGCCTTATTAGGTGCTTGGACCTGTCCAGAATGTCAGAGCCACATCAATGGAGGGCACTTCATCTAGCTCCTGAACAAACCAGAAAAGTAATTCAAAGCGCATCTCTGATCAACAACCAATTAGAGGCACCGTTTTAACACATAATTCTAGCTTGGGGATGACCCTGTCTCACCAATTTCCTCTCCCTTCAAAATTATTTTGAATTTATAAATGCAACTGAATTTCAAGAAATTTACCCTAGCTGTATTTGACTTCAGTTTAGTTTGATGGTCAAGAAATAAGAGAGCTGGGTCATGGGAAATGAAGGGGAAAGTGGTTTACCTGCTAATCTGAATGCTTCAAATTCATAAAACCAACACCCTTAATCCCTTTCACCACATTCCAGTATGGTTTGGCAGTCTGCATTTTAGAAATACTTGAGAAATATTGTCTTTTTGCTCACTGAAGTAGAGATTTCTAAAGCAAAATGCTAACAACTTCAAGTAAAAAACATCCAAATATACAAGCGCTCAGTTTCACTGACCTGTAATTGCTTTCACCACCATATCAGACACCTCTGGAATTTCTTCATTAACAGGGACACAAAGCATCTGAGGTGTAACCCAGTGCAGGGCTCTACAGAGAGAGAGACACAGACAGAGAGAGACAGTGAAAAAGAGCTCCAAGGATGGACTGTAATAATTTCTCCTGTCACTTCCTCAGTCCAGGGAGAAGACAGGGCACCACCGACTGCTCAGGCAACCTGAGGCCCATGCGCGTCGCCCTTGCACAACTGGGAGCTCAGCTGAGGTGTCAAAGTAGCCAGAATCCTAAAATGAGGCTTCTCTGCTGCATTTATCACAAGAAAGCAGATGACAACTTACGGGTCAAAATGCGGTTATACTACGACTGAAAGCCCCTGACGCTGGAGAAAGAAGATCAGAGAGGAATCTGCTGTTCCCTGTCCTCTCTGCCCACCAGCCTCGATGTCCCTGCAGGCTCTGCCCTCATCCTCTGAGGCACACCAGAGCCTGGGAAGAGGTCCGGGCACGAGTCACCTCAGCTTGAGTCCTTGAGGTTCCCGGCCACACGGGAAGGGAACGTCTCTCTCGGGACCCTGCTGCTGCCCCTCTCCACTTGCCTGCCTGATGCTCTCACCCTGCACCTCGGCCCAAAGCCCACAAAGCTTTGCACCCCCCACCACCCCATCCCCGATATCGAGCCCTCACTGCTGCTGAGCCCCCGTCATCAAGTCCGGATGTACCAAGCCCCAGCCCACCGCCTGGGCCCCCCACCCACACTTCCTAGCCCCTCTCCTCCACAAACACCGCACTGCGCTCAGGCCTGGCTCCGCTCCCACCGGCAGACGCTCTCCTGCCTCAATGGTCCGCTGCCACCAGAACGCAGGGCACCTGGGCTCCCTCCACTGGCCAAGGCCAAAGGGCCCTTTGTGAGGTGTTGCCAACCGAGTGCCAGTGGGAAGATGCGATTGGAGGAACGGCTGAATCATGAGCGCTCTCCGCCCCCCGAACCCACCCCGGGATGAGGAAAAACGACGCACAGTGCCTTGATATGGGTTTTCACAGCGTCCTGCCTGCCAAGACAGTCGGTACAACGAAATGAGAAAACCAAGAAATTCCCTCCTGTTCTCCGGAAATTCTGGAGATGTGCACAGTTTCAACTATCAAACAAGGTTCTTTATCTTTGGCTGTGGCATGAAGAAGTTCTGGGGCCAGGGATCAAACCCACGCCACAGCTATCACCAGAGCCACGGCAGGGACAACGCTGATCCTTAACCTGCTGAGCCACCAGGGGACTCCTTGAACACAGTTCTCATCGAAAGCTCCCCGGTTCAGACGGAAAGCAAGACGGTGACTTGAGCCCTTCCCTCCTGTCACTTCACCGTAGTCCTTTTTCTTCCTGACACCACAAAGAAGCTGACATGCTCGTGACGGCAGGTACCCTAGCTGTGACCTGCTCTGACGGTTTGACCCTCAAGTGCCCTGTTTTCCCACAATGTGTTCTTCCAATAGGAGGGAGTAAACACAACGAGACAAAGCAAAACAATCAACTACCTGATCCTCTTCTGAATGGCGAGATCTTTCTTCTCATCATCAGTAGTTTCTGGACAGAACACATATTTATAAAGCCGAGTCATGATGTACTTTTCGATCTGGTCCATTATTTTCTCAACTCTTTCTGGAGGCACTGAAATATCCAAATGGACCGTTGAAGGATGGACATTTAAAATTAGAGTTTCCACAGTACTTTCAACATAGCAGAAAAATAATTTACTAGAAATACATAAAACACACCCAGAAACAAAACTAAGATATTACATTAGAAAATATCCTTTAAAAAAATTACCTCAATTTCTGGGGCTGTCTTGTATAGAATCCCCATTTCTAACTTAAGCTGTTTGGCAGGACCTAAAGGTGTATATACCCTGCCAAGTGGTAAGATCTCAGCATGGGTCATGCTTTCCTGTTCCATTAGAAAAGCACTGAACTCCCAAAGACGGATGAATGCTGGCAAGGTTCACTTTCTCATTTTTCTGAGGTTTCCCATAAAACCTTAGAGATTGGGCGTACCCGTAGTGGTAATGAACCCGACTGGTATCCACTAGGATGCAGATTTGATCCCTGGCCATGCTCAGGGATGCAGCGTTGCTGTGGCTGTGGTGTAAGCTCGGTCTGATGTGGCTGTGGCTGTGGTGTAGACCGGCAGCTGTAGCTTTGATTTGACCCCTAGCCTGGGAACCTCCATATGCCACAGGTAAGGCCCTAAAAAGACAGGAAAAAACAAAACAAAACAAAAACAAAAACAAAAAAATGCAAAACAAAACTCCTTAGAGATGGCTCTGAGGTAAACACATGGGGCAGATTTCCCAGAGAGAAACATATGCTACGTACACCCTAAAATCCACAGCAGTGAAAGTCAAATTCAAGAAGAATCCCTAAGAACCTGAAGCACTGCCAGTAGCTCTCAGCTTCTCTCCTGTCCCACCTCACATGAGGAACACATAATCACGGATAATGACGTGCCGCCGTGGCAATTCCAGGACGGGGGTTTCCTTTAGAAGCCTCCCAAGAGGTTTTATTCGGCTCTGTCCCTACCGCTAATGAAGTTACTAAACACTGCTCAAGAAATTATCTAGTTGTTTGATTCTCTTGGGATGATGTAATGGTGGTGTCGAAGACACTGCTAAGTCTAAAACCAACTACCAGAATGTCAGTGGCGTTTATAGGACCGAGGGGGCAAACCAACCACGCCTTTAGAGAAAGCGAGAATCTGCGAGAGACTCCGCAGTAGGCCCTGTGCAGCCAACCACCGGCAATCCCCCAACGGCGGGCTAACAAAGCGTCACCTTTCCCACGGGTCTGCATCCTCTCAGCCACAGTCTGGTAAAAATCCTGAGTACACTCTGACTGTTCCTCAATGCTTAAATCCTGAAACAAAGGGACAAAGAGGCTGTTAGCAGCTAAAGAAATATCATGAGGAAAGATCTAAACTTTACAAAGTTTCTAAAACCCCCTCCTCGAACTAATCTCAAAAGTACTTACAAATTATGTTAATGCTGCAGGGGAGAAAAGCCTCTCCATTAAAATCATTTGCAAGATCCCACGACCTCTCATTTATTTTTGCTATAGATAGATATTCTTACATGGGTTTAATGCATATTTTGATCATTTACATGTTTATATACATTTCGATTAATCTACTTAACCACCTGATGGCTTTATAATGTTGTTATATTAACCAATTTCTTTCACCATCTTCTCCAACTGTGTATTTGAGTTCCTTCCCCTTTTTTTCACTAGTTATGGACTGCAGCTATCAACGACTGTGTGAAGACTGCTTCTCTGGGGTTCTTTCTTTGCGGTGCGTTAAGTATGAACAACTTTACAGCTCTAAGTATCTGCTGCTAGATACAGCCCTCCGAAACTCCAAGGTATCGTTATAAGCCACGTGTGTATTTCTCCACAGCCCCTCCAATACTGGGCTTTATAATTTTTATTTGGTTTCACTGATTTTATAGGTGCAACACATATAATTATTCCCTGCCTTCTTCGAAAGACTATTTGAAGTCTATATAAAAGATAAACACAGTTCAGCACAATAAAATAGAAAATGATAAATAAAACAGGAGAGAAACAAAAACGGAAAGCAGCGCCAGGAAAGATGATACCAAAATGTACAGAAGAGAAGTAAAAAGGCAGCTCATAAATTTGTCTCTAAACTTTCTAGCAATCATCACTAAAATAAAAAAGTCTCGGAGTTCCCGTCGTGGCGCAGTGGTTAATGAATCCGACTAGGAACCATGAGGTTGCGGGTTCGGTCCCTGCCCTTGCTCAGTGGGTTAACGATCCCGAGTTGCCGTGAGCTGTGGTGTAGGTTGCAGACGTGGCTCGGATCCCGCGTTGCTGTGCCTCTGGCGTAGGCTGGTGGCTACAGCTCTGATTAGACCCCTAACCTGGGAACCTCCATATGCCGTGGGAGCGGCCCAAGAAATGCCAAAAAAAAAAAGACCAAAAAAAAAAAAGTCTCACATGTATGTGTAACTGGGTCACCATGCTGTACAGTAGGAAAAAAAATTACATTGGAGAAATAACTATTAAAAAAATCCTACAATGATAAGATCAAAAAAAAAAAAAAAAAGTCACATAACTTAGTGTCCAAAATGTAAAAACCTAATTCTTCAGGTGAAACGGTGATGCTAACATGAGGCATTTCTCTGATGGGTTCTCATAAAAGTGTTACCTAGAAAGGGCATGAATACGGCCTGAGACAAACTCCACAGGCCTGCTTCTCCCAGGCTACCTCCACACAGCGCGAGGACCTGATGAAGCCCTGGTGAAGCACCCAGACCACGACGCTCCGGCCAGTTCAGAGAGGGGCCTTGGGCTGAGGGAGGGACAGCGATCAGCTGCCTCCCGAGGTGGCTCCCGTCCGTCCTTCCCTGGTTTAGGTCTTCATTACCTCTCGCCTGGAGTGCAGCCCCTCTCCCCCCATTTCATCTTTCTCTTTTCAACTGGTGGTCTTAGATTGTGATCTGCTGCCCACAAACCCTGCCAGGTTATCTACTGTGGAGAATCTGCAGTTAGCTTTCCCGCCTCTCTAACCCTGCGAAATTCTCCGTCCAGATTTCCTTCACCCATCTCCGGTCCTCCAACAGGTGTCCAAGGAAGTCCCGCCAGTGTCCTGGAAGGCTCAGTCCCCAACCTGCCTCCTCTAGGAAGGTGTCCTCCTCCATCCTTGGTCAAACACCCTGCAGGCCACACAGCACTCAGCGCTCGGGGACCACCCTGCCTGCAGCACTGTCGCCATCTGAATGGTGAATACCACTAAACCTTCCCCGTCTTCGGCAGTTCAACAGCCCCTCTCTATGGGTGAAATAAGTATCTCAATCTGTTTCCTTCTCAGTTTTTCATGCTGAGCTCTTTTATTTGACAGATATGTAAGGCTCGTGGTATGAAACAGAGGCCTTAAATAATCTGCATACCACCTTCCCTGTCTTTTTCAGCAGCAATTAGTAAAAAGCAATCCTGTTCCCCTTTGTTTCCCAATTCTTGTATAATTTGCTCCTGAGAAAATGCATTTATTTCTGGAATCGCTGGTTTATTGCACTGTTCTCTTTTCTATCTCTCCCTCTCTCCCTCTCTAAAAACCATACATATCGAGTTGTGGTAATGTTCCTTTTAGTATATTTTGAAGCCACTTACATTTGGAGACCTCCCCTCCCAAACCCCCGTTTCCTTCTTTTTCTAGAATAAACAAGGTAACACTGTAATTTACTATTCTAAGTGTTCATATATCTTTTTGTTTTCCCCAGCCAGATCCAAGACGATATCCAGAAAGTCTTGAAATTCTTGGAATGAACCTCTTTCTCTATTAGATGAAGTTATTTAATAGTTATTCTTTGACTGCTGGTGTCTTTATAAGTTTCTATTTTGAAAAAAAATGCGCTAGGGTCTTTAGTTTTTGAATCTCTGGCATCTTGTACTGTAACTGAATTTTGTGGATTTACCTCACCATGTTGCTAAATTTATACCTCTATTAGTATTCTGTTTCCCTCAGATTTTTCCGATAAGATTATTTCCCCCAAATTCCCTGAAAATTATATTTCTATCCATTCCAAAAATATTTATTACATGGTTAATAGAATGTAATACTGTACTAGATGATAATGTAAAAAAAATAATAAAGTGCTCAGAGGGCATTCAGCTTAAACAGGAAGACTGAATGCAAATAAATCATTATAAACCAATTCTTGTAAATTTGCTCCTGAGAAAATGTTCTTTTAATCTACTTAGGCAGCTTAGCCACGGCTACCTTCCATTTGTACCAAATCTAAACAGTAAGAACACACTTCCTTCTTATGATTACTAGTACTCACTTCTAACCACAAAATGTGACCTCTTTTTAAAGGCCTAAATAGCCTATCTTATGCGTTGGCAATGGATCACCGATTCTTCCTCTAGCTCCACACAATCACTGTAATGTTGTTACAACTGAGAAAATTCCTCTTAATATTTTTTTTTCTTTTTACGGCCACATATCTAAGTTCCTGGGCCAGGGGCCAAATGAGAGCTGCAGCTGAGGCCTATGCCCCAGCCACAGCCACGCCAGATCTGAGCCACACACATCTGCAACCTACAGCACAGCTTGAGGCAATGTTAGCTCTTGAATCCACTGAGCGAGGCCAGGGATCGAACCCGCATCCTCACAGAGACAAGAGCATGTCCTTCACATGCTGAGACACAACAGGAACTCTCCTTTTAATATTTCTATTGCAGATTTACACCTCAGTACAGTATTTATTTTGTAATGGGAACTAACTACCCTGACCCTCTGTCCTCTTATCCTGCTTTAGATTCTTTGCAGGACTTACCACTGTTATCTACTATAAACTAGTTTACTGTCTATCTCCTCCGCTAACAGGTCAGCTCCGTGAGGGCACTGCTCACCACTACATCCTTAGTGCCTCTCTCGGACCAGGCATAGGGCTAGTGCTCAACAGTGGCTGATTCAAAGGAAGAAAGAGGAGTTCCTGTGGCGCAGTGGAAACGAACCTGACTAGTATCCCTGAGGATGTGGGTTCGATCCCTGGCCTTATTCAGCGGGTCAAGGATCCGGCGTTGCCGTGTGCTGTGGAGTAGGGCATAGATGTGGCTCAGATCCCACATTGCCGTGGCTGGGTGTAGGCCGGCAGCTGTAGCTCCTATTTGATCCCTAGCCTGAGAACCTCCATATGCTTCGGGGGTGGCCCAAAAAAGCAAAAAAAAAAAAGGAATGAAAGTGGCCATTTACTATTGTTCCACTCTTTCTAATATTGCAAAGATCTCTCTTATTTCTACATATCTTGTGAGGAGAGACAATGACTGCCTTTGTTCTGCACACTTTTCAAGGACAGGTGTACACTGGACAGGCCTGGAAGACAGAGAGAAAACCTCCCTCAAGTGAAAAAGATAGACTGTTTACCATCTAGTACAATAATGTTTTCCATGGGGGCAAAGGTCGGGCAAGCTCACAGACCTAAAAATACCCCCTTTTCTAATAGAACTTGCTGCACAGGCAGGCATTACCTGGTCAGTCTGTGCAGCCGCAGTGGGAACTGATATGTAACAGAACCGTGCAGATGCTGATGCACTCTGGCTACTGCTGTGATAAGCTGGCTTTTTTTTTTTCTTGACCCAGGAGGCTTGTGTTTTCTGCCAGGAGCCATGAAACTATGGCAAGCTAACTGTTAATATATAGTAGAGTAAATCTCAGGTCCTTCCAAGTTCCTGCCAAAGGAGCTAAGTGATAGGATGACAGGTTTGAGGTTTGTGTTGGAAAATGTTTTTTAGGTTCTACAAATTTCTAAAAGCTTATTTCACAGTTTTCTAAGAAAAAAAAAAACAGTTTAGCAATGTTAATGAACCTTTTCTTTAAGTATTCTCTATCATCTCTTCTATAATGTTTGTGTAAGGCCTTTTTTTTTTGCTTTTTAGGGCCCTCCTGCGGCAAACGGAAGCTCCCAGGCTAGGTGTCTAATTGGAGCTGCACCTGCCAGCCTACACCACAGTCACAGTAACGCGGGATCTGAGCTACGTCTGCAACCTACACCACAGCTCATGGCAATGCTGGACCCATAACCCACTGAGCCAGACCAGGGACTGAACCCGCATCTTCACAGTAGCTAGCCGGGTTCTTAACCCATTGAGCAACAACGGGAACTCCAGTAGCTCATAAAATTAATCAAAAAGAAAAGAGGGTAAAATAAACCCTTCGGCTTCATCAGAGTCTCAGCAAACAACATCTACTGAATAGTCAAGCATTACACTACAACACTACAGTATGTGTGCATTATGTAGGTACTGAATGATTTAGCCAAAAGAGATACCCTCTTGGAAAATGAAAATAAAAAAATTAAAAAGTCTCAGTGCAGATATAAAGTGTTTCCTGATAAAGATAAAATGGATAAAAAATTTTTAATCAATTCCAAAAATATTTAATTTTCTAGATTTGACCCATATGTAGAAAAAAGTTGCTCACCACTAGCCTACATGGATTGGAGAAATAGGAATAAAAGGGGAAAAGATGTGGGCAAGAGCGGTTCGTTGCTGAAATTATGGGTTAGAAATGACATGTTAAAGACACGTGTGTTGAAGACACAAGCTGTTGTCCACGTGACCCCGGTCAAGTCACTTCCCTCTCTGGCTCTCAACTTTCCCATCCGTAAAATCAAGGGACTTAAGCCTGAGAGTTGCTAAGGTCCCTGCCCATGTGTACATTTTAGCCTTCCCTTCTCTACCAGAGCAAGGAGAGGAAAAGTTAAAAAACCACAGTACAAAACCGGCACCCCGCCCAAACCCTGAAATGACTGTTATGGGTCTAATGATTAAAGCTCACGGTCTCCTTGGCAGTTCATACCATTTACAAGGTGACAAGTTAGGAAGGCTGATGACGAAAGTACACAACACTAGTGGCTTCGATGCCAAACTTTCCACGTGAGGATGATCCAGACATCAGTGAGTTGCAGTGGGAAAGTACTGGCCTGGAAGTAGTTTTTAATTTGATTTGGTGACATTTTTCAGTAAGTAACTTCACATTTCTGGGTCTTTATTTTTTTTCAGTTGTAAAATGACAATGTTGCACTAGATTATCTCTAAGACCTTTCCTAAAACCAAAACTCTAAGTGGTTCTCAACCTACCCTTTTGTAATGCATTGATTCCAAAAACATCTTGGTCTGCTTATAGATTTCTTGGCCTGTCTTGTGGAAGGTCTTGAGAAACTCTATGAACTCTTTAGACACTCTGTCCGTTTCAATGCTGGTTTGCCGGTTTATGGAAGGACTGGGAGCTTTTGCTTCCTGAATTTCTGCTGGGAAAATTAAACATAGTAAGTTTCATTACATAGAAGATCCATGCATGGAATTACTTTAAGTATCTAACTTAAGATTATGCAAATGATGCTCAATCAAAGTTAAACTTGAAATTATTTTCTGTTTCAATATTGGACTGTCCTTAAAGTAAGCTTAAATCTATTTTATGAGTAGGCAGTACAATCAGATAAAAACTACATATCTAAACAATATTTCTATTCAAATAAAAGGAGCTCTATTGGTCACTTCTTAGCCAAAATATATCCTGCTTTGATCTGTATATTTAATCATTAATACTGAAACGGCACTTCTATCTTGAACGACTTTCTCGAAGATTATATGAGTTTATAAAACCAGTCAACAAGTAAACTAATAATCTGTAGAAGCACAAAAATATTAGATGACTTATGTCAGAAACATCCTTTCCAAATCCATTCTATCTGCTAAAAAGGCAAAGGCTAATCTATTTATATGGAGACTTTTATTGAAGCACCATTCAATTTCCAAGCCACACTGCTCAAAGCAAAAGCATGTTTCCAAAGTAGCACAATGACCATGACAAAGCAAAGAGGCAAGAGCAGCACATAAAACACTGTGCGGTTAGTTGGCCACACAACTCTTTCCCCTCTTCAAATAAATGCACTGAAAGGAAAACAGGACCTTTACGGAACAGAGATAAGGGTGTTGGAAAGGAGTAAGTGCTCTGGGAAAACATGAACTATCATGTGACCTCTGATCCCATTCTAAGCCTCTAATTCAATATGTATAAGGAATTAAGTATTCTCATATGCCCAGGATTCCCTTCCATACACAAAAAGAAAGGTAATTAAGAAGAAAATCAACTTATTACATGCTTCCTCGGAGTAATTTCTTTTTTTTAAACTGAAGTATAGTTGATGGACAATGTTGTGTTAGTTGCTGGTATATAGCAAAGTGATTCGGTTATACATATATTTATTTTTCAAATTATTTTCACTACGATTTATTAAAGGATACTGAATACAGCTCCCTGGGCTATACAGTAGGATCATGTTGTTCATCTTTTTTATATATAGTAGTTTGTATCTGCTAATCCCAAACTCTTAATTTATTCCCCATCCCCTTCCCCCTTTGGTAACCATAAATTTGTCTTCTATGTCTGTGAGTCTGTTTCAGAATAATTTCTTATAATATTATTTTTTTAACTTTAGTACCTGAGTTACATTTTAGTGATGAAGTTGCAATAAAGTTTTAAGATGATAAAAGCATTATTCCTATTAGAGTGACTGGTTTATTCAAGTGAGACAAACACATAAGATTACCTAACAATATACCATTAACTACATATGGCGAACTAATGATTCCACCTCTTATCTTAAAAAACCCTATTCCCAATATATGCAAATCAAAGTGATAAACCATATCAACGAAAGATAAAAATCCCATGATCATCTCAATAGATGCAGAAAAGGCATCTGATAAAATTCAACATTTATTTTCATGATAAAAACTCTTAGCAAAGTGAGTATAGAGGGAACGTTTCTCAACATAATAAAGCCATTTATGACAAACTCACAGTCAATATAATTATCAACGGTGAAAAGCTGAAAGCCTCCCTGCTAAAATGTGGAACAAGACAAGGATGTCCACTCTCAGGGCTTCTATTCAACACAATACTGGAAATCCTAGCCATAGGACTCGGACCAAAAAAACAAATAAAAGGTACCCAAACTGGAAGAGAAGAGGTAACACTGTCATTATATGCAGATGATATTTTACTAGATATAGGAAACCTTAAAGAGTCTACACAAAAACTACTAGAACTGATAAACAAATTCAGTGAGGTAGCAGGACACAAGAATAACATACAGAAATCCATTGCATTTCTTTACTCTAACAATGAAATATCAGAAAGGAAAGGTAAAAAAACAAACCACATACAAAAAACAAAAACAAAACCAAAAAACCACCCTCTTAGGAATAAACCTGATAAAATTTCCCTAAAAGATAATTAACTGTTTACAACTAAAGTCGTAATAATGGACCGTGAGATTTACGTCACACGTGGAAGGAAAACGTAGGTCCAGAACAGCAGAAAAGGTAGGAGGCAGACATGTAAAACTGTTGGCAAGGTTCTTACATGTAAAGTGGTATAATAATACCCTACGAAGGTAAAGCAGTTAAAAACATAGCCTGAAAACCCCCAAACCACCCCCCAAAATAAATCATAATTAAAATGTTAACAAAAAGAGAGGTATAGGAGTTCTCATTGTGGCACAGTGGGTTAAGAATCCAACTGCAGGAGTTCCCGTCGTGGTGCAGTGGTTAACAAATCCGACTGGGAACCATGAGGTTGCGGGTTCGGTCCCTGCCCTTGCTCAGTGGGTTAACGATCCGGCGTTGCCATGAGCTGTGGTGTAGGTTGCAGACGTGGCTCGGATCCCGCATTGCTGTGGCTCTGGCGTAGGCCGGAGGCTACAGCTCTGATTGGACCCCTAGCCTGGGAACCTCCATATGCCGTGGGAGCGGCCCAAAGAAATAGCAAAAAGACAAAAACAAAAAAAAAATTAAAAAAAAAAGAAAAAAAAAAGAATCCAACTGCAATGGCTCAGGTCACTGCAGAGGCTCCAGTTCTATCCCCAGCCCAGTGATGTGGGTTAAAGGATCCAGCATTGCCGTATCTGCAGCATAGGTTATAATCATAAAAAATAATCAAAGAAGGCAAGAAAAGAGGAGAAAAAGAATTAAATCCAGATGGTATAAATAGAAAACAGAGCAGAATAGTAGGTTTAAAGCCCCATTTTATAAAAAATTTCATTAAATACAAGTAGTCTAAATAGCCCAATTAAAAATCAGAGATCATCAGAACAGATTAAAAACAAATTCCCTCTAGAAATCCACTTTAAATATAAAGCTACAGATATGTTAAAAACTAGATAAATGAAAATATATATCACCTAAACAATCAAAAAGAGCTGAAGTGGAGTTCCCTTGTGGTGCAGTGGGTTAAGGATCCAGTGTTGTCACTGCAGCAGTTTGGGTCACCGCTGTGGCACAGGTCTGATCCCTGGCTTGAAAAGTTCCATATGCCACAGGTATGGCAAAAAAAAAAGAGCTGAAGTGACTACATCAACATCAAAGTAAATATCAGAACACAAAACATTCTGTTTCGATCAATAATGAAAAAGGGATTAATTCTTTAAGAAGATATAGGAATCCTAAATGTGTATGCACCTAATAACACAGCTTTAAAACACACGAAGCATAAATGGAAGAGGAGAGATAAAAAATTTATACTTTTAGTCAGAGATTTTTAATGTTCCTTTCTTGGCAACTGATACTATGGATAATAAAAAAGGCAGTAAGGACAGAATACTTAACGCCAACAAAGAATTTGAAGTGATATTTACAGAACACTTCACCCAACAAAAACAGAATACACAATAACGGTAACATTTTACGTACGGCAAATGTTTATTATGTGCTAAGTACTTACAGAGTGCTCTCTTACATAATCCTCACTACTCTGTGGTAGTACTTTTATGATATTAACAAATGACTAAGATCAGGAAAAAAAAAAAAAAAAAGTAAGTTCCCGTTGTGGCGCAGTGGAAACAAATCTGACTAGGAACCATGAGGTTGCAGGTTCGATCCCTGGCCTTGCTCGGTGGGTTAAGGATTCAGCGTAGCTGTGAGCTGTGGTGTAGGTCACAGACACGGCTTGGATCTGGCGTGGCTGTGGCTGTGGTGTAGGCTGGCAGCTGTAGCTCCAGTCAGACCCCTAGCCTGGGAACTTCCATATGCCACAGGTGTGGCCTAAAAAGACAAAAGACAAAAAAAAAAACCCCAAAAAACAAATGACAATGCTAAGGCTTAGACAATTAAGTGACTTGTATGGTGCTGCAGTTATTTAGGCGGTGAAGGCTGGAATTTGACCCCAGGTCTGTGTCCCTTACCTCTGCAGCCTGAGCTCTTTACTCTGCAGCAGCTGCCTCACTTGTCAGAGAGGACTGAGGTCTCTTCAAAGGAACCCCAATCCCTGCGACTCTGCAGATGCGTAAGCCAGTCAAGGGTCGGGAGACACTAAGCATCTCCTTTAGTGCTTTACACTCTCTCCCCTCAAGGAATACTTTTCTCCAAAGACAGATGATTTTGATTTTGAAAAAAATCCTCTTCCAAAATGTAAATGACAATAAAATGAAAGAAGATCATTCGTATGATACTATGATGGAAGATACATGTCATTATGCATTTGTCCCAATCCACCAAATGTACACCACCAAGAACAAACCCTAGCCTAAACTACAGACTTTGGCTTTTTTTTTTTTTTGCTATTTCTTGGGCCGCTCCCGCGGCATATGGAGGTTCCCAGGCTAGGGGCTGAATCGGAGCTGCAGCCACCGGCCTACGCCAGAGCCACAGCAACGCAGGATCCGAGCCGCGTCTGCAACTACACCACAGCTCAGGGCAACGCCGGATCCTTAACCCACTGAGCAAGGGCAGGGACCGAACCCGCAACCTCATGGTTCCTAGTTGGATTCGTTAACCACTGCGCCACGACGGGAACTCCCTAAACTACAGACTTTGGATCATCACAAGTCAAGGCAGGTTCATCAATTGTAACACCACGTGCACCACTTGAGTCGGGGATGTTGATACTGGAGGAGACTGCGTGTGTGGAGGGAGGCACAGGGCACATGGGGACTCTCTACCTTCCTCTCAATTCTACTGTGAACCTAAAATTTCTTTTTAAAACATCTTAAAGAAGTTCCCATGTGGTGCAGCTGGTTAAGGATCTGGCATTGCCATGGCTGTGGCACAGGTCACAACTGTGGCACGGGTTTAATCCCTGGTCTAGAAACTTACACATGCTATGGCACAGCCAAAAAAAAAAAAAAAAATGGGTAAAAAAAATTTTTTTTTTTAATTGAAAAAAGTAAACCAAGGAGTTCCTGTCATGGCTCAGTGGAAATGAATCCGACCAGGAACCATGAGGTTGCTGCAGGTTTGATCCCTGCCCTCACTCAGTGGGTTTAAGGATCCAGTGTTGCAGTGAGCTGTGGTGTAGGTCACAGATGAGGCTCGGATCCTGCATGGCTGTGGCTGTGGGGCAGGCGGGCAGCTGCAGTTCCGATTAGACCCCTAGCCTGGGAAACTCCATGTGCTGTGGGTGTGGCCCTAAAAAACAAACAAACAAAAACAAAACAAAAAAGTGATCAAGTGTCAGATTAAAAAAAAAAGGAAATCCAGATGGATTGATACACCAACTATAGATTAGTACAAACTACTAAAATCAATACTTGGTTGTTTCTTTCTGACCTCCCTGAAAAATCAATCCCTAATAAGAGAGCTTAAGTTTGGTTTAGAGAGTGGAAAGCCAGAGAAATGCAGGGTTTGGCACTCAGGAAGACAGTGAGGTGGTTTTGAACAGCCAACGGGCATTCCGAAGGGGAGCTGGAAAAGAACAATTTCACTTGTGTTACATTTTGGCTGGGACCTAAAAAAAGGACAATGGATTGCTCTTCAACTCAAAATCTTGAGTTTTTAATACAGGAACAAAGCTTGTATTTTAAGTATAGCTGGTCTGTTATGATTATCAAGCTTTCCATTCCCCAATCTAAACACTTGGTTTTTAAAAGTCCTGTCAGTGGAACAAAATATACTCTTGAATTGTTATGACGGTATTTACAGCCATCATTCAACAACAATTTTCTACACGGCAGACCCTGTGCTGCTTTACTACACATTCTCATTAATCCTTAAAAATTTTGTTAGATTTCTAAAACCATAGAGAACAATAAACATTCACACAAATCAAATCTTTTTTGCTAGGTAGGTAGTAGTATTGTCTCATACATGAATACACGGAGGTTAGAGGTTAAGTCATTTATGTGCCACAAGTTACAGAGGAGGTTGAGGAAAAGCTGGGAATTGAATCCAGATCTGTTTGGTTCTCAAGACTAGGTTCTTCAAAGTCATACCACAATGTCCCTCCTACGATTACAGTAGATTTATTCCTGTTTAAATAAGTCGATGAGTATGAGTTAAGCACTTACTATGGAAGGCTGTCTGCAAGCCAGATGACATATTACATCAAATTAAATCTCCAACAGATAAACCAACAAAAGTAAAATCTTCACCAAAAAGTCTATTTGAAGAATAGCTGTGAAAGAGTAAAGACAACCTGAACATGTCAATGTCAAAACAGAACAAGATGGAGTTCCCGTCGTGGCTCAGTGGTTAACAAACCTGATTAGCATCCATGAGGTGGCGGGTTCGATCACTGGCCTTGCTCAGTGGGTTAAGGATCTGGCGTTGCCATGAGCTGTGGTGTAGGTCACAGACGAGGCTCGGATTTGGCGTGGCTGTGGCTGTGGTGTAGGCCGGTGGCTACAGCTCCGATTGGACCCCTAGCCTGGGAACCTCCACATGCCGCAGGAGTGGCCTTTTGGTCTTTTTAAACCAAAAACAAACAAACAAACAAAAAAAGAACAAGATCATGTAATAAAGATGATTAACATCATTCTAGTACTAAAAACACATTCTCTATCTTGATGTTTAAAAATTTACTGAAAATCCCGTGTTTCTCAGATTATCCAACTAGAATAAGGTCAGTTGAGCAGAATATTATGGTTCTTCTGAACTTTTCAGCGGTTTTGACTACAGTTATGTAACACAGACTAAAAAGCAGAAAGACTGTAGTATAAAAATACATATTTGGTCTTTGCCCTAGGAATGGCTATTTTTTTTTTTGTCTTTTGTTATTGTTGTTGTTGCTTTTTCTTGGGCCGCTCCCGCGGCATATGGAGGTTCCCAGGCTAGGGGTTGAATTGGAGCTGTAGCCACCGGCCTACGCCAGAGCCACAGCAACGCGGGATCCGAGCCACGTCTGCAACCTACACCACAGCTCACAGCAATGCCGGATCATTAACCCACTGAGCAAGGGCAGGGACCGAACCCGCAACCTCATGGTTCCTAGTTGGATTCGTTAACCACTGCGCCACGACGGGAACTCCAGGAATGGCTATTTTTGATCATCAGTGACCAATGACTGAATCAATCAGTTATGCCTACACAACGAAACTTCCATAAAAACTTTGTAATGAGATTTGGGGAGCCTCCAGAGTGATGAGTCCATCAGGATACTGGGAGCACACGCCCAGAGCAGGCATGCAAGCCTGGTGCTCCCTTCCCTACCTTGCCCTACGTATCTCTTCCACTTGGCTGTTCCTGAGTTATGTCTTCAATAAATCGATAGGCGTGAATAAACTGTTTTCTTGAGTCCTATGAGTTGTTTGGACAAATTTTCAAACCCGAGGAGAGGGTTGTGGGAACCTGTGATTTATCGCTGGTTGATCAGAGGTATGGGTGTTCTCACTCCTGGGGACTGCGACTGGCATCTGAGGTGGGGCAGTCTTGTGGGACTGCACCCTTCACCTATGGGCTCTGTGCTGACTCTGGGTAGTGTCAGAACAGGACTGACCTGCTGGACATCTAGTTGGCGTTGGAGAATAAAGGAAACCATGTATTTAGTTCGGGAGAAAAAAATTTCTCATTGTCCTTATCCATGAAGTCAAGAAACTGATCATGTTCCAGATATATTAAATTCAAAACATTGTAAAAGATGATGTTACAAGATAACAAGGTCTTGGGGTAAACAAGAAAAGGCAACGAGGCAGAGTGTACCCGAGCAGTGACTGTGAAACAGGCGTGATTGTGAAATCGGTTCCAAATTCAGCTTGGGAAAGTTACCTCAGCGTCATCGACATACCAAAGAGGCCCAAGCGATTAAAGCGGCAATTCATCAGTTATCCCTCCAATGATGTAATTAACACTATGCTCCTACTTAACATCTGAAACTCAGGTCTTGGGACAACATAAAAACGCAAGAGGATTACGGTTTTGTTTTTTAAATCTTATTTTGAAATAACTTCAAATTTACAGATAATCTGTAAGACTGTTAACAAAGAATTCCTTTATACCCTTTATCCAGATTCACAAAATGTTAACATTTTGCTACATGTCTGTGTATATTTTTTTTTCTAAGTTTTTCAGAATCGATTGTATGGATTATGCTCTTTACCCCTTAGTATACATCTTAGTAGCAAAGATATTTTTTTTTTGTCTTTTTGCTATTTCTTGGGCCGTTCCCTCGGCATATGGAGGTTCCCAGGCTAGGGGTTGAATCAGAGCTGTAGCCACTAGCCTACGCCAGAGCCACAGCGACGCGGGATCTTAGCCGCGTCTGCAACCTACACCACAGCTCACGGCAATGCCGGATCGTTAACCCACTGAGCAAGGGCAGGGACCGAACCCGCAACCTCATGGTTCCTAGTCGGATTCGTTAACCACTGCGCCACGACGGGAACTCCAAGATATTCTTTTAAATAACTTCAGTACTATAGTTATTGAAAAGTTTTTTTTTCTTTTTTTTTTCCAGCTGAGGGTCACATGTTCATTCGGTGGTCATGTATCCGTAGTCTCCTCTTATCTGGAAATTATTCCCCAGGTTTCCTTTGTTTTTCATGACACTGGTAGTTCTGAAGACTACAGGCCAGTTATTTTATTGAATGTTCCTCAATTTGGGTTTCTCTACTATTTTCTCATGACTGGATTCAGGTTATAAATTTTCAGCTTAAATATTATACAATTCATGTTGCGTTCTTCCCAAAGTTTCATATCTAGAAGCACATACTGTCCATTTCCCCCATCGTTATATATCTATCATTTCTTTTTTTTAAATTTTTTAATTGTTTTTTTCTTTTGAGGGCCACACCCAAGGCACATGGAGGTTCCCAGGCTAGGGGTCGAATCGGAGCTATAGCTGCAGGCCTAGGCCAGAGCCACAGCAACGCGGGATCCGAGCCGCGTCTGCAACCTACACCATGGCTCATGGCAACACTGGATCCTTAACCCACTGAAGAAGACCAGGGATTGAACCCCTAATCTCAGGTTCCTAGTCGGATTCGTTTCTGCTGCGCCAGGATGGGAACTCCTATCATTTCTTTATTTGAAATTAATAAGTTGTGGGAGGTAAGTTGAGATCATGTTCATAACTTGCTTCTCAGGAAACTCCCTCCTCTCACCCTAGATTTAGCATCCATTGAAGAAACCCGCCTGAATCAATTCTTACTATGGTGATGATAAAACGGTGACTTCTATCTCCATCACTCCCATACTTATCAGCCAACATTCTACGATAAGGAAGAGTTTTCTCTTCTTTTTAAATTACTTATTGATTTTAGCAGTTGGATGAACTAATGGATTATTGTTTTATTCAATCAGTTATATTCCATTTACTGTCCTTATTTATTTGGATACCTAAATCTGGCCAGTGGGAACCCACTGAAACTGACTTCTGGGTCTGACATATCAAGCAATACTTTGGAGAGGCCCTTCTTTCCCAGCTCCAGTCTAGAATAAGTCATCTCTTCAAGGAAGCCTAGTTCGCTTCAGTGAAGAATAGTATTTAGAAGCTAAGATCTGGAAAGAAACACTGGTATTTTAATTCTAAAAAAAAAAAAAAAGATATTCCTCCTAGGAGCACTGCTTTTAGGTTAATTTGTAAAAGATGTACACAAGATTCTACTCAGAGTGACAATATCTATTTGAACTCACAAAAAAAGGGCCTTTTGGAATGTATGAGCAAGTACTTTAAGTTGGGTAACCCACTGTGATTTACTCCATAGTTCACTCAAACTTGGAGATTAAAAAACTGTTGGGAGTTCCTGTCATGGCGCAGTAGAAACAAATCCAACCAGGAACCCTTAGGTTGTGGGTTCAACCCCTGGCCTCGCTCAGTGGGTTAAGGATCTGGGTTGCCGTGAGCTGTGATGTAGGTTGCAGACATGGTTGGGATCTGGCGTGGCTGTGGCTGTGGTGTGGGCCAGCAGCTGTAGCTCCGATTAGACCCGTAGCCTGGGAACTACCATATGCCATGGGTGTGGCCCTAAAAAAAAAAAAAAAAAGCAAACCCTCCCCCCAAAAAACTATAAGTAAATTCTGTGGGTCTTTACAGTCAATCTGTTCCATTTACCTTCTCTGAAGGAAGACTCAACTCTAACAGGAAGTTAAAAATATTTTTCAAGAGTTCCTGTCGTGGCTCAGAGTTAACAAACCCGACTAGTATCCATGAGGATGTGGGTTCAATCCCTGGCCTCACTCAGTGGGTTAAGAATCTGGCATGGCCATGAGCTGTGGTGTAGGTTGCAGACGAGGCTCGGATCTGGCGTTGCCGTGGCTGTGGCGTAGGCTGACAGCTGTAGCTCAGATTCGACCCCTAGCCTGGGAACCTCCATATGCCACAGGTGCAGCCCTAAAAAGATCAAAAAAAATTTTTTTTTCCAATTCCCTTAGAAGATTATTTGTGTTCTATTTACTATCAAGCTGCCCTAGCTTACAACAGAAGCAAGTACAACATCAAGAGCAAGACATCTTGTATTAACAAAGTGAAACAAAGAACACAGAATGCAAAAGGTCTATTGTAGTCTAGACCCAATAAATTAGAACTGCATTCAGTACAGGCTAACTTTATCCACATGCAAAGGCCAAACAAATAGTCAGCCTGAAGTGCAAAGTTCCCCTGGCCGAGTTACAGAAGCGGTCTGGGAGCCACAGATTCAATGGCATCCTCTTTTCCATCACTCTCACACCAATTTTCCAACACTTTTGAGGTCTTTATCCCCACATGCTTTCTACAGACATAAAACAACTAAAGATCAAAAAACTAAAATAAAGACAGTTCCCTGGTGGTCTAGTGCTTAGTACTCAGCGCTTTCACTGTCGTGGCCTGGGTTTAATCCCTGGTCTGGGAACTGAGACCCTGCATCAAGCTGCTATATGCCGCAGCCAAAAAACAAGTAAAAATATATCATTCAAAAGAAAAGAGGTAAGAGCTATTTCACATAAGAGTTTTTAAGATAAAAATTACCTGGAATTGTCTCTTTTAAAGTACAAATCTTCTTTCAAAATATAATGCATACTATATAGAAACTCTTAGGACACGATTTTTTAAAACTGCCAACCAGGTACAGTCAATGAATGTGTGTGACTATCATGCACTTCAGTGGTGGAAACTTCACCATATATCTGTCTACATAGACAGAGACACAGATACAGATAAACACACAGACATATTTGAGGTCAAGGGATATAGTGGTAAAAAAAAGCTTAACCAGGAGTTAAGAGAGCTGAGGTCTAACATATCAACTCATGTGACCTTGTAAATTAATTAACCTTGATGGACTTTCATGCTGTCATCTGTAAAATGTGGCAGTTAGACCTGATGGTTCTATAAATTCTTTACTGCTCCACCTGTTGTCATATATATTATTTCACCATATATCTATAAATTCATAAGGTTGATGAGTCTTTCTGAAAGCAGGAAACAGAATTTAAGCTAGATAGGAATGAATGGCTTTGATCAAGGCCTTTGAGCGCCTCATCAGCAGAGATTATTCTATCAGAAAAACAATACGTGTTTGAAAATAGCTAACGCTTACTGGAGACTCACTATGTGTGTCAGGTACTGTGCTAAACTCTGTACACACAATCAGTTCATTTAATCCTCAAGACATGTCTAGAACAGATATTACTGTCCCTTAGAACAGACAAGGCGTAATGAGATTATCTTGCCTAAGATCACATAGCTAGCAAACTGCAAAGCTGAGACTCAAACTGGGGTGACCTGGGAGTTCCCTTGTGGCGCAGTAGGTTAAGGATCTGGTGTTGTCACTGCAGCAACCCAGGTCGCTGCCATGGCTTGGGTTTGATCCCTGGCCTGGAAACTACCACATGCCATGGGTGCAGCCAACCCCCGATTCCCCAAAAAACCCAGGGTGACTCCAAGGCTTATGCTTTTAACCACCTTTCTATACTATCTCCTAATAGATACATTATGAGTCAGATATGTTCTTATCAAATACATTTACTCTCTAGCAGGTACTGATCATGCCCCTTCTTACTGCTACAGGGGAAACTGCCGACTAATAGCCAACCATGAACAACGCCAAATCAATCATATGAATAAAAAGACAATTTAAAGGCTTATTAAAGTGCTGTGTTTGGGGTTATAAGCAACCACTCCTTTTAATAAAACAAAAAAAGTCATTAAATCCAAAACATCAGCGAAGATCTTCAGGTATGCTATTACTATTCATTTCCTCTCCTTTTAGGCAGGCCAAAAACCTCATGCCAATTACCCCAGGCTGGCAGGTGGGGAGGCAGGAGGGAGCATCCAAGAGAACAGCTCTTCTGACAGCATCAGTGTTGGGTGCCGGTACCCCTTGTCATTTCAAATTTCCTGCCTAGCTCTGGTTACTAACATAAAGAGGCTAAGAGACGGAGCCCTAACAACAGACATTCTTTGTTGCTTCTGGCCAGGCCACTTCCGCTACCTTCTCTGCTCACTGGTAGAACACAGGGACTGTGGTGAGAATCCTTGTGAAGACGGAATTTTTAAAAGCAAGACGAACAAGGTCAAGTACATACAAAGTGAGTCTTTTCCTACATGTCCTCTGTCTAGTATTTCCTCAAGACATAAGCTGTCTCTCAAATAAGCTCTCAGAAAACTTCTTTTTTAAGGCAACTTTTTAAAGCTAGAAACGGTCATTTCTGATAAGGTATGGACAGTGAGGCTGTTAAACAAAGGAGAATAAATAAAGACCCCAAATTAAAGGCACACAAAAAAACCCCATCCAAACAGACGGGATGGGAATGAGTTTTATACACAAACTGCATATTTCAATTACCTTTATTCCTCCGAAAGAGACAAGTTCCCTAAAGCACAAATGTCCTCCAGCCAAAGACATCTTGTGGATCATTTGAGCCTCAAACGCGGTGTCTCAAATCTGCACTGCTATCTTCTGCACGCTTACAGGAAGGAAAAGGCTGAGCCCATATGCACTGTGCATCTACTCTGTATCTCACAGGGCACAGAAGGGAAAAAGAGAATCTCAAAATTACCCTTCTTTGATCCAACCCTGGAAGAAGCGCTGAAGAATTTCTTCACTGTGGTAACTTTGCGGGTCTTCTCATTGGTCTTCTTTTCCTCAAACTTGGAAAATGTGAGGGATTGGGCTCCTTGGCTGCTCTGACTGCTGGCAAAGGCCTCTTCCTCCTCCCGCTGTAGTCTGTAATTCAAGAGAGGATTAAGAATAAGCCTGATAGTCTCCAAGTATTCCTTGTTATCTAAAGGTGGTAACTGAACGAACTGAGGACCTGGAAAATTTAAAACTAGAGGCTAAATACACCAAATAGGTCTGAGGTCTCTGATAGGAAACTATTCTACAGGCTACTACCAACTTCAAAAGGGCCTTCTCCATGGACCATGTTCATTAAGCCACTGTATTCAGGTTACATAGAAGAAATAAAGTCTAGGAGTTCCCGTCGTGGCGCAGCGGTTAATGAATCTGACTAGGAACCATGGGGTTGCGGGTTTGATCCCTGGCCCTGCTCAGTGGGTTAAGGATCCGGCATTGCCATGAGCTGTGGTGTAGGTTGCAGACGTGGCTCGGATCCCGCGTTGCTGTGGCTCTGGCGTAGGCCTGCGGCTACAGCTCCGATTATTCGACCCCTAGCCTGGGAACCTCCACGTGCCGCAGGAGTGGCCCAAGAAATGGCAAAAAGACAAAAAAAAGAAATAGTCTAGTCCTTTTTTTTCCTGACAACCTCAAGCATGGGAGAGAGAGATAAGTAAACAAAACCCAAGTGCTATGAGAACACAAGAAAGAGAAACTAAATGCTGGAGGAGTCCAAGAAGGTTTTATAGTAACATTTAGGCCATCCTTAAAAGGATGAAGAGGATTCCGCCAAGGGAAACAGGCATTCCAGGAAGAAGGTACTACACACGCAAAGGATGCGGTTTCTGTTGTGGACCAAGTTCGTGAGGTCAGACCACTGACGGTGCGACGGACTGCGCTGCTGGATGTACGGGGAGGCACCAGGTGGTAAGAAACCTTGACAACCAAGCCTGCTCTAATCCTGCATTTCATCATGTGCTGGGGAACCAAGAAAGACTATAACCCAGTAAGTTATCCTTATCTGATCTGGGCTTTAGAAAGACAATGCAGGCAGCTGTGTGACAACTTAAGGGGCAGAGAGGTTAGGGGTAGAAACAACAATTAAGATTATATGGGAGTTCCCTGGTGGCCTAGCAGTTAAGGATTTGGCCACTGCAGGGCTCAGGTTCAATTCCTGGCCCAGAAACTTCTGCATGCCCTGGGCATGGCCAAAAAAGGAAAAAAAAAAAGAAAATTAAAAGATTTAAGTGAGAGAAATAAGAAACTAGGCAATAGGAGACGATGAAATTCAAAAGACTTCTCTGAGCACAACTTGCTTAATTAGTGATAAAGAGTTTGGGAGGTGAAGGAGAAATAAAGAATGACTCTAATGTTTAATGGTTTTTAGCCAACTGAATAAACAGTGAGGTCATTAACGGATATGCGAGGAGGATGAGGAGGACATAATGGGAGTAAGAATTAAAAGAAATACAAAGCAATAAATCTGGCCTTGGACCAGCTGAACGTGAAGTGGTTATAACCAATCTCAAAGGCTATCTATAGAACAATGGCTCTCAAAGTGCGACTCCCCAGACAGCAGCATCAGCGTCATCTGGGAACGTGCTAAAAATGCAAATTCTCAGGCCTTGCTCCCATGTTGCAAAAGTGGGGAGACGCCTGAGGGTGAGGATCAGCGACCATCATTTCACAGGCTTCCAGGAGATTCTCAGGCCCGTTCAAATTTGAAAAGCAGTGCTATAGGGAATCTCGAGCAGGGTCGCAACTGGAAGCAGTAAGAGACAGCAACAGAATACGGGTAGAGGTGTTCGAGAAGGAGAGAGGGACATATCTTTCTCTGAGACAAAACAGAAGGAAAAATAAAGATATTATTAGTACACGTTGATGTGAAGAGGGGAGAAAGCTAAGGGAATTCATGCCTAGTGGCCTCTGCTTTCTTTCTGAATAGGGTCAGCTACTGAGAACACCAGGAGTGCAATGGGAAACCTGAGGAAGCAGTTCCTGTTCTATGCCTGTATTTTCTCTCTTTGATCGATTATGGAGTCACTGACGGCAGTGAGCGGCCTTTCTAATACTGAGTTCATCACAGATGGTGGCAAAGTGATCACTCAACAAATACCTGATTAGATATAAAAAAACGAACCAGCCAACGCTGTCAGAGTTCAGTCTGACTTCCCTTTACAGTTCCTAGGATGCTCCAGCAAAAGATGAACATTACTCGTGGTCTCTTATTAGTTCCCATGCTCACCAGACAGTCTATGCTTTAATTTTTATCATAGCCACACTTCTGGATAATACAAACTACTTTTGAATAACGAACCCCATTTTTAAAGGAAAAGTTAAATTTCCATAATGTGACAGTGTGTATTCGGGCCATAAATATTTTCATTTACTACCATGCTCCTCATTGTCTAAATTTTTAGGTATAGAAGACATTATTTATGGATTTACGAAAAAAAGATCTTATTAAATGTTTAAAAAAAAATTTCCATAATGTGACAACTATGTATACACATCAACAGGTCGCTATGACCATGTGTTCACCACTGTGTCGGCTGCCCTGCTGGACAGATTAAAAGAAGGAGGAAAACACTGCGTAACAGGAGTCACATGCCAAGCCCTGCGCTCTGTACATTATATCTGATCACCTCATTTAATCTGTACCATGAAGTACGTTTATTTCCATTCTATTCCAAGGAGCTTACTGTCTCCATTAGAGTGTTGACACGAATGCATCCCAAACACAAAATAAGCAAAAGTTAAGACAAACTGAAGCAATCACTGAAAACCTTCATTAAATGCAGACTGAGGGGGAAAAAACTTCATTTATCCTGGCATTAGACTGACTTGCGGAGACTCAAACAGAGGAGAAAAACGTATTCTGACCATGACAGAGCTACGCATCCACTCACATCACTGTCAAACCACCCCTAGTTAAATCCTTTTACCGCTCTGCCAGTTCCCAATCCTCCTGAATCTGCTTCTGCCTGGCTTTGTGGTACTCCTCCCTCCAGCACTTGGAGCAGAAACCCTGCCAAGCAGGGTTGCCGTAGTAACCACATCCTTTCTTGCATAGGAGCTCTGACTGATCCACATGAATTCCTCGGCGTTCAGACTTAAGGCTCATCTTCTCCCTGCTAATCAAAAAAGAAACAAGAAAGTGTTGTTGAAAATGAATTCACTAAAACAGAAGAAAAGAAAAGGAGTTCTTATTGTGGCCTGGCAGGTTAAGAACCCAGTGTAGTTCCATGAGGATGCAGGTTTGATCCCTGGCCTTGATCAGTAGGTTAAAGAGCCGGGTGCCACCACCACTGGCGCTGTGGGTCGCAGATTCGACGTTGCTTCAGCTGTGGTGCTGCAGCTCCAATTCAACCCCTAGCCTAAGAACTTCCATACGCCATAGGTGCGACCGTAAATAAGAAAAAAAAAAGAAAATGAATTCACTATCATTCTACTTACAGTGAAGGAATTAAAAACAAACAAAAAAGGAGTTCCCGTCGTGGCGCAGTGGTTAACGAATCCGACTAGGAACCATGAGGTTTCAGGTTTGATCCCTGGCCTCGCTCAGTGGGTTAAGGATCCAGCGTTGCTGTGAGCTGTGGTGTGGGTTGCAGACGCGCATGGGATCCCACATTGCTATGGCTCTGGCATAGGCTGGTGGCTACAGCTCCAATTCGAACCCTAGCCTGGGAAACTCCATATGCCATGGGATGGCCCAAGAAAAGACAAAAAAAAAAAAAGAATGAGTCTATCATCTTCTAGCTATAAGCAAAGGAAGAGAAGGAGGAAGGGAGGAGGAAAGGAAAAACAAAGTTTAAATATGGCAAAATTCCTGTCATACTAAAGAACAAACTTTTTATTCCTGTCCCAAAATATAAAGAACACTTTAGGGAGTTCCCATTGTGGCTCATCGGTAACAAAGCCAACTAGTATCCATGAGGACGTGGGTTTGAAATCCCTGGCCTCCTTACTCAGTGGGTTAAAGGATCTGGTGTTGCTGTGGCTGTGGTGTAGGCCCGCAGCTGCAGCTCTGACTGGACCCCTAGCCTGGGAACCTCCATATGCTGTGGGTGCGGCCCTTAAAAAAAAAAAAAAAAACACTTTATATTTTTAAAGGAAGTATCAACTGTGGATTGTTTTTTTTCCTTTTCTTTTAGGGCCACACCCATGGCACAAGGAAGTTCCTAGGCTACGGTCAAATTGGAGCTACAGCTGCCGGCCAACACCACAGCCACAGCAACGCCAGATCCGAGCTGCATCTACAACCTACACCAATGCTCATGGCAACACTGGATCCTTAACCCACTGAGTGGGGCCAGGGTTCGAACCCTCAACTCCATGGATACTCCGCTGCATCACAACAGAAACTCCTCAACTGTGGGTTAAAGACCTAAACATAAGATATAAACCTATAAAACTCCTAAAAGTAGACAGAGGTAAAACTTCATGAGATTGGATTTGGTGATAACTTCTTGGACATGACACCAAAAGCATGAGCAACAAGAGGAACAAAAAACAAACGAGACTGTCAAACTTAAAAACTTCTGCATAGAAAAGGAATCAAGAGAGTGAGAAGGCAACCTATTGAATGGAAGAAAATATATGCAAACCATATTATCTGATAAAAGGTTAATATCCAGAACATGTAAAGAACTCCTACAACTCAACAACAAAAACAAATAATCTAATTAATAGACAATGCTCCAAAGAGGTTGTACAAATGCCAACTAATGTGTGAAAAATGCTCAATGTCACTAATCATCAAGGAAATGCAAATCAAAACCACAATGAGATAGCACCGCATAACTGTCAGGATGGTTATCATCGAAAAGACAAGAAATAACAAGTGTTGGTGAAGATGCGAAGAAATTGGAACCCTTGTGCATAGTTTGTGGGAATGTAAAATGGCACAGCCACTCTAGAAAACAGAATGGCAGTTCCTCGAAAAATTAAAAACAGAATCATCATATGATCCGGCAATCCCACTTCAGAGTATATACTCAAAAGAATTGAAAACAGGATCTTGAATAAAAATTTGCACACTCATGTTCATTGAGCATTAATCACAGTAACCAAGAGTTGGAAGCAACCTAAGTACCTAACAAAGGATGAATGGATAAATACAGGATGCATGGATAAAGAAAATGTGGTACATACAACGGAATATTTTTCAGTCTTTTAGACAAGAAGGAAATCCTATTACATGCTACCATATGGATGAACTTCGAGGACATGACATCAAGAAGAATAAGCCAGTCACAAAAAGACAAATAACTATATGATTCCACCTGCATGAGGTACCTGAAGTAGTCAAACTCTCAGAACCAGAAAGTACAATGACAGTTGCCAGGGGCTGGGAGGAGAGAGGCAAAGACCAGTTGCTATTCAATGGGTCTAGAATTTCAGTTTTGCCAGACAAAAAAGTTCTAGAGATCTACTGTACAAGTTGCCTACAGTTAGCACTACTGTACTATAATGTACACTCTAAAAATGGTTAAGATGGTGAAGTCTCTTAAGTTCTACATTTTAAACTTTAGGGACAAATACAATCCTCTTGAAATACTCTGTGTTCTTAGTACATTATGTTATGGCTCAAAAAGACAATTTCATTTCGATGATATAAAAAATAATGGAGGGAGTTCCCACTGTGGTTCAGTGGAAATGAATGTGACTAGCATCCATGAGGATGAGGGTTCAAGCCCTGGTCTTGCTCAGTGGGTTAAGGATCTGAAGTTGCCTCGAGCTGTGGTGTAGGTCACAGACTCAGCTCGGATCCTGCATTGCTGTGGTGTAGGCTAGCAGATGCAGCTCCAATTCAACTTCCATATACCACAGGTACGGCCCTAAAAAGCAAAAAACAAAACAAACAAACCAAAAATCAAGTTCCCATTGCGGCTCATTGGGTTAAGAATCAACACAGTATCTGTAAAGATGCAGGTTTGATCCCTGGCCTTACTCAGTGGGTTAATGATCTGCCATTGCAGCAAGTTGTGGTGTTAAGTCACAGACATGGCTTGGACCTGGTGGTGCTGTGGTGCAGGCCAGCAGCTGCACCTCCAATTCAATCCCTAGCCTGGGACTTCCATGTGCCACAGCCATACAAAGAAAAAAACAAAAAAGAATTCTTTGTCTCAAATGAAATAATTTAAACATTCACCAAGAAAATGAATGTAATTAAGGCATCAGAACAGAACCTAAACTCCATGAGACAGCATTCAAGGCCCTCAGCAAAACTGGACAAATTTACATGAGTCTACTATTTGCTGCCACTCCCTATATGCCTAACATATTGACAATTACTTAACATAATTATTTCTCACAAAAACCAAGGCAGATATTATCTCCATTTTATTAGATAGGAAAACTCATCACCAAGATCACAGGCTGACTGAACAATGCAGAGAGAGAGAAAGGTGCTATGAAATAGTGGGGGAGGAGAAGGAGGCAGTTCTGACTTAGAGAGTGTGGGGAGACCGCTAAGGCCAGGGGGTGGGGGTGAGGCTGCAGACCTTCAGGAGCCTTGAGCTGAAGCTTAGAGGGTCTTGGAGAGACAACACAAAAGAGGGAAGACATTCCAGACAGAAGAACACCTTCCACAAAAAGCTCAGAGACAGGACAGCAGGTGTAGAACATGAAGGATGCAGTAAACAGAGGCGGTGAAAGGAAGAAGGTAGGTATGAAGTTCAATTTTGAGGGCTTTTGGGGGGTGGGGCTCTTTTAGGGCCACATCCTAGGCATATGGAAGCTTCCGGGCTAGGGATCAAATCAGAGCTACAGCTGCCGGCCTACGCCAGGGCCACAGCAACACGGGATCCAAGCCACATCTTCAGCCTACACCACAGCTCACGGCTACGCCGGATCCTTAACCCACTGATCCAGGCCAGGGGTCAAACCCGCGTCCTCATGGATACTAGTTGGGTTCTTAACCTGCTGAGCCACAGTGGGAACTCCCTATGAGGGCTTTTTTAAACTCCAGGCTACAAAGTCTAAATAAGAGTATTCCCTTTCAATGAAAAGGGGAAACAGTGACATCTATTTCGAGCTGTAAAACTTGAGAGGTGGAGTTCTGTCTTCTAGTAAGATGAAGTGAGGAAAACAATAAATCCTCTGCCCTAAAATCTACAAAAATGAACAGGTAGACACAACTTCCTCTCTGCTCCTGGGTCAGAGAGGGAGCCCAGGAATGCGAATGAATGTCCAGCTCCCCCGGCTGGGCTCTCTCACGTCTCCTGTGCGTGTGCACAGGCTCCGGGGGCCAGACACTGGCTGGAGACAGCTGTGCACAAATCCCCTCTGTGTCTGAACATTGAAGTATGCAGGCACACAGGCGACCCCTAGAAGGAAGTTCAGGGTAAAAATTAAAACAAGAAAAGAAATGAGGACAGACATGAGCGGCCCACCCAGTGTGGGAGAGACTTCACAGGGGCAGCCCAGCTATAAAACCTAGATGGCACGTGCTAAGCACCACTTTAGAGGAGGAGAATAGGGGAAGGAGACCAGAATTCCATACATCACCGAACTCTCAGGGAGTTTACCATTTCCCCCCTCCAGTGTCACAAAGCCAACCTAGAAATGGACACCAGGGCACAGAGAGAGCTCCTCTAGTTCTGGCTCAAAGAATGAAAACGGGCACTCTTAACACTAAGAAATATGAAAATCCCGCCATTTTCTTATCTTTTCCTCCTCCTCCTCCTAAGTCAAAAGCAATCACACAGTGTCCACAGAAACAGCTAGAATGATAGACCGCAGGAGCTCAACTCTGAGCAGGGGGTAAATATCCATCTTTCTCACTTTCTAGGTGCCTATTTCTTGGCCTCAAGTGGGCAGATATTGATGGAAGTACAGCACAGAACGGGGTAACTAACTCCACAGTTTTCCACCCAGAGTAGAGAAGAGGAGCCCCTGGGGAGGTTAAAAAGTACAGGAGACATCACTGAGAACTCAAGAAAGCAAGCTGAAAATGCTGTCTGTGAACCTGCGGACTCACCCCTAGGCTGTGCATGCGTGAATTTGATGCTATTCAGGACCAAAGACTAAAATGCATACTAACAGAGACCACTGCACAGGTGTCAGACTGGAACCAGCAGGAAACAGATCAAAATAGCACTGCAAAGGCTCTGAAAGATTAACTGGCATCAACGAACTGAAGAATAAAAACCATATGATCCTCTCAATAGATGCGGAAAAAGCCTTTGACAAAATCCAACACCCATTTCTGATAAAAACCCTTCAGAAAGTGGGCATAGCGGGAACCTACCTCAACATAATAAAGCCCATATATGACAAACCCACAGTGAACATTATTCTCAATGGTGAAAAGCTGAAAGAATTCCCGCTGAGATCAGGAACAAGAGAAGGATGTCCGCTCTTGCCACTACTCTTCAACATAGGTTTGGAAGTCCTAGCCACTGCAATCAGAGAAGTAAAAGAAATAAAAGGAATCCAAATTGGAAAGGAAGAAGTAAAACTATCACTGTTTGCAGATGACATGATGCTATACCTAGACAATCCTAAAGACTCTACCAGAAAACTGTTAGAGCTCATCCATGAATTTGGCAAAGCCGCAGGATACAAAATTAATACACAGAAATCAACGGCATTTCTATACACTAACAATGAAAGAGCAGAAAGAGAAATTAGGGAAGCAATCCCGTTTACCATCACATCCAAAAGAATAAAATACCTAGGAGTAAACCTACCTAAAGAGACAAAAGACCTCTATTCTGAAAACTACAAGCCACTGATGAAAGAAATCAAAGATGACACAAATAGATGGAAAGATATACCATGCTCGTGGATTGGAAGAGTTAATATTATCAAAATGACTATACTACCTAAGGCAATCTACAGAGTCAATGCAATCCCTATCAAATTACCAAGGACATTTTTCACAGAACTCAAACAAAATATTTTAAAGTTTGTTTTGAAGTACAAAAGACCCAGAATAGCCAAAGACATCCTGAAAAAGAAAAATGGAGCTGGAGGAATCAGGCTCCCAGACTTCAGACTATACTACAAAGCAACAGTTGTCAAAACTGCATGGTACTGGCACAAAGACAGAAATATAGATCAGTGGAACAGGATAGAAAGCCCAGAATTAAACCCATGCACCTACAGCCAACTAATCTATGACCAAGGAGGCAAGAATATACAATGGAGAAAGGACAGCTTGTTCAATAAGTGGTGCTGGGAAAACTGGACAGTCACATGGAAAAGAATGAAATGAGAACACTCCCTAACACCATACACAAAAATAAACTCCAAATGGATTAAAGACCTAGATAGAAGACCAAGCACTATAAAACTCTTAGAGGAAAACATAGGCCAAACACTCTCTGACATAAACCACAGCAACATCTTCTCAGAGCCACCTCTTAAGAGTACTGACAATAAAAACAAAAATAAACAAATGGGACCTAATCAAACTTCAAAGTTTCTGCACAGCAAAGGAAATCCTAAACAAAATGAAAAGACAACCCACACAATGGGAGAAAATCTTTGCAAGTGAATCAATGGACAGGGATTCATCTCCAAAATTTATAAACACCTTCTGCAGCTCCATACCAAAAAAACAAACAACCCCATCCAAAAATGGGCAGAAGATCTAAACAGACAGTTCTCCAAAGAAGACATACAGATGGCCAAAAAACACATGAAAAGATGTTCAACATCACTCATTATTAGAGAAATGCTAATCAAAACCACCATGAGGTACCACCTTACACCAGCCAGAATGGCCATCATCCAAAAGTCTACAAACAATAAGTGCTGGAGAGGGTGTGGAGAAAAAGGAACCCTAGTGCACTGTCGGTGGGATTGTAAATGGGTGCAACCACTGTGGAAAGCAGTATGGAGATTCCTCAGAAAACTAAACATAGAACTACCATTTGATCCAGTAATCCCGCTCCTGGGCATCTATCCAGAGAAAACTACGACTCGCAAAGACACATGTACTCCGATGTTCACTGCAGCAATATTTACAATAGCCAAGACATGGAAACAACATAAATGCCCATCAACAGAGGAGTGGATCCAGAAGATGGGGTACATCTACACAATGGAATATGACTTAGCTATTAAAAGGAAGGAAATACCAGCATTTTTAGCAACATGGATGGACCTAGAAATTATCATGCTAAGTGAAGTCAGCCATATAGTGAGAGACACCAACATCAAATGCTTTCACTGACATGAGGAATCTGAAAAACGGACAGATTGAACTTCTTTGCAGAACAGCTACTGACGCACAGACACTGAAAAACTTATGGTCTCCGGAGGAGACAGTTCAGGGGGTGGGGGGATGTGCTTGGCCTGTGGGATGGAAATCCTGTGAAACTGGATTGTTATGATCATTATACAACTACAGATGTGATAAATTCATTGGAGTAATGAAAAAATAAATAAATAAAAATAAACTGGCATCAGAACTACGGCCCACAGAAGATGGGTTGAAACCTGCAACCTGAACTTGGCAGCAAAACTAAAAACTCTTGCTCTGCGAATGACATCGCCAGGAAAATGAAAAGACAAATTACGACTGGGAGAAAATACTTGCAAATCATTGATGTGACTTGCATCTAGAATACAGAAAGAATTCTCATAACTCAATAAAAGGAAAACCACTCAATACTAAAAATGAGCAAAAGACGTGAACGGACTTATCCAAAGAAGACATACACTCTGGGAGACAATTCTCCACAGGAGTCTCACATTTCTGTACACAAGGCCTTCACAAAAGACTATCTCTTCAAGGGTGTTTGCATATCTAACATTCTCAGAAGGAACACATCACTATCTCCCTCTAGGGCAGAAGGCAAGGTTATTTACTGTCAAGTAAAAGAGATGTAATATTTTCCTCTGGTTCAAAAGTCAGGTGGGTTTGTTTGCTGCTCCTTAAGCTTGGGCTCCTCATCTGCCATCAGCCCTAAGGGACCTGGGGGCAAGGGTAGCCCATGTGAGATGAAACTTGTTTTGTTGACTGATAAAGTCCTTTGTCTTTGACTCCAGAATCTCACAACTTCTGCCAACATTCATGAAACTGGCAGGCTAACTTGTCACTTGTAAGAGGGTAAAAACTCACATCAGTCACAGTTCTTGACTACATAGTGGTAATTAAATACATGGAAGGTTGTTCAGCAGCAGCATCCATCAGAGAAATACAATTAAAACCACCATGAGGTATCACTACACATCTACTAGAATAGCTAAAATTAAGAATATCAAGTGGTAGCAAGGATGCACAGCAACTGGAACCCTTCTAGTGGAACACAAGTAGTACAACCACCACGTAAAACAATTGAGTGGTTTCGTAAAAAGTTAAATACACTTACTATGCCACCCAGCAATCCTATTCCTGGTTATTTCCTCCAGAGAAATGAAACTGATGTTTACTCAAAAATCTACTTTAAAATGTTTCTAGTAACATTATTGATGATCAGTAAAAAACAGAAACAACCAAAATATCCTTCAATAGATGAATGAATAAACAAACTGTGGTACATCAGCGCAATGGAATGCTACTTAGCAAAAAGAAAAAAGGGCTGATATACCCAATAACTTGGATGAATTCTCACTTACACTGAGTGAATGAAGCCAGTTTTGAAAGTCTACATACTATAAAACCAGTATTTGTTAGGAATTAGGGTTGGAGGGAGGGTGTCTACAAAAGAACAGCACAAGAAAGTTTTCCAGAGGTGACAGAACTGTTCTGTATCCTGCTTATGGAGGTGTTTACATAAATCTTATACATGTTTTAAAATTCATAAACTGTACACTCCTCCAAATTCAACTTTACTGTATGATATATATATATATTTAAACTTGAGAGGCTAGAGTTCCTTGATGGCCTAGTGGTAAGGGATCCGGTGTTGTCACTGCTATGGTGTGGGTTTGATCCCTGGCCTGGGAACTTTTGCATGCAACAGGTACAGTAAAAAAAAAGCCCCGAAACTTTGAGAAGGCAATTTCCAGTGTGGACTGGGGGGAAGTGCAGAATAGGAGACAGGAATAATGATCAAGAGACAATTACAATAAGAGGTTAATAAAAACAGAGGTAATACAGTGGGAATAGAAAGAGGAGGGGTGGTAATACACCTTGGCAGCAGGATCTGTAAGAGTGAACTAATGAGACGGCAGGGAGACTTGCATGTTTACAAACACTCGTCTTCACCTCCTCTGTAATGGAAGATGAAAGCCCTCCAAGGACAGGACTTAGATCCATTACACGTGTTCTTTAGTAAAGGAGGCTGAAGTAGAAAGGAAGAGTAACGGAATCTAGCCAGAGTCTAGAATGCTAAATTGATAAATTGTAAAGACTATCTACTTTCTCCTATTACAATAAAGACGCTGAGACTGAGAAGTTATGATTTGTTTCATCAAAAATTTAGTAAGTGGCAGGGACAACACAAGAGCCGACACTTGTACTAGATCCTAAGATCTACCAAACTATTTTGAGAGTCTGAAATAATCTCACCATTATCACCCAGTGGTCCCTGTGTTCAATTCCAAGAGGAGTGGGCAAAAAGAAATACCCAATTTTTTTCCTTATATCAGTTTAGTAAGATAAAAAAATTTATACCACAAATACTATAGCACAGGTATGTTACTAAAAGAAACACATTTTGGGAGTTCCCGTTGTGGCTCAGCCATAATGAACCCAACTAACATCCATAAGGATTGGAGTTTGATCCTTGGTTTCACTCAGTGGGTTAAGGATCTGGTGTGGCTTCAAGCTGCGGCATAGTCGCAGATGTGGCTCAGATCCAGCACTGCTGTGGCTGTGGTGTAGGCCAGTAGCTGAAGCTCCGATTCGACCCCCTAGCCTGGGAACTTCCATATGCTGCAGGTTCAGCCCTAAAAAGCAAGAGATAAAGAAATAAAATAAATACATTTTAGGGAGCCTACCTAGCACATGTGCCAGCAACTTTCCCTTTCCCAGGGAACTATTCCCTAATCCATCTTCGTATAAAGTGCAATGCCCTCTCCCCCACCATTTCAGGGCCACAGGTAATTGAACCAGAGGTAGATACCTGACCCAAAATGAAGTTTTGAAAATGGGACTGGGCTGTTCTCTTTGAATGATGGAGAGGCTGTGGCATGACCATCTTCCAGCAAGTGGCCTGAAACAAGATAACCAATCCGCAGAGTGAAACAGACACGTACCAAGAAGCAGAGAAAAGCGGCGGAAGAAAAATACTCTCTAGGTCCTGCGGGGCTTCCATTTCTCAATTCCAATCCTTTGCTAAGGTGTAGCTGCCTGCCTACCCTCAGATTCTGAAACGCACCCCTTGATGCTTGACTAATTTTTTTTTTTTTATTTTAATGCCAGCTCCAGGAGAGCCTATTACCTGCACTCAAGGATTTTTCAGGTTCTATGCTAGAGCTAGAAAAACCTAACAGAATTGCTATGAGGACCACTAAGCATGTAGTAGGAGTTATACAGGTAAAGATGAGAGCAAAATAAGAGCTAGGAGTCCATGAAGACCAATTTGACGTAGACATGAAGATATGGAGGTCGGTCAAGTCTGTATTCAAATCTCAGCTCTGCAATGTGACTTTGGACAAATGAATACTTCCGAAGTTTCCATTCAATACCCCCTATCTATCTTCTGCTCTTATCATTCTCTACCTTTTCACAAATCTAAGCCTCACAGGCCTCCATGACCTTCACTCTGCTTTTACACCTGTAATTGCTTGTTACCTTACACAGCCAAAAAAGGACTTTCCAGATAATTAAGATTACTAATCAGCTGACCTTAAAATAGAGCGATTATCCTGATTTTCCAGGTGGAAGTAAAATACATAAGCCCTATGTGCAGAAGAGAACAGGAACCCAGAAGAGCCAAAACAATCTTGAAAAAGAATGTAGGAAGGCTTATGGTTCCCAATTTCAAAACTTACTACAAAACCACGATAATCAAAATAAATGTGAAACTGGCACAAGGACAGATGTGGATCAATGGGATAGAACTGTGAATCCAGAAATAAACCCACACATCTACGGTCACAACTACCAAATGGAAGTCTTTTCAACAAGTTGTGCTGGGACAATTGGACAGCCACATGCCAAAGAATGAGGTCAGATCCCTACCTCTCATCATATACAAAAATTAACTAAAAATGGGTTAAAGACCTAAATGCAAAAGCTAAAACCATAAACTAAAAACAAAACAAAACAAAACAAAACAAAAAAAAAACAACCACAGGTAGAATTCCATAATCTTGGATTTGGCAAAGGCTTCTTAGATATGGCACCAAAAGCATAAACAACAAAAGAAAAGATAGATAAATTGTACTTCATCAGAATTAAAAACTTCTGTGCTGCTAAGGACCCCATCAAGAAAGAGAAAAGACAACCCACAGAAAGGGGGATAATATTTTTAAATCATATATCTGATTAAAAAAAAAAAACTTGAATCTAGAATGTATAAGGAACTATTACAATGCAATTATTTTAAAAGATAAATAGCCCAATTTTTTAATGGGTAAAAAAATCTGAATAGACACTTCTCCAAGGAAGATATACAAATGGTCAATAAGCATAGTAAACAATTTTTACATCACTAATCATTAAGGAAGTAAAAATCAAAACCATAAGGAGACACCATTTCACACTCAGTTGGGACGTCTGGGATTAAAAATTCAGATAATAGTAAGTGTTGACAAAGATGTGAAGACACTGAAACCTCATACGCTGCTGGCAGGAAGGTAAAATAGTACAGCTGCTTTTGGAAACCATCTGACAGTTCCCGAAATGATTTTGCCTAGCAATCCCACTCCAGGGTATATGCCCAAGAGAAATGAAAACATATATCCACATACAAACTTGCACATGAATGTTTATATCAGCATTATCCATAATGGTCAAAAGGTGGGAATCAACCCAAATGTCCACCAACCAATAAATAGGCAAACAAAATGCAATACATTCATACAATGAAATATTATTCAGTCATAAAGAGGAATTAAGTACGGACACATGTCACAACACACGTGGACCAACCTTGAAAACATGACGCTAAGTCAAAGAACCCAACCATAACAAGACCACACTCTACATGACCCCATTCACATGAATGTCCAGAACAAGGAAATCTAGAGAGACAGAAAGTAGAGGAATGATTGCTTAGGACTAAGGGAGACAGGACAAAATGAAGGGGTAGCTAAAGGCTATGGGGTTTTTTTGAGGGGATGAAAATGTTCTAAAGTTGGCTATGATGATGGTTGCTTGGTACTGTGCCCTTTAAATGGGAGAATCCTATCTCAATAAAATTGCTTTTAAAATATAAAACAGAAGAGGGCAGAGTGGGAAGTCAGAGAGAGTCAAAGAACCCTGTTGGCTTTGAAGGTGGAGAAATGTAAGGAATGTGGGTGGCTTCTAGAAGCAATGACCCTGGCTGACAGCCAGCAAAGAAATGAAGGCTTCAGGCATTCAGCCTCACTGAACTCAATTATGCTGAGCATTTGCGTGAGTCTGGAAGCAGATTCTCCCCATAGCCTCTAGACTGGCGCCCAGAGCAGATGACATCTTAATTTTGACCTCTTGACAGCCTTAACAGAGTACCCAGCTGAGGAGGCCAGGAGTTCTGACATACAAAGCTATGAGATAATCAAGGGGTGTTATTTTAAGGTGCTAAGTTTGTGATAACTTGTTATGGCAACAGCAGAAAACGAATACAGGCCTCCTTTCAATTTCTCTCTTTCTGGGAGCCTTTGAACATGTGTTCCAATGCCTAGATGCTGTGACCCTTGCTGTTCGTGTGGGGATTTCTCTCTCATCATTTAGGTCTCAGCTTTCATGTCACACTTTCAGAAAGGCCTTCCCTAGCCACGCTATCTACCCACCCCAACCTTCCCAACCCTCACCTCCACCCGGGGCCCAGAACTGTTCCTCCACCTCCTATCCTTTTCTAACTAGTGAGGGTAAGGAAGCGTATGCAGGAAGAGTTAACTAAGCAGGCCTGAGTTGCTCAAATCATGCACATTCTCATTCCCGGAAGGGCCTGCTTGTGTGGCAGACTCTTTTGCCAGCTCCTGGGAACTGAGGTCTTGGAGGTGCCTCTGTACTAACCGATAAGAGTGTTTTGTATGCTTGGAGTCTTGATCCACACTGTACCAACTTACCTTAGACAGTCTGTGCCAACTGTGTGGTGTATATATAGTGAATACTGCTTTCCTTCTGGGGGTCAACCATGAAGGTGCTTATGCCTATGTGAACAGCCTCCAATAAAAACCCTGGACCCTTAGGCTTAAGTGAACTTCCCCAACAGAAAGCCTGTCACACACACAGTGCTACAGTTTGTTGCTGAAACTAAATGCACCCTGTCAACTCCACTGGGAGAAGAGTCTGCGAAGTTGATGCCTGGAATCCTCCAAATTCTGCTCAATGTACCCTTCTCCTTTATTGATCCCTGATTAGCATCCTTTCACTGTAGTAAAACAGCCAGGAGTACATGAGTCCTGCAAGTCCTTCTAATGAATTACTAAACCCGGGAGAATCCTGGGGGCTACCGGTACAGGGTGTGATTATAAAGGGGTGGCAAAAGGGAGACCTATCTTAGTGGTAACAGTTCTATATCTTGACTACGGTGGTGGTTACGGGAATCTACATATGTGATAAAATGGTACAGAACTATATATACACATTGTAGAGATGTCCATTTATTGGTTTCGACATCATGCAATACATAACCATTGGGGAAAATTGGGTGAAGAGTACACAGGACCTCTCTGTATTATCTTTGCAACTTCCTGATAATCTGTAATTTCAACTTAAAAGTTTTTTTAAAGGGAGTTCCCATTGTGGCTCAGCGGGTTAAGAACCCAACTAGTATCCATGAGGATGCGGGTTCGATTCCTGGCCTCACTCAGTGGGTTAAAGCATCCTGGGTTGCCATGAGCTGCAGTGTAGGTCACAGATGCAGCTCGGATCTGGCATTGCCGAGGCTGTGGCAGAGACCGGCAGCTGCAGCTCTGATTTGACCCCTAGCTCAGGAACTGCCACATGCTGCAGGTGCGGCCATTAAAAAAAAAAAAAAAAAAAGCTTTTTAAAAAAAATTCCACTTAAAACTTATTAAGGGAGTTCCTTTTGTGGTTCAGCGGTTAAGAAACCCGACTAGGATCCGTGAGGATGCAGGTTTGATCCTGGCCCTGCTCACCGGTTGGGAATCCCGTGTTGCCATGAGCTGTGGTGTAGATCGAAGACAAGGCTCAGATCCTGTGTTGCTGTGGTGTAGGCCGGCAGCTGTAGCTCCGATTCAACCCCTAGCCTGGGAACTTCCATATGCCGCAGGTGAGGCCCTAAAAAAACTTATTAAATAAAAACACCCAATTGGACCAATTGGACATCAGACAGCTGAACATAACCACACGGATTGCTGCTGTTCCTAAGTCTGAAAAATGAAGCAAGCAAGTGAGCCACCGAAATAAAAGTGCCTGTCATGATTTGAGAGGCGTTGTAGGGGTGATGACAGCTGTTGCAGTTGGGGCAAAGCAGGTCCAGTCAGCACGCCTAGGTTAGCCATCAGAGCTGCCATTAGGGACAAACACGGAGGATCAATTCTGTCTCCCTCGGGCAGAAAGACCTATCTCTAGACAGACAGGCCACAATCCAGAGGCAAGCTACCATTACCACTGCACCCAGGAAGGGAGCTCAGAGGGGTTACACAGCTCCCTTTTGCACTCTGTGCTCCAATAAGTGGGCAGAAAGAATGCATAATTCAATTGGCCCATTCACAGTAGAGAGGACAGAGTAAAAACGATCTCCACTGCTGAGACAGTTGAAATTCCTGGAATTCTGCCCCAGAGATAGGACTTAATTTGGGTTGAGGGCTAAAAAAGGGCCAGAGGAGCCCAAAGCCCAGAGTTGTGCATGTTCTTCCTTAAGGTTCTGCCTGAAAATCAGGTTCATTTCCTAAGATCAAAACAAAAAAACTCTTTGTAGATTTAAGTAGCTTTCCACTATCTTCCTTGTGCAAGTCCTGCTTTCTATTTTTAGGTTCAATGTCATGTCCTCCTAGATCAGTCCTCTGGGCAACTCACCTGGGATTTATAGAAAACATCCAATCAACTGTATTAAAATGATAAACTATCCTTGAACCTCAGTTAAGAAATAGAATTCAAAGTTAAGCTTTTCGCCTTAAATTTGCTTTCCTGCCAGTTTAAGAAGTACAAGATGGTTACTATAAAAAACCTGAGATATAGAAAGTAGAAAATAAAGAAAACATCACCCAGAAACAGCCACTATATCCCTGTAGTACTTTTCCTACTCATCATGATCTCATTTCATTTACTCAACAAATATTTACATGCTGATTCACACTATATGACAGGCACTTATGACACAAATGTAAGTTAAAATAAAGTTTCAGTCCTCGAAGCACTTACTATCTAGTAAGGAAGATATAACTTTTATATCTAGAAGGCCTGAAAAAAGAAATTAAAACACTATGTACACTGAGGCATTTAAAAATCACTAAATTTCATTAAAAAATTCATTTGTATGAAACAAGCTAAATATGTGCCTGTGAAATCTATGCAAGTCTTACAACAACAGCCCGGCAAAAAGTGAGGAAACACAGGACATCTCATTCCCAATAGTATCAAAATCTAAAAAACATAGGAACTATTTTAATAAGAAATTTATGTCATCTACATGAAATACTGAGATATAAAGAAGGCTTAACTAGTTGGCAAGACATACCAGGGTACAGTATGAGAAAATTAAATGTTCTATAAATGGCAAATGTTTCCAAATTTTTAGGTTTACTATAAATGACAAGAGAATTCCGAAAGACTTTTTTGAACTTGATAAAATTAATCCATATTTCATCAGCAATAATAAACAGGCAAGAATTTTTTAATATTCTAAATTAATTTAATTTACTGAACTTTAATTTTCTGCAAACTAGTCAAAATAGTGTGAACTTAGCAACAGAACTGGCAAATCACCACAGACTAGACTAACTCAAAAATGAATGCTAATACATAAAATAATTTATTATTACAGGAAGGAGGAGAAGGGAAGAATTTTTAACAAACAATGCTGGAATAACTGGTCAGCAATCTGGTACTCCCCAAATTAATTACAGGTATCCTTTTTTTCTCCTAGGGCCGCACCCGTGGCATACGGAGGTTCCCAGGCTAGGGGTCCAATCAGAGTTGTAGCCGCCGGCCTACACCACAGCCACAGCAACGAGGGATCCCAGCTGCATCTGCAACCTACACCATAGCTCACCGCAACGCCGGATCCGTAACCCACTAAGAGAGGCCAGGGATCAAACCCACAATCTCATGGTTCCTAGTCAGATCTGTTACCACTGAGCCACAACAGGAACTCCTAATTACAGGTATCTTAAAGACTTAAAGTTTTTTAAATACAAATGACAAAACAGAAAGAACTAAAATTAAGTATATATAAAACTTCTAAAGAAGTGAGAGCTATCTAAGCTTATAAGCTGCAGGAGAAATTAGAAAGGAAACATTTGAATATGTAAATTGAAAGTTATACCTATTTTTTATTTATTTATTTTATTTATTTATTTATTTATTTTTTGGTCTTTTTGCTATTTCTTGGTCTAGGGCCACTCTTGTGGCATATGGAGATTCCCAGGCTAGGGGTCGAATTGGAGCTGTAGCCACCGGCCTACACCAGAGCCACAGCAACGCAGGATCCGAGCCGCGTCTGCAACCTACACCACAGCTCACGGCAACGCCGGATCGTTAACCCACTGAGCAAGGGCAGGGACCGAACCCGCAACCTCATGGTTCCTAGTTGGATTCGTTAACCACTGCGCCACGACGGGAACTCCAATATACCTATTTTTTAAAAGGTCCCACTTAGGGAGTTCCCATCGTGGCTCAGTGGTTGGCAAACCCAATTAGGATCCATGAGGACTCGGGTTGGGTCTCTGGCCTCACTCAGCGGACTGGGGATCCGGCGTTGCCTTGAGCTATGGTGTAGGTCACAGACGCAGCTGGGATCCCGATTTGCTATGGCTGTGGCTGTGGTGTAGGCTGACAACTACAGCCCTGATTCGACCCCTAGCCTGGGAATCTCCACATGCTGCGGGTGTGGCCCTAAAAAGCACAAAAAACCAAAAAAACCCCCCCAAAAAACAGAAAAGGTCCCACTTAGAATCAAAATGGAAAGGCAAATAAAAGACTAGGATGACTATTTTAAGTAAACAGGAGAAGGGAGCATTTTATCACATTTAGAAATATACTAATAAGATTTGTAAACCTCTGATATGCAGGCTAAGAGCAGACCATTGGCAAAATGGAAAGAGCTTCCTAGGAACAGACACGGAATGTCAAAGGGCGTGTGTGTGTGTGTGTGTGTTGTAAACTGATTTACACCACCAAGCTGGCCTCACAAAAAAGGTTGTACCCATTTACATCCCAGCCTACAGCGAATCTACTTTCCCACAAACTCATAAAAACTGCATCATTAATCTTTAATTTTGCCAATCTTTAGGGCAAAAAAAGAGAAGCATTTCTTGTTTTAATAATGTATTTCCTTACCATCTTTATAGGTATTTATTGATCATCAGCATATTGTCTTTGAAGAATTAAACAGTTCCTGTTCTTTGCTCATTTTTCTATGACATCTTTCTTTTTAAAGTTGATCTTTTTATATCTTATGAAGATACAATAGCTTTCATCAAAGACAGTGTTTCAAATCCAAATCCAAGTTTCACCTTATCATTAAATATGTTACCTCCAAAATGAATCTGAGTGTCACACAGAGATTCAGTGGCAGAGTTCCAATGTTAAATATACCAAAGTATCCAAACACTAGCCTGCCCGAATAACTCCGAATGATAATCAAACCCAGGGAATATAATGCAGAGTTTATGCTGCTGGAACGAGCAGACTCACCAGAGCAGCAATCTTAAGGAATGAATTCTAGACAACAATCTTCTATTGTAATATGTCACAAACCCTCTTCAGTGAAGTGAAGTTACGACTCCAATCTGAGCATGCCATTCCCCAGGCAAAGAAAGAACTCAAAATTACACGCAAAACCACCTGGCGGCTGGAGTCTACTTCCACCATGCTCTACCCGCTCCTTCACAGAAGCAGCCAATTCCTCAACTGGTCATTTAGTCAACAATAATGGACCAAAAGTTATGTCTCAACTTAAACAGTAAAATGCAATATATAAGGTGGCTTCAAGGATCAGAGGTTTTTGGGTTTTGTTCTTTCAAAGTTATACCTTGGTTTTAGCTTTGCTGCAGCCATTTCATCCTTAGCCAGTTGCTATAGCTGGGCCAAGAGATAGACATACACATATCTACGAGACAAAAAGTACAAACAGCAAGCCTGGATTGAAATGTATTTATTCAGACTTGTTAGAAGACTCAAACATATATCTGTACTACATTTTAAGCTTTTGAGAAGTGCCTTGTGTACAACAAAAAATCAAATTGCAGGAACTTTCAAAAGCTGCTAAATTAACCATCCCACCTGTTGTGGGTTGAACTGTATCCCTCCAAAAGAGAGGCTGGACCCCAATATTGTGAATGTGACCTGATAAGGAAATAAGGTCTTTGCATATATAATTTGTTAAAATGAAGCCATCCTGGATTAAGGTGGGCCCTAAATCCAATGACTAGTGTCCTCATAAGAAGGCCCTGAAAGACACAGAGACACGCAGAGGCCATGTGGCCACGGAGCCAGAGATTGGAAGGACGCGGCTACGAGCCAAGGAACTCCGAGGACCGCCTGCACTCATCCTTCCTACAGCCTTCACAGCGAGCATGGCTCTGCTCACACCCTGATTTCAGACTTCTAGCCTCCAGAACTCCGAAATAATTCATTTCTGCTGTTTTAAGTCTCCTCGTTTATGGTAATTTGTTACAGCAGTTCTAGGAAACCAATAAACCATCCAATAAGAATTGCTGTAAATTCTATAAATAAATGAAAGAAAAGAGTTTTCTACCAGTCAACACAGAACTGTGGATTCACAGCATCACTTGCTCTTTACAAACAGGGGGAATCACATGTCCTAGTTTGTAAGAACAGTCCTGGTATACACCTGTTGTCTTGGCATAAAAGCATTGCTTTGGTTCTTAAAAATGACCTTTTTTTTTTTTTTTTGTCTTTTGAGGGCCACACCCACAGCACAGGGAAGGTCCCAGGCTAGAGAGTCGAATTGGAGCTGTAGCCGCTGGCCCACACCACAACCACAACAATGCCAGATTTGAGCCACTTCTTTGACCTACACCACAGCTCACAGCAACGTCAGATCCTTATCCCACTGAGTGAGGCCAGGGATCGAACCTGCATCCTCATGGATACTAGCCGAGTTCTTTATTGCTGAGCCACAATGAGAACCCCAAAAGTGACCTGTTTTCGACAATAAATGGTCACCTTATTTATGAATAAGCCTATAAGACCCTTCTATTTGTTTGCCTTCAAACCCCACTCTTTTCAAATAATGTCTGACTCCCATTTCCCCACTGACAGAATAATTCTATCTCTCTGGTTTCTATAGCATTGTATTAATACAGTTCGTATAATATTCATGTTCTAATACAATTATTTGCTTTCTTGTCCCCTCCATGGTCACAGACAGCAGAGTGTCAGGAAAAGAAAGAGTATCAACAGCATTTTCTAAATTTATTAAGCGAGGTATTCAGAAGACTAACAAAGTACCTGCACAGACAGTTTTCCTTCACTTCTGTCCCCTGCGAAAATTAAGAAAAAGAAAACCTCACCTAGGATTGGTGGCAGGAAGGCCTGAAAAGGGAGCCCTCGCACCCTCCCACCACACTCACCCTCCTCCTCCTCAATTACCCCAAACAGGAAGACATCTCCTACGACAACAGCAAGACATCAGTGACTGACTAACAGGAAGAGACGCACCTTGCACCCCCAAACAGGAAGTGCAACTACCTCACTACCTCAGCAAGAGAAAGACTTCCTTCTCTCCCAGCAACAAGCTCTGAACTTTTACTTTCCTCCCGAGAACCGTCATGTTTTCCTTGCTGATGACTTCCTTTCCTTGGCCCCTTGCCTTATATACAAAAGCCCTCGGTATTGCGTAACCCCTCAGAGTAGCTCTGTTTGCCAGATAAGATGCCGCCCGATTCATGAATCATTTAATAAAGCCAATAAGAGCTTCAAGTTTACTCTGTTAAATTTTGGTTTTTTACACTCTTAAACACTGTCCAGGGCCCAGGTAGGTGGACAGAGTTTAAACAGCAAAATAACTGACTTATAAAGCAGTGGTTCTCAAATTTCAGCATGCATACGTATGACTCGAAGGACTTGTTAAAACACATTACTGGGCCCCAACCCAGAGTTTCTGATTCAGGTCTGTGGTAGGTAGAGCCTGAGAATTTGCATTTCTAACAAGCTCCCAGGTGATGGGGCTAGCAGCTACTCTTTGAGAACCACTGCTGTGAAGTAAGCACCATAATTAACTTCTTCGCCTAACTTCATCTCTAGTGGGAAACTCTCTTTTTTGAATATGAAGGAGTAACTTGTGGCAAACCAATACTCCTGCTGAAAATTAGAAAGCCAGAAACATTTTCAAAAACCAGTGTTCAAAGGCATCAGAAAGCAGCTGAAGCAACCAAGACCAGAAGGGTCTAGATTCTGGAAAAAGAGAAATAAAATGACATTTTGCAGTCAGTTTTTCCTTTCCTACATTTGTGGATTCTGAGGCAAAAACCTGAGAATCCAGACTTTGCTTCAGGAGAAGAACCAAGAGAGCCCTTGGAAGAGACAAAAAGCAAGACTCAAGGAGTCAAGATCCCAGTGAAAGAGGAGAGTCAAACAACGAGGCCTAAGAAAAAGCTGGTTTTCTCCTGAAGACACTTACTAAATTCTACAGATGCACAAAGAGGGTTTCAAAACAAAACTAGAAGTCTCTGAAAATCAGGAGGAGAAATTTCAACAATCTCACTCTTCTCAGGAGACAAAGAAGCTCTACGGGGAAGGGACCCCTGTTAACTCAGTGGCCTATGAGTTGGAAGCCCAGCATGGATGGCTACTTGCCAGCACTAAAGGCAGACTAGAGGGAAACACTCTCCGACCAAACCGGCAGCACAGTCTCGACCGTCACCTCAGTCCCTAATAGGATGAGGGGATGAGCCCCTACTCTAGCTGGCGGGCGAAAGGGAGCGGGGATTTCCTTCTGAAGGAGAACAGCATCATCTGGAGTTTCATTTTACTCATAAGGCTTGTATGAATATACAACTGAAAGCCAAAAGGAAAACACAAACAACAGAAGCAGATGTTCGGATAATCCAGACACTGAAGTTAACAGAAAGACTTGTGAACATAAGAATTCTGCAGTTTCCTTGAGGCGGAGCAGGTTAAGGTGGCGTCACTGCAGCGGCCCAGGTCACTGTCATGGCACAGGTTTGATCCCTGGCCTGGGAACTTCCACATGCCATGGACGCGGCCAAAAAAAAAAAAAAAATCGAAGGGGAGATTTATCAGCAGACAAAACACAGCAGAAGAGAGGACTAGTAACTAGAACCCAAGTCAATAAAAAGCACCCATACTGAAGCAAAGAGAAAACCAAGAGAAAACACAGGGCGAGGGATGTAAAGGGAACGAGGGACACTGTAAAACATCTACCGGGTGTGTAGCTGGCGTCCCCAAAGAAGAGGAGGGAGTAAATAGAGCAGAAGTATTAAGGAGAAAGAATGAAAATTTCCAATTTAAAGACAACCCACGAATTTAAGAAACTCCATGAATCCCAAGTAGAAAAAAAAATAAAGACAAAGAAAACCACACAAAGACATAACATAATTAAACTGTTGATCATCAAAACAAAAGAGAAACTCTTACAAGTAACCAGTGGAAAAAAGGAGATACTACTTTCTTCGGAGCAACAATAAAACTAACTGCTAAATTCTCAAAAGAAACTTAGGAAAAGATAAAAGACAATGGTATGACACCTTGAAAGCACTAAAAGAAAATAAATTCCCGCCTAGAATGGGTGCTCAGTGATTATTTCCTTTAAAAATGAAGGGAAAATAGAGATATTTTTCAAGACAAAGAAAAAATGAAAGGATTCATTATGGGCAGACTTGCATTAGAAGAAATATCAGAGGGAACCCTTCAGATGGAAAGGAAAATTATCCTAACCCAAATAGAAACAAAACACAGGAAGGGATGAAGAGCAACAGAAAGAATAAATATGTAAGTAAACATACATGAATACTGATAGTAAAAACAGCAATTTCTTATGTCTTAAAATACATGTAGAATTAAAACAGGTAAAGTAGTTCCCATCATGGCTCAGTGGTAATGAACTTGCCTAGTAACCATGAGGATGCAGTTTTGATCCCTAGCTTCACTCAGGGGGTTAAGAATCCAGTGTTTCTGTGAGCTGTGGTGTAGGTCACAGACGTGGCTCAGATCTCGTGTTGCTATAGCTGTGGCAGAGGCTGGTGGCTGCAGCTCTGAGTCAATCCCTGGCCTGGGAACTCCCATATGCCACAGATGTGGCCCTAAAAAGCAAAAAAAAAAAAAAAAATTTTACCTAAAATAGTAACACATCAAGGCAGGAAAAAGACAAATGGAGTTAGAATCTAAAGTTCTAGCATTATTGAAGAAGTGGTAAAAGTTATAATCCATATTAGACCATAATAAATCAAGGGTATATGCTATAATCTCTAGCATAATCACAGAAGAAGAAAAGAATGTATAAGTTATCAGTGAAGAAATAGTAAATAATAACTGGATAACAAATAACCAAAAAAAAAAAAGGTTAAGAAAAGAAAAAAGGAACAAAACAGGTGAGTCAAAATGAAAATTATAGTCAAAATGAAAATTATAGCAAATATATATAACTATTAAATGGAATAAGTAGATATAATAGCAAATATAATAACAATTAAATGGAAATGGACTAATAATTCTAATTTAAAGACTAAAATTGTCAGAACTAAAGAAAAAAACTAAATCTAACTTTATGATGCTTTCTAGGACAAAGAAAGTTTGAATGTATAAGAATGGAAAAAAAGAAAACAGCATGCAACATTTACCAAAAGAAAGCAAGTAAAGCTATACCAATATTACACAAAGTAGACTGTGAGGCAAAAAGCACTACTAGTGATTTAAGGATAACAGTGTTAACCCATCAAGAAAATTCTAATGTGAGCCAAGTGGTTAGAAGTTAGTCATCATTGGACGCTAAGAAGAACAGAGTGGCTGTAACCAGTTCTGTTTAGGAAATCTAGGGCAGCTCAAAGAATGGTCATCTACACAGTAACAGACAGCTGAAATACCAGACTTCTCTTCATACAATAAAACTCAAACATATGCATCTTACGATGAGTTTTGAAAAGCTCACACACGGACTTCTGTTGTGGTGCAGCAGGAACCATGAGGTTGCGGGTTCCATCCCCGGCCTTACTCAGTGGGTTAAGGACCTGGCGTTGCCATGAGCTGTGGTGTAGGTCGCAGACATGGCTTATATCTGGCATTGCTGTGGCTGTGGCGTAGGCCAGAGGCTACAGCTCTGATTAGACCCCTAGCCTGGGAACCTCCATATGCTGCGGGTACGGCCCTAGACAGACAAAAGACAAAAAAAAAAAAAAAAAGAAAAGAAAGAAAAAGAAAAGCTTACACATAATATTAAAACTTAAAAATCACAAAATAACAGATTTAGACAACAAAGACATATTCTTTAATAAAGATGAGAAGATATTCTGGGGTGATGGAGTGTTTGCTAGACTGGGTACTTTTGATAAAGCCACCAAAATTCACAGTTATATAAACTAGACTTCCTGAAATTAACCCTCAGAAAAAGAAAAATTTTACAGTACTTTTTAGTACTCAGATTGTTCCTCTCCAAACACAGTTAAAGTGTTCACTGAAGGATGAAACTGAAATCTTTGCATTACACTTGCCTAAATGGCAGACTGACCAATATAACCATTATTGGTTGTGTCTGGAGCTGTAACTGCTTGGGCTAAAGTCCAACCTACCGATCAGTTTTGTCAGAATCTAAGCACTTTAAACATTAAAAAAAAAAAAAAAGCTCAACTTATTTCTCAAGCACTATTTATATATAAATAAAAGTTGAGATTATATACAAATAATTGTGCATGTGTGTGTGTTCAGTTACTAGACCAAAGTACTGAAAAGGCAAAAATTCTCCCTTAAGGAAACAGCCTACAACTTCTTATGGGTTTAAAAAAAACAAAAAAAAAAAACCTGCCTGCAATTTGTTCTCAAATACACACAAGGATAAAAGGAGGCTCTTGGAAGAAAGTGGTCTACTGCATACAGCGGATATTTATAGGGTTTAAATACTTAATTTCAGGAGTTCCTGTCGTGGCGCAGTGGTTAACGAATCCGACTAGGAACCATGAGGTTGTGGGTTCGGTCCCTGCCCTTGCTCAGTGGGTTGAGAATCCGGCGTTGCCGTGAGCTGTGGTGTAGGTTGCAGACGCGGCTCGGATCCCGCGTTGCTGTGGCTCTGGCGTAGGCCGGTGGCTACAGCTCCGATTCGACCCCTAGCCTGGGAACCTCCATATGCCGCGGGAGCAGCCCAAGAAATGGCAAAAAGACAATAAATAAATACTTAATTTCAATATTATCTTTTACCAGACATTCTATTTCCTGGGGCAGGTAACATCATACACTATTTTGTAAGGGCATCAGTAGAGCTAACATATGGGTATGAAAATACTGTGCCATCTATTATTTCTTATAGATGATGTTTAAGATATGTCCATGCATAATTACACAACATTTGAAAACTTAGACCAGTGAAATCTACACACTTATCACACTACAATCCTAATAAAAATATAAGCCTATTTGCTAACAGATCCAAAAGCCAAGCATATTACTTCCTGAGACAGAGACATTCTGTTTCATCAGTCTACAGGTTTGTTTTCACATTTAATTTAATTTAATTTGTAATCTTCTTATAATATCCTATTCAAAACTTAGGTTACTAGCCCAACCCACATTTTTAGGAACCTGTTTAACAATGACAAAAGCTTTATGGAAATGCAATTAAGGAACCAGTGTGTTACATTACTATATTTAGGCAAGGACAGTTCCCCCCATTGTTTACTACTCCTTAAGGATGAAAAGGACGTTCTCTTCTCTTTAGTTCCGGAGGCTAGGTCACAACTTACAATATATTGTAGGGGCTATGTTACAATACTTTAAAATAAAAGGATCTGAGGAATTATTTGGAATAGCTTCCTATGAAGACTCACAATAAATAATGGTTTACTTATGTGTACAGCTCTAATGCAATACGATTTCTAATAAACACAGAATGAGATTAACAACACATACACCTAGCAGAGTTACTACAAAAGTATAACCTAAATTCTTCCTAAATCATAGCAGTGAGATCACCACCTGAAGTTTTACTCTAAAATATAAATACAGACCTCTAGTTCCAGAAAGCCACACTATCTTTTCTTTTTTGTCTTTTTAGGGCCACACCCGCGGCATATGGAGCTTCCCAGGCTAGGGGTCTAATCGAGCTGTATCTGCCGGGCCTACGCCATTGCCACAGCAACGCAGGATCCCTAACCCACTGAGCGAGGCCAGGGATGGAACTCGCAACCTCATGGTTCCTAGTCAGATTCGTTTCCGCTGTGCCACGATGGAAACCCCTTTTTATTTTATTTTTTTACACTATCTTTATAACTATAATTGTGGTTTTCCTGATCTCCTGAGACAAATTAATACAAAACAGAAAGAAAAAAATACGCATTTCAGACACAGACACACACATAAAACAATATTCTCTCACTTCTCTAACCTGACGGATGCCTAGAAGATGTATTTTTCTCCAGCTGTAGAAACTATGACCAAATGCCCTAAACTTGCAGCTCTTAGCTCATTTTCTGGATGGGAAGATAGAGAACTGTTTCAAGGTCCTTTGGCAGGGGCAGGTTCTCAAGTGTTTAAGTGTTTAGTCTGTTATCTGTATAAGAGATAACAATGTGTTTAGGTCTGTTATTTGTATAGGTCCAGCCCTGTCTTGTGGGCCCAGGCTAGTCAACCTCAAGCAGTAAAACGTCTCAGGTGCAGGCCACTGAGTCTGCCAGACTACCTGAGCTCCAAGCTCCATCACCTCTTGTATGACCTGGGACAAGTTACTGCTGTGAACCACATTTCTTTACATTTTTCTTTTAAGGAAAGGAATAAGGGGAGAAGACAATATTGAGGCAATGAATATACAGAGTTTATTATCAGCACACACCTGGCCCATGCCAGCCCTCAATAAGTTTAAACTACTATTACTTAAAAGGTTAGCTTTTTGGCTTGAGCCAACCTATATCAATTTCCCGGACACTACACCTAAGATGAGTGGATCTGTTCCCTTCTTAAAAATAAATTAGGAGTTCCTGCTGTGGTACAGTGGGTTAAGAATCTGACTGCAGTGGCTCAGGTCGCTGTGGAAAGGGTGCAGGTTCGATCCCTGGCTGAGCACAGTGGGTTAAAGGATCTGGTGTTACTGCAGCTGTGGTGTAGGTTGTAGCTGCAGCTCAGATTCAATTCCCGGCAGGGGAACTTTCCTAGGCCATGAATGCAGCCATTAAAAAAAAAAAAGGCATAAAAATAAATTATATGCCTGGACTTTTCAAGCCACTACTCTCTGTGCTGGAGCTAACACCTCAAACCCATTTCCAGAAATGAATCTTGGTATTCACTGGTGTTCCCTCAGCTCATCTGCATGTGAAGAAATACTTGTCCTTGTCTGTCTGCTCCATTTTCATGTTAGAGCCCCCACAATAAAGCACGCCTGCTAAAAATAAGGCTCCGTGATTAACCAACAACATAAAAAATAGATGTACTCAAGGAACTTGTCAGGAAGCACAAATTCAGTCTCCAGTGCTGATAAATTCATAACAACAGCTCACTGAGAAACAAAATGAAAGCGAACCTGAAAAACGTGCAATCCCCTCTATTTAACTTGATAATATAAAACAGATCCTTAAATTAAATCAGTCCCAGATCTAAGTGTTTTGACCACATTATTTTGCCAGCACCAGAACTGTTTTTATTGAATTATGTTTTGATCTTGTGTCATCAACCTACACAATGAGGCAATGAGGAATTTTTACTAAAAAACAAAGTAAAACACAACCCGGCCCTCTGAAATGCATGCTGTATTTACTTAAGGATGTAGTTGAGGAGTTTCTCAATACAAGGAATCCAAAGGAGAAACTGGCCTTTTATTTTATGGTCACTGAACCATGGAACTGATTAAATTTCTCTCTGAACTGGCTACCAAAAAGCTGAGTTGAATTTGTGGCCCTCGAAGAAATACTTAAGACCTCATCCAAGTACTCTGTAAACAGATCTCATTCCTCTTTCCATCTCATTTTTCTCCGACAGTTCTGAATTCCTCTCTCCTTTATTTCTGTTACCAAGAAAAGTCATATTATATTGCATATATCTTTGTTAAGTTATTATGATTCTTTTAGGGAGCAAGATGTGATAAAAAAAACAAAAACAAACAAAAAAAGACAGCATAGGGAGTTCCCATTGTGGCTCAGTGCTTAACGAATCTGACTAGGAACCATGAGGTTGCGGGTTCGATCCCTGGCCTTGCTCAGTAGGTTGAGGATCCAACATTGCTGAGAGCTGTGGTGTAGGTTGCAGATGCGGCTTGGATCCCAGCGTTGCTGTGGCTCTGGCATAGGCCAGCGGCTGCAATTAGACCCCTAGCCTGGAAACCTCCATATTCCACGGGTGTGGCCCTAGAAAAGACAAAAACAAACAAACAGCATAGCACAATAAGAAGATATTTTGTTCCATTAATAAGCGTTTTATGAGTTCAGTTTCTAGAGGCATTATCTTTCCTGTGTGCCCAAGAAAAAAAGCGTGGTAGCAAATAATATGTTTAAAATTAGGAAACGTTAACAACAGAGGAACTACCAAAATTAGACACTTTCATTACATATATTTAACTCTGGAGCATAAAGAAAATTGTAAATATGTAAAAATCCCCCTAAAGTCATTTTTATTTTTAAAATACAAACGAAATCACCACAAATGCAGTTGCATCTGAGTATTAATTCTGAACAAGAACTGAACGAACTAGCGTCAAAGAAACTTACACAATTTTTGTACAGCTTCTTCTGAACTGCCCTGTGCCTAGCACCAGGGATGCTGCCTTAACATGAGACAGCACAGAAGTTAGAGCCCCCAAAGCTCTTGCTACAATCCTGCTTCAGGGATTTCACTAATCTTCTTGCTATCATTTGAGGAAAATAAAAAGCTTAAGACTCTCAGTGGGGAAAATTTTGCCCTACTATGAACTCACAGTTAACATTCTGATCATAACTAACTTTTAAGACATTTTTATCTAATGAACTGATTGTAATTACAATCCTTCACCCTCCGAGTGACCATAAGCAAGTGAGCTATGCTACCAGAGACATGAAAAGATGTTCTACTACACAATAAAAATTACACTTCCTAATTTCATCAGCAACAGGAATCTCACTTGAAAGCAGCACCACAAAGTATAGCCTTTTCCTAAAGAATTTTTGGAGCTTTATCCAAACAAACAGATAAAGTAAGAGCTACACAATAGCGCATGGGATAAAAAGATACGTCGACTGTTGTTGTTTCTCAACAATGGTCTAGATTATTTCAAGGCATTTTAGTCATATGAAACAACACATGTAATGTTTCTACAATGCTTTAGGACAGAAATGAACATTTAATAAGCCTTTCAAAATGTTTGGCCTCTATTGTAAAACTCCTTTTCTTTTTTTTTAGGGTGACAAGTTTATTGCTGGGTTAAGAAGCCACTTAATAGCATTTCCATTCTGAGTCACAGAGCACACAGGTATGTTATGCTACACAGGTATCACCTACATTTTAGGGATGGGTCAATCTGCTAGAGATGTTTACTTTGCAGCCAATATAAACACATGTGCCAACAATTAAACTCACATGGTCAACACAAAAATTATACTTCTCTAGTCAAACACTGACAAGAATAAATGAAACAATATCTTAGTTCTTCTATATGTAGATAATAAGTACTGATCAAAAATGTTTTTTCTGAAAACCAACCACTGAAAATCAGAAATCAATGATTCCTTGGAGTTCCCATTGTGGCTCAGTGGTAACGACCCCAGCCGGCATCCATGAGGATGCAGGTCTGATCCCTGGCCTCGCTGAGTAGGTTAAGGACCTACTATGCTGTGGCATAGTCCGGCAGCAGCTATAGCTCCAATTCAACCCCTAGCCTGGGAACTTCCTTGTGTCACAAGAGCAGCTCAAAAAAGGAAAAAAAAAGAGAGAGAAAGAAAAAGAAGAGTTCCCGTCGTGGTGCAGCAGAAATGAATCTGACTAGGAACAATGAGGTTGTGGGTTCGATCCCTGGCCTTGCTCAGTGGGTTAAGGGTCCGGTGTTGCCGTGAGCTGTGGTGTAGGTCACAGATGCTGCTCGGATCTGGTGCTGTGGTGCAGGCTGGCAGCCACAGCTCCAATTGTACCTCTAGCCTGGGAACCTCCATATGCCCTGGGTTTGGCCCTCAAAAGACAAAATGATAAAAGACAAAAAGAAAAAAAAAGAAAAAAGAAAGAAAAGGAAATCAATGATTTCTCATCAAGTCCTCATGGAACACTTCTGAAAGCCCAACTTGGATTAAGAAGAAAAGAGATACAGGCAGAATTCCTATTTATAGAAGCTTACAAGTAAGCAGGGTCAGACACTCTCCCACAATGACTAAATGAGAAGAGAATTCAATTCATCTAACGAGCAGAAAAGATTAAAATACAAATAGCACATAATCAAGCACTATGCTGGGAACAACCCTCATCAGTCAACACACAGCAGCCTATGTGTAAGCCTTATATAAAATTCCATTTTAACCAGGCAAATAACCCTCCTTAAAACCCTTCCCTGGTCCTGCCATCACCAGATAAAAGCCCCCCAAGAATCTCCTGCATCTTTTCCCCTATCAGCCACCACAGCTCTGCCCTGCACTTTTTCACTTTTCAAAAACCACCTCCCGGGAGTTACTGCCCTCTTCTTCTTTAGTTGCCCCACACCCACATTCCCACTACCCCTAAAATTCCCACCCATCTTGCTAGTCTGAATGCTACTCATTCTTCAGGACACTTTCAGATACATTTCACTCCCTGCTGTCCCTCCAGACACTTGGGGTGTCCCCCCTCAGTGATCTCTCTTAGCTCACACTGCTCACATTTATGGCAAGGATCTCTGCTGTCCTTCTCCCTCAAAGTGACTACTTTCTGGAGAAGAAAATGATGGCTTGGAAGGTCCCCAAAATTCAAATCCTTCAACACTTCTTAATTTCCCACCTAAGAATCAGTAACTCTTAAAACTAACGTTATCTGTCATGAAATGGATTGAATAAAAATCAAATCCTCTTGCACCTCTGGGAAGCTTCCTTGGTACTGCTTAAGTTACTTAATTAGTAACCTTAATAGACTTGGGGGGGTAGTGTACTTTTGCAGCCTTAGGTTTACAGAAAAAGGTACAACGAGTTAACCTCAAAAACAAAACAAAAGCCACAACTCTTCAGATCCAAAAAACGACTCGCCAGGTGATGCTGTAAACTCATCCTGACCAATTTTCACATCTAATCTCACGAGCAAAGCGAGCCCCCAGAGCCCACGGACACATTTCCCAATCACAGGGGCTTGGTCATCAGCGTTGAGACACCACCAGCAGACTCTGATCTACTCCCTGAAGCGGCTGGGATCCCTCCTCCCTGTCGACTAAACTTCCGTGAGGAGCATCACCTCTGCTCTCCTCCAAGACGGTTCGGAAGCAGGGACTTGTGCTCCTAACCTCAGGCCCACAACTTTGTCCTCAATCATAGGGCGAAAGTTAGGACCAGTCTTCCAGCTCCCACGCCGCGAAAGACAGCATCCTCCCAGCTCCCGGACCCTTCCCTCTCTGAGACCGACGCGGATTCCCGAGGTCCCGGCGGCCCTGCCCAGGCCGGGCTGCGACGGGTCCCCAAGGAGCCCAAGGCACGACCCGGCCGGTCACCACCACAGGTGTCCCTTGGTACTCTGCCGACTGGACTGAGTGAGCCGGTCGGAGGGAAGCCATCCCGCGAGAGCTGGACAGGCGGCAGGAGGCGGCCAGGAAACGAGACGCGTCTGTCCGTCGGAGTTGGGCCGGGCCGCGGACAACTTGGAGACAAGCGCCCTAAAACGGCAGGCCGAACGCGCAGAGGATGAAGGGGGCCGGCGACGGCCTGGGACCGGCCACGGCCCCGCCACCGGGCCCTGGGCTGGGACGAAGGACGGCAAGAGGGACCGGAGCGAGATGGCCCCGGCCGGGTGGACAGCCTAGACCAATGACCCAGCAGCCCCTGTCGGGACGGCACCGCCACCGCGAGTCGCGAACCGCGCCCCCCTCGGGTCCCGTCCGTCCGCCCCGTACCTCGCCGGCTGCTCCACCCGCGTCGGGACCGCAGCTCTCCCCGCGTCGCTCGAGTAGGTCCCGGCGCCAGTCCACAACCCGCCCTCACGCCGGCCCTCCCTCTTGCACGCCCCGCCCCCGGCGCCGCGAGCGCACGCCACGCACGCAGAACGTCACTTCCGGGGCTCGGCGCTCGCCGGGAGGGTGCGGGTTCCCATCGGCATCTGCCCTGGGTGGCGCGAGGGCGAGGCTGGCGTGGATGACTGTGGCGACAAAGCCGTCGGGCATGGAGGAGGCGCCCTCAGCCCTAGTCCTGGGTCCCTGACCTGGAGCGTTCAGAAGCCGACGGAGAAGCCGGCGTTTCCCTGTCTTTTCCACACCCACTGTATTTGGGAATCCCACTGGGAGACGCTGCTCATCCTTAGCTCGAAATGGGAGGCACTGGAAAGGCTGCGGGAGAGAAGTCTTTGGGCCAGTGGACAGTTCCAGTCTGTGGGGAATGAGGCTGCCTGAGAAAGTAATGAATCCCATAGCTTCACACGGATCTTAGGATTTTGAACGTGGTTTGAGTTTAAAGGACCTTAGAGTGACTGACCTAGAAGCAGGTTTTATAGCTGAGCATAACTGAATTCCAGAGGTTAATAAGTTACCCAGTGTCACACAGTATTAATGATCGAGTCATAAATGGAATCCAGTTCTCCGTGATTCCCATTTCAGGAATGTTGGAGACAGCGGCTGCTTCTGTATTCTGGATGGTATCTATGGCACAAAGTGCAGCCACGACTGGGAAAAAAAAAAGAAAAAAGAAAAGAAAATACTAGAGTACAGTGTCTGGAGCAAGACCTAAGTTGGAATACCAGGTTTGCTAAATGCTGCCTCTGATCTTGGACAGGTTGTCTAATTTCTGTCTTTGCTCATTATTTGCCAAATGGAGATTGATTCATTCCTCAGATTATTCCTAAATTCTGTAGGGAAGCAGAATATGCCACCCAAAAATATGCCTCTTTGGTATAAGGATTATTCTGAGAAAGCAGACAGAGAAGCCCTGAAAACAAACCAGAAGTTAACCTTTTGTACAGGAAATGAAGTTAATGAAGGAGATCATGTTTGTAAAGGGGTCTCCCTCTGTACCTGGGAGAGAAGGATGACTCTTAGGTCACTAAAAGCTCAACTATGGATAAGACACTGACTTAGAGCTGCATGACAAACCCTAAGCTTATTTTTATTCCCCTGGTCACCTCCCATAACTGGTCTCCCCCTCCACACACACACACCTTTCCTGTTTTTTCTTTATTGGAAAATGGTATTTAAGTGGGCATTCTAAGCCTTTTCTCAGGGTATCTCCTTTGTATGTGTGAGGTATACATGGTAATAATTTTCAGTTTGTTTTTTTGCTTATTACTCTTTTATTATAACTTAGAAGAGCAGAGGGAAAATGATTTCCCCTCCCCTACAGCACCTAATGTGTGTGCTGGGCCAAGGATACCAGACTGTTAAAAAGTGGTGGGGGGTGGGGGAGTACCTATGCTGAGAAGCTTACATTCTAGGGAAGAGGTGGTGGTGGGGGAATAAGTAAGTAATAAATACATTATGTACAATAGTACATGAGACAGCAATGATTGCTTTGAAGAAAAATCATGCAAGGAAGGCCAGCCAGTCAACCAGGAAGACTGAGGTTTTTGGGTGGACAGGAAAGCCCTGGCTAAGAAGGTGACTAGAAAAAAAGGGTGAGGGAGCTAGCTATACCACTATGCAACTATTTGGGCAAAAGTTTTCTAGGTGCAGGGAACAGCAAGTGCGGAGGCCCTCTGGACACCACCAGCCTGTGTAGCAGAGTGAATGGAGGGGAGGTAGGAGAGGAAGTCAAAAGGTAATGGGCCATGGGGAGGGGACTAGCCAAAGTGAGGACACAGGAAGGCCTGACTCACTGGGGCCATTAAGGGAACAAACTACCACAAAACTACCACACTTGCCTCTGAGAGAAGGGGTGGTGGTGGTAGAGAGGGTACTGAGAAGGGGCACCAAAGGTATAGTTAACTGAGGAGGCCATGTTTTCTTGAGATGGATGATAGGTATGTGGATATTCACTGTATTATTCTTTATTTCAATTTATGTGTGGTTTTGTTTTTTTTTTTTTATGTGAACCAACTTATAAAAAGCAGTCCCACTGGGAATTCCCATTGTGGCTCAGGGGGTTAAGACCCCAACTGGTATCCATGAGGATGCAGGTTCGATCCCTGGCCTCACCCAGCAGGCTGAGGAGCTGGTGCTGCCACAAGCTTCTGAGTGGGTCCCAGACTTGGCTCGGATCTGGTGTGGCTGTGGCTGTGGCGTAGGCGGGCAGCTGCAGCTCTGATTCGACCCCTGGCCTGGGAACTTCCATGTCGCAGGTGCAGCCCTGAAAAGAAAAAATTTAAAAGAAAAAGAAAAAGCAGTCCCATTGGAAAAAGTGAAGATAAAAGCGGGTTAAGAATAGATCAGGGAGTGAGTCAAAAGAAAGAGCTAGCAAAGAAGGGGGGCGGGAGGAAGAAGAGGAAAACTAGAAAAAAGGAGTAATACGGAGGCAAAGAGGAGAGAGAGAAAGCCAAGGGATTGATCAGAAGAGTCCAATTCTGCAGAAAGGTGAGGTCAGATGGTTCTCCAAAAGAAATGAAAACATGTTAATAGAAGTGCTGAAAGCAGACATCCTTGTCTTGTTCCCAATCTTAGTGAAAAAACTTTCCATCTTTCACTACGCTCTGATGTTACCAGTGGGCTTTTCAAAAATAGCCTTTATCATGTTGCGGAAAGTCCTTGCTATTCCTAGTTTACTATGTTCTTATCATCAAATTTTTAAACTTAATTTTATTTTTTATTGTAAAATATACATAAAATTTAAATGCAGAAGAATGAAATTGGACCCTTACCTAATACCATGTACAAAAATTAACTCAAATGGACCAAAGACGGAGTTCTTGTGTGGGTTAAGGATCCATCATTGTCACTCCAGCAGTTTGGGTCACTGTAGTGGCGTGGGTTCAGTCCCCGACCTGGGAAGCAAGTTCAGCCAAAAAGGCGGCGGGGGGGGGGGGGGGGGGGCAGCATGCGCTGAAGCCTACTGTGATACCATCCCACTCCCTTTTCAAAGATAACAAAGGTATAACCATCTCTTCAACTTGACTCTCAACTTGGAAGTTTCTTTTCATGGAGGTCAGGCTTCAAGTTTTGTGGTGCTTTGGGGTTGTGTGTGTGTGTTTTTTTTTTGGGGGGGGGGGGTTGGCCATAGCCATGGCATGTAGAAGTTCCTGGGCCAGGGACTGAACCCTAGCTGCGGCTGCAGCAATGTCAGATCTTTAACCCACTGTGCTACACGGGAACTTCCTGGGGCTCTGTTTCTTGATTTTGATAATAACTGAGAGAAGCATGAATACATCTAACCCAAGATCTACTGGAGCTGGGCCATCTGCCAAGATCGCCTGATATAGGGGGGAAATCAGGGTCTCTAATACATTAGGGAAGCCTCTGAAAGTCATGGTTTGTGGAAGAATGACTCGGAGTGTGCTGAGCTCACAGGAGGCTGGAAAAGGTCCGTCATAATCTCACGACGGCCCCCTTCTATGGAGTGCTTCGGGATGGTTCAAGAGGTGGTGCGATTCGTAACCTTTCCCGGAGTTTTGCTGGATTTTTTTTTTTTTTCCTGGTGCACAATAGTCCTGTTTTCACTTGGTGTCAGGTGGCTGAACAGGTGGCACCCCAGGATCTCTAGACTATGTCACTCCTCAGGAAGAATGGGTGTGTGAGGAAGTGGAAATGCTTTGTTCCTAAAGTGATTTTGTGTACGTGGCGGGGGTAGGGGTGCATTTGGAGGAGGAGATAAAGGTTTGGCCATTGGATCTAGCAGATAACCCAGATCTCTGATTTATAATGACCCTGTCAGTTTTTCCTTGTAGTGAGATTTTAGAATCTAAATCATAATGTTCACAGCTAATAAGATCACTGTAGAAATGACTGGAGAAGAAGGAAAAAGCACATCATTATCCTTGCTCAGAACAAAAAATAGCTTCATTGGCTTTCTCTTCATGCATGTGCTTTATTTTTCAAAAGTTGTTAGAAATAGAGTTTAAAATCTCTCTAAGTCAGTTCAAAATCACTCTAAATCTCTAAAATCTCTCTAAACCAGTTCAAAAAATAGAGAAAGCTAAAGTACATGATAGGAAAACCAGAATGGTAAGGCATCAAAGGATAGAGAATTGAAAGTGTGCAAATACAAGCTAAAGGAACATGCTGTAAGTTAACCAAATGAAATGGAAAGTGAGTGAAGCCAGCTAAGAGGTCATCTTCAAAATGATGGCAAAGGGACATGCAGGCAGAGTAGAGACCCAAGGGCCATGAGCCCCAAGCCAGGCACACAATGTCCCTTGAGCTGGAAAAAAAAAAAAGCCTCCTATTTGATTAGCCTCTTGTCACTAGGGGCCCCAGGAGGAGGGCTGCAGACCTAGGCACATACCCCCTGTGGCCGGGCTGCACAGCACCTCCTTGTAGTTACACCGTAGGCTGCAGGAGTCTGATTGACAGCTGTCCTGGATCATCCCGCCCGCCACAGCCTGGGCCCAGCCAGGGAGCCACCTGCTATGTCATCTTCCACTCACTGTCCCCCAAGCAGGGCCCTTCTGCACCTAGTAGACTTGGGTCCCTCGCTAAGAAGGGCCGTCAACTGGGGACCCCATTGTGCCTCCTTAATGCTCAGGGGCTACTGAAGATGTACACGTCTAAAGAAGTCTTTGTAACACTCTTCCTCGAGTATTCCTCCTAGAGTCTTCAGTTAGGCAGCGTGAAGCCCCGAGCCTCAGAGGAGGGCGGGCTCTGCTGCTGTCCACCCACCTCTGAGGATTCCGGGGGAGGGCTCTGGGTGGAAATCCTGGCTCTGCCACTTGGCAGCCATGTGCCCTAGGGGAGGTTACCTCCCTACGAGCTGCAGTTCCCAACTAGTGAGGTATCATTGGCATAGTGTTATTATGGGATTGTGTGCCCAGTAAGCAGGGCAGGGAAGATATGGCACAGATGCTGCAGTGCTTTTGCCTAAAAGTCAGAATAATCGGGGGGTGAGAGGGAAGCAGTGGGTGGGTGGTGTAGCTCCCCAGCACTTCAGAGCTCCCCTTTCTGGCTTTTCCCCCATGAAGTGACTGACCCCAAGAGGCACCCTGATGAGGACACTCAGCCAGGATGGTGTCAAACTCTGCTTCCAGAGGAAAGGGCAACTTATGGCCATTTTCCTCAAGGGAGGGTCTTAACCACTGAGGCTCATGTAAGCTTAGAGCCACTTACCCGCCCTTAGAAAGAGGTGGTATCAGGACAGGAGGGATTCCTTTTTTTTTTTTCTTTTTCCTTTTTGTCTTTTCAGGGCCACACCCGTGGCATATGGAAATTCCCAGGCTAGGGGTCAAATTGGAGTTGCTGCTGCCAGCCTACGCCGCAGCCACAGCGATGCCAGATCCTTAACCCGCTGAGCAGGGCCAGGAATTGACCCCGCGTCCTGATGGATATTAGTCAAGTTCATTACCACTAAGCCATACTGGGAACTCCGACAGGAAGGATTTCTTTCAGAACCACCTGACATGGCTGTGAGCCTCCTTCCCCCAGAGGCATCTCAGCTGGAGAGGGCAGAGCTGGATTGGGTGGGCACCTGCCTACTAGAAACAGAGACCAGGTGAGGGTAACTGCAGAAGGACCGCCAGGGGCCTGTCCCCCTTTAACTTCAGTCAGGGTGGAAGTTCAGCTGCTGGGCTCAGGAAAGAGTCTGTTTTACTTAATATGGCAGCCCCAACCATCCCACGTTTTAAGCAGAAATCGACTCATACTTGCGGGCAGCACAGAGGGCAGAGGAGGGACAAGAGTAAGTCTCTCAACAAGAAAGGCACGGCATCCAGCTTCTAATTCTTGACTTTAATGCCACGTGAGGGTACCGAGGCTCCATGCACCAAAGCTCACAGACAGGAAGTGAACTAACACAGGCAGCACTAATCTGTGTACACACATCCCACGCTGTACAGAAGGAAGACCATGGACCCCGTGACCGCCCACTCCAGAGGCAACTGCCTGCTCCTCCACCCGGCTCTGGCCCCCCTCCTCCAACCCTCTACCAGCCCCCCCCCCCCCCCCCCCCCCCCCCGTGAACATGTGTATACGTGTATGTTTTTTCCAGAATTCCAAAAAGTGCCTTTCCCGCCCTGGTTCCCAACACTCTGGCTTTTGATAAATAAAGCTTCCCTCTTTCAAGGGTCACAAGGCAGGCACCACCTTTGCGAAAGAGCCCCAGCAAAATGGTACCCAAGGAAGCTTCATCACTCATAGCAGAATCAAATACGGACAGAGGTACGCGGAAGGATGACATCTGAAATTCCAGCTGGGATCAAGACGCGCTGTGTGAGTCGTTTTTGTTTTGCTGCTGGAGTTAGTTGTCTCAGCCATTTCAGGACCCAGCTCAGACCAAGATCACACACTCAGGCTCACCCCACTTTGAGGCCTGCAGATGTCAATTTCCTAGTCCTCCAATGAGCGACCCAGAACAGGAAGACTGTATCACCTGACCAGCCTGAGGCACAGGGCTCCCACAGCTGCCAGACATCCCCGACCCCGGGGAGAAAGAACAGAAACTTTCAGAGCACGCTTGACTGCTCTCCACGTGGTAAGCACTGGACAGCCTGGTGAATTCACCACAGGTAGAATAAGGATGGTGACAGTTCCTCTATTTCTTCAGTTTAGAGTATTACCCCAAGAAATCCCCCACCTGGGATGGTGTGATGTGTTTCACTTTGGTTTTGTTTCTGTCTTTTTTGCTGCCGTTGTGTTTTTCATGCTTACTGAATATCGGCTAGCATCACACCATGTGGTCCTATGGCCTAAACTTTCACCTTCCCAACCAGTGAGCAGAGTGCCTGGGAGAAAAGGTACCCGCAGTCAAACATAAGGGAAGCTCCAGAGGCAGGCGCTCTGGTGTGACTCACTGACAGTGCGCCCAAGCATCCAATGAAAACAAGCTTCTGGGGTTCCCATCATGGCTCAGCGGTAATGAAGACGTCTAGTATCCATGAGGATGCGGGTTCGATCCCTGGCCTCACTCAGTGGGTTAAGGATCTAGCATTGCATGAGCTGTAGTATAGGTTGCAGGCGTGGCTTGGACTCTGCATTGCTGTGGCTGTGGTGTAGGCTGGCAGCTATAGCTCTGATTCGAATCCTAGCCTGGGAACTTCCATATGCCGTGGGTGTGGCCCTAAAAAATAGAAAAAAAAGAAAGAAAAGAAAACAGACTTCCTTTCAACCCAGAAGAAGCATCCATCTTCAGAGCCCTCCTTCTTGACCCAACGCTTCTCATGCTCAGGGCCTGGCCATTTACAGCTGAAAAGGGATAACTGGGAGAGGGCACTTCCTCTGAGACGACCTGTGTTTGGGGGCCATCACTACAAACCACCTCATTCATGAGCACCTTTCAGCCGGGCCTTGGCTTCTCATCAGAGGACGGCCAAAGCGGGCCACTGAATTCCTTTCCTCCGTTTAGGAAGAGGTCTAACTGACTGCCAGTGTCCCTGCTCTGCTTGGTCTACTGGCTTAAGAGCCTTGTCTCCCCGCCATGGCACAGAGCACGTCACCGTGAGCACACGGGGGACAGAGAAACAGGGGTGTCTCCAGCAAGAGGTGCAAGGACCATTAGCATCCTTACCCAGCGTCCCTGGAGCCCCAAGCAAATCTTCGGGGCACAATTTTAAGGAAACCTGCATTTGAGTGACCCAGGCCTGCCCTGGCTTATGCGTAAGGACTCTAAATAACCAAGTGCCTGGATGCTCTGGGTCGAGGAGGGAAAGAGAAGGGGCGGGGATCAGATTCCCAAAAGCTCGGGGCTTAATTATCTGCTCTCTCCTGGCACCGGCTCCCCGCTGCACAGCCTGCCTTGGCGTCGGGCAAACACGAACTTGGAAGGCAGTAACACCAATCAGAGCAACTTCAATGAAAGACTCTTCTGTTAGAAGGAGGCAAGAGCTGTGCCGCTGGGGTAAGGTCCACGCGGGGACATCAGCTCCAGCAAAGTGACAATCCACTTGTGGATGAGAACAATGAGAGAACACGGTATCTCGGAACCTGAACCGCCGACTGCATGGTCCCCTTATCCTGGCGCCTGCTCCACGCATACAAGATACAATGTAAGAGCCCAAGGCCATGCCTTGGAATCTTCCCATCCTGGGGCCTAGAGGTCACTGCCTTGGGAAGGAATTCAGCCAGGGTCCCAGGGCTCGGCCTTCTCTTCCTCGGAAGGAGGCACACATCTTCAGCTCCGCCTTGCCCTCCTCACCTGTCTGGTCTTGTAAGACTGAGAGCAGTGAGGCTCCTCTAAAAAAGAAATCTCCCTACAACAACACCCAGGAGCAGTCAAGTTCCATCACGATTATGCGGAGAAGCCCTGAACACCACACAGGAGGGTCCCGGTCTGATGACTGGCGCTGCACAGCACTTCCTTTAGAGGATGCAGGCCTGCGCCCTGACCGGCTGACCAGGCTGCAGACAGCGTAAGAAGGAAATGCAGCGGGAGCAGAACCTAGTGGCCCTTTGCCTCTGAAGTGTGGGGAGGCAAAACGAAATGGTGGTTTGCAGCTGTCTCCCTCCAGCCCCTGGGACAGCTGCAACCCCTCTGCCCCGCACTCCAAGCCCTGACTCTCCTTTCCCCAAATAGATCATCTCCTAGAAGGAGAATAGCAGGAAAAAAACAACAGGGGTTTCTATCCAAGAAGGTTCACCAGAAACTGGATCCGAACACATGGAAGGGCCGCCACAAAGGTATTCTGAGCCTCGAGAAAGGATGCTACATCCCAAAGGTAACAGAAGATCCAGGCATCCTGCCTGCTTGACTTTGGGGAAATCTTTGAAAAGAGCCCCTGAAATGTGTATTCCAGCCACATGAGAAGATAACCCTTCAAGCAAGGAAGGTTGGTGGAAGGTAGGAGAAGCCCAGGCCCCGAGGCAGGGCTGTAAACATTGTGCTTTTCTAAGGCCAACGTGGTGCGTGGCTTTGGCAACTATGGTTACATCTCCAAACGGTGGTGAAGACAACGTCTGGGGAGGAAAAGAGTCTCCGCACATCCTGAGACAAAGCGTGGGGTTCTCACTGGGGGAAGAGGGAGAGAAGGCGCTCCTTCCTCGGCCAGGGGCTGCGGGGGCTCCTTGCGTCGGTCCCCCGTCATTTCTAGTTCACACGCCTGTACCGAGCACAAGGGGGACACCTGGACCGGGGAGGGGGGGTGCGGAGGGCGAGGGATGATGTCTACGTCAGTCCGGGAACGTGGCTCTAAACAGGGCAGAAACTCTCCTGCAAGGTCAAGAGAGTGACAAAACCTCTCCGGGCTTCTCGGTCCAGCCCCAGCAGGCCGGACCCCATCGGCCTCAGGCAGAGACTGCCGTGCCTCGAGGAGAGGCCAGGTGAGTGCAGGCCCCGGGTCCCCACAGGCCACCAGCCCTGAGCCTGGCCCCGAGGTACAGCCGGGGGGACTGGGGCCGCAGCTCCATGTGCTTGTGCTCAGAGCTCAGGGTCTGGTCCGCAGCTCAGCAGGTTCTGAGGAGCCAGCCGCCCTTCCAGGGGCCTCGCTCCCAGAGCCCCCAAGGGGAACGGACACCCTCCCTGACGGGACTCTGTTCCCTCCCGGGGCTACTCACCACCACGTGATCTTGAACTCATAGATGGGGCGCTTGCAGTAGTAGTGGTTGATGAGGTGCTTGTCGCACACCCCGATGCACTGGTGGTCCACGGTGAGGCCCTGGGCCGAAAGGTCCGTGACCAGGCAGTGCAGCAGGTCGTAAACGTCAGCCACCGCCTCCCAGGGCCCGAAGGACACATCCACTTCGCAGTGGTGCTCGAAGAGCTGCCCGTCGCTCTCGCTCCGCTCGAAGCGCAGGGAGTTGAGGAGCGGACACTCGTAGGGGGTGATGGGCATCTCCTCCTTGAAGACACAGACCTTGAGCTTGGCAAAGCGGGCCTTGCGCTGGACGGCGCGCAGCCGGGCAATCTCCACGATCCGCTCCAAATGGTCTGTGGGGTGAACACAGCACTCATTGCTGGGACGGGGGGCGGGGGGCAGTGGTGGGGGGCAAGGCAGCTGGGGGGCACAGACAGCCCAGTGACATGGGGGCAGGGGTCCAAGAGGGAAGAGAGAGCCCTGGGGAAGGGACTCTGTGGGCCTATGAAGGACACACACTGAAACAGAGATCGTGGTTCTACCCGGCAAAAGGAAACCAAGGGGCCGCACCCGTGGCATATGGAGGTTCCCAGGCTAGGGGTCCAATCGGAGCTGTAGCCACCAACCTACACCACAGCCACAACACAGGATCCAAGCTGCGTCTGAGACCTACACCACAGCTCATGGCAACACCAGATCCTTAACTCACTGAGCAAGGCCAGTGATCGAACCCGCCACCTCATGGATGCTAGTCAGGTTTGTTAACCACTGAACCATGATGGGAACTCCTGAGTACGCCCTTTTGAAATGCGATTTGATGACACTGCAGGCAAGGTGGGCCCCGGATCACCAAATCTCCCCATGTGAGTGGGAGGGCGGCAGGAAGGGAAGCGGGATTCTCCCCTATCCTTAGTGGGACAGGTATCTAGATGAACCCCAGGCACACCTTTTCTGGGAGAGACCTCGGCGCTGACGGATGCCTGGCAGCCCTCCTTCCTCACACCCCAGCTGTGCCAGGCAGTTAAGCCCTCACCTTTGTAATAGGGCATGAGCCCCAGAAACGCCTGGCGCACCTTCTCCCCCTTCAGCGGCTGCATGTTCTCCAGCTGCTCCAGGAGGGGCCCAATGGCATAGTACTGGGCCTCCTTGTACACGGCCCGCACGCGCTCCCGGGGCGGCAGGTCCCCCGAGCGCAGGAAATTCAGCACATCTCTGAGCAGGAAGGAAAGAGGCTTGGTGAGAAGGAGCTGATGGACCCGGACACGGGCTCATAGTGGTTAGAGCACAGCGTCTGGAACCAGGCGGCCACAGCTGGGGAACCCTGGGTAAGCGAACTTAACCTCTCTGTGCCTTGATTTTCTCACCTCTAACATGGGGGAAAACAAGAAAACCACCCCGTAATGTGATGAGAGGATTATAAGTTAATATAAAAAGTGCTTAGAAAATACCTGGCACAGAACAAGGCCTCACTAAGTGTTAGTAGTTACTATCAACATCATTACTGCTATAATGATCATTAAGTATATATAGGAAAAATATATGTGTGTATATATTTAAATTGAAGTATAGTTAACATTCAATAAATATACGATTTTTTCTTTTTTTTTTTTTATGGGCCACACCTGTGGCATATGGAAGTTCCCAGGCTAGGGGTCAAATCGGAGCTGTAGCTGCAGGCCTACACCACAGCCACAGCAACCCAGGATCTGAGCCACAAGTGCAACCTATGCCACAGCTTGCAACACCGGATCCTCAGCCAACTGAGCGAGGCCAGGGATCAAAACTGCATCCTCACGGATACTAGTCAGGTTCTTAACCAGCTGAGCCACAAGGGGAACTCCACAAGTTTTAACTGTACAGTTCCACTACTTTTTTATGGTTGATCACAGGATTTTTTTAATTAAAGTATAGTTGATTTACAATGTTGTGCCAATTTCTGCTATACAGCAAAGTGACTCAGTCACACATGTATATACATTCTTTTTTTATATTATTTCCCCTCATGGTCTATCCCAGGAGAGTGGCTACTGTTCCGTGTGCTGTACCAGCAAGACCCTGTAAGACTCAGGATGATGATCTCCAGTTGCAGCCTCAGTTACTTCAGGTATGAACACACCCGTACAGCCACCGCCTATGTCAGGATTAGAACATTCCCATCGCCTTGTGCTTCTTCTCCATCCCTCTCTACAGAGGCAACTGCTCGGACTTCTACGCCTATCAACAAAGATGGGTTCTGCCTCTTTGGATATTCGTACATGTGGAATCACACGGCATGGTTTCTTTCGTGCCTGGCTTCTCTCCCTCCACCTAGAGTTTTTGAGACTGAGTCTCTACATCATGTGCGGTGGCAGTTTCTTCCCTTTTATTGCCAAGTATAATACCACTGTAGGAAAACCCTATCAGTGACTTACCCATTCTCCGGCTGATAGACACTTGAGCTGTTTCCAGCTTGGGGCTCTCATGGGGGGAACTCTGTGATGAACAGTCCCTGTAAACTTCTTGTGGATTTGGGCACCAATTTCTCTTGGGTAAAGAGCAGGAGTAGAATGTTTCGGTCAGAGGGTCAGTGCATGTTTGACAAAGTGGCTGCAGCATTTTCCGTCCCCACCAGCGATGTGGAAGAGCTGTGCACCTCCTCACAAATCCTTGTCTCATCAGGATTACTCTGTAGCTTACGGAGAAGACACCTGCCTAACCCTGATACCCGGACAGGCTGGCTTCAGGAGTGAATAATATCACATGTCACATCTCCTTAAAATCACAATTCAGGTCTTTCAATTCTCTCTTCAGATTCTTTAGGGCCACGAGTAATCAGACCCGTCACCAGCAGGTGTGGGAAGGGCGTCTGTGAGGACATCTGAGCCAACCCCAAGATCAAGCTGCCAGCCCAAGAGTCTACGATCACGATGCAACACCAGCTAACATTCGCTAAGTGTTAATCCGTGTCAGCCACTATTCCCGTGCTTCCTGTTTAATCCTGTCAATGACGGGGTAAGTGCTCTCTTACATCTCGTTTATAAATGAGGCAAAAGTGGGGCTCAGAGAGCTTAAGGAACACCCTTGCTAAAGGAGCCAACAGCTAGCCAGAGGCCAGTTGCAGACAGATCCAAGCCCACACCTGCAGCGGTCCAGGCTTCAGTCCAAAGCACTGTGCACCGATCACAACAGGAAGCCGCCCCAGGTAGAGGCCCAGGCCGCCTCCATGGTGGGCACTGGGGGTATGCGAGCTCCCCCACTGAGAAATGCCCCAAACCTCTAGTTTATGTTATCTGAATCTTCCAACAACTTCATGTGCTGCTGATGAATCATAGGCCACTGGAGTCCAGTAGTCTGAGGATAAATGCCACAACATCCTGCTTTCTGCCACGCCTGTGCCTGGCTCTGCCACGCTCCAGCTGTGGCCACCTGGGCATGGGCACATCAGCTTAGAGCCAAACCTTGTTCCCCCTCCTCATCACCCCTTCCAAAATTAGTTCTCTAGGATCGTAAGCAAACCTTGGTGAGCTCTGAAAAACATAACCCCGGGGCAAGGCCCAGCTAAGAGGGCTGCGGGAGCTGTCAGCTGGGACCAGCACTTTCCTCCCCCAAACAGCCTGCAAACAAAAATCTTTTTATAGCTCTGCAGAGCGATGTGACACTTTGTTTTCTCAGCATTGGAGGCAGCTGACAGCCCAATGGGGAAACCCAGATGCTTCAAAGCAAACGATTTGACCAGAGACTCCTTTCTGAGGATGAAAATGACCCTTCTCCCCATGTGGCCAGTCCTACGTGGAGGCCGGCACGGAGGCGCAGTGGTTGGAGAGCTTCTCTCCGTTCAAGGTCAAGGCCATGTGAGTTCTCCAGTCATCTCCAAAGTTAGACGGATGGGGCCAAGAGCTTCAGCCACAAACTCTGAAAGGACCCGGCAGGGCTCTCACCAAGGCTCTTTATTTAATCCACACGACAGGCAGCTGTAATTATTTCTCACTTCACAAACAAGGAAACCGAAATACAAAGGCTTTAAGTTGTCCACGTGTAAGCTTGTCTGAAGTCCTTTTGTGGGAAGAGCGATCTTTTTTTGAGATTGTGTCTTTCCATGTTTTACTGTTAAAAATGACTAACAACTGAAGGTGGAATTTTTTTTTTTTTTTTAAGACTCTTCTTGGCATGATTTCAGGATGGCAACCCTATGTTGGCCCTTCCCTCACCTTTTTTGTTCTGTTTTGAACTACTGAAAGAAGTCTAGGAACCACTGCCACACACCATGTTCCTGGCTAACCCTGATGCCAAGCCCCAGATCTGGCTTTGGGGGTCTTCTCCCAGAAGCTATGTTGGAGCTTTCCTGCCTCTAGGCGGGGTCACACCTATTCCACAGGGATGACGATTTCCCAGTCTGATTTGCCCTAGGAGAGAAGCAGTTTCATCCCATCCGGCCAATGTGCCATGCCTGGGGTATCTCTGGCTGTTCTTGTCTCCTCGCGGAAAGAAACTAAGAGTTCTGATGCAATTCAACATGCATATTTTTTTTGGTTGCGCCTGCAGCACGCAGCAGCTCCCCAGCCAAGGATACAACACAAGCCACAGCAACGACAATGCCAGGCCCCAAAGCCACTGAGCCACCAGGGAACTCTTATCAATATGCACATGTATGCATCCCTCCAGCAGGTTATCTCCTCCTCCAGCTGTTGGGGAAGCTATCAAAGCCTCACAGCCAAGCTCGGCCGCTCCCTCACTAAGACGAGGCAGCAGGGTGGCAGAGGAAGACACATACCCGAAGTGTGCGCCGTCCCGGTCGATGAAGTAGCGGCCCTCGGCGTCGGTGGGGATGTAGTGCCGCCCGCTGAACATCGCCGCCAGCATGGTATCCTCGTAGCGTCGCAGGGTGGACAGGCGTGTGGTGAAGTGAGCCCCTCCGATGTTGAGGGGGACGACCTCGGGGAACTGGGAAGGAGCCACCGGCAGAGTTGGTCAGGCCTGGGGGAGGAGAGCCTGCGCTGCTCTGGCCATGGCCTTCTTGGGTCTGAGCGGGGCCATGCTGTTCACTTGGCCCCCCAGGCCACAACCCAGGAGTCTTTCTGGACGCTTCTCTCTCCTCCCTTTCTCCACACTCATCAGTGACCAAGTCCTCCCCCTCTTCTCCCCACAGCTCTTCAGTCAGGTCTCTCCACCCCAATCCTAGTATCTGTGCTCTAGCGTTCAAAGCTTTCCTGGTCCTCCTTCCACTTCCTGAACCTACCATTGCTATGCCCTTGCTCACTCCATCTTCTCTGTCCCAAACGCTCTTGCCACTGTCCCTCTGTCCATTGAGCAAATGCAATCGCCCCATACGGTGGTGTGTGGTGTTCGCTGCACAAGGGCACGTGGATGAGAGGGATCTGCTACGCAGCTGGGTGTCCTTCTGCTAATTCACACCAAGGCACCATACAGGTCATTCTAAGAGCTTCTGTTCAAGGTCCCCTTCACTGTGAGCATGTCTGCTCTATTGTCCCTCGCTGGCCCCAAGACAGAGCAAACACTCCCGCCATTGTGCCTTCCCTGTCTCCACATTCTCCTTCCTAATAGTGCCTAGAACAACAGGCACTTTGTGCTCCAGGCGGTTATTATTGCCCAAGCTCCCCAAGGACAGGGGTAGCATCTTGTTCGCCGACCCTGAAGCCACCCGCAGCAGGGCTCATAGATGTTTGCTGAATAAGTCCAGCCATCCCCTCCTCGCCCTCTGCACCTCTCCACTTCCCTCCTTCATCTGCGGAGTGAGAACTGTCCCCAGCCCAGCCAAGGGTCAGGAGGCAAGGGGAGGGTGAAGGGCAAGGAGCGATGGTATGCATTTGCCCGGAGAAGCTCTCCGTTCTCCCTAAAAGGCTGGGGACTTTTTTTTAGTTTTTAAAATTTCTTTCACTGCTTATGGTTTTGAAAGAAATGAGGCCGGTTCTCTCTAATTTTCCCCCCAAAAGCCTCCTCCAAATTAACTACAATGTTATCCCAGTGCATACTTTTCAATAGTACAACAACTCCCAGGCTCCATGAAAGTCTCTGTGTATTTGTCTAGACAGTCCTTCTTCCTAACTTTCAAATCCTTTGTGAAATAAAGAAGGATAAAAATAACGCTACATCAAAGTTACCCTGGGGCCTCGATCGGTGCCTGGCTCACAGTAAAACCCCCCAGTTTGCACTGGATCAGTGAATGAATGAATGAAACAGACAGGCGTTTACAGTTCTGTGAATGTAGGTACCGTTACTCTTCCACACCCAGAGGACCGGAAATGCCTTCTGCTTATTCTATAGCTGGCTCCTCTAAGACTATTCTGTGTGCATACCAAGGACTCAAATATTATTGGGGGGTAATAATACTTCTATTACTCACATGGAGCAATGAACTCTGTAAAAGAGCGAGCACTGGAGTGTGGCCTATAGTCTCTGGGTCCTGAGCTTTCTTCCCTTAAATCACACTGTTTCCCCAATGACAATGCACAAAAACATTGGACCCTGTGTCCCCAATGGCTTTTTTTTTTTTTTTTTCTTCAATTACAAACAGTCCTTCTGGAGTTTTGCCCATTTTCACAAGTGTCCCATGATGCTTTGAGTATCTAACCCCAAGAGGACACTACAGTTTTCCAAGAGCCTCACCCAGCCCCACCCAGCCCCTCTGGGGCTCAGGCCATCTGCCCAGGACTCCCCACGTCACATGCTCCCATGTCTGGCACTACCTTAACCCCTACCTCCCAGTCTCTGTCTTCAGTGCCCATCAGGGCCCCACCTTCCCTCCTCTTTTCTCGTCTCTTGAGGGTCATTTCAGGTGTTCATATGATCATGTCACATGCATTAAGACCAGTGGAAGCCACCATGCATCACAGCACAGCAGCTAGGAGGGAAAGCCATGGAGTTGTCAGGTGAGTGTGGCCACAGCTATTAACTGGCCTGCTTCTTATCTGCACACTGCCCCTTAGCCCACTCTCTGGGCAGCTGGAGACTGGCTTTGGGCAATGACTAAGGCCTCTTCTTGGATTCTCTGGAAGACACTATCATCCCTTGGGGCTCCAAGGGCTCCTTCCCATGGCCTTCCTTCCCTCCTCCAGTTGGTAAGGGTGGGCCATAGGGATGGGAGTACCAAGCTTGCAAGGAGTGAATCCTGGAAGGAGGGGGATGGGAGGGCCAGGTACTGCCTAGAGCAGGGAAGACACACCTGGCGTGTTTTACAGAGCGTGCGTGGGGAGGGGGGGGATCGGTGGGTGGTGGGAGTGGGATGGGCAGGGGAGCACAGCTTCTGGCACCGCCCTCGGCCTGACCCCCTCCCCAGCCTCAGCGCTGTTCACATCCCAAGGTCAGCTCTGCCTGGCACCGGCTCCTGTCTCTGCACCCCTTCTCGCGCCCCCACCCCCTCCAGGTACCTCCTGCGGGAGCAGGGGCAGTGCGTGCCCAGCCTGCGTGGCCGTAGGGGTGGCCGGCTCCAGAAAGTCGTCTTCGGCGTCGGAGCTGGACATGGCACCGTCCGGACGACGGTTGTCTGGCTCCCGCCCCGTGACTACCACCATCCCTCTGGCTCTGGGCAGTGGGCGCGGCTTCGGGCGGGCGGGAGGGTGGCGGCCCGGGCACTAGCACCCAGCAGCGCCTGGCATGACGCGGCGCGGCCGGTGGGCGGGGCCAGAGGGGCTGAGAGCTCAGCGCGGTGGGGCTGGAGGGCGGCCGCTCCCTCAGCGCCAACGGGCTCGCTGACCACCCGGCGGACCGCAGGGCCACCGGCCTGACCCGGCCGCCTCCCGCTATTGGCCGAGCTGCCGCTAGTTCCGCCCCTGATTGGCGTGAAGCTCGCCCAATCGCAGAGCAAGTAGAGCTTTCGCTCCGTGCCTGAATGGCCACTGGGAGCCGGGCTGGCTGGCCTGCCCCGTTCTGATTGGCCCTCTGGACAGTGGGCGCGCCCTCCCCACCCGCGAACACTCGCTCGGCGCGTGGGGCGCGCGCACGCTGCCACCGTCTCTAAGCCGGGCCTTCTTGGGTCCGAGGGTGGCTCCTGCACCGGGGTCGACACCTAGAAACTTGCGAGGAGAGAGGGCTCACGACTTAGTCGTTCCTACGTCTCCAGGGCAGCGCAGATGTGCATCCTTGGGCGTCAAAGGCCAGGCAAATCCGGGAGGACCAGGTCGCCGCAATGGATAGCCTGGGCATCCTTTCCCGGAGGATACGGAGGAGGCACGACTTAGGTCACTGAGGTTGTAGGAGAGGAAGGGTAGCACTGCAACAGGGACTGGCCCTTCTCTAGCCACAAGGGCAAAACCTGAGTTTCCAGTCTTTCCTGATTGACCCAAAAAGAAAACTCAGGTTAGGAGCAATTGAGAATGACAGTGACTCTCACCCTCAATGTGTCAGTTCTTCCACCCGCACCTGGAGACACAGACGGAAACAGGCCCTCTCTTGAGACGCTCCCAGGCTGCTGAGGCAGAGTCCAGTCTGATCCAACATCTATCAACAGCCTTGGATGCTGTGACCCCTGGTATAGTTGGATCAGCTCAGGGACTCTCCTAGGAATCAAGGTTTGAGCCCTTTCAAACCATTTTTACACCCAGTTCTTCATTTGCATCTCACATTGTGACAGAAAAGGAAACTGAGACCTAGAGGATTAAAACCACTGTAGGAGTGTCCTCCATGAGTGTTTTCTCCAAACTTGGTTGCATCAAAATCACTGGTGGGGGAACTTGTTAAAATGCAGATTCCCAGTCCGACTCCAGAGAATCTGACTTGGTCCATCTGGGGTGAAGCTCTTGAACTTGCATTCCTAACAAACTCCCCAGGTAACCCTGGGTGTTGCAGGTCCTTGAACCACGTTTTGAGTAGGGCTGCTCTAAAGAAGGCTGCCTGAGGCCATCTCTTATCTGTAACTACCTGCTCCAGCCTTTCTCAACATCCATAACAAAGTTTCTTCTTTCCATCCTTAGAATCATTAGGATTGTTTCAGCTGTAATAGAAACTGCAATCAAAGGTGGATTATATCATAGGAAAATTTGATTATCTTCTATAACAGGAAGTCTGAACAGCTCCTGGATTGGTCCATTAAGTAATGCAATAAGGAGTTACCTGGACCAGTTCTCTTCCATTTGTCTACTCTGCCAGGGGGACTCTCCTCCTTTAAAAATTCATATGAGGAAACTAGAGAACTAAGGGCTTATCAGGATGACAGTTTAAATCGAGGCTGTCCAAAGAGAATGGGAAGGGAGCCCCAGAGGCTCAAGAGGTAGGGAAATCCAGGTACAATCAGTGTTACATTACTGAATGTGTTGGAGTTTTCATCTTCCATTTTGGCTGAGGATTTCCTTCAGGAATATAGTTGCCCAATTGGTTCTGTTTATACGGTGTGTATTAAGGGGGCGGGAAGTCCAAGGGCAGCAGCCTGCAATGAAGACTTGCTGAGAGAGCAGGAAGGGGTTGCAGCAGGCTTTCTGGGAAAGCAGGGCACTTGGCTGGCAGCAGCGATTCCCACCCCGCAGTGAACTGACTTCCAGGCCAGTTCACAGGAGGGCTGCAGAGCAGGGTCAGTGAACCTTGGAGAGAGGAATGGGTAGCTCATGCCCATGCAGAGGTGGGGGCTGCTCTCAAAACACTGGCACTTGTAGCTGGGATTACTCTTCCTCCAAGAGTCAACAAAATACTCCTACAGGCACTGAGTCCTGAGATTAGCCAAATGGATTCTATTCTCCACATCTCACCAAAAAAGAGAACTTCGGAATGGCAACAGATTTCCAAAGTGCTGATTCAGCATGTGGATTTTCACGCCCAATTCTAATTTATTGAATAATTTAAAACAATAAAAGAAATGAAAAACAGGAACGAAAGTTTCCATCTTCTTTTCCCCATTACCTTCTTTCAGTTTTAATTTTTTTTTGTCTTTTGTCTTTTTTGTTGTTGTTGTTGTTGTTGCTATTTCTTGGGCCGCTCCCGCGGCATATGGAGGTTCCCAGGCTAGGGGTTGAATCGGAGCTGTAGCCACCGGCCTACGCCAGAGCCACAGCAACGCAGGATCCAAGCCTCGTCTGCAACCTACACCACAGCTCACGGCAACGCCGGATCGTTAACCCACTGAGCAAATGCAGGGACCAAACCCTCAACCTCATGGTTCCTAGTCGGATTCGTTAACCACTGCGCCACGACGGGAACTCCCGGTTTTAATTTTGATTTGAACCTTTAGACATATAAACAGTTATAGACCATAACAATTACAACCCATGTACTCACTTCCCAGCTCATGAAATACAAGATGACAAACACAGTTGTATCTGCACATACCTCCCTAATCTCATTCCCCTCCCTCCTAAATATATGTATCATTTCATTCATGTTTTCTTTTTAGTTGGGATATATGGTACAGAAAAATGTAAAATAATATCTGTACAGCTTGAAGAATAATTATAAAAGAGAGAGAGAGAGCCATGTAACCACCACTCAGTCAAAAAACAGAACGCTGCCAGCTCCCATTCTCTCCAAAGGCTCCTCCATGAAACTCCATTCCTCCAAAGGTCACCTCTGTCCTCACTTTTCTTTCTTTTTTTTTTTTGTCTTTTTGTCTTTTTGCCATTTCTTGGGCCGCTCCCTCGGCATATGGAGGTTCCCAGGCTAGGGGTCTAATCCAAGCTGTAGCTCAGCCTACGCCAGAGCCACAGCAACACAGGATCCGAGCCGCGTCTGTGACCTATACCACAGCTCACAGCAACGCCGGATTGTTAACCCACTGAGCAAGGGCAGGGATCGAACCTGCAACCTCATGGTTCCTAGTCAGATTCGTTAACCACTGCGCCACGATGGGAACACCTGTCTTCACTTTTCTGACCATCATTTCTTTGTTTGCCCAGCTACCCACCCATGAATATAACTCTAAGCTGTGCAGTTTAATGTTAGCTGGGTTTTGGACTTGAAGCGAATGGAATCTTTTCCATGTCACTGCTGATGAGTATTTAATTATGTCCCAATGTTGTATGATGACACATGGTGCTGCTATGAACTCTATATCTTGTGACGCTCTGTCCAATCAGAGCTGCAGTGCTGGCCTAGGCCACAGCCACAGCAACGCCAGATCTGAGCCTCGTCTGCAACCTACACCACAGCTCATGGCAATGCCAGATCCTTAACCCACTGAGCAAAGCGAGGGATCGAACCTGCATCCACTGAGCCACGACGGAAACTCCTATAAACACATCCTTAACTCACAGTGCCATGGGGGCATCCATCTTTGTGTTTCTTCAAGTTATCTCTCTTCCTTTTTTTTTTTTTTCCTTTTAAAGATCCTGAGATACAATTGACGGATAACCTTAGTTTCAAGTGTATAACATGATTTGATATTTGCTTACACTGCCAAATTATCACCACAAGAAATCTAGTCAACTTCCAAGTCAGCTCTCTTTCCTATTTCCAATCTTACCAGTCCTTTCAAGACCCCCTCCTCATTCCAGGAAACCCCGACTCCTTCCAGCAAATGGCAGTTTGGCTATTGCACAGAGAAAAGGAGGCTCTCAGGCGTGGAGAACTCCTTCAACTTCCTACCACCAACAAGTTAATTCTGTCTGCGAAATCTCTCCTTCGCTCCTGCTTTGGAGGAGAAACTCTTCTCGGGATTGGAGGGTTATTCTTCCAACACAGCTCTTGCTTTTGCAGGACTGGACGTCCCCCATCCATGAACCTTTCTCCCCTGAATTTTCCGTCTCTTCCTCTACATTGTTTTCTTTGCTGCGGCTCATTTTATGTGCCATTTTTTCCCCAACTTCTCTCTGATCCTTTGTTGTCAATATCTTCATAAGAAAAGTCTACTCTTCTAGGCAAGTGTGGACTTTTCTTGCTGATCCCCATTGCAAGTTGGCCTTCTGACCCAGCACTTTGCTAAAACTGTTCTTTCAAGTCAGAGTGGCCCCTTAATTGCCAAATCCAGCGATGTGTCCCTCTAGAACTCTCGGAAGCATGCTGCTGTTGACCAGTGGCGCTCCCTTAAAATCCCTTGCTCCTTTGAATTCCATGATCATCTTCTGACTCCTCTTCTCTCCATCTCTTTTCCATCTCCTTTGCAGGCCCCACGGCGCCTCTCATTTCTTCAATGGTATTGGATCCCAGAATTAGTCCTTGGTTTGCTTTTGTTCTAGTCTACATATGCTTGCAGTGATTCCATCTACGCTCATGGCTTCAATCACTATCCACATATCAAAGACTGCTTAATTTAATTTTTTTTTTTAGGGTGGCACCCACAGCACATGGAAGTTCCCAGACTAGGGGTCAAATCAGAGCTGTAGCCGCTGGCCTACGCCACAGCCACAGCCACACCAGATCCTTAACCCATTGAGCGAGGCCAGGGATTGAACCTGCGTCCTCATGGATGCTAGTCAGATTTGTTTCTACTGAGCCATGATGGCAACTCCCAAATTTAAAATTTTCAATCTGCCTTTTTGCCTGAACTTCAAATCCTTATCCTAATAAAACTGAGTACTTGACATCTCTATCTAGATGTCCCCAAGGACACCTCAAACTTAACATGTCCTAAACCTATCTCACCGTCTTCCCATCAAATGTTTTTATCATCTTTTATTTCCCCCAATGCCCTCAATTCTTTGTTTCTCATCTATGGGGCGCGATGTGGGAAATACGATTGAGAGGGTGGAGGTGGAGGAATGACTTTCCCTTGACCTCCCAGGCTTGAGGAAGAAGTTGCTTGCCAGCAGCTTCCCAAGGCACAAAAGCTTGGCTAAGAACCCACTTGGCTCTCAACCCAGCTCAACTCCCCCATCCTTTGATGTACCCGCATTCACTAACGACTGCTTTTCCTTAGCCTGGATGTCTCTTCCCACTGCTCACTTGGTAAAAGATGCCAGTGCTCAGATGGGCTCTCTCACCTCTTTTTTTTTGGGGGGGGGGTCATTTTTAGGGTGCACCCGCAGCATATGGAGGTTCCCAGGCTAGGGGTCATATCAGAGCTGAAGCTGTTGGCCCGCATCCCAGCCACAGCAACGTGTCTGCAACCTACACCACAGCTCAGGGCAACACTGTGATCTTTAACCCACTGAGCAAGGCCAGGGATCAAACCTGCATCCTCATGGATCCTAGTTGGGTTTGTTACTGCTGAGCCACCACAGGAACTCCCTTACCTCTTTTCTGACTTTCCTCCCTTAAATTTGCCTCACTGAATGCTAGACGCCTGAAATCTAAAAGCTACTTTTCCCATAGTACCTTGTATCCTGGGTTCCACAGGTGACCTAACTTTCACCAAACAGATCCCTGCACTGGAAATTCAGAGGGGGAAGTGAACACTGAGTTGGAGGCCATGCCTCTTGCTCTTTTGGCAGACAAACTTGGACGTGGAAGTGCTGAAACCTTTCCCTCTTTGCTGTGGCTGCAGCAGAGGCCCCATGTTGGTCTTTACCTTCCTGGATGGTAAAAAGCAGGGTGCAGGGTCCATTTGGCTGTCTTGTTGCTCTCTTATAATCAACCTCCAAGGTCCCGTACAGTGCCTGGCATAGAGGAGGAACCCAAGAGATGAATACATGAAGGAAATTTGTGCTGTGATCACAGTCAAATAACTACTTCTCTCCATAGGTATTTTTCACACTGTATTTTATTAGTCTTATTGGTAGATAAGGCCACGCATAGTAAATATCATAGAGGAAGGTGAATTCCAGGATGGCATCCTACTGGGCTGATGAGGAGGGACTCCTTTCAAATTGTGAGACGTCCTAAGGGTGCTTATTCAGAGCAGAACATCAAGGGAGGGGTGCTCTTTGGTTTGGGGTGCACACAAACTGAAGAGATATCTTCACTGTGCAAGATGACATGAGTCCTGGAGTTCCTGCTGTGGTGCAATGGGATCAGTGGCATCTCTGGAGCGCTGGGATGCGGGTTCAATGCCTGGGCCGGCACAGTGGGTTAAGGATCCAGGGTTGCCATTGCTGTAGCTGTGTGTGGATTGCTGCTTCGGCTCAGATCTGATCCCTGGCCTGGGAACTCCATATGCTGAGGGGGGGGGGGCAAAAAAAAAAAAAAAAAAAGACATGGGTCCTGAAGTGCTCTTAATCTGAGCTCTTTACAGGTAGGCTTTGGATGGATTTAAAAAAATTTTATATTAGAGTATACTTGATTTAGAGTGATGCGCCAATTTCTGCTGTACAGCAAAGTCACCTAGTCATGCATATATATCCTCTCCCTTTCTTATATTATCTTCCATCACGGTCTATCCCAAGAGCCTGGATATAATTCCCTATGCTGTACAGCAGGACCTCATTGCTTAGACGGATGTTGTTTTCTGTTTTCACTGATTAATTATAATAAAGCAGAAGGAACACAAAATATAGATGTAAAAATAAACCACATCCAGAATTCACCGAAGAGAGTGTCTGATTAACATGGCTTGCAAGTCTACAGCTGTCCTTTCGACTACTGCGTAGCGCTTCCTCATCCCCTATGTCTCTGAGTGAGCTCTGGTTCTAGTTGCCTCTGGAAGCATTATGGTCCAATCCCACTGGTGGGTGGGTGAGCATCTTGAAGCCACATCCCCAGTTCTCCCTCTCACCCTGTGCCCTGTTTGGGTGGCATGTCCACTGGCCTATCAGTTTAGGTTTAAGCACGTCACAGTTTAAATATTTATTATTTGGTCATTCCTGTTGTGGCTCAGCAAGTGAAGAATCTGACCAGTATCCTTGAGGATGCGGGTTCGAAACCTGGCCTCACTCAGTGGGTTAAAGATCAGGCGTTACTGTGGCTGTGGTGTAGGCTGACAGCTGCAGCTCCAATTCAACGTCTAGCTTGGGAACTTCCATATGCCATGGGTATGGCCCTAAAAAGAAAAAGATAATCTATTATTCAATATGATTCCATCAAGTCGAAACATTTAGCTGGAAATAAAATCCCCTGATCCCTGATAAAATGCCCCAGTCTCCTAGTGTCCCCCATCTCTTGGGGCCTCTCCACCATTTCACAGTCTTTCTCCCCCGAGGCGTCCCTGCCCATTCAGAAACTGCCTTGGATTTGAGGCTGAGGGTGGCCTGTTTCTCTGAGGCAATAAAAGGGTATCAGCAAAAAAGAACTTGCCATTTGGAAGCTTTCTAGCTCTGATATTTGTTCTGACATTTGTCTGGAACTGCCAGCTAAGAGTCCTTCGGTGAAACGCGAAAATATCCTGAGACAATATAGGATTAAAATAATCGATAAGAGTAGGGGCCTGAAAACTTTTTCTGTGAAGGGCCCAAGAGTAAATATTTTCAGCTTAGCAGGCTACACAGTTTATGTCTACTCAACTGTGCGGCTGTGGAGGGAAAGCAGCCATGCACAGATCGTCAGTGATGCCGTAGGTTAGGTCATAAATTACATCATAAGACACAGTGTGGCCAGATTTAGTCAATGGATGTAGCTTACCAACTCTTGCATGAGGGAAATAGATCAATCGTAACTGCACTGTGATCTTTTCAAACACGCTCCATCTAAAGGCATTATTAGGGAGTTCCTGTTGTGGCTCAGAGGGTTGAGAGCCCAACATAGCGTCCGTGACAATGCGGGTCTGATCCCTGGCCTTGCTAAAGGATCCTGCATTGCCTTGGCTGTGGTGTAGGGTGGCAGCTGCAGCTCTGATTGAACCCCTAGCCCAGAAAATTCCATATGCTGCAGGTGTGGCCATAAAAAGAAAATCAATCACTCAATCAATCAATGGCCTATTAGCTCTTACCTGGCTTCACTTCTAGTTCAAGTCTCAGCCACTGATTTGTGAAGAACAACCAATAGCCAAGTTTTCAGATTATTAATGTTACTAATTTTCTTTCAAAAGACTTGTCTAGATAATGAGACAGAATAAATGAACTGGGTGGGGGGAGAAAGTGGGTTGGACTGGGCATTTGGGGTTAGCAAATGCAACATATTATATTTTTACGATATCATATTAGCTGGAGAGTATTCTATTACGTGAATGTACCATCATGGATAGACAATAAGATCCTACTGTACAGCACAGGGACTATATCCAATCTCCTGGGATAGACCATGATAGAAAATGACACATCAAAAAAGAATATATTTATGTATGAATGAGTGATTTTGCTATATGGCAGAAATTGGCACAACACTGCAAATCAACTATACCTCAGGAAAAAAAGAAAAAAAAATGAACAGAAAGTCAATGTTAAGTCTAACTAGACGGATAGACTTTCAGTATTGCCCCCCCAATTTGGGTAAATCACAGCACTACTCTAGATCCCAGATTTTTCTTTCTTTCTTTTTTTTTTTTGGTCTTTTTAGGGCCGCACCCACTGCACGTGGAGGTTCCCAGGCTAGGGGTCCAATCAGAGCTGTAGCTACCGGCCTATGCCACAGCCTCAGCAACTCCAGATTCAAGCCACATCTGTGAACTACACCACAGCTCATGGCAACACTGGATCCTTAACCCACTGAATGAGGCCAGGGATCGAACCCGAGTCCTCATGGATACTAGTTGGGTCGTTAACCATTGAGCCATGACTCAAACTCCTAGATTCCAGATTTTATTTCTAGGATTAGGGCATTCAATCTCTTGATTTCTTTCTTTAAAAAAAAACTTCATTTTTTAAAAAAGGTATTTTACAGAAAGTAATCCACATTGATTTAGCACATTTAGAAAACATAGTTAAGCAGAAAGAAAACAAGAAAACATCAAACTCAACCACGAAGAGATAATACTGCTGACATCTTAGTATATGCCCTTTCTGTTGTCTATCAATTTAGCAAGTCTATTTAGTTTTCTAGCTCTCCCTTTTCTTTGGCCACACCTGCCACATGCAGAAGTTCCTGGGTCAGGGATGGAAACTGCGCTGCAGAAATAACCAGAGTCGCGGTAGTACAAACAATCTTACTTGCTCTACTGAGCCCACTAAGGAACTCCTCTGTCTCTGTTTTAAATGATAAAAGTGGGAGCACACTAAATAGCTCTGCGATTACAAATTTTCACTTAACGTAACATGAACATTTTTTCATGTTATGAAACGTTTTTCTGCAATATCATATTAGCTGAAGAGTATTCTATTACATGAATGTACCATCATTTATTTAACGAACTCCTTTCGTTAGGTTTTTTTTTTTTTTAAGGGCTGCACCTGCAGCATACGGAGGTTCCCAGGCTAGGGGTCTAATCCGAGTTGTAGCTGCCAGCCTACACCACAGCCACAGCAACGCCAGATCCGAGCCATGCCTGTGACCCACACCACAGCTCACAGCAACACCAGATTTGTTAGGGTTTTCTCTGTGTTTTTTTATTTTTATTTCTATAAATTTCACTGCAATGGACATCTTTGTAGAGAAAACTTTGCACACATTTGTGATATATTTCCATATTTCAACATTAAAACTTTTTCATACATTCAGCAGTGATTCCATGGATGACCAACAGAGGGCATTTTAGGCTTGCCTCCTCAGGGCAAGGCCGTAAAGCCATTGCTGTGGTATATAACAACAAAAACAGTGGTCTTATTGTGAAAGTGATTCAAACCTAGATCTTCAGTAATAATGAATAAACTCCAAAGGGAGAATCAAAGTCGCTTATTTTTAAGTCTAACCAGAACCATACCTCCCCCCTGCTCCCCCTCCAACAATGAACTGCTTTGTTAGGACTCAAACCCCAAATGAATCAAAATTATCTCTTTCGCTCAATTCAGAACAACTAAAGGAGGAATCTGTTTTACACAAAGACCTAAAGTCCCTACAGGAGACAGTCTTGGGTAGTGACAAACAAGCAGGAAAGGGAATGCAAAGCTGAAAATACTGACCTTGCCAGAGAAAAGCCCAGATGGCCTTCAGGATCTGGAAGTCCCTAGAAAAAAAAAATGTGGGGGGACCACTGAAGGGGGTCTTACCTAGACTGTCACTTACCCATCATCTACCAGCAAGGCTATGGTAGGTAAGACTACAGGTTTTGTTAGATGGAGCTTGAAATAATTGTCTTACGTACGTTTATCTTGATTTTCACAAAAACTATAAATTCCAAAGGGCAGTGATCTGCCTGTACTTCTTGGAATGACAATTATACCCAGCAGATTACTAAGGATAAGGGAGGTATTTAGACAGTTGTCACTCAATGCTAATGACAAGTTTCTAGTCCAGTATAAAGATGATGAGGTAGAAGAGAGTGGGGGTTAATGCTGCAGATGCTGGAGCCACGTTGCCTGTGTTTGCATCACGACTCCGTCACTTACTAGCTGGTCTTGGACCCAAGCCAAGGTCCACAAAAGGAGGTAGTAATAATACCTACGCCGGATGGTGATTTTGAGAATTAAATGAGTTTCTCAGGCACAGGATCTGGTCCATGAGAAGCTCTTGATAAATGTTACTAGAATGATTAGTGGACTAAGTGATTACTAAGATTTTCTTCTCTCATTTTTAAAAAATTTTATTTATTTTTTTGTCTTTTTAGGGCCGCACCCGCAGCATATGGAGGTTCCCGGGTTAGGGGTCTAGTTGGAGCTACAGCTGCCAGCCTACACCACAGCCACAGCCACGCCGGATCCGAGCTGCAACTGCACCCTACACCACAGCTCATGGCAATGCCGGATCCTTAACCCACTGAGCGTGGCCAGGGACTGAACCCACGTCCTCATGAATACGAGTCAGGTTCATTACTAGTAAACACAGCGATGATGGGAACTTCCTCTCATTTTTAAGTGCTACGATTCTCCATGGATGACGCTTTGTCCAAGCTCCTCCTGTAGCCACTGAGGATGCCCAGCCTCTCCCTGGCTCTACAGATTCACCCACTGGCTGTAGCCTTGGCTATGCTGCCCCTGCCGTTCTCTGATAGTCACAGGCAACATGTTTCCCTGGTCCCTTATCCAGCTAATTCTTCAGAAATTCTACCCCAGCCATCTTTCATTTGTTCCAAAGGAGTTCCATTTCATTCCATTAAGTCACAACATTTCACAGATATAGTCATTTTCTTTTTAAAATTTATTTATTTTTTTTGGTCTTCTCTGGAGCCACATCTGCGGCATATGGAGGTTCCCAGGCTAGGGGTCGAATCAGAGCTGCAGCCGCCGGCCTACGCCACAGCCACAGCAACGCCAGATCTGAGCTGCAATTTCGACCTGCACCACAGCTCACGGCAATGCCGGATCCCCAACCCACTGAGCGAGGCCTGGGATCGAACCCTCAACGTCATGGTTCCTAGTCGGATTCATAATCACTGAGCCACAATGGGAACTCCCCCCTCCCTTTTTTTCAAAGTCATCTTCTTGAGGTGTTCTAAGATGTCATATGGACCAGAAATGCTTTGCTTCACAGGGCTCCACAGAAATACGCTCAGACCAGAAGAAATAAGGCTCTGCAAGAAGGAACGCCAACCACTGCATCTGCTTCTCCAGGCCAGCTGTGCAGTGCTTCACTCCCGAGTTGGCCGTTCTGTGCGGTGGCTCTCCGCCCTTTCCTATTCCAGTGCCCTCCCACTCCCGACAGTGGAGTCACCAGGGGTGGGCAGATGAAGGGAATACAAATCCTTATGGTCACCTAGGGCCAAGTACTAGAGCCAGGTTGGGTTAGCGTTAAAAAATGTCCTCCCCTCCCGTTCGGATGGGTTTTATGTGGGGCACGTGAACTCCTCTGTTCAGTGTTGGTAACATAAGACTAACACAGAAATAAGCAAACAAAAACAAAATTATGATGTGATTTTATTGCTACCTGGAGGTTGGGGCAGTAACAAGAAATGGGACTTAAGAGAGCTGGGCCCTTTGTGGGGCTGGGATGTTCCAGGTAGAGGGGAGAGGGACTGGCTGGGTTTTAGGGCCTTTGGAAGAAGCAGAAAGTAAGGAGGGTGTGAGGAGACGGAGGAAAATGTGCTGTTCACAGGGAGAGGTGGGGCCAGGTTGTGGAGGCAGAAGAGTTTAGATGCGATGCATTAAAGAATCAAAGATTTTTTTTTTTCTTTTTAGGGCTACACCCATGGCACATGGATGTTCCCAGGCTAGGGGTCGAATTGGAGATGTAGCTGCTGCCTACACCACAGCCAAAGCAACGCCGGACCTGAGCCGTGTCTCCAACCTACACCACTGCTCACAGCAATGCCAGATCCTTAACCCACTGCCAGGGACTGAACCAAGTCTTCATGGATATAGTCAGATTTGTTTCCACTGTGCCACAACGGGAACTCCCTCAAAGAAGCTTTTTGAACAAAGGAGTGACTTAAGATGCAGTGACTGATCTGGCAGCAGTATGCAGTTTCAGCAGTGCTAGGGGAGAAGGGAGGAATGAATAATTTTGGGATCCGATACCAGGTCACCACTGTGGCGCTCATTGAGGGGCCTTGGGTAAGGGACTTGACCTGGCTGAGCCTCTGCCTCCTCATCTGAAAGTGTTAGGTTTGAGGTTTCTGGGAGGAGTGATCATTTACTGAATATTTTATTAGGTTCCCACAATGTGCCAGACACTCTGCTGGCTGTCAGGGGTACAAAAGTGGACAAGTAAGGACACAGTCTCTATCTTCCAGAAAATTACCGTCTAGTATAAGAGAAAGACAATAGAAAAGTCAAGAAACATTAAAAGGGGAGTTCCCGTCGTGGTGCAGTGGTTAACAAATCCGACTAGGAACCATGAGGTTGCGGGTTCGGTCCCTGCCTTTGCTCAGTGGGTTAACGATCCGGCGTTGCCGTGAGCTGTGGTGTAGGTTGCAGACGCGGCTTGGATCCCTCGTTGCTGTGGCTCTGGTGTAGGCCAGTGGCTACAGCTCCGATTCGACCCCTAGCCTGGGAACCTCCATATGCCGCGGGAGCGGCCCAAGAAATAGCAACAACAACAACAACAACAAAAAGACAAAAAATAAAAAAATAAAAAATAAAAAAATAAGAAACATTAAAAGGGCAAAGTGTGATAAAATGACACTTGGAAATAAAGCTAGGCAGGAGGGGCATCCACTTTTTTAGTTCAAGGGGTCAAGGAAAGTCTCTCTGAGGAAGTAGAATTTATTGAGACAAGAGCACTGAGAAGGAGGCTGTCAGACAAGGCACAAAGGAAAAACGTTCCAAGGCGAGAAATAATACGTGCAGAGGCAGGAAAAGCCTGGCGTGGTCCAGGAAATGCGACAGTCTAGGTGACAGACAGTGATGTTTTTGATTAGGGTGGAGGCCATGGAGCTGAAGGGAAGGGGATGGGTTCAAGAAATATCTTGAAGGTAAAATCAAGTATCTTATAAATGAAAAGAGGGAGGAAAAGAGAGAAATCAAGAATGATTTGTATGTTTCTGGCCTGAGAGACTGGGTAGAAAATATTATAATTACTGAGATGGATGAGATGGGAGGAGGTGCGGTTTTCAAGCCGGGGATGTGACAACACATAAAATATCTCATTCAGAGCCTGGTACGTAGAAGACACTCAGTAAAAGGAAATTACTATTATTATCCGGTCATTTTGTATTCTGTAACAATGGCTTCCAGAAAACAGTCACTTCTTTGTCTTTGAATATAGTACGAAAGCATGAAACAGAAGAGCGGGATTCTGAGACAAAAGGATGGTAGCAGGTTTCTCTGAAACAAATCACAGCAAAAACCTCACTAAGCAGTTTTGATGATTGGACGGGAATATTTAAATACAGCAACTGAAGAAACTTTGGCTTATCAGATCATCATCTGACAAGGTTTTATTACTTCTCTGCAATCACAGGAAGGAAAACATGCAAACTTGTGTGTCTTGCATTGGTGGTTTGACGGCGATAAGGACAGCTCTTTCGATGTGAGAAGAATAATGTAGCCAAATTGATCATAAGCTTCACGAGGGCAGGAACTGTGTTCTATTTGCTTGTATCCTTCACTCTCATTTTATTGTCTGGCCATGGTTGGTGTTCCACTAATTATTTGTCGTCATCTATGTTTGCTTCTTTGTGTTCCCTTTAGTTTCCAAAAATATTTGCTATTTCCATATTCATAATTCCTTACAAAAGAATCACATCAGTAATATGACACTTGTAAGTACTGATTAAAAGACAGATCTTTTTTGGAATGAGGAAGTTTTGTCTGAAACAAATTACTTGGGAAGCGAGACTTAATTCAGCTTAAGAACACTCAGGCTTCGGACTCCAGTAGAAAGGCAAATATTTGGTCTTGAAAAATAAAAAAACGTTATCTTCAAAAAAAAAAACCAACAAGGCAAACTACCAGAGTGCTTCACATTTAAAGCTTTTATTTTGAAAAATAAAATACAAAAGTCATCAAGTTGTAAATGTATGAGATAATCCCTCAACTTCTCGGAAATAATACAATGAATTATTTAAATAATTAAGATTTAATATTACCCACATCAATACATTTAAACAGGTACAAGTGTTCTACAAAACATTAGAACATGTACAGACAACCTATTCCAAGACGAAACTGCCCAATTTTGCTTACAGAAACCCATTTTAAAACCCTCCCCTTGAAAACGAAGCTTGGAACCTGGGAAGAAACGATGAGGACCAGAGCAGTGTTAACAGAAAGCGCACGTCGCCCTGGGCTCCTGACCCGCGGGGCTGGGCGCGGGTCAGGATCAAGAGCGCTGCACTCGGGAAGCAGGTCACTCGGGATGGTCCAGAGGTGTGCTGACCTCCCGCCCGCTGAGCGGGAGGAGACTGGAGAATGAACAGGAGATGCGGGTCACGGCACAGAGCCTCCGCTGACCTCAGCAGGGGCAGCCAGCCCTAGAAATTTCTCTGCCGTTGAAAAGGCAGCAGCCTTCCCTGGGGCAAACAAACAGAGTGTGTTACAGGTGTGTGGTCACAGCGGGCTCTGCCCTGCACATGCCTCCTTGCAGGCTGCGGCCCCGGCACAGCCAGGGGGACGGACAGGTATGAGTTGAGCCTCCTCAGAAGGAACTGGAGAGGCACACCCTTCCTCAGACTCGGGTGCTTTTAGGCACCTGCCGTGGCTTCAGTATGCAAAACAAAAGGACAGCAGCCAAAGCAAGGGCTGCTCCTGCCCGTTTAGGGATGACTGCAGCCGTCTCTGCAATTGAAGCTACCGCAGGGGCTCCGACTGGACATCAAAGGCCCAGGGGTCTAACACGCTGACTCTCAACATAAAAAAGTGGATAGTAAGGTTCTTTAAAGGAAGCTTTAGAAAATACAGGGACTGTCGTCCCTAGGTCAAAGGGATCCAGAAGACAAAAAGAAAGACTAGTATTTGTCTTGAGATTCTCTGATGTCTTCCTTGCTTCTTCTGACTCTTTTCTCATTGCAAGTGGGCACCTATAGGACTTGACAAGCAAACAAGGATGAAATGCTGCTGTGCAGGGACCTCAAGGCTGGAGTCAGCTGACAACTACAGTGCATCTTGTACAACAGCTGCTCAGGGATGAATCCCTCTATAAATGTTTTGAGAAGGGAATTATCTATTCTTTGGAAAGTATTCTGGATAAACAAAACTATCCCAGGCCTGATAACTGCTGCATACATGTGTGCCCACAAAGTATAAGTTTACACTTAGCTTTTGCTCCTTAGCAAAAAGGCAATCATAAATCTTGAAACCTCTGAATATTATGAGCTCACTACCATGAATGATTTTGACAAGGTATAGCAGTGTTCATGTGCTTTTTCTATCTATAATCCACCAATGCACAGTAAGTCATCAAAATCTCTTATTCAAATCAAATGATCTAATCTCAGTTTTCTCATCAGTAGAACAGGAATAATACCAATTACTTGCCACAATGGTTTGAAACTTGAATGAAATAATTCATACATGTATATATATGACCAATATACACTTATTATAGGTGTTATTGTAGATATCATGTATCATTTATATATTATACATATATCATGCCTGTTATAGAGTATGTACTCAATACATGGTTATTACATAAAATAAAAATAAAACAGCAAACAAAACCATAAGAAAAAAATTAGATTTTAAAAATGGGAGTTCCCACTGTAGCTTAGTGGGTTAAGAACTTGACATAGTGTCTGTGAGGATACGGGTTTGATCCCTAACCTTGCTCAGCGGGTTAAGGATAGGGCATTGCCATAAGCTGCAGAGTAGGTAGCAGATGCAGCTCAGATCTGGTGTTGCTGTGGCTGTGGTGCAGGCCAGCAGCTGTAGCTACAATTCAACCCATGGTCTGGGAACTTACATATGCCTCAGGTGCAGCCAGAAAAAAGAAAAAAAAAAAAAAAGCAAGCAAGCAAGTTTTTCAAGTTTTAAATGACCTAAGGCATAACTTCATCATTCAGAGCAAAACAGAATCTTAAGAAAGTATGGGAGGGGGGTGTGAGGTCTGAGCAGCCATATGAGGAGGTCAAGGTTCAGAAACCAGCTTTGCCATTAATTGGCTGGTATCCCTGAACATGCACCTGATGATTAATTACTCAGATATAGAAGGAGCTTGTAAGGCCTGTCTCACACTGTAGCCCTTAACTACAAGGAGACACCATAGGTTACAAACATAAGACATTGTAACACATTAATATTAGCAAGGGTAGATGTGAAAAACCAACCAACCAACCCCTGAAGATATTAGGGCAAAGACATTTGCACATCCAGCATACAGAGGAAACAGCACAGGGCAGTGAAAGAAGAGGTAAAATATTGCACATTTTAGGCCCCTCCTCATATTGAAAATCACAACACTGTCTGAGGGCTTCCTACGGAGCGCCAAGCTCCTGGCAGACGTTACTACGGTGAACTCTCACTCCCTCTCTCTTCCTCATACTGTCCTCATCTTATAGACGAGGAAACCAAGACACAGAGAAGTTAAGTAATCGGCTCAATGCCACACATAGCCAAGATTCCAACCCAGGCAAACTGACTCTAGAGCTGTGCTCTGCACCCCAGCCATGCTGCCTCTTACAAGAGCCTAAACAGGGAAACCCCAAGACTCAGCTATGTCCCCCAACCTCACCTCACGTATGTGAAGAGGTTCCTGGCTCTGCTACTCCACTTGCTCAGTCTGTGGAAGGAAGCAAAAGATGTGTTAAAGTGGGTCAACATGACATGACTACTCTCTCGTTGGAATATCAGGTGTAGCTTGAGGCTCTAATCAGAGACTTTCTGAAGAATTCAGTCTGCTACTGCTTGCTGTATAACAGGGAAGACGACTGGCTTTGGGCTCTGTTTCTGAAACGGAGACTCTAAATCTTTGGAATTTCCCAGGGAAGAGAACCATCTCTCTTACTCATGAGCCCCTTAGATCATACCTGAGTTTATGCTAAGAGATGAGACAACTTGGGATGGGGGCTGGTCACCAGAAAGACCAACCCTGGGATTAGAGGGCAGAGGCTTGGAGCCAGCCCAGCTTCTGCGTAGGAGACGGTGACTGGGGACTGAGTTCAATCATGTGGCCAACAAGTCAATCAATCATGCCCATGTCATTAAACTTCAATAAAAACTCTAGATGCCAAAGTTCAGTGCAGCATCCCGGTTGGTGAACTCTGATGTGCCATGGGGAAGGATTCCCCTCGTTCCATGGGGAAGGGGCACAGAAGCTCTGTGTCTGAGACCCTCCCAGACCTTGTCCTATGTGGACATTTAGTTGGTCTTGAATTGTATCCTTTATGACAGAGCTATACTCTTAAGCACAGCATTTTTCTTGAGTCCTGTGAGCAATTCCAGTTAAATATCAATCCTGAGGGTTCTGTGGGCTTTGGTTTTCTCACTTATTACAAGTTAAAGAAAAGTCGTTACAGGCCCTTTCCATGTGTGTGATGCATTAAATGAAATTAATGAGAACAAGGGGTTTAAATGCCTATTAATAAACCTTTTGCTCATGTTTTATTATTTTATTTGTAGGAATTCTCTATATTATGCCAATGAATCCTTTGTTTTGAAATTTCCCCCCACTTGAGGTGTACTTTTTTACTGTCTTTACGATGCCTTCTAGTAAGTTAACAGTCTCGATTTTAATGTAATCCAACTTACCCATTTTAAAAATAATGATTAGTATTTTTTACAACTTGAAGAAATCCTTCCCTCTTAAAGTCAGGAAGATATTCTCTATTGTCTCCTAAAACTATATTATTTTGCCTTTCACATTTAGGTCTATAATCTACCTTGGAAATGATTTTTATGTATGCTGTGAGGCAGTGGGGTCCCTTTGGTTTTAGTCTCAAATTCCCCTGTTGACTCCTTCAGACTTACTATGGAAAAAAGCTTTTGGATTTGACAGTTCTTCCAGACCCTGTCTTTTGGATTTTTCTCTGGTTCCAGCTGCCCTGGCCTATGAGTGACAACCTGTTCATGAATCCGTCCAGGTTTCTAGCACATGTGGCACACCCCAGCAAGGCTCAGAGCTCCTGTGCCCTCTTGTCTGCAAAAGGTGATCAGAGTCTTTTGGATAGATCAGGAGTTCCCTGAGAAGATCTTTTATTTTTTTTCCTCTGACTCTTAAGGACTTCCCAATTTCTCATACATAAAAGAAATTTAGTAGACATGTATTGAATAAATGAAATGAACGGATAGACAAAAATTAAATATATGTTAATAAGCATATACCATGAAAGTAGTTTAAAATATGTATCAGTTATTGATGGCTATTATCAGACAAGGATCTGAGAAGACAGAACCTTCAACCCAAGTGTGAGACACGGCTGCTCTTAGAAGCCTATTACGATGACTTCACAGGGAGTCTGTGAGGTTCCCTTAACAATCCACATCCGGAACATTTTCAGAACCTGAGTTCAGTGCTGAGTCTTCATTTCCTATTAAGAACCTAATCATTGATAGCAGCAGTCTGGAGGCAACGTGTCTTGTCACCATGCTGGACAGGAAGTATGCTGGGCTCCAGCAGTAGTCGCTGATTTTCTCCCCTCTACTGCACAGGAATGGCAGGTGGTGCTCACACAGGACACCCTGGGCTACTCTAGGCATGTCGGCCATACCACCTTTTTTTTTTTTTTGTCTTTTTGGGCCACACCTGTGGCATATGGAGGTTCCCAGGCTAGGGGTTGATTAGGAGCCGTAGCCGCTGGCCTACACCAAAGCCACAGCAACATGGGATCCGAGTCACGTCTGTGACCTACACCACAGCTCACGGCAACGCTGGATCCTTAACCCACTGAGCGAGGCCAGGGATCAAACCTGCATCCTCATGGATACTAGTTGGATTCGTTTCTGCTGAGCCACGACAGAAACTCCCACGCCACCTATTTCTCTTCAGTTCAAGAAACAATACTGGAAGCCAAGTAAGTGACAGTACAAGGATAACTCTGTATCTGATTTAATTAATTTTTTTCAAAGTAAAAGTAATAAGCTTCAAACTCATACCATCCATTCCCAGCTTGGGAGGCTTAGCAGCAGAGGGCCAATGGCTGTGTATATAATGCATTCACAAGTCTGCTAGGCTCCAAGTCAGAAAACTTATAAGGCCATGGATATACATGTAATAAGAACAAAGAGTGGCTGTACATTTTTATTTCAAGTTAGATATCAGAAGGCTGGAGGAGATTCACCAAGGGAGGCTCCTTATATGGGGAATACTGTGTGGCTTGTGAGTGACCTCAAGCAATCAGAGTTTAGTTATCAGTAAAATATTTCCCTAGTTTTGGAAGACACTGAGCCCTCTGAAATTAAGACTGCATTAAATGATTGTTAAAACCAATAATTATCAGAAGCCAATCTTTCTACCACCAGCACATATCATTAACTCTTTTAAAAAGATTACTTCAGTGGAAGAGCCCCTCTACTATTATAAATCAAGAGGAGGAAGCAGATACAGTACCTGAGGTTTTTCTTTAAGAAATTCAGGTAGCTGAAATTCTCCTTTATAGACCTGGAAAAACAAAGCCAAGTATGAGTGTAAGGAAACGTATTGTTATCATCACTTCGGGCGCCAGTCACGCCTGATGGTGGACAGTTCACTGCATTCTTGGTGAGTCTGAGAATGGGAGGGAAGCCTGTAGTGAAACAGCAACCAGAGTTTAAGGACTGAGTGAACCCCCTCCTGACTCTGATCCCACCTGCTCTACGCTTGCCTGGGTGCTCCCAAATGTGGGCTGGCTGGGAGAGGGCTTAGCCTATCTGAAGAAGAAAAGCATCCTAAGGTTCTAAGTTCCAGTCATCTTAGCTGAGAGAGAAAGTAAGCCCTAGGCCATCCCTCGGAAGCAACTAACACAGAATGTATCCAGTTAAGGAACAGGCTCCTCCTGATTTCCTCCTGAAACCTCCAACCTTACAACTCTGGGTTTAATCCAGCTTTACGTTTCCTAATGTACCCAATGTTCCCCTAATAATTTGAATATTAGATGGTCCTCAAATGATATATACTTTTAGCCTCAAAATCCTGTGATTAAAAACTTATTACTCTTTTCAATACATAAAATTACGTTTCTAATAGCAGCAATAATTAGGAAATAGTTTTTAAAAAGATGTGTAAGACTTTTATATAGAAAACTATAAAATATTATTGAGAGAAATTAAAGACCAATTAAATAGAGAGATATACCACTGTCAAGGACTGTAACATCCAATATAGTAAAGATGTCCATCTCCTCAAAGGGTTTCCAATAAAAATTCTAGCATGCTTTTTTGGGGAAAGGGGAGGGGTATTTTCAAGTTGACTGCAAAAGTTATACGGAAATGCTTCGGGCCAAGAATAATCAATGTAATCTTAGAAAGAGAAATTAGAAAAACTTATTCTATCAGATATTGACTTACTACTATTCAGCTATAATTAAGTTACATTATATAGCTATACATATAAAAATGCAGCTATAAGCAAGACAGTAAGGTTTTGGTGCAAAAAGGATAGACAAACATGACAATGAAACAAAATGAGGAGTCCAGAAACAGACCCTCATTCACAGATGATAGGTTTATGATGACAGTGGCACACAGGGCAGTGCCATCAGAGTACGTGAGTGTGGTTTATGTTTATAATGATATACCATACTGTAATTTAAAAAGTGAACTACTACTATACCAACAACAAAGATGAATCCCAACACACAATGACATAGGGGGGGAAAGCAAGATCTCCAATAGTAATGTATAACATGTCTCCATTTAAAGATTACAAAGCTCAAAAATAGGCAAAACAACTCTATGATGTTAGAAATCAGGACACTGTTCATTCTGGGGAGGAAGGGGTGGCAGTGATTGGGAAAGGGGATGAGAGAAGCTTCCAGGATGCTGGTAATTTTCTGTCTTGATATGGGTGTCAAAGGTGTGTTCATTTGTAATTATTTATTGAGC